>NW_006399786.1:7765027-7779734 GCF_000299155.1 Elephantulus edwardii
GCCTCTAAGGAGTACTCTGGTTGCACTTCCTCCAAGAAAGACTTGCTCTTTTATGATAGCTCTTCAATACTTTCCTCCAATACCATAATTCCAAGACATTGCTTTTCCTTTGGATTTCCTTATTTATTGTCCAACTTTTAAATGCACAGGAAGCAATTGACACTATCACGGCTTACATCAGGGACATCTTAGTCTTTAAGCTGACATCCTCGTTCTTAGCATTTTAAAGAGGTCCTTTACCACAGAATCCATTGGAACATGTCTTTTGATTTCTTCACTGCTGTTACTGCAGGTTTTGGTTGTGGATCCTAGTAAAAGGAAAGCTCTCTGGCTATCTATGGGTTGTTGCATTGTGTACCATCGAGTTGGAATGATTTATAGCTGACTCTCCAGTGGATTTTCAGAGGCAGTCAACCGCATGGCAGGAGATTGCCCATCTTTCTCCCGCGGAGTAGCTGGTGGATTTGAACCACATACTTGTATTGCTAACACAATTCTTTACCACTAAATCTTCTATGGATAAATCCATTCTTTTTCAGTTCAAACACACAAAATTCTCCAGAGGAGAAAGATAAGAAATCTCTTCCCCCGTGATTTATACCCTCTAAAAACCTGCTGAAAGGTTAGCTATGGATTGGTTCTGAGTCCCCTGCATTGAATTGAGTTGATGATACAATCAGTTTATCCTGAGCATACTCTCTATTCACAATGCAATCAATCCAGACATCAAAACAAAGAAATATACCTAGAAAATCCACAACAAACTTTTTATTAAATGCCTGTCTTTGTGTGTGTTTATTTGGTGTCTGTGTCTTTCAATTGCCATGCAAACTCTGAGTGCTTCAGCTATGTTTATTTTCTTTTATTATTTATTCTTTTCAGCAGGTGCACAATGCACATGTAAATGATCAATAATGAAGCATTGAAAGAATTCATGAAAGTCTATACAGTCAGATAAAAAGTGATACAGAAGTTAGAAGTCCAATAATACTGAGAAGGCATCACAGGGGACATAAGTTTGGCACTAGATGAGAGAAGGTGAGTGACACATATAGACATAGGGTCCTGGTAAAGACATTTCAGATGCCTTTTTAAAACCACATATACCCATATAAACCCTTCACAGCAGGGGACAACAAGCTAAGTAGTCATAACCAAAGGAATGTTGCTTTTACAACTTAATACCAAACAAAACCAGCTTTTATTTCAAAAATATTAATACAGAGTGTTACTCAAACTCACTGTTGTTAAGTCAATTATGACTTATGCCAGGTTTCCTGAGGCTGTAAATAACAATAGGAGGAGATTGCTCATCTGTTTCCTCTCAGTACAGATAGTTGCTACATAATAAAGATCTGCCTCCAGGGGAAAATAATACAATTTAAAATATGTATGAATAGGATTGCTGTTGTTGTTAGGTGCTGTCGAGCTGCGTAAGACTCATAGTGACCCTGTGAACAAAAGATCTGAATCCTGTTCTAACCCGTACCATCCTCATACATTCTGACACACAAGAGCCCATTACAGTAGTCACTGTGTCAATCCGTCTGGTTGAAGACATTCCTCTCTTTTGCTAACTCTCTACTTTTCCAAGCATCATGCACCTCTCCAAATAATAGACCCTTCTAGCAACGTGCCCAAAGTATGTGAGGAGAAGCCTCATCATCCTTGCCTCCAAAGAGCACTCCAGCGGCACCCTCTCCAATATATGTATCTGTTTGTTCTTTTTGCTCTCCATGGGATGTTCAGGGCTCTTCTCCAACACCACAGCTCAGAGGTGTCAATTCTGTCATCTTTATTCATTGTCCAGCTCTCAGATACATAGCAAGTACTCAAAAAGACCATGGCTTGAGTCAGACGGACCTCAGTCCTCAAACTGACATCTTTATGTCTCAATAATTACACAGTACCAAAATATGGAAGGCAAAATTACAATAAGAAACTGATCAATTTACTTGGGAGATTACAACACACTGGCTTTGGCCATTGATAAGCAAGAATCTTTGATAATAACATAGAAGAATATTGAACATATCATGGACTGCTCAAAGAACAAACAGGTCTGTCTTGGAAAGGGTGAAACCAAGTTTCTCCTTGAAGGCAAGGATTTTGAAGCTCCATCTCACATAATTTGAGCATGTGGCCAGGACGGTCAGGTCCTTGGAGAAGGGCGTCATGCCTGGAAGGGTGGAGGGACAGCATAGGAGACAAAGACCCCAGAAGAGATGGATTGACACAGTAACTGGGTCATGGGGGTAAGTGCATTTGAATCAATGGGACTGGCTCAGGATAGGGCAGGCTTCAGAGCTATTATTGTACCTAGGGTTACTATGAGTTATTGGTGGCCTCATGGAATACAACAATAATGTCATAGATATGTAAAATTGTTATCAAGGCAGAAGTGACTCATAGCTGAACTTGCAGTTGCAAATCATGGAGAAGGAGATTGCCCATTTTTCTCTCTTGAAGCCACTGATGAATTTGAACTGTCAGAAAGGAGCAGTCTGAGAATCTTGTGAATATAAGGAAAAAGAAATGATCAAACGTTTGAAATTGAATAATAATAGGGTGAAGTCCCCTGGTGTCACAAACAGCTTGTGCTTGGCTAGTAACCAAAAGACTGGTGGCTCAAATCCATCTAGTGGCATCACAGTAATGGGCCTAATAATCTGTTTCTGTGAAGATTACAGCCAAGGAAATGATAGAACGTTAGTCTATGCTGTAATTTAAAAAAAAAAAAAGTAAGAAATACACAACAGGAAAAAAAAATTCGTATTTGCAGGAGGCATGAAAGCTTCCTCAGAAGACGGTCTTGCGAGGGAGTCCTGAGCAGACTCGAGCGTCTGCCCAGTGGGGGCTGGCATATGGGCACAGTGTGCGGTTGCAGGGCTAGTGCCTGCATGCTGCTTTCAGCCAAAGCAGCCCAGAATGTATTAACAGCAGCTCTGGATCACACAATCAGTCAGATAGGCACCAGCTTCTTTACTAAATTCTCGTGACAATTCCACAACTTTTTCACTACACGTTTCTAAGGACGGCTAGCATCTGTCTCTCTCCCAACCCCACTATACTTACCTAAACTATCAAAGCCTTTTTTAAAATTTACAGTTCCTAACAGGGAAGAATATGCAAGGCAAACACATTTACCTATGGATATTTCCTAATGTGTAGTGAAAAATTGGATTGTGTTTACCTTGTTTCGTGGGGAATCCATGCCTGCCCTTTTCTACTTCTTCCACGCCAGCCTCGGTTGTTTGACTGGAATCTGAGTTCCCTAACTCCTAACCCTCCTGCTGGGTTAGAGGTCTGTAGTTTACGGGTGTTTTGTGACTGTGGGTTACAGAAGGTAGAGACTTATGAGAGATGATAAAAGGTGAAGGGCCAAGGGCTTTATTAGGCAAATGGCAAAATAGAGCGTTCTCATTCTTCTCATTACAGAAGCAGGCATAGCAACTTAAAGAAAGTTACATACACTTTTTTTAGGATAAAAAAAAAAAAGCAGAAAACATCCTACCAAGTTAAATTATTCCTAATTAATCAAGACTCTGTGTTCTTTTGGTGTGTTGTTTTTTTTTTTTTTAATCTTATCTCAAAAAAGCAAATGGGTATGTGAATTTGATTCCAGGGAAAGTGCTGAGGTTGTTTGTAACCCCCTGCATTCCAGAAAAGTTTGTTAGCAAAAACTCCTCTGATGCATTAACATTTTAGGGATCAGAAATGGAAAAAAAAAAAGGCTAACAAAAAATAGCTCTTAAAACTAAATCTAGGTTGTTTTCGACGGGGATCTCCTAAAAGTTTCTCATTTTCAAGGGTCTCTGGTGTTCCTGGAACATGTTCTAGTTCAGCAAACCTCTTAGTGTTACTAAACCCTTCAGGGATGCTTCAGCGGTCTGTCCTGAGCCTGGGTGCATGGGTTTCCCTGAAGTAGCCAAGCAGACAGACCAACCACCCAGCCTATCTTTATGGACCCTCAAAAAAAATTTTTTTTTCTTAAAAAGGAGCAAAACAGTGAGATAGAGTTAAAATAGGGCTTTTGAGAAAATTAATTTTTATATGTTTTATTAATAGATACTTCTAGGTATGTGGTCCAAGATGCTAGAAAAATAGAGAACAAGAAAATATAAGGAATCAATAAAGCAATGGTCACACAGACGTACATAAAATTCTACCACACAAAGAACACATCATTCTATTCTTAATCAATTCTTTTAGGTAATAGGAAAAGGAAAAATACTCCCTCAACTCACTTAATGAGTCACGGTGACCTTGACTCTCCAGGACAAGGTCAGACTAGTTTCTCTTATAAACATAGATAAGAGGGCTTTGCCAAATAATTGCAAGTTATAATGCTCTCTTCTCTTATTCAACAGACATTGGCAATCAACTAGGAGCCAAGCTTTATGCAATGTAATGGAGACAAGAAGAGTAATATATGGTCTCTGCTCTCAAGAAACAGCTAATTTAGGGGGAAGACAATTGCAACAATTGCATTAGTAATTATGATGCAATATAATAGCTCTAGTTGAAGTATGCAATGGGAACAAAATGTAAGGGAAACAAAAGGATCAGAACGTTTAATTGGCCTTGCCAAGTTTTAGAAACTTCCATGGGGGAATAATTTGAGCTGAGACACCGTGGACGAGCTTCAGCTTGGCATGTGAATAAGACATGAGTGGCAGCAGGGATGGGGAGAAGGAGTTAAAAAGGAGAACTCTGGAGGTGAGTTGACTAGAAAGCTCTGCTACTAACCGAACAATAGGTTGTTTGAATGCACACAGCCACTCCTAAGACAGACCTGACCATCTGCTTCCATAAATATTTTAGCTGAGGAAGGACTCTGAGGTAAGTCTACTTCATCAGTTAAGGTAACTATGGGACAAAAGCTATTTGATAGCACAAAACAACAATTTAGGGTAATGGGTATAATATGAAGGAGTGGAGGAGAGATGAGGAAGACTTATTAAACTTGTGATATGCAGATAATGCAACCTTACTTGCAGTAAAAGAAGTCTTGAAAGTCTTACTGATGATGCTTAAAGACCAGAGCCTTCAGTATGAAGAAAACAGAAACACTTATATCTGGACTAATAAACATCATGACAAACAGAGAAAAGATTGGCAATATTTACCATTTCCTTTTATTTGGATACATAATCCACTCCCATGTAAACATGCAAACAAACAGCATAATGCATCGGGCAAATCTGCTACCAAGAACTTTTTTAAAGTGTTAGAGAAAAGATGTCATTCTGAGGACTGAGGTGTGCCTGATCCAAGCCATGGCATTTTCAGTTGCCTCACAGGATGGTGCAGGATAAGGCAAGGTTCTGACCCATTGTTCATAGGGTCACTATGAGTTCTAGTCAAGTTGACTGCACCTAACTACACAACATATGTATTTGAAAGATGTACAATGAATATAGACTATTAAAGAAAAACTGATGCCTTTGCATTGTGGTATTGGCAAAGAGTGAGGGTATATATTAAATGACAAAAGAATATACAGAATAACAGACAAATCTGTCTTGGAAATAAGTGCAGCCAGAGTGGTCATGAGAAACAAGAATGGTGAAACATCATAACTCATACTTCAGCCATGTTATTAGGAGGGACTGATTAGTCCCTAAAAAGGGAAATTATGCTCCGTAAAGTGAAGAGTCAACCTAAAAGAGAAAGATCTTCAATGAAATGGGTTGATACAGTGACTAAAACAATGATTTAAGTACAGCAGATATTGTGAGGCTGGCACAGGAGGGGAAGCTGTTTCCTTCCGTTGGACACAGGGTCTTGGTGAGTTGGAGTTGACTCAATGACACCTAACAGCACAAAGTTGTTTTGTAAACTCTTTCTCAATTGAATTGCAGCATGACTATCCCTTGAGTGCCTTTCTTGATTTTTCTTTCTTTTCTTTCAATTGTTACTTCATTCCCCAAATGCTATTAGTAATAATAGTTCAAATATATTGCCACAATATTTTAGCTCAACCACCAGAACATTTGACAAAATCAACAACTATGAAAACCCAGCCCACAAGAAAAACTACAGCAGGAACTTGTAGATGATGATGTGGATGCAGATGAAACATGATTCAAAGTATCATTGCAATTGGATAATAATTACAGCCCCCAATGGAGGGCACTGCTGTTGGTAGGAGCCACTGAGTCAACTATACCTTACATTGACTCTATGGACCATTGAACTTGCCCTAGCTGCTCCATCCTCAAGATCTCTGCCTCTGCCACGGTCAAGCCTGTTTTTGCAGTCACTGTATCAACTCATCTCCTTTATGGTCAACCTCTCTTTCTCTGACCCTCACATTTTCAACCAAGTTGTCTTTTCTTCAAAGGCTGACCTTTCCTGATAACATGTCCAAAGTATCTTTGTTTTAAGGTGAAACCTCTAAGAAGGTTGTATTTCCTCCAAGACAGATTTGTTTGTTCTTTTGGGAGCCTATGTATATTCAGTACTCTTCTCCAACACTACAATTCAAAGTCATCCATTCTTCCTCAACCTTCCCTATTCATTCTCTACTCTTCAGATACCTACAAAAAACCTGAAAAGTTTATGGTTTAGAATAATCACACCTTGTTGTTGTTAGTGCTGTCGAGTCATAGACGACTCATAGCGACCCTTTGAACGAAAGGCTTGAGCACTGTTCATAGAATTTCCAGAAGCAAGCCACTCCTGCTTCCAAGCACCTTAGTTTTAAAATTAATATTCTTAAAGGTCTTTGATGGCAGTTTTTATCCAATGCAATATCAAGACTTTAGAGTTCTTGACTGTTGTTGTCATAAGCCATGGTTGACCCTGAAATATTTCAGCAAGGACCATATGCTCAAAAGTCAATAATAATGAAGAAGTTCAAACTTCACTGAAGACATTGGCAAAAAAACCCCAAGGCCCCAGGAATTGATGGGATATCAACTGACATGTTTCAAATAACAGATGCATACCTGGATCTGCTCACCAGGCTGAGAAAATTCACTGAGACAGGAAGAAAGATACCTAACCACCTGATAAGAAGAGATCCTTATTTGTTCCCATTCCCAACAAAGGTGAACTAAAAGAATATGGAATTTATTGAATGATATCATTAATATCACTGCAAGCAAAATATTGCTGAAGATCATCCAAAAATGGTTAGAACAGTACTTTGACAGAGAACTGCCAGTAATTCAGGTTGGGTTTAGAAGAGGCTTGGGCACCAGGGTTATCATTGCTAATATCAGATGGATCCTCGCTGAAAACAGAGAATACCAGAGGAATGTCTGTTTGTGTTTTAGTGACAATACAAAGGCATTTGCCTATGTGGATCATATTATACCTAACACTGAACAAAATGAAAATCCCAGAATACTTAATTATGTTCCAATAAAACTTCAACCAAAAGGCTGTTTGGCCATCAGAGCAAGGGAAAACTGTTGTCGTTATGTGCCGTCAAGTTGTTTGCAAGTGATAGTGCAGCGACCCTATGTACACTAGCCCTGACACCCACTCTATCCTGTGCCAACCTCACCATCTCTATTACACCTACGCTCACCATCCCAGTCACTGAATCAACCCATCTCATCAAGGGTCTTCCTTTCCTGTGCTGTTCCTCTACCTTTCCAAACATGATGTCCCTCTCCAAGGACTGTTCCCTCCTCACAACATGCCCAAAGTATGTTAGAAGAAGCCTCAGAATCCTTACCTCCAAGGAGCAGCCTAGTTTCACCCTCTCTAGGATGAACTTGTTTAAGAAACATCTGTGTCACAGTTGTATCTTGTTTCCTATACTATTGAATATTTATTTAATCTATATGCTAAACAAATCATTTGAGAAGCTGAACTCTAAAGAAGAACATGGTATCAGGATCAGAGGGAGACTCATCAACAATCTGCAACCTTGTTTGTTCAAAGTGAGGAGGACTTCAAACCCTTGGTGCAGAATATCAAAGACTACAGCCTCCAATACAGCTTGTTGTTGTTGTTGTTGTTAAGTGCCGTCGAGTCACAGGCGACTCATAGCGACCCTATGAAGGAGAGTCCTCGACGCTAATATGGCTTACATTTCAATATAGAGAAAGCAAAAATTATCACCACTGAGTTGATAGGTAACGACATCATAGATGGAGGAAAGATTGAAACTGTCAACGACTTCATTTCACTTGGATCAACACCCTTGGTACCAGCAATCAAGAGATCAGGAGACGTATTGCATTGGGAAAGCCTGCAGTCAGAGAACTCTCCAAATTACTGGGAAGCAATTATGTAAGGCTGAAGGCCTATTCAAGCCATGGTTCTTTCAATCACTTGCTGTGCATCTGAGAGCTGGACAATGAATAAGGATGACAGGAGAATTGAGTGTTTGAGCTGTGGTGTTGGAGAAGAGTACTGAATATCCCATGGGTGGCCAAAAGAACAAACAGATATTATCTTAGAGAAAGTGCAGCCAGAGTATTCCTTTCCTGAAAGGCAAAAATGACAAAACTTCATCTCACATACTTTGAGTGTGTTATTAGGAGAGGCTATTCATTGGGGGATGGGGTGGGGTGTCTGGTGGCCTGGTGGCAAGAAGTTGCATTGCAATCCTGAAGGTATGTGGTTCAAGGACAACAGCTGCTCCAAGGAAAAAGGATGAGCAATTGCCTCCCGTGCAATTAACTGCCTCTGAAAACCTGCTGGAGGGTCAGCTGTGGATCAGTTCTGACTCTATTGCACACAACACCAATATTCATTGGAGAGGGATATCATATTTGGAGATGTGGAGTGTTGGTGAAAGAGAAAGAGCCTCAACCAGATGGACTGACACAGTGACTACAGCAATGGGTTCATGTACATCATAAACTGTGAACATGGCACAGGATAGGAGAGTTGATATTGCTACATACCATCGAGTTGCCTGTGACTCATAGTGACCTATGTACTATGTACAACAGCTCTGAAGCCTGCCCTGTCCTGAGCCAGTCTCACTGACTCTGACATACCTACTCCCATTGACCCAGTTACTGTATCAAACCATCTCATCTGGGGTCTTCCTTTCCTCACTGTCCCACCACCCTTCCAGGCATGATGCCCTTCTCTAAGGATCCTCTTCTCCAACTATGTGCGCTGGAGCTTAAAAATCCTAGCCTCCAAGGAGAAACTTGGTTTCACTCTCTTCTCGACAGTCCATGGCATATTCAAGATTCTTCTCCAGCACCATAACTCAAAGGCATCGATAGGAAGGACAGAGTTCATGTGTTTTTGGGGGTTTTTTTGTCAGTAGGACTGTTATGAATCATACTAGACTTGATGGCCTCTAACAGCAATAAGCTGCCATGAGTGTTAACTGTAGAAACAAGTAAATGGAATAATTAACAATTTCAATCTCTATCATGATGCTGTTTAATGGTCCAGTTGGGAGCAATTTTTTTTCTTGATGTCGAGATGTAGTCTATATTGAAGGCTGTAGTCTCTGGTCTTCTGCAGTAATGCTTCAGGTCTTCATCAGTTTTTGCAAGTAAGGCAGTATCATCCACATAACACAGGTTGTTGATGAGTCTTCCTCCAAAACTGATGCTACATTCTTCTTGATATAGTCCAGTTTCTCAAATTATTTTCTCAGCATACAGATTGAACAGGATTGGAGAAATGATACAACATTGACACTCGCCTTTCCCGATTTTAAGCCAGGCTTCTTGTTAGGTGCCAATGAGTCAACTACCACTTCATAGCAACCCTTTGAACAATGGATATGAACCTTGTCCTATTCTTATAAGGATTTGTAAGTTTGTGCCAAACTCATAATTTCTGATATACTTGAGCCCATTGTTAAAGTTTCTGTGTCTGCATTCTCTTTCTGAAGTCTTCTCCTCTTGTGCTAAGCCTGCACCTTTCTAAGTATGTCAGCCCTTTCCAAGAACCAGTGCCTCCCAACAATATGCCCAAAGTATGTGAGACAAGTGTCACCATCTATTCCTCCAAGGAACACCCTAGTTGTACTTTCTCCAGGACATATTTGTTAGTTCTTTTGTCATCTATGGAATATTCTGTTCTCTTCACCAACACAACTCAAAGGCACTGATTCTTCTTCAGCCATCCATAGTTACTCTCCAATTTTCAAATGCATATCAAGTAATTGAAAAGACTATGCTTTGCATCAGATGCATTTTGATCTTTAAACTGACGTCATTGTTCCTTAAGATACTGAAAGCAGATTTACCCAAAGCAATACATATCTTTATTTCTTGACTTCTGGTGTCAAGGGTGGATTCAAGCAAGAGGAAGTCATTAAGAACTCAATTTCCCACCATCTATCATGATGTTGCCTATTGATCCAGTGCTGAGGATTTTTGTGTTTTTAATGTTGAGATGTAAGCCATATTGAATTCTGTAATCTTTGATCTATACTGAAAGACGCAGTCTTTTATTTTCGGTAGCTATGCTGTTATCCCTTGTTCTGTTCAGAGAAGTGTTTATTGGTCTATGTACAGGTTTTGCGTGAGCACAATTAAGTGTTCTGGGGTTTCCATCCTTCTCAATGTTACCCCATAATTTGTTATTGTGTGATCCACACAGTCAAATGTATTGGGAATCAAGCTCCGGACTGTTACCAAATGCAGGACCCTGTGTTTGTGCACCGTACTAGAGTTCTGGAAGGACGGGCAGGGTTCAGTTTCTTTAGATTGCTTGCACTACTCTAATCAGGACATCTGTTGTGTTTAGATGTCCTGGTTCTCACAGTGTAATTTGCTTAAACTGCAAACTGTTATGCACCCTGTTGGCGCAGTGCGTATCATACTGGGCTGCTAAGGGAATGGTCAGCAGTTCGAATCACTAGTTGCTCTTTGTGCAAAATATGGCAGTTTCTTGCTGCACAGATTTGCAGACTTTAAAACCCAATAGAGGGGGGAGGGAGGGGGTGGGCGGGGAGAAGGGTGTAACAATGAATGAATGGGATTCCAAAATCTCTGTAGATGTTAATTGAAATGAAAAAGAAATAAATTAATTAAAACAACCCCCCTCCCAAAAAAAACCAACCCAAAAGAAAGTCACTACGAGTCAGAACACACTGGATGGTGGTAGGCTTTTGGCTTTTTAAAATAACTGTTAACTACCATGATTGGGGATTTGAATTCTTTAATTAATCAAGAGTTATGGTTATGCAAACAATTACTAGTTTTAAAAAGTATAAATAAATCACAGTAAAAGAAATTGAGTATGATTTAGAAATCACCTCAAGATCTAGTCCCGAGGGCATCATGTAGTTCTTAAAACCCATTTGTTAAAAGCTATTTACTTTTAAGGGGATAGTCAGTAGATCACTTGAAGTTTAAATTCAGGTTCATTGATTTTATTCTTTAGTACTCTTAGTATTTATTTATTTATTAGATATGATAAATTACATGCATCTTTACACATGACACTCTTCCTTCTAATTTCTACATGCTTTACAACAGGGGTCCAGGGACACAGAGGTCAAAGCACCCAGCAACTCCACTTTAATAGGACATGGCAGTTGGCTTTTGTACATTGAGAACCCATAGAAAATCATTCTATTTTATCCTTTAGGGTTGTTGGAAGCTGGAATCAACTTTAAGGCAATGGGGCTTGGCTTTTTTCCTACAACTAATGGATGCCCTTTTCCTCATGGCGATCCTTCAGTTATTCTGAGAAAATTATTGTGTACAGCTGCGTCTTTTCCTACTTGGTCTCCAACCCTTCCTCCTAAGCTATCCAAGTCTAGAATCTTCCATTCCCTTAACTCTTACTTGGCAGGGCAGCCTCTGCCCTTATTTCCCTCCAGATGTGCTAAGGATTGTGCATGTTGCTTGTTACTGACTCTCTGCTTCAGGTTATACCCTGTGGTACTCTTTGTGTTGTTGGTGTGGGGCTCTGCCCATGACATTGCTCCTTTGCCAACTTTCAGTTGATTCTGCCAGAAGACGGCACAACAGGGAGACCGGAAAGGACTTGCTCTGCCCATTATATGCACTGTTCGTATCTTGGTGGATACAATTTGTTCTATTTTGCCAGCTCCTTTTTTGTTACCATTCCTAGAACCAGCTTCCTAATATCTATTCCCAGAGGTTCCAGCAGGTCAGTCCTTCATCTCTTCAGAGATCTGCAGGTACCCATGGGTCACAAAAGGCCTTGTAGGATACTTTCCTCTTTTCTAATGACTTAAACTCACTTGATGATGTCCATCTGACACTTCTCTCCCCACACTGCTGGGTCTTACCTTAATAGCCACAAGAAACAGCCTTGCTCCAATCACAACTTGTCTCTTGTGCTTTCCTTTTTTAACAGATAGAAACCCGGGACTCTTTCTGATACCTCTCGATTCTCATTTAGTCACAATCTCCATATGTACATCACTTGTACCTACATGTTTATCTAATCTAATCCGTTTTCAACAGAAACCGTCTACACTTAATAACCTCCAGCTGAGTCCCAGAACACTTAATTGTGCTCATGTGAATCCTGTATATAGACCAAGAAGCATCTGTCTGAACATAACAAAGCAGCACTATATGGTTTAAAATAAAAAGTTTTGTGTCAGAGTTGTAGCCTTTCTTCATTCTTGTTCAAACTGTATGCTAAGCAAATAATTCAGGAAGCTGGACTATCTGAAAAAAATGTGACACTGGGATTGGAAGAAGACTCAACAACCTATGTAACTCAGATGACACAACCTTGCTTGCAGAAAGTGAAGAGAATATGAATACTGTAGGAGATCAAAGACTACATCCTTCAATATGGATTTTATCTTAAAATCTTGTTGTTGTTATGTGCTGTCGAGTCGCTTGCGACTCATAGCGACCCTATGTACAACAGCCCTAAACCATGCTCTATCCTGTGCCAATCTCATTGCCTCTGACACACCTATCCCAATTACCCCAGTCACTGAATCAATCCACCTCATAGAGGGTCTTCTCCTCCTGCGCTGTCCCTCTACTCGACCCAGCATGATGTCCCTCTCTAAAGACCTGTCTCTCCTCACAACATGTCTCCTTACAACATGGCCTCTAAGGAGCCACCTGGTTTAACCCTTTCCAGGACAAATCTGTTTGTTTTCTTGGCAGTCCATGGTACATTCAATACTCTTCTCCAGCACCACAGCTCAAAGGCGTCAATTCTCCTTCTATCCTCCCTAGTCATTGTCCAACTCTGATGCATAACAAGTGATTGCAAAAACTATGGCCTGTATCAGGCACACCTTAGTCTCCAGAGAGACACCGATGCTCTTGAGTACTTTAGAGAGGTCCCTAACCGCAGACTTTCCCATCACAATACATTTTTTTATTTCCTGGCTACTGGTGCCAAGAGTGTTGACCGTGGAGCTGAGCAAACTGAAGCTGTGAACAATCTCAATCTCTTCGCCATCCATCCTGATGCTACCGATTGGTCCGGTGGTGAGAATTTTTGTCTTCTTGACATTGAGCCTCAGTCCATACTGAAGGCTGCAGTCCTTGACCCTCTGCAGTAAGTGCATGAAGTCCTCCTCAGTTTCAGCGAGCAAAGTTGTGTCATCTGCATCTAGAAAACAAAAATTCTCACCACTGGACCATATCATGATAGAGAAAAGACTGAAATTGTCAATTATTTCATTTTACTTTGGTTGACAATCAACCAATATCCACAGCAACAGCAGTCAAGAAGTCAAAAGACATGTTATCTGGGGAAATCTGCTGCCGGGGACCTCGCCAAAGTCCTAAAGTTAAAGGATATCAGTTTAAAGACGTAAGTGTGATTGACTAAGCCATGGTCTTTTCAGTTGCTGTGTATGTATGTGAAAATTAGACAGTGAATAAAGATAATACAAGAATAATTGATTCCTTTTAATGTGTTAGGGAATATCTCACGAACAGCCAAATTAACAAACAAGTTTGCTGCCTTGGAGGAAGTGCAACCAAAGTTCTCCTTAATGATGGTGGAATGTCTTCCCCTATACTTTGTATATGTTGTTGGGAGAGGCCAATGTTTGGATAAAGACAGCATGCTGGGAAAAGTGGAGGGTAAGAGGAAGATTTTCAGCAAGATGGTTCAACATAGTGACTGTAGCAATGGGCTTGTGGGAGATTGTGATGATGACACAGTTCAGATCTGTTGTTCATAGGGTTACTCTTAGTCACAGTAAACTTGATGGGACCTAACAAACACATCTTACTTTGATCCAGTTAACACCCTTGGTACCAGCAGTCATGAAATCAGAAAGACATATTTCACTGGGGAAGTTTGCAGTTAGGGACCCTCCAAATTATTGAGGAGTAATGATATCAGTTTGAGAACTAAGGCGCATCTGATTCAGGCCATGGTCTTTCCTGTCAGTTGCTATGCAGTTAAGAGCTAGACAACAAAAATGACAGAAGAATTGATGCCTTTGAGCCCTGGTGTTGGAGAATTGTGCTGTACATCCTGTGGACTGCCAAAAGAACAAATATGTCTGACATAGGGTGCAGCCAGAGTGCTCTTTGGCGGCAAAGATGATAACGCTTTGCCTCACATACTGCAGGCATGTTGCTAAACGGACTATTTCTTGGAGGACATGAGGCTCAGAAAGTTAGAGGGTCAGCAAAAGAGAGGAAGACCCTCAACCAGGTGGATTGACACAGTGACCGCCACAATAGGCTCTAATGCATCAGAAAGTGTGAGAATGGCACAGGGTAGGACAGGGTTCATCAAGGGTTCAGATCTGTTGTCCATAGTGTCACTATGGATCATACTCAATGACACCTAACAAAAA
>NW_006399786.1:7783509-7785828 GCF_000299155.1 Elephantulus edwardii
TTGGAGGCAAGGATTCTGAGGCTCCATCTAACATACTTTGGACATGTTGTGAGGAGAGACCGGTCCTCGGAGAGGGACATTATGCTTGGGAGGGTGGAGGGACAGCGCAGGAGAGAAAGGCCCTCTATGAGGTGGACTGATTCAGTGACTGGGATAATTGGGATGGGAGTGTCAGAGACGGTGCGATTGGCACAGGGCAGAGTGGAGTTTAGGGCTGTTGTACATAGGGTCGCTCTGAGTCGTAAAAGACTCGACGGCACATAACAACAACAACATGTAGATGTGTGTGTGTGTGTGTGTGTGTGTGTGTTTGTGTGTGGTTGTGGTGGTGGTGGGTGTTGTCAAGTCAGAACTGATGGCAAGATAGCTGACCCTCCTGCAGATTTTCAGAAGCAATTAATTGCATGGGAGGAGATTGTCCATCCTTCTCATGCAGACCAGGAAATGTATTAAAACATTTTTTTGGGGGGGGGGATGACTACAGCACAGCATCAATTCAGCAGAACAAGAAAGAACAGACTTGACACAATCTCCAAATGCATTCTTTTTATTTGAGAAGGACGCTTTCAAGGCAGGGCCCTTTAGGAAAGGCCTCTCTCCTCATCATCATGTACATCAAGATCAACCATAACCCTTAGCAAAGTACAAAAATACACACGTCAGTGACTTCCGTACAATAAATACGTAATCATGCATCCCACAATAAAAGGCACGGAAAACTTGTCACTTAGTAGTCATAAAAATTACTAGCTACATTAACAAAGCCACCCAAATTATCTGTACAAGGAAATGTAACAATATATTCCAAAGGTGGAAACACACAAAACATCTTTAAAATAGTATGCAATAAATATTTCAGTTGTTGTATACATTTAAAAAATTATGCCATTGTAAACAGCATGTAAACAAACACAACTCATGTCTTCTTACCATTATTAAAGTAATTAGGGCCAAAGTCATAACCCCTGCTCTGTCGGGTATATTTCACAAGGAACTGTGCTAAGCAGTTTAAAGTCTCACTCTTTTCTGCAGCAAACAGAGCCCACTGTGTAATAAATAGATGGGATTTGCATCTTTCAGATACAAATACCTTAATTCCAAAGCAGACTACCAAAATGTAGCAAATTCTTAACTCTAAGTAAAGTGGCCAAAGTGAACTGAAAAGAATCCATCATTTGCAACTTAAGGGGTACAAATGAACTAACCCTTTCTCTAATTTTCAATATGATGATGAGAAGGAGGCTAACAGTAACTACAAGGGTCACGCTTCCAGCCTCCTGAGCCTCGATTCTTTGGTGGACTTTGGCAGTGAAGGGAGAAAACTGTTAAGATGGACTAAATTGCGAGTTTCCTTTTTTCAGAAAATATTTAAAAAATGGCTGATAATGACAGAAAGTAGTGACTTCAAATTATATCTGCCAAAATGTGACTATGTGTGCAAACAAAATTTTTTTCACATGACAATAATGGAAGAAAGATAAACATGGTTTTCCCTTCTCATAAAGAAACCTTGTTATCTAATCCTGAATAAACATTCAATGTTATTTTTAAGTCCAATATTTTTGTTTTCGTTTCATCTGTGTATCAGTGCATTGTGGCATACAAATACTAGTAATGTATGTACTTTGTGCTTAAATAAGTATTCTAATTATTATCTCCAACTCTCCATTAAGATAAATGAGGTGAGAACATCAACTTCTAACTTCTCATGGTGTCTCTGAAGCACACCAGAAGCACTGCTATGTAACCTCCTTCCTTGACTGTGAATATTGACTAGGTAGATGTCTTACATATTTTAGTGTATGGGTCATCAAAAGGGATGCACACTTTCCTAACATTACTTCTAAATTTAACTCAAGCTGTACAGATTTATCATTCACTTGATCACATTAACCTCTGTTAGGGAATAAATTATGGTCCCCTCCATTACCTGTATGCCTGTGGATATGATATAGTCCCAATTAGGAATGGGTTGTCTTCTCATGTGATGAATGACATAGGATTACGGCAGGTGTGCCTTGAGTCAATCTCTTTTGAGATATAAGAGAAACTGAGTGAATGAGAGAAGCACATGCCAAGACAGATGCAGATCGCCTGGGGAACACAAGAACCTTCCTCCAGATCTGATGGACATAGAAAGCCCTTTCCCTAGATCTGCCCTCTGAACTCAGGCTCTGGGCTGCAAAATAGTGAGAACACAATTTGTTAAAGCTACCCACCTTCACAGACGAGAGCCACAGACAGGCAAGGGAGTAGAGAGGAAGCTCCCACTCACTTGCTTTAAGTGTGGATCTGAAGGACACTTGGCCAAGGGTGGCC
>NW_006399786.1:7786524-7795802 GCF_000299155.1 Elephantulus edwardii
ACAGCGTCCCTTTTCAGCAGGAAGTAGCTAAGAGAATAAGCCGCCCCCTTTTCCTTATGAATCAGGGTGAAATCTCTCTCAGGGAGGAGTGATAGGGAATGGCAAAGGACCACTGACAAAGGAGATTAATCAGAACTGGTTTTAACAAGCACTGTGGCAATGAGACAATTAAAACAGACTTTCAAAGGGGGGGGGAAAGAGAGGAACGAACTGGGGAGGGTAGAGAAAATAGTGCAACAATGAATGAATGGAAATCCAAAATCTCTGTTAATGTTCATTAAAATTAATAAAATTTAAAAAAAGAAAAAATAAGAATAAAAAAAAGCTACCCACTTGTGGTATCTCTGCACCACCTGTGGTTGATGAGGATCTGCTGGTTGAATGAAATACATATTTGACAAAAGATGATCAAAACCTATTTGTGGCTGCCACTGCAAACAAAATTTTTGGACAGAACAACTTAGTTATGGCACAGAACTTGGTTAGGTTTTTTTTGGGTGAAGGGTGTTAGTTCTTTAAAATAATCTGAGAAGTATTCAGCTTAGAAAGATAGTTTCTAAATTTCTTAACTGTTATTATGTGCTGTGAGGTCAGTACTGGCTCTAAACTGACCCTCATGCAGGTTTGTAGAGGCTATCAATTGTATGGGAGAAGACTGCTCATCTTTTTCCCCACAGAGCAGCCTATGGATTCAAACCACATACCTTTGGGTTGGCAGCCCAACTCCTTACAACCAGGTCACGAGCGCTCCCTATTTCTTAACTATAGAAAAAGAATTGTGAAGGCAATTATCAACTCTACCAGCTAGGAGCGACGTATTATTTGCAGCCCTAAAGCCAAATATGTTGTTGCTGAATGCTGTCAAGTCGAACACCGCTCATAGCAACCCTATGAACAAAAGAAGACCTGAAGCCTTTCTATAACTATCATTGTTTCTCAAAGTTCATAGAGTTTCCAGAGGCGTGTTATTTAGGAAGTGGATGCCACTCCTTCTAGGACAGGTATAAACATGTCGACAAGTGAGAGAATAAGGAGGGCATTTAACTACATACATTTGACTAGTATTTCATATTGGAAACAATTAATTTTACACAAAACTAAATGGTAACAGTTTCTCCCCTTTATTTCCTATAATGGGTGACAAGTGGTAAGCTTTCTGACATCTACAATCCATGGATAGCCAAAAGAGGAAACAGATGTGTCTTGTAGAAGGTACAGCCCTCTAGAGTGCTCCTTGGAGGCAAAGACGATAAAACTTCATCTCATATACTGTAGGCATGCTGTTAGGAGAGGCTATTAATCAGAGAGGGACATTACGGGAAGGTGGAGTGATAATAAAAGAGAAGATGCTCGACCAGGTGGATTGACACAGTGACTGCAGCAATGGGCTCAAGTGTGGCAGGAATGGTGAGGATGGCACAGGATAGGACATGGTTCAGGTCTGTTGTTCATAGGGTTGCTATGAGTTGTACATGACTCGATGGCACCTAACAACAACAGTAACATTTGCATCATAAAAATTATGTTAACTATAAATTATACAAGAAAATCTACATTTATGGATGAAAATTATTTTTAAAAATTCAATATTATTATTTTTATTCTTTTTCAAATCTCATGAGCATGGTGACAATAGTGAAGCCATAAAGGCTAGATATTTCAATGTGTTGTTTATAGGGTTGCTCTGAGTGGTAGTGAACTCAAAGGCATCTAAGAATAATAAGAGGAATATGTGTTTACATACACTGTATACTCTGAATATCTGCAAAAGACAAAGATAACATCCAAGGCATGAATTACAAGAAACAATTTAACAGTAACATAAACATTTCTTAGTTTTTAGGTACAAGAGTCCAGATTTGCTAAAGATTTCCGATATGTATCTGATTATTTTTCATAAACACACACACACAACACACACCCACCAACAAAATCAGCTTTCTCCAAAACCCACAACTCATGGTTCATGAGTCTAAATATTGCCAATGGTCCTAAGCATGTTAGAGAAAAATTGTTTTTCCTTAATCTATTTCTTCTGTTGTTTTGATCAGCATGTACAAGGATGAACCTGAACACATGCCCACCAAATACAGCTTCTGGGGGAATTGCCAATCTTTCATTTGTGAAAGTATAAAACTATACAGAGGATCGAATGGGTTTTATATTATTTCTTTCATTTTAAAAATCATTAGTGTCTTATTCTGTGCTAGTCAGGCACTAAGACTGCAAAGATGGAAAGAAAAGTTTAGTAAGGGAAAGATACAGATTCAATTAGTGAAATGCAAAGTTGTTCTAACATAAAAATGCTCAAGGTCCTGTTGAGCACAGAGCGAACCCTGAACTCTGCTTCAAAAGAAAGCTAATTCTGAGTCAAGTAAAATGTGTTGATCTACGGAGGATGATTCTGCCAAAGCAATGATTTAAAACCACACTCGCTACCTTTCCATTGTGCGTAACTCCAAGTTCTTGGATTCCAAAAGGCTCGTAAGAAAAGGTGGGTGAGGAGGCTGAAGAGTAGAAAAGAGCAAGGTCACAGAGACCCTTAATTAACCATCTTGCCCAGAAATGGAATAGCTAATTTGTTTAAATGCTTTTAGTAAAGGATGAACAGTTTGGGTTTAGATCAAAATTGTTTAATTATTTTAGGTGGATGAAGACTGTTAACCATGTGAAAGTTGAACTGGAGATAAGAAAGAATGAAAGCAAGAAACTGAAGACTGAAGCCAGGACAAATATACAGAAGAGGAAAAACTGATGGCTTGTGCTGATGAAGGCCTGGACTTCTATGGTAAAGGATGAACTTGACACTTTACTGGGACTAATTAGAAACAGAATACAGTCATTCCGAATCAACTCTTCAGATCACCAGAGAAGAAAATACACAATGGCAGAAGCATGGGCGGGGGTGGGTGGGTTAATATGTAAAACACTTTTACTTGAACAATTTAAAACCGAAATGAAGATTAAGCACTTTGCGTTTTCTCCATGCGTTTAGAGTAGTGTAGAATTCACATAATGCTGCTATGGAAACTGCGTCATCTTTTAAAAGCATTTTGGAAAGCTTTTCAACTAAAAGGAGGCAAGGAAACAAAAGAGCTGCTCAAGTTGGCGATTCTTCCGTCGTCATCATTACGCACATTGGAACATTGCTGCACATTTAGAGCTGTAAACAGGGGAGGCTCTTATTAAAATGATGATGCCTTTTAACTCTACAAGGGTCATCTGTTTACTAGGTCTTTGTGGAAGCAGATTTTCAGAGACATAATATCTCCCAGTCATTTAGCAAATCATTCTAGGATAACGACTAACAGAATCGTTATAATGGAAATGAATTGGTTTCTTCATGACAGATGCCGACATCCTACGGATGCACTGTAATTCAGTTGTTTTGTTCTCCCCCTGCCCGATGCCATGCAGCTTACACATTCTTATAATGGCAACCTTTCTAGGGGTAGAAATGTAATAGGCACTGTCATATTATGCTTGAATAAATACCAGATTTAATGAAGATAAAGGATCAAATAGGGATGGGATTCAAATATTATGTAAACAGAAAGCCATTACTCAGTCACCTGCAAGTGTAATGAATTTAGCAATTTCAGCTAAATTTTTCTATCTTTGAATTTATTTTTGTTAATGGCACCTACATTCCCACTTGGGCAGAAGGAAGATAATCAGTGGTTCAGTTTTCTTATGCGCAAGATATTTGACAGAAAGCCAGGCTTTTAAGAAACTGTTCAGATGTCACTGCGTAAGTCTCATATTCCGTTTTTACAACTATTGACTTAAGAGGCATGTTCTTCTTTGGGAGGTTATCTAACCAAGGACACAAAGACCTGAAATGTAAACAAACAAATGAACCCACAAAGATTTTTACTGTTATAAAATGCTTGTTTTGTTTGAGCACAGAAAAACCCCAAAACTACTATTTTTTTGAAGACAGTGAAAGAATTTCACTGGCTTAAAATGAATAATCTGCACACTTAGAAAACGAGATGACACTACCACCTACTCTTCTTATTCAGAAGGGAGCGCTGGTGGCCTAGTGGCAAGAAGCGGTACTGCAATCCTGAAGGCAAGGGGTTTGAGGCAACCAGCGGCTCTGCAGAAGGATGGGCAATCTCTTCCCATGCAATTAACTGCCTCTGAAAACCCCAAAGGAGAGTCAGCTATGGATTTTCTCCTGTGTGATTAACTGTCTCTGAAAACCCCGCCAGAGGGTCAGCAGTGGGTCAGTTCCGACTCGACGGTACACAACAACTCTTATTCAGATAGTACTCAAGTTACTTCATTTTCAGAGTATCAAGCAATAATAATTTGGGCTTTTTATTTTCATGCTGGAGTTTGAGTATTCTTTATAACTAAAATGACAGAGGGAAAGAACTGGCAAACTTCTATGTTTTACACTTAAATTGTTTCTTTTGCAACAGAAAAGTAATTAGTATTATTGTGTGGCATTGTCTAGTTGGGCACTAGACTTAGGCACTAAAGCTGGTGAGGATGAAGAGAGCCAAAGGAAGTTCAGGATCTAAAAAGCCCAAGTTGAATCCCTGTCTTCAGAATGAAGGAATTCAGAGAATTTGTCACAGCAGCTGAAAGGAAAATCCAGCACTGCCAATATGCAGACACAGCACACTCCACGTATTCTCACTTCTGTGGAGTCCGAATGGACTCACGCTGACCCTCCAGTGGGTTTCTGAGGCTGTAAACAGTAAAGGTGGAGATGGCCCATCTTTTTTCCTGGAGTCAGTGGTAGATCTGAACCTCTGATGAATTGGAAGCGCACGTCCCTATGGGAAATTCCGGGCTTCAAGGCTGAGGTCAGACCCACCCTGACTACAGGAACCAGCTAAGCTCTTCCCTCTAGGTCTTCCCACACTCATCTAAGCTGATCAACCAAAGATGCTGTCTCATTTAATAAATACTTGTGGGGCTTTGTCAATACCTTAAATGGTTAGACCACTGCCCAACGACCTGCCTCCTGATTTCTGAATTTCAACAGTAGACTCAATTTCCTGGATTTACAGAGACCTCACCAACCTGACAATTTGCTTTGGTAATGGGCCTATCACACCTTTAGTGTGTTCATGAAACATGTCTTTGTTCAGAATGTTTCTAAATTGCTGCTAACTATAAACTTAAGCTCTCTGTCCCTTTAAATTCTATATAATGGTTTCCACATTTAAAAAAAAATCTATTTTCTTGCCTTCAGTGCAACAGTAAAACTAACAGAACATTCTCTTCAAAGTTATGTATCAATACTTAATATTCTACAGTAACTCCACAATCCACCTACTGCCTATAACTGTAAGACAGTGACACTTGAATCCAGGGTTTGTGAAAGTGATTTCCTGCATGTGAGTGATTTCTGTGGTCTGCTACACATTAAGTCTTAGTAGTTGTCTTCTTTCTTCCAAGACTTGTTGTTTTCTTCTGCTGAATGTTGTGTAACTGTGCTTTAACATTTTAGCTTTTAATAGAGATAGCTTTTAAAAACAAATAATTCCTACTAAAGACAAATAATTCCTACTCAGAATTCCACTGACTTTACAGAAGAAAACTATCATCATGGTCCCTACTTGTAAAGCAGTATAGACTCATGCAAGTATCTATTAAAAATACACACCCTGTGACCAAGGCTGCTTGCTAGAGGTATGTGATACTTCTGGGTACATTTAAATGTCATTTTGGCAGTATAATGAGTTTCCTTATGATAAAATTTGAAAAGTTACTACAGGAAAAGAAGTTCTGACTTGAAGATATAACAATGTGTGGCAAATAGAGAGTTGTAAATTCTTTGGCTAAGAAAATTTTTATTATTGTGGATTTAATTTTGGCTTTATACTTTTTCATATTTATTTCAAACATGAAAATCATTCTAAACAAAGTGTCTATTACTATTTTATATACCTGCAAGTTAAAGAATACTTTTTTTTTAAACAAGGAAGAAATTGGGCATCTGTTTGACAGAAATGAGTACTTCAAGTCTCTAAGAAAATCATTAGCAAAAAGCAGAGTTAATACATTCTAAAGAATAACAGTAAAAAAAAAGAGCTAGACTTTACATTTTGTATAAAGATTAATTTCCACAATGTAATAAATAAATACACTGGTTTATACAATAAGTGGAAATCTCTTACAATGATTACAAGTAATACTGTCTATTGTAGATTCTGCTGACATCAGTACTGCCCTACAGATACACATTTCAAAGGAAAAAATCTTATTCCCAAAGCCACAAAATTTACAAAGCTGGCAAGTTATTAAATATTGTTGTTGTCTGCTAGAAGTATTGCAAACTGAAATACAACTTAGCAGTTTGAATAACCAGCAGGATAATTATCTTGATATAAAAAGCTAAGAAAATTTTTAATATGAAAATTAATAAAACCAGTAGTAGGAGAACTCTGTAGTATAAATAGACTTTTTTTAAACATAAAAGTGAGATTTTTATCTCACTCATGAGGAAGAAAAAAATTTGATACAGTTTACTTGAAGATTTGAAAATAATTCTATTTTCCCAGTTCTAGATAAATATATTACTCCAATTTATTAGTCATCTTTAATATACAATATATAACTCATAAAACAGGGTGTTTACAATGCCAAAACCTTTCACAGCACTAATTACCAATTACCAGAATGGTAAGAACTCTGTAGCTACATATTAGCTTAATACTCAAGAATATAGACATAGATATGGCTAAGCTGTGGTAAACAATAGTGCAAACACTGAGGATCACAATATAGGTCCTTTTTCCTTTTTACCTTGTGTATCTATTCGTATTGTACTACTGTAATAGCATTATCAATTGAATGCACAACTCTTTTGTTTTAATGCATTTAAAAAGGAATCTTATGCTCCTTTATACTTGGTTAATTTACTCTTGAAATGTAGTTCTTATGAAATATCCAGACTGTTTATATTCCTATACAATGAAGAATGTGTATTAAAATTAAATACATAAATGGAGTTTTAAATGACTTTTAAGTAGTGGTTTGATTTGTATGTTTCCAACTAAAACTTGGAAGTACATAAGAAATTAGGAGAGATATATAAATACATCTAAATAACTACATAAAAAAATCTGTTAACCTATACATGTGCTATTTATATTTATCTTTGTTACTGAGTTGAATGTAGTCCTCATTATTCTCTTAAACTTCCTTTCCACAATTAACAGAAGGAATTCTACAAATAGGTGCAGTCCAGCTGTCTTTTATATCTCTTGTTTTCTGTAATGATAAACTTTTACAGCTTTTTCTTCTAATAATAATGCCCCTAAACAAAACTTGGAAAAAACTCTTACAATAAAGATAAAAATTAATGCTTTGTGTATTACAAAAACCAATAACCATGACATTTATGAAGTTTAAGTTTCTTTAGGAAAGTGTCCTGTTGCAAAGCCAGTATACTGATCATATGATACATAGAATGCTAGGTCAAAATCAAACAGGAGATGTAGGTAGGGTTAAGAAGGCAGTGCTGGGTAAGGAGAGAGAAAATCCTAATAACATGGAAGTGCTCACATGGCTATTCCCAAAATAAAGGAGTTGATATTTAAAAACTGCCTCTTGTACTACCCCATTCTAAACCCATGTCTCGGCCAAAATTATCTGAAGAATGGTGGCTAAGCTCACATACAAAATGGAAGGGGGAAGAACAGATCCTATATATCAAGTATAAGAGACTTAATCCATCTACAGTTTAATTAGAAGTTGTGTTCTTTAAAGATTTCACATCCATATAACCTAACAGTAGAAGATAATGAATATATTTCCTTTAGAAATTATATCCACAAGTTTTAATTATAATTATATGAGTACTAAAATTTTATTATAGTTTTGTATTAATATTTCCATCCTAAATCCTCAATAGAAATAACTTGTATGAGGACTAATGCAGTGCAGTACGTTAAAAATTAGCTAACGAATCCCTGAGTGATAATGTTTGGTAAATTACATCAATATGTACAACTAACTTACAAGGTGAAGGATTCCTGATCACAAACCATTTGGAACAATCTTATTTCAGAATTAAATAGTTCATATTTAGGGAGGGTGTGAGGGGCATGATATATTATGTCTCAGGCACTATTTTAAAGAATGATTAACCATGACAAACTCAAGATAAATTTGTAGAACACAAAAATAGAACTTAATCAAGCCAATCCTATCTTTTTTGAGGGTTATTGTGAACATTCACTTACTACTGGTAATTAGTTTTTTCCACTATACTTCATGCTTCAGTTGATGCACAGGCACTGCTATGAGCTTTCAAGCCTGAGCCAGATCAACAGGATAATCTACTGATAAGAGAAAATGAAAATGGACAAGTTGTAGGAGACAGACTGGTCTCAGCTTAGAACCTTCCGAAAGGTTCCCTGTGAGAACATCTGAGAGCAAATGAACAAGCCACGTGAACATACTAGAGTAAGTGGCTTAGAGGTGGGGTGAGGGGTAGAAAGAGGGCAGCTCGCCTAGTCAGCACATCACCTATGTTCTGCCTCAACAAAATACAAGCACTGGATTGACTGAGAAATAATGATTGAGAAGAAAACACCATTAGTAACAAACAAATGTAAGCCTGCTTTGGGGTTAGTGGAGAAAAGGACAGGAAATAGCATGATGGACAACAGAGTAGACCTTTTGAAGACTTTTGATCCCTGAGTTCCAAGAGAGAATAAACCAGCCTGGGCCAGGGTTGGTCACCCGGGAAGGTTTTAGTTCGGCAGGGACGTGAGGGTCTGCATTTCTATAACCACAAGATGTTGACAACTGCTGGGCCACATTCTGAGGAGCAAGGATCGAAGAGGGTGGTGGAATTTTCCAGTTGTGGAAGTGTTCTCGATTTGTACTGACCCCTGTGGTTCCTGAGTACTTGAAGTGTGGCTAGTGCAATGAAGCAAATTAGTTTCTAGTTAAATCAGCTGTTAATAAGCGGCTACATGTGGCCAGACTGCAAACTCAGGCCTTCTGAGGCCAACTCTCCTCAATGAGAGCACTCAGTCCTCTAGTTCCGAATGATCTAACCCATAAAGTCATTTAGGTTAGCAAGAATTCTTTTCTATAACAAACATTTAATAAGAATTCTTTCATAAACAATACAATTAGCTTCTTTAAGTTGTTTTCTTCTCAAGTCATAGTATGACAATCCACAACATGCACTTAAAACAGGAGACATGTAGGGGCAACTGATGGCAATAAAATCTTGTACAGCTATCAGTGTCTCTCTGGAGACTAAGGTGCGCCTGATACAGGCCATGGTCTTTGCAATC
>NW_006399786.1:7798570-7799406 GCF_000299155.1 Elephantulus edwardii
GGTGGAGGGCAGGCGCAGGAGGGGAAGGCCCTCTATGAGGTGGACTGATTTGTGACTGGGGTAATTGGGATGGGTGTGTCAGAGACAGTAAGATTGGCATAGGAAAGAGCAGAGTTTAGAGGTGTTGTACATAGGGTCACTATGAGTCTCAAGAAACTCGACGGCACATAAAAACAACATGTTTATTACTGCGTTGTTCACAATAGCAAAGAAATAAAAGCAACCCAAATGCCCATCAATAAATGAATTGATAGAGAAGTTGTGGTATATTCACACAATGAAATACAATGCTCCTCTAAAAACAAGGAACTAATAAAATATTATACAAAATGGGTCACCCTGGAGGGCATTATGCTGAGTGAAATAGCTCAGTCACAAAAGGACAAATACTGCATAATGCCACTGTTATAAAACAGGACTGATATAGGAGTCGGGATGAAACTAAGAAAAGAGGGGATACATAATGATACTGCATTGAAAGACATGAGGGAAAGAACTGTTTAAAAGGAATATATGATTAGGTATTCTCTGCATGACAACAGTCCAGAATAAGAGATGCACAGCAAAGTGAACTTGGGTGGGGGAAGGAAGAAATTGTACAATGAAAGAATCTTTTTAAAGAGAAAAGTGAATTAGGTGGGGGATAGAAGGAAAATATGCAATAATGAATGAATGAAAATCCAAGTTTTCTATAAACTTTTAAGAACATGGAAAGAAACCAGATATCCATCCTCAAACGAATGGACTAAGAAGTTGTGGTAGACTCATATAATGGAATACTATGCAGCATGCTGGAGCCATGATTTTGTAAATTACTACCTAACTTGAGAGGGACT
>NW_006399786.1:7799506-7807318 GCF_000299155.1 Elephantulus edwardii
GTTTAGGGCTGTTGTACATAGGGTCGCTATGAGTCAGAAACGACTCGACGGCACATAACAACAACAACATCTGTGTACTAGATGTGGGAAAACAGAAAACCTGGAAGTAGGAAGAAACTCACAAAGTGAACTGGAAAGACACCACAGGGGAACACTGTTTACTCAGAAGTTTTACTTAGGGCTGTCCTTGCCCTTTTCCTTTTGGAAGAGTAAATATCTTCCTTTGGAAGATGACATCATGAAAGGAAGTGGCCATTGACTGTGCTCCCCATTCTGTCCTCCCAAATCATCCAGGTATAGGAGGGCCCAGTGGGAAGGGGGAGGGGTGATCCAGCTGGCAATCTCAGCTTGGCATGTGTACAACAAAGGAAGGTCTTCCTTGCATGCCCTAGAAGTGTGGAGGCTCCCCATCTCTGTAATTCCCAAGTGCCCAACAATGGATGAATGGCTAAAGAAACAGACAGTGAAGTATTACTTGCATAATGAAGTATTGTACAGCACTAAAAAATGATCAAGAATTTAGGAAATACTGCATAGATGAAACCTCAACTACTATAAAAAGCAAGGGAAAAGTGTAGACATTGATAGACTCAATCTTGGTGGGATAGTAGAGATAAGAAAGACATGAAAAAGAAGGGTGCCATAATTTTTTTCTTTTTTGAAAAGGTCAGAATGGCTGGGAGTACAAACAGTTGATATGCAAGGAATGCAATCAGAGTCAGCACAGAGGTACCTTGGGAGAAAAGGCTGATGATCTCCTCAGGAAAAATCAGTGAAGATTGTACAAATTTCAGTCCTACTCAGACATACGCAGGCCTCTGTGAATGAGAATTAACCCAAGGGAAACTGAATTTACTTTCAATCTGGTTCCTCTGTGATATTGACAGGGCCAGTGCAGTTGGCTCTGACACAGACGTACGTGGGCAGAGTTTACAGGATAAACAGCTCTCAGTTCAAGAAAAGATGTATCACGTTTTCATCCAAAGGTCACTTGGAGGAAAAATACAGCTAATGATTCTAGTCACTAGGGTTTCAGTTCATTGTGGTTTTACAAGTTATATAAAATATGTTACTTAAAAGTAAAAATAGCAATTAGTTGTTTACATCTTACTTTTAAATCCTGGGGTAGAAGACCCCAGTCACTGCTGTCTGGTGGCTCTGACTCATGGCTGATTGTCCAGGGGCTTTCCGAGGGTGGGAATACTGCCATCATCCTCTTGCAGAGCCTCTGCAAGATTCAAACTGTCTGAGAGGTGCAACATGTGGGTTAGTAGTGCTGCTCCCTGCAGACCACACCAGGTAGAGTGGGGACTGTATGAAGGCAGGCAGACTTATTCCTCTTTTGACATGATTCCCTTTGTAAAATTTCTATTTATTCACAACTTAGACAAGATAACTGTGCAGTTAGACACATTTATCTGATCACGAACCCAGCGGGTTCTTTTTCCCTTGTTTTTTTGGTTTTTTTTTTTAAAGAAGATATCTTTATGTTGTATTTTGACTATTTGTTAGTTATGAATAATGTGCTAAACTCCTCTGATATATAATTAAATTACATGCCATTTTAAATGCACTTTTAGCAGTATATCTCTTTGGATATCTGGTAAGCAATTTTAGAAAAGAGGAATGAGAACGTATCTCAGGTTATATATAAAGTACGTGTATAATACACAAACATGTAAGCATATATGCATTTATGTGTGCATGTAGACATATATATAAGCAGGTCTGCTTATCTGTTCAGCACCTAGTAGGCTACTTTACAAATAAACTGTTGCCACTGGTCAGTACCCTATTTCTCTCACATAGGATAATTTAAAATATTAGAATTAATTTTTTTAGATAGAATAAACAAAACTTATTCAAGAACATTTTTGTGATTTTCTTTGTGATATGTACATCCTTAGCTTTCAACAATTTGATCACAAATATTAACTCTTAATACACAAAATTATGTCACAGGCAATGTTCATAAACTCTTTGATAAGTAAGATTTATGCAAGTTTCCACATTCAAAAAAAGCAGAAACCCCCAAAGTGGCCAAAAATAATGGTTTCTAAAAAACCGAAAATGCTGTTTCTACTTTATAAAGTGTAAGATTTAAGTGAGATGATGATGATAGGGCCAAGACTTTAGGCAAACACTGATCTCTAATTTGTTGGGAAGTTGAAGTGAGTGAATGACCAAACAGCACATCCACACTTGGACTTTGGGAAATTTCTGGATGTCAACAGTCTCCTATATCATAAACCCAAATGGAACAGGAAATAACCCCTACAGAGAAATGAAACACAAGAATCTAAGTTTGGAAAGTTATAATAAATATTGTTAGGGAATGGGGCATGGAATTTTATGAAAACACCCAGAAAATCTTCTTAACCTACACCCATTATGTTTATGACTTGAGCTAAGAAAGAATGTATACCAGTATACTATCTGTGAATCACAGGACGGACACATTTTCAAAATCTCTGCTACGGAATATTTCTGCGAAGTTCTATATTAACTAACAGAAAAGTTCCCCTAGCCAACATAAAGGGACTTCGGTAATAAATTATATGAAAACTGACATTAAAGCTCAGAAAGTCTTACAATATTAGATTTGAAATGTAAGAAAAAGACAATTTTGGAACCAATGAGCTTTAAGCTTTGCATCCATTCATAGCACTAGAAGGACTTTCACTACATTCTTTGACAACTGAATGCTAGCAGCTCCCGATCATACCAATTTGACCTTCAAAATACCTAACCAGTGATTTTAAAGAAGCCAATGCTCCTGATAGTGACTTTGAAGACATTTCAGCCACATATTATGTAATTGCACAATAAAATCATTCCATCAGGTGTAAGAAGCCCAGACATTTTGAAAACTGTAATTCATCCTTTGAGATAATGTAACTGTCTCAGATACTCATCTGTTTACTAACATGGGCATATTTGAACAAGTCAAGTTTGCACAATAAGAACATGGCTTCATGGAATGTAGGTTGATGGGTTGGTTTTTGAGTGTGTGCATAAAAATATTTTCTAACACTTCAAATCAACATTTTTCACCCACAGTAAAACATCAAGCCATAAAGGTGCTTCAGTGGTACTTCCTCATCTATGCAGAAAATGACGAGAGTAAGGAATTGTGTATTAAGAATTACTTCTTAAGTAATTACTTCTCGTCCAAGGAGTAGCACCAACACAATTACACTTCAGCTTCTAGAGTGCTCCTTTCCAGCTCTTTAATTCCCTGGAGAATTCGCTTCACATGTCCCACTTTCGGAATCCCCAGGTCCTAAAAACAGACAAACAAAGGAAAAAAGATGGGGAAAAGGGAGGCAGACAGGTTTATTGATAACATAAAATGAAGAGAATTATACACATCACTGTAACTGCTTATCAATATAATTAGTAATTAGTGTTCTTCTACTCATCCATTTTAGCTTATATTCAACGCTTCAGGTAGTTAAGCTTAGAAACAGAAATCTATTAAATAAAAGTTAATTGATAAACTGAAAAATTGCCAACCAGCCAAAAAAAAAAAAAAGCCCATCTTATACAAACCCTTAACCATGACATTCTCATTAACTGTATGTAATGGGAGGTAGCACTTGAAGAGTTAAAGCTACTTTTGGTTAGCCTGTTTTACTTTTTTTTCTTTTTAAACAAGCATAGGCACTTTCTAGGTCTGAAAGAAAAATGACATACAACACCAGGGAATCTATAACTACGCCTCAAGAAAGATACTGGCACTTCTACTAAACTTGGAAAAGAAACATGTTTAAGTTTGCACTTGTATTCTTGAACTGGATGAGGAAATTTATTCTTATGACTTTGTAATGTACATGTGGGGAAAATGACTTAAAACATAGTTGTTGTTGTTGTTAGTATCAGTTGATTAATGCTTTCCCTTAAAGCATCTTACTCTTTTCCTGCAGAATTATTTGGTAAAGACTTATTTTCCTAAAAAGTACCTAGAATTCACTATTTTACCTTCACAAATGGATGATGACTGACTGCAGTATATAAAACACAGCGGGTACCTGTCAGTTACCTGTTGAAGGAATGAAAAAAAAAACAAACCACCCCAAAACCCCAACCCAGCAAGCCATGATGCTGTCGACAGAATTTAAACCCCACAGCTTCTTTATAAGTAAGAAGTAAAACTAGCTTGTTAATGTTTAAAGGGAGGGAAAACCTCTTCCCAGTACGGAGTTTGAAATATTTAAAAATTAGTACAAAGATGACTTCTTACAGCCTAGGAACCAGGATTATAGGCACCATAACTGTATTTCCTCCAAGAAGATCACATTTCCAATGATTTGTGAATTAAGAACATTAATGATTAGTAAATTTTTAAATGAGATCCATCAAATTGCTTTAAGTGTCCTTCGTGCCTGATGTCTCTCTCTCATGGGCTGTATCAGCTATTTCTCTAACAGTAATGCTATTGAAGATTGTGACTCCTTCTCAACAACCACCTGACAAAAACGCTATCCTCACCAATCAGAAATACTATGTACTTTCAATTCTCTCCTACTGTCTTGCAGCAGGAAAAAGAATGCAGTCAGTTTGCATCCTAGCCTGCTAAAGAGGGCTATAAATACTTCCCCTTATTATCTCTAATCTGTGGCTTCCTTACCTGTTGTGCCTCCAGGGTCCCTTCACTGACCGGAACTAAAATCTGAAGAATTAGCCAGGTGAAAGGGAAGCATGCCAACAGGGGGCATATCTCTACGGTGACACAAACTCACTGCCTTCAGTCGTCAGTGACTCATAGCTGACCCCCGAGTGAGTTTTCAGGAGGTTGCCATCTCTGACCTTTGAAACCGCTACTGGATTTAACTCACTGAAGAGGAGCAATCTTTGGGTTAGCAGCACAAATCCCTATTGACTAAGTCACGGTGTGATGTTTTTGTTGTTAGGTGCGATCAGGTAGACTATAACTCATAGCGACCCTATGAACAATGGACCTGAAGCATGCCCTACCTTCTCCCATCCTCCCCATCTCTGATCTGTCCTCGCTCATTGTTACAATAACTGGGCCAATTCATTTTCTTGATCCATGTTATTCTCTGAGCCCCCACTTTTTCTCAGCATAAGGGTTTTTTTCCAAGGACTGGTCACTCATGACAACATGCCTAAAGCATGTGAGATGAAGTTTCACTAAGAGTTTAATATGTTAAAGTTAATGAATAGGGCTGGAGAAGGCGAGACACAGCATAGCAAGGATTCAAAACTGAGTAACTGGCAGAATTTTGCAGGATTCAAAAAAGATGCTGGTCTGCATTCTAGAAGAAATAGAATGTCACAGATTCATTCTTTAACATCTCACTCTGGTTGCTGTGTACTGGGAGAGGGTACAAGCAGCAGTAACAAGGCTGTGCCATGGACACAAGTGACATGATCCAGGCAAAATATGATGGTAGTCTAGATGGGGATTTCAGAAAGCAAAGTACAATCTGGTGAAGGACTTGATGGGAGAAGAAAGAAGAAAGTGTGATATATAACTGGGTTTCTCTGGCCTAAGCCTCTGAGGAAATGGGAAATGGCATGAGTTTTTATGATGCAGACAGCAGGCAGAAGACAAGAATGGGACTGGAAAAGGAAACGGATTAGGTTTGGACCTGGTATTGGTTTAGATCGATATTCCTGTGTAACACCCAAGTGTTAATTATGTACTCAGGTAGTGACAAAATGCCAAAGTCCACAATGAGGTCTAGAAAGGGGATATATTCTATAGATGTTATTTGATGTTCTGGGACTAAGAGAGGTTACATGCTGTTGTTATGTGCTGTCAATTCAACTACAACTCATAGTGACCCTATGAGCAACAGATCAGAATTGTACCCTTTCCCGCGCCATCCTCACAATCTCCAACCTGCCCATTATTATTGTCACTGTAACATTATCCAATGTGAGATTCCCTGTTGCTGTTGTAGTTAGGTGCCTTCGAGTATGACCTAGAGGGACCCTACAAACAACAGATCTGAACCCTGCCCTCCCCTGTGCCATCATCCACTGCCACAGTCACCATGTCAATCCACCTAATTTGGAGTCTGCCTTTCTTTCTCCAGCTCTCCACCGTTCCAAGCACGATTTCCCTCTCCAAGGAATAGCCTTTCCTAGCAACATGACTGAAGTATATAAGACAGTTTTATCATCTTTATGTCCAAGAAGCACTCTGGCTCTCCTTTTCCCAAACATATTTGTTCTTTTGGCAGTCCATGGGCTATACAGTACTTTTCTTCAACACCACAGCTCAAAGCCTTCTTCTGTCATCCTTATTCATTGTACAGGTCTCAGATGCATAGCAACTGATCAGAAAGACAATGGCCTGAATCAGATGCACCTTAGTCCTCAAAACAAACTGACATCATCGTTCCTCAATAATTTGGAGAGGTCCCTGACTGAAGACTTTGCCAGGGCAGTTTATTTCCTTATTTTCTGACTGCAGGTGTCAAGAGTGTTGATTGTGCATTCAAGTAAAATGTAAACTTTGACAGCCTTAAGCTTTTCTCCATCTATCGGTGTAGGGGTAAGAATTTATGTTTCTTAATGTTGAGATGCAATCAATCCATATTAAAATCGGCACTCTTTGATTTTTTGCAACAAATGCTTCCTCTTTATTTTAGCAAGTTAGATGTCATCTGTGAAAAATTATTGATGAATTATCCTCAGATCTTGATGCCATATTCTTCTTCATAGAGTCCAGATTCTCAAATAATTTGCTCAGCATACAGATTGGACAGGTATTGAAAGAGGACACAAACTTGATGTGCTCCTTTCTTAATTTTAAACTATTCCCTTGGTCTGTTTGCAAAGCAGTCCATTGGTCTAGGTGTAGGTTTCACATGAGCACAATTATGTGCTCTGAGATTACCTTGTTATAATCCACACAGTCAAATATATTTGCACAATCAATAAAGCATAAATAGACATTTTTCTGGTATTCTGTACTTTCAGCCAGCATCCATCTGACATCAGTAACAATATCCCTGGTCCCACAGCCTCTTCTAAGTCCTGTCTGAACTTCTGGAAGTTCTTATCCATGAATTGTTCTAGAAGCTTTTGAATGGTCTTCAACAGTATGAACTCATGAACATTGACATTCTAGATATTAGTGAGATGAGATGGACTAGCTTTGGCCACTCTGAATCAGATAATTACATGGTATACAATGTTGGGAATGAGAAATACTCCTAAAAAAGAGAAACGAGGAAGAAGACATCTCACTCCGTGATCTCAAATCCTAAAACACTGCAGTGATGGTCAAGACAGCGTGGTACTGGTAAAATGATAGAGACATAGTTCAACAGAATAGAATTGAGAACCCAGAAAATCAGCTCATCAATCTATGGTTAACTGATTTTTGACAAGGAGATGAAATCAGTTAAGTGGGGAAACAAAAGCCTCTTTAATAAAAATGGTGTTGGCAAAACTGGAAAACTATCTGTAGAAAACTCAAGCAAGACTGACACCTCACACCATACACAAAAACCAACTCAAAGTGTATCAAGGACTTCAGAGTAAAACCAAGGACTATGAACTTCACCAGGGAAAAGCTTGGAAGAACTCTAGAAGCCCTAATCCAGAATATGAGTAGTCTCCCAAGCATCCTCAAGAATCTACAACCAGTAGAAAATGAAATAGATTAACGGGACCATCTAAGAATCAAATCCTATGCATATAAAAAAACTTCTCCAGAGGGAGGTCTGGTGGCTTAGTAGCAAGAAGCTGTGCTGAAATCCCAAAGGCTCATGGTTCAGATCCATCAGATGTTCTGCTGAAGAAGTAGGGGCAATCTCCTCCTGTGCCAGTCAG
>NW_006399786.1:7813808-7843732 GCF_000299155.1 Elephantulus edwardii
TCAGTAAAAAATAAAAAAATTAAAAAAAGAAATAAATGCTAACCAACCAAGGAAATAAAAGCTAGCCAAGCCAAGGAAAAACAAAACAAAACAAAAGGAGAATGTTATTGCATTCATAGTAAAAAAACCCCAACAGGTTCAAGACTTGTTAACATGTTGCTGTTTTTAGGGGTTGTCAAATAATAGACAACTACTCATAGTGAGTGACCTTATGAACAACAAATCTGAACCTTGACCCATACTGTGCCGTCATCTCTGATATACTTGAGCCCATTGTTCCAGTCACTGTGTCAATCTCTTTTTTGACTCACTGAACAGCCAAGTGCTACCATTCTAACTTTATCTTGGTCCATATTTGAGCTTTGCTTTTTCAACTCTGCAAGGTTCTGCTTCATTCCTTGTGTGTGTGGTCTGTTTGCTGTGTCAGTATGTTTCAAATGTTTGTATGTGGATACACACACAATCACATACCACTCACATTCTTTTCCATAAATATATGTTTATTCATTGCAAATCAAATATAAGCTTCTAGAGAGCAGATACTACCTAGAAATGCTGGCAAAAAGGAGTTAAATTTATTTTTGCATGTACTCACTTCAAGTTTGAAAGTCTTTTTTGTATATGAAGTCTACAGCTGCATATTGCTTAAGGGGAGGCTTCAGGTGTACATTGAACTTGTTCTGTTTCAGATTTGTGACTCTGAACAAAGGAAGTGAGTGCATTTATTATTTTACTATTATTTTGACAAGGTGCTCTAGGGGCCTAACAGCAAGGAATTGTGCGGCTAACCAAAGGCATGTGGTTCAAATCCCCACACTGCCCCACAGAACAAAGATGGGCAGTCTCCTCCCATGTGACTTACTGCCTTTGAAAAGCTGCTAGAGAGTCAGCTAGGAATTAGTTCTGACTGGATGGTACATAACAACAAACAAAATGTTTAGGTGTCCACTTTTATTTATTTACTTTTTGTTTTAGTCCTTATTTTTTAAAATTTTATATTGGTCAGCATACAAAATTCATATACATTGTATTTAATTCACATACATTATTTCACAATTCCTTCATTCACACTACATTTCATATGATCATTGATCTTTGCTGACTATTACTCCGTCTTTTCTGGTCCCCACTGGTAACGTGCTAAAATTCTTCTTGGCTACCTTAACTTTATGATGCACATGGTCTGTTTAGAGAGCTTTGCTAACACTGTTGTTGTAAGGTGGCGCCAAGCCAAGGATGACCCACAGCAACCCTATGACCAACAGATCTGAATCTTGTCCTATCCTGTGCCATCCTCACAATTCGCGACACACTAGAGCCCACTGCAGCAGTCGCTATGTCAATCCACCTGGTTGAGGGATGTATAGATAAAATGACAAATATATCTAGAGTTAAAACACTATGTATAGAGTTTACATATCATAACCATGCATTTTAAAATTTTGCATTCAGAAAATAATGTGCCTCAGAATAGGGAAAGGTTCAGAGCCATTGTTCATAGGGTCACTGTGAGTCCTAGTTAACTGGAAGGTACATAGGAACATAAAAAAGTCACCCCAGCACTGTCAGTTTGTATTAGCCAAATTTATTACAACAGCAGCTAATGATAAAAAAAATAGGAAAACACTGGCCCACAGCCTTGGACAGGCTTACTACAGTGTTTCTACCTGAATCTTCACCCAGAGAATGAAGGGAATGCTGCTGGTGGCCCAGTGGGTAAGGTGTTGCTCTGACAACCCAAAGACAGATAGTTGTAATCCACCAGCTGCTCCGAGGAAGAAATATTGGCAACCTCCCTACACACAATTTATAGCCTTTAAACACCTGCAAGAGGGTCAGCTATGAGTCACTTCTGACTTGATGGCATATAGCAATAAGCTAGACTATAACTTCACTATTTTCCTTCTCAGTCACAAACGGCAAAGGGGCTCCAACCCGCTTTTAACAAAAACTAGGCATAATTTTTATTTATTTACTAAAGAAAAGAAACTTTTTTTTAGAGAATAATAAAATTGTAACCATTTTTAATATTTAAGAAACTCCAAATGTCTTGGGCTAGTTGCTGAAATGACTCAGAAAAGGTCAACTTAGAAATATAACAAAATCATAGGGCTGCTCTAAGCCTCTCAGGAGCTGTAATGGCACAAAGGTTAAAGTGCTTGGCTGCTAATCCAAAAGTCAGCAGTTAAACTACCAGCGGCGTGTGGAAAGATGTGTCGGTCTGCTTCCATAAGTGTTACAGCCTTGGAAACCCTACTGCATACTTCTCCCTGGAAGTCAGAACTGATTGGATGGTAACGGATTTGAGATTTTGTTGTTATTTTAGAAGTCTTTTATTTAGTCCCATTTATTAGAAAGGCTTGATAATTGGTATTTTGAATAATTTTATGCTGTTAGCCATATATATTATGTATATTTTTAGTCATTTCATCAAGAATTGTCATCTTCCACACTGATTAAGTAAAATGAAGGGATGGAAACATCCGTACGGAAAATGTTAGCACAAGAGCAGTCATGCGAATGGATGCTGAGCACAAGTATTGTGTTCATGTTGAATTCAGGTCTATTAGTAGGTGAGTGCTTCTCACAGGAACATCCTGCTGACATTCTTGTTTAGAGAGTATACAAGGAACTCAGGCCACAGGACAATGCATGTAAGATCATCGCGTACTTAGACATAATAGGCCAAGCTATAAGCACATAACAAAAGCAGTGCAGGAGAAAGACTTCCATTTTGCAAGAACATTTTTCAAGAGTGGAAAAGTAGCACAAAGGAAATACCTTAAGGTCTTGCCTTTCCAGATGCAAGAGTTCAGCCCCTCTGATGTCATGGCGGATGAAGAGTTCTTTGTACTCTCCCAAATGGAGCAGATCCAGCCAAGCAGCAACTTCCTCTGTGCCCCATTTCTGAACTACCAAAGTTAAGAGCAAAACCCCCTTAATTTCTACATGCTCAATGCATCACAAAGCAAAGGCTGGCCAAAGAAGATGCAAAACAGAACTAAGCAGCAGTGCTAGCAAAGGGGAAAAAAATTAAAGGTATCGTTTCAACAAAACATTAGTTTCACTTTTTTTCACCATGCAAGCTACGGACTGTGAATAAACACAAGGAAATGGCTACACAAAGACAGTCCCTGCTGTGCGGCCATGCCTTTTCCCTTAGTCCATTAGGGCGACTCAGGCGACGGGGTGCACCCACTCATCACTTTTAGACATGGTTAGGCTCCAAACACAGACCAGGGCTTCAGGTGAAAACCAGTACTCTGCAAAAATGGAGTCTGCTCACGTCACATTAAAAACACGGAGGATCATGACATTCCCCAGCTGTGGACCTTAACCATCATATCAAATGTCACTCTTGGCTTGCAACCTGGTACTTGTTATTGACGGATATATCCTGTCAATGCACAAGGACCTGGGGAGATGATTATTACTGTTGTCATAAATGTGAATGTCGGATGACAAAATAGTCAATAAGTTTGGAATAGGTGTATGTATAAAAATTTTATTTCACAGAATTCAGATCAGTGCCACAAGGCCTGAACACATTCTAAGCATCATCAACTGTCATTATTCACCAGTTATATCCTGTGAAGTCACTGCAAACACACACACTGAGTAGTTCATATGTCAGCAACACTATGTAAGTACTCTTAGGGGACTACTAGGTTAGTAGCTCTCAGCCCCTCGTCACATTTTTGTCAGCTGTTCATTATGTAATTTTGTATAAAACAAGTGTGTTTCTGTTTAAAGATCTCTTAGTTAACATTGATTATTTCATTGGCATTGAACTTGGATGGGAAAGCACTGTCACAGGCTGACCCAAGCTCATTTAACACATGAGTTTTCTTCATTATGCATACACTGTCTTCTTCCACACAGGAACACAAGACAGCACTGGGGTACAATGCCCGGGATCATCGTTAGCAGCAAGATTGCCAACGAACAGCACACAGAAATCTGTAAAACAGGTCACTAAGCAGACCGTAAAAAGGACACGTTTCAGCACAAGAACTCGCAGTGTTAGGTCACAGCTGGAAACGTGCACATTGAGAAACTAATTTTGCTCTGCTCTGCATCCTACATGCCTGTGAGTGACCAGAAATTGCTGCACATGTTAGCAGGTAAGCAGTTCGCAAATAGGGAATCCATAAGTCATGAGATGCGACTATTTCCTTAAGACTATGTATGAAACTAGTTATGGTCAGAAATGGGCTGTGAGTGTAGGTTAAAATTGAAAATTTGTAATGGAACATTCAATTTTACACGTACTTCTCTGCCTAACTTCTAGCAATGTCACTCTGGATTCCACAATTATTGATAAGTATAGCAGTGAATGCTTTGTTAATTTAAAAGACCATTTAAAATATTGTCAGGCTTGCTCTCTAAGAACATTTGGTTCACATTATTTTTCAGTATAAATAATATCTTACAAGTTTTATTCCACACTGATAGGCTTAATAAAAGTCTACTGCTATATTTAGTTATAAAATTTTCTTAAATGTTTGCTTTATAAATATCACAAAATTTATACTCTTTTTGAAATAAATAGGTAACTTGGAAAATGAACATTTTAGGGAAGGCAGCTCCCCTGATGCATACAGAACCACAGGGTGTGTCAAACAGACGTCTACCGCACATTGAATGAGAAGTGGAAAGGAAGCTAGGGACACAGCAGCAAAGAGGGTTACATTTCTGTGTGAAAATGCACGTATCATAGCACATCATTGCTGAAGGGCTGAAATAGTGCAGTGAGTCCTAAAAGCAGTGGGAAAAAGATTATGCAACTTTAGATGAAAATTATCATTAGTACATTGTAAGAGTAATGTATGTTCTGTCCACCAGACTGATCTAGATTTTGAACTTTGAAAAAGACCCTAAGAAAGTAATACACTGATAGCTATATTGCCACTGAGAACCAAAAAAGAATTATCAAAATGTATATACTAATGCCCCTACAATGAAACAGAAACAAATATTTCTTGTGCTCCTAGGAAACATAATTTCAGGACAATGTCATATTACTCAAGTTATGTTTTCCATAGTGTCATGCTATGCCTCTAGGGAGGACCACCTACCAGGCTGTGGACTTGTCTTCTGCTTCGAAAACTTCTCCTTTTTAAATTTCGGCACTATACGGAATACTGTGCTCTTGTTATTTCTTTTTGCACCATCCATAGGTGGCTCCTGTTCAAATTGGAGAGGAAAAGAACTGTTAAGGATATCAGGGGAGAAAAAGAAACCTTCCCTGTAATAGTAAAGCTAACATAGTTATCAACCCTGAAACCATGCCGTTCCTCAGGAACTGTTGGTTCCGACTCATTAGTGATGTCACGTGACAATGCAGAATTGTCCCACAGGGCGTTCTTAGCTGAAGTCCTCACAGGAGCAGAACTTCATCTCGCAGAGCTGCTGGGTGGGTCTGAACTGTCAGTCCAATCAAAGGTGCCTTACTGTATGGTATAGGATAGAGATGCCCGTGCCAAAAAGGTTCATAATTAAGATGCTTCGGAAAACACAGATTCCCTCTTCTTCATCTAAATTCTATTTCTCACTTGTTCAAAAACAGTATATTTTAAAGTAGTGTCTCAAATCGGGTTTTCCCTGAATACATTTTTCAAAAGATGAATGAAAAATCCATTACCGTGATTGAGACATACCTCGACTTCGTTTTGCTGTAACATGCAATAAAGCCAAGGAATCTCCGTTAACTTTTGTAGCTGCACTTCCACACAGTGCAAGGCATTCGACACACGTTCCTCATGGGGCGATTCCAATTGCTATTGACCAGAATAAAAAGCAAACCAAAATATCTTATTTAGACATTTGACAGTGAATGTGCTCAATTTTTTTCTCACTCAGCTTTCATAAATAACTACAAGGGAAAATGATAATATTTTCTGTTGTATTGATTTTTTACTAAAAAAAAAAATCTAGGTAGATTTGGTCTAATACTTCCCAAAGAGGATATAAGCAACTAGTATGATACAAAGCTCCCTTTTTTAGGTATATGTTGTTGTTGTTATATGTCATCTAATTGCCTGCAACTCACAGCGATACTAAGTACAACAGCCCTAAACCCTGCTCTACCCTGTGCCAATCTCACTGTCTCTGATACAGCTACCCCCCGTTACCACAGTCATTGAATCAATCCATCTCATTAAGGGTCTTCCTCTCTTGCACTGTCTCTCCACCCTCCCAAGGTATACAGAGAAGAAAAATACAGACTAAGTTATGTCTCTAATTCTTGTCAATCAGAAATTACCCTAAATATATTTCAAATAATAGAAAAGCAAATGTCCTTGATCCAAAAGTTGGGACCAAAGGTAAAGCTCACCAAGTTCCTAGAGGGCTTATTTAGAAAGATAGCAACAAGATTCTGGCAAAACAAGTAGTGCCAAAAATAGCCAAGAAATGTTCCCACTGGTTTTAGCAAACAAAGATAATCCTGAACATTTTCAACAAAGATTCCAGATTAAAAAGGGAAAAAATGGATAATAAAATCTAGAATTATCACAGAATCTAGACTTTATGGAGTCACAGAGGCTGAATTAACTCCTGAAACTATTGTCCTGAGGTAACCTTTGGGTTTATCTTAAACAAAAAATACTCCCTGATGTCTACTCAAAACCAGACAACACTTCATTAGCATGTCTGCTTTGAGAATAGCACGCCTTGAAGAACTAGATGGGAACTGGAAGTCGTGGAGTTTCATAGGAGCACAAGCAGTGTAGCTGTCATTTATTTCTATCTGGCTTGGGAGTGTTAGAATAGATATTCTGATGACTCCTTTTTCTTTCTCAGGAGCAACATAAGTATCAGTGTATAACTTGTTTATTTCTGGGTTTCCCCCCTTCAAATCTCAAGATTTAGATCACTCTGGTAGACAGACCCTAGAAACCTGATATTAAATTGACACTAGCAACCTGAAGAATCAGGTAAGAAACTTATGGGACAGGGAGTTTCTGATAACTTGGAAAGGAAGGAGAGAACAGCTATACAACTTGAAGAATGTAATTAAAGTAATAGAAGTATACATGTAAAACTTCTAGAGCTGGTTTATCTTTTTCTGTGTATTTGTTTTACAAAAGGAGTTGTTGTTGTTAAGTGCCATCCAGTCGTAGACTACTCATAGCGACCCTATGAACAAAAGACCTGAACACTTGTATAACTTCCATCATTTCTCTAAGTTCATAGAGTTTCCAGAGGCAAGCTATTTCAGAAGTGGATGCCACTCCTGCTTCCAAGTCTGTTTTAATCTGGGAGCTCTACAACACACCAAGGGTAACCATTATCACATTTGACACAGCAGTGTCACAGTACAACAAGGAATAGAATACATAAAGAAAAAGAGAACAAGCATTTCTTCCTAAAATTTCTTTTTGGCCATTAAAGAGGCAGCTGGCCTCTTGCCCCTGGAAGCTGTGTTCTAGTCTACCCTGGAGGCAGAGAAGAGCAGTTTAAAAGTCTCCTGCAGACTTTCTATTTCTGTACTCAGAGTAAAAGGTACTCTGATGGCAGCACGCCTCTGAATCCAACTGAGTATAAACGCTAATCATTTACTCTCAGTTAGCTAGACTGTTTGACACACTTCTATTCCCTCATATGGCCAAATAGGACTTTCAGTGTGGTCTAGTGGTGAAAATCTGTGCTGCAATCCCCAAAACACATGGCTCAAATCCACTAGCTGCTCCATGATAGAAGGATGGGCAATCTCCTCCTGGGCTATTACTCCCTCCGAAAACCAACTGAAGGGTCAGTTTTGACACGACAGCACACAATGACAACAACATTGCTCTTATTTAAGTGTATATTTTCTTAAACAAGAACTAGAAATATTTCAAGATAATTATCTACTAATCAAAATGATTACAAATGGAAAGCAATAATTAATGTACTAGAGGAGCTCAACACAATAGTATACAGGAATGTGTGACTAACTCATAACTGACCACTAGGTGGCAGTCACATCCACTGTGTTAGAAAAGAGACTCGAGAGTCAAACAGGCCACGCAGGCAAACACAGGGGTCTGAAAAAGCAGGGCTTCTAGGGGTTTGTTCTAGCACTTACACTTGAGTCCATGGACTCTGGTAGATCCAATTTGACCCTCCAGTTCACTTCCAGGACCAATCTTAGTTAAACTAGGGCTTAGTTAAACTGTGGCTGGATACAGATGCTCAGTTTTTGAAACACTGTATGTAGAAGGGTCCTGAAAAGCAACCCTTAAGATCAAGCCAATCATAGTTCAAGGGGTCAGGAAATAAAACTTACCTGGATTTTCTCTCCTTTTCCACAACACTTTACAAAGCTCAAGTTAACTGAACAGAGCGGCTGGCGCAAAACATGGCTGAAATATGTGAGGTGAAAGCTCTACTCTTGCAAGTCTGAACTACAGTGCTCAGTTTAACTGCTTCATGGAAGAGCTAGAAGAGGAGAAGGACCAAGGATGAAAGCCAGGAGGCTCTTTCTGCAGTGGGATCTGAGGAAGGCTGGGTCTCCAAGCAGAGACAAGGCCCACACGTGTATTTTACCACATTCACATTACTGACAAATTCCTTACCAAAGGACACCTGCCAACTAGTAAGGACTCCGTTTCATTATACAGTGCCTTCACATTCATGGCTATTTCAGTGGCAATGTCCCTCGTGAGACTCTAGAAAAGAAGAATATCAAAGACAGGTAGCACCGTATTAAATTGTGATTCTGTTACCAGTAAACACTTTTAAAATCTTTTTTCACAGTTTAAATTCACATCACATAAATTTTAAAAAGTTACTAAAACTTCACATACATTTGCCAGTACAATGTCTCCTCTAATTATCTTATCATTGAGTTCATTCAGAATCACATCTCCATCCTACGGATACAAATATGCTGCACCAGCATTTGGTTAAGAAGCTGTACTGTCAACTCAAAGGGATGTGGTCCGAATCCATCAACTTCTCCAAGGAGAAAGGTAGACAATCGTCTCTCATTTACGTCTCTGAAATTGCTCAGACGTAATTTACAGTCTCTGGACACCTGCTGGAGGGTCTGTTATGAGTTAATTCATAACTCGTGGGCATTGAGTTATTCTGTATTGATATAAAAGGCCAAGTCAAAGAAAACTATGTCTTAGTATCTGATTATTAATTAGTTCTATTTACTGACTTTCGGTAGTGTCTGCCATTTGGTTTTGTAGACTGTAATCTTGAGGACCAGCAATTATTTGTATATTAATTTAGGTATCTTTAATTGAATGATTTTGAGAACATTCTCATATCAGTGTCTCTCTATTATAGTGTTGTACTATGTTTCATATTTCAAGAGAGCTTTTTTTCTGTTTAAAATTGTAGAGAAGCATCAACTTCTGGATTAGTGTAACAATAAAACTCAAAAACTTCGTTGCCAAGGAGTTGGTACCAACTCATAGCTGACCCTCCACGTAGGTTTTCAGAGGCTGTAAATAGCACAGGAGGTGTCTGTCCATTTTTCTCCCACAGAGAAAGTGCATGGGAACTGCCAGAACGGGGCAGCTTTTGGGCCAGCAGGGCAACTCTCTACTGACTCTGCCACCAAAGCTTCCCAGAACAAAACAAGGTGAGATTGATTTCCACGCATGGCTTAAAAAACAAACTGTGTCTTCCCCACAGAGGAGCCAGATAGAAGTACAAGGAGGAGAGAGGGCGGTGGTGGCTAAAGGACAAAGAGCGTGAGAAGCCGGCAAGGTGACAAGGGTTGATGGTGAAATGAAAAATAAACAGACTGAGCTCAGGTGTAGGAATGGGAAAATGGCATAACAGAAAATGAAAAAAAATCTGGACATAAATGTATCACAAGTTTTTGGCTCAGACGTACATGACTAAATGAACTGTGGTGTATTTCAAGTGTGGTGTATTTTATCATGATAAGTTATAGGAGTATCACACCAACAAGGCTGCAGAACGGGAATTTACCCTTCTCTCCTCACCTCTGGGTACCTGGGGTTGGCCTTGTTCAGGGCATGGGAGCACGCATTCACAGCGTGAGCCAGCTCTTGCTCCAGAAGGCAGTGGATTGTGGCTGCGTCACAAATCCTGGAAGCAAAAATTGGACCAGTGAATACAAAGCTTCTTTGGACACTGATAATTTTTTTAAAGTATAGAACTGACAGGATAAAATAAGTTAATTTTTTTCTTACTAGCTCTATCTATCTATCTATCTATCTATCTATCTATCTATCTATCTATCTATCTATCTATCTATCTATCTAGGAGCTCTAGTGGCTCAGTCCGTATGTGATGTGCTACTAAACCTAAAGATGGCCAGTTTGAATCCACCAGTATCTCTGCAGGAAAGAGTGGAGTCAGTTACTGGACCACAACAGGTTAACTTCACACACACACACACACACACACACACACACACACACACACACACGACTGAGTTAGAACCAACTCATAGCTGACCCTCCAGAAGGTCTTCAGAGGCAGTTTAATCACATGGGAGAGGAATTCCCATCTTTCTCCCATGGAGCAGCTAGTAGATTCAAACTGTGTGCCATTGGGATGGCAGCACAGCCTCTTAGTACTAGACCACCAGAGGTCCCAACAAAGGGAAATACTGGCCTTTTTTTCCTCTGACAGGTTTCTACCTCACCCAGGTTTCAGATCTCTCAGATTTTGCTGTATCACCAGACTCTAGTCTTCCAAATAGTTCACATTTGTTAGCCTCTCACTAGAAGCCCAAGTTTTCTTTATAAAGATTGCTTCTATGTGATATTCTTTGGATCAGTGGGGTTTGAAATGTATACATTTACTTCATACCATTCATAACTGAGCAATCATACATGTTATCAAATATACTTATGTGATATATATTTATGTGAGATATGTATCTATATTATCTAAATAAATAAGTAATACCTAAAACCTGAGTTAGGTGAAAACCTGTAAGAGGAAAAAAAGGCAAATATTCCCCTCCAGCAGAGTTATTTAAAAGTGATAAGACCATACCCTGTGTCAAAGGTGGGAAACTTGAGACCTGGAGGAACAAGGCAGTTCGATCTCTCAAAGGTTGTACTGGGCTTCATTTTGTAGCATCACTAAGTATTTGAAAAGCAGAAATTTGAAACTTTAACCAAGAACATGTATGAAGACTAGAGAAGACTATTGCCATATGTATCATCTCCATGATAAGCTGTTGTCACTGCTGGGAGGTGCGGAATTGGTGCAAACGTACAACAGCCCTGCATACAACAGAATAGCCCAGCTCTGCTGCTCTGATGTCTGAGCTCTCTGCTGCTGCCAATGTGTCAACCACCTCCCTGAGGGTCTTCCTCCGGGCTGACCTTCTACTATATCAAGAAAGACGTCCTTATCCAGGGACCGACTGGCCCTTCTGTTAACAAGCCCAAATTACATGAGATGAAGTCTAAGAAAGTCTCTCTTGTAAGAAACATTCTGGCTAAACTTCTTCAAAGACAGATTTGTTTGTTCTCTAGCAGTCCATGATACAGTCAATGCTTTCCCCCAACACCATAATTCAAACGCATATATGTGCTAAAAGCTTCATAGAAACCATCTTATTCGGTGTGCACAACCATAGCTTTCCCCGCGTCACCGATGCTGACACTCAGGAACAGAGGGAAGCACACCAAGCTGCTGTTGCTGTTAGGTGTTGTCACAGTAACCCCATGTGACAGAGCAAAATAGCCTCATATGACTTCTTAGGTTGTAAATCTTTACCGGAGGAGATTGCCAGGTTTTTGCCCCATTCAATCAACATGCCAGAATTTGAATCCATTTCTATCTAACTCCAAAACTTGTTGCATTATACTTCTCTGGTGTCTGAGCCTCCAGACACAGCTCTGAAGACACAAAATCCTGGAAGGAAGGAGGGTGGATAAGAGAAAGGAGAGAAACTCCCCCCAGAAGCTGAAATAATGCAGGTCTATTAAAATTCTTTTAGCTTCCAACATTTTCAAGACATAATGGTCTTCAAACTGGGGGAAAAAAACAGAACCAGATAGGACAGAGGCCCCAGCTAGCTGAGTGTTTTTCTAATTTTTAGGATAATGTTTAGTTAATGATATTTAGTGTTATTCTAATTTTTAAAATAACATGTATTTAGTAACACTTAAAGTGATTCTACTTTTTTTGGGGTAAAGGAGATAAATCAAGAGATGCTGTGTGCAACAACAAGACAAAACAAAACAAAACAAGAGACAGATGATCACAGAGTATATTCTAGAGAATGGCCATTACACCAGTCACTCTCTGCTCCTCAGATGTTACTCACCACATGTAGGAGTGAAATGTCTATCTGACATCCTAAATGCCTGTAAGTATGTACAGAGTGAATACAATGTATACAAACTCGATTTCAACAGAGAAAAGCCAAGCCACCCTGTGTGGCAGGGTGAGCTAGGCTAGCAGGCCCTGGCAATTCAGACCACCTGTGAGTTGACTGAACAACGCATGGGTGGGAGAGGAGGGACAGGTCTTAGAAAGAGGAGCCAACTGCCAAGGCCCAAGTAAACATGTCCAAGTAGTCTTCCAAGATACTTCAAACACATGTGAGATACAATCCAAAGTCCCAGATCCTCATGGGCACTGATTCCTGGCTGACCCTCCACTATTGGTGAGGCTGTGCATTGCAGGAGGAGAGCTTGTCAGCAAGAAACTCCCAGTGGACTATGCCACCAGCACTCTCCCGATATCCAACATGCAATCAATTTTTCCCTCTCAAATTTGCTCCCTTCCTGAATCCTTTTCCCCCTGTTTAGCCACTCACTAGAAACTTATGGGTCAACCAGTCTCCTAATCTCCACCCACCTGCCAATTTTAGATCTTACATTCTGTTGAGGGCACTCAAGTGGCCTGGACCTTAGCAAGTTGCACTGTTAACTCAAAAGTCACACTACCTGGGTGGTCAGATTCCATCAGAAGGGTCAGCTATGAGTGGATTTCCACTAGACAGCAGTAAGTCTTTTTTCTTTTCTACTTTCAGTGCTTTTTAAATATACAGTAAGGAAAAAAAAACTCACCCACATTATTATTTGTGATTTGAATGAAAAGTTTACAAAATAAAATGGTTTTTCATTCAATCATTCACACATTTTGTTTTACCACATTAAATGCCATCTGCACAATGTCTGATCATCCACTTTCTCTGGACTATCCCTTCACTCACCTTAGTGTTCATTATCTAGTTATTAATTGTCACACCTTCCCTTCTCAGCCCTGGTAACCACCCATGAAAGACTTTCTGTGTGCAAACTTTTCTTTCCTCATTGTCATTATGTACTGTTGATTCAAGACCAACTCATAACTGACCTTCCAGTGAGTTTTCAGTGGCAGTAAGTCCCATGAGAGGAGACTGCCCATCTTTTTCCTGGAGAGTAGCTGGTAAATTCGAACCACGTGTCTTTGGGTTGGCAGCACACCACCTTACTCCTAAGCCACTAGAGTCCCCTAAACCTATCTTCAGCTTTTTTATGACAGCAGTATTATACAATATTTGTCCTCTTAGTTCCTGTTATAGACCATCAAGCCAGAACTGACTTGTTATTGACCTTTTAGCAAGATTTCAGAGGCTGTAAATTCCATGACAAGAGATTGCCCATCTATCTCTCATGGGACAGCTGGTGCAATTTGAACCACATGCCTTCGGGCTGGCAGCACAACTCCTTACTACTAAGCCCCCAGAGACAAGCAGAAACAGAAGAGCAAGGGTACAGCAGAACAGGGTACACTGGCCAGACTCACTATTTTGTTTTAGAAAGAAGCTGCACTATAATCCCAAAAGCAAGTGGTTCAAATCCACTGGTTTCTCCACAGGAAAAGGATGAGCGGTCTCCGGCCTTGTGATTTACTGCCTCTGCCAACCCACTGGAGGGTCAGCTCTGAGTTGGCTCCGACTTGACGGCACACATTAACAAAGCAACAAGATGCAAACTGCAGAAGGGCATGCAGATATGTGTCGTGGGAAATGGGCGAAGGGTGATGGCAGCAGCAATTTGTAATGATTCGGTCCATGAAGAAGCACGGAAAGATCTCTTTAGACATCACACACAACTGAAGACATGCATTTACAAATGCGGCTAACGCCAAATTGCTCATGGTGTGGAGAGCAGTAGTCCTGCCATACCTTGTGATGAGCTCCTCGGCCGCCGCTGAGCACAGCTGCATCTGAGACAATTCTTCTGTTGCCAAGTCAACGGCATTATGAATATACAAATGGGTTCTGATCACTGTTTTACTAGGATCACACTTCTGTTTATACTCCCAAGATTTGAGAGTGCTTTCAAAAGCCTATTAAAAATCAGTAATGTTAGAGAAGAACTCTCAAACATGCCTAAATAAAGGTGTGCCTAGTTTTACAAAAAATTTACAAAAAACTGAGGAACTATGATGACTTTTTTCCTAATCATCAAATAAACAAAAACATACAAAATGACCTGCTGTTTTCTGACATATGGCAGTATAATTAGCAATATACAAAAATAACTAAATTGATGATAATTTACAAAGACAACTATTCTTTGCTTCAAAGTTTACTATTATGTTAGGCAGGGCGGATATTGGAAGTCTTATCCGTAAATAAAAAAATATTGAATGTGTGTGTACAAATACAGTCATTGAAAACCACAAATTATTGATATGTTAGTTATAACACACTAAATTCTTTGTTTTCTATTTTACAATTTAAGATTATTTATTTATTTATTTTAACAATTTAAGATTTTTAATAAATCCTAAGCTTAGAAAAATCTAGAGGAATAATTTTGGTAGGAGCATTACTTTGGTTACATACTCGATCTCTCGTTAGCATCTGAGCCCGGTTTTTGTGCACAATTTTGATAATCCCTGGAGGCTGCACCCATGCTTCACCATCCACCTGGATTGGAAGTCCCTCACTACCCAATATAGTGATTTTTACTGTACGGCACTGGAAAACAAAAAGACACGCAATGGTGTAAATTATCCTGAAAACTGGCACTCAGTTGGCATTTAAGCTTTATTTCTGAACTCACGACATTCTCTCAGGTCAATCTGTAAACCAGGAGTCCTTTGGTGATCTAAATGTTATGCTGAACATCTAGAGGTTCAAATCCACCCAGAAACACCTTGGGAGGGAGGCAGGGGGATCTGCTTCTGAAAGCCCATGAAGCAGTTCCACTCTGCACCTCTGGAGCTGCCATAAGTGAGAATCAATTCAACAGCAACTAATGGCAAGAATTCTATGAAATGCTGTGTTTCTACACAGCAACAGCTGATGTTATTCTACAGAGGCATCTACGATACAGGAATACCACCACTAGAATATTGTCCCCTTGCCACATATCCATACACAACCCACGTACTCCCCCACGCCTAGCAGCCCCATTAGTGCTGTGTAACATTTTATTAGGGAAACATACAACACACCTGGGCTATTCGATGATGCTGGAGTTTAATGACCCTTGACACTGCCATCTGCATACTATCAAACACTGCGACAACTTCTAGTATCTTGTCATCAAAGGATGGTGCAGTAAATATCTGAAAGGAAAAACTACATTACACTTCATTGAAAAACTTCTTCCATGTGTCTCTGAAAACTCACTGGAGGGTGAGCTATGAGTTAGTTCTGACTAGCTCTCATATGTACAGCATGCAACTGAGAAGACCATGGCCGGGATCAGGTGTACCTCAGTCTCTAAACTGACATCTTTGCTCTTCAGCACTCTGAAGAGGTCACTGAGAGCAGAGTTCATTAAAGCAACTCCACTTTTGATTTCCTGACTGCTGGTGCCAAGAGTATTGATTGTGGATTCAAGCAAGATGAAATTGTTAACAACCTCTAACTCTTCTCCATCTATCATCAATTGGCCTGGTGGCAAGGCTCTTTGTTTTCTTGATGTTGAGATGCAATCTGTAGTCCTTGACCTTCTGCAGCACATGCTTCAAGTCCACCTTAGTTTTGGCAAGCAAAGTCAAATGAATAAGGGGGGTTGTTGAGTTATCTGCCTCCAATCCCAACACCATGTTCTTCTTCATGAAGTCCAGCCTCTCAAATGATCTGCTCTTGCACATAGGCTGGAAAGGTACGGAGAAAGGATACATCCCTGATGCATTCCTTTTTTAACGGAATCATGCAGTGTTCCCTTGTTCTGGGCAGACAACAGCTTCCTGGTTTGGGTACAGATTTCACATGAATACAATCAGGTATTCTAGGATTCCCACTCTTCTCAATGTTAGCCACTCAATTTGTTGTGATCTACACAAACTCTCTAAACTAATCTTCTTCAAATATGTTTAAATACAAATAGCACATGAATAAGTGCTTAGAAATTCAAAGTTAGAAAGGTATTGTGTTAGGCAGACTAATGCTTCTCCACTCAGATGCCCACATCCTAATTCCCAGTTTGTGAATGCTGCCTTAGGGGGACTTTTCAGATGTGCCTAAGGTGAGGATCTGGAGATGGGGGAAGTTATCCTGGAGTATCTGTCTAGGTGGGTCCAATGAAACCATAAGGGTCATAAAGTGACCGTGGGAGGCAGGAGAGGAGGTCAGAGGAATGCCATGTGAAAAGGACTTAATTCGCCGTTGTTAGCACCGTTGTCAGAAGATGGAGGAGGGACTACAAGCCAAAGAATGTAGCAACTTTTGGAAGTTTGCAGAAGCCTCTAGAAGCAGGAAAGTTTAAGGAAAAGGATTTTCTTCCTGCAACTCCAAAGGATGCCAGTCTGCCAGTGTCCTTACTTTAGCCCACTAAAACACATCACATTTAGGTCAGACCAGTATTTTAAAACAGCAAATGCTGAGTTGGTTAATACAGAAAATGTGTTGTTAAGGAAGTAGTAGAAAACTAAAACAGGTATGAAATGAAAAAGGAAAAGCCCTCCTTGCTACTTTTGCAAAATCAGATACTTTGTAATCATTTATAAAAATTCCCCATATATGCCAAAATCTGAATATCTGTATGTTGTTGTTGTTATGTGCCATAGAGTCACCTGCAACTCATAGCGACCCTATCTACAACAGCCCTAAACTCTGCCCTATCCTGTGCCAATCTCACCATCTCTGACACACCTACCACCCATAACCCCAGTCACTGAATCAATCCATCTCGTCGAGAGTCTTCCTCTCCTGTGCTGTCCCTCTACCCTCTCAAGCATGATGTTCCTCTCCAAGGACTGGTCCCTCCTTGCAATATGTCCAAAGTATGTTAGACGAAGCTTCAGAATCCTTGCCTCCAATCCTGAAGCCCGCCTTCACCCTCTCTAGGAAAAATCCATTTGTTTTCCTAGCAGTCCATGGTATAATATTCAATACCCTTCTCCAACACCACAGTTCAAAGGCATCAATTCTCCTTTTATCATTCCTAGTCATTGTACAGCTCTCTGATGCATAGTAAGTGATTGCAAAGACTATGGAATGTATCAGGCGCACCTTAGTCTCCAGACTGACATCCCTGCACTTTAGCGAGGGGTCTCTCACCACTGACTTTCACATAGCAATACGTCTTTTAATTTCCTGGCTGCTGGTGCCAAGAGTGTTGACTGTGGAGCCAAGCAAACCAAAACTGTGAACAATCTCAATCTCTTCACCATCCATTATGATGCTGCCAATTAGCCCAGTTGTGAGAATCTTTGTTTTCTTAATATTGAGTCTCAATTCATACTGAAGACTGCAATTCCTGACCTTCCACAGCAAGTGCTTCAGGTCCTCCTCAGTCTCAGCAAGCAGGGTTGTGTCATCTGCATAATGCAGATTGTTGATAATTCTTCCTCCAATCCTGATGCCCCATTTCTCCTCATAGAGCCCAGCCTCCTGTATAACCTGTTCTGCACAAAGATTGAAAGGTATGGAGACAGGATATATAGCCCTGGCATACACCCTTCCCAATTTTGAACCATGCAGTGTTTCCTTGCTCTGTTCTGACGACTGCCTCCTGCTCTAAGCAGAGGTTTCGCATTAGTACAATCAAGTGTTCTGGGATCCCTATTCTTCTCAGAGTTAGCCACAGTTTGTTATGATCCACACAGTCAAAAATGTCTTTGCGTAATCAATGCAATCTGGTACTCCTTGCTTTCAGTCAAGATCCATATAACATTAGCTACAATATCCCTAGTACCACGGACCCATCTAAACCCAGTCTGCACTTCTGGTAGTTCTCTGTTGATGTGCTGTTCTAGTCATTTTTGAATAATCTTTAGCAAAATCTTGCTTGCATGTGATATTAATGATTGCTCGATAATTTTCACACTCAGTAGGATCGCCTTTCCTTGGAATGCGAACAAATATAGATCTCTTCCAGTCAGTCGGCCAAGTGGTTGTTCTCCAGATTTCTTGGTACAACTTAGCACATCTAGGGCAGCATCTGTTGGTTAAAATATGTCAATTGATATACAATTAATTCCTGGGGCCTAATTCTTAGCCAATTCTTTCAAAGTAGTGTGAACTTCTTCCTCCATCACCACAGGCTCTTGTTCATATGTTGTTTCATAAAATTCTTCTGTGTCTGCCAATTCCTTTAGGTATAATGACTCTGTATACTCATTCCATCTTCTTTTAATACTTGCCGGATCACTCAATACTCTTCCCAAATCATCCTTAAGTATTGCAACTTGAGACTAGGGAGATGCAAAATCTCAAACCACAAGTGTGGAAGATACCAGAACATCAAACACAAAAGATTAATATGGTGTGCTTACAAAGTTTACTTTCCTGTAAATATCTTTGTACACATTATAAAGACATTTCTCTTAATTACTTAATAAAAAATTTAAAAAAAAGGAAGCTCTGGTGGCCTAGGGCAAGAAGCTGTGCTGCAGCTCAGAAGGCATCTGGTACGAGGCTACCCACTGTTCTGTAGGAGAAGGATGGGTACTCTCCTCCTGTGTTACTAACTGCTTCTGAAAACCTGCTGGTGGGTCAGCTATGGGTTGGTCTGACTCTACAAGTTCCTTGAGCTTAAGAAATGCTGAGCGAGTTCGGCCTCTTTGATTTTCTGACTCCAGCTCTTTGCACATTTTATTATACTTTACTTTGTCTTTTCGCATAGCTTTTTGAAATCTCCTGTTCAGCTCCCTAATGTCTTTATTTCTTCCTTCTGCTTTGGCTTCTTGGTGCTTCAGTGCAATATTCAGAGTCGCTTCTGACATACATTTTGGTCTTTTCTTCCTCCTCCATCTTTGCAATGACCTTTTGCACTCTTCCTGGATGATATTCTTGATATCTTCCCATAACTCATCTGGTCTTCGCTCCTTAGTGTTCAAGGCTTCAATGTTGTACCTGAGATGGTTCTGAAATTCAGGTGGGATAGACTCAAGGTCATATTTTGGTTCTTTTCACTTTCCTTAGCTTCATCTTAAACTTGCACATGAGTAGTTGGTGGTCTGTTCCACAATCAGCACCAGGCCTACTTTTCACAGCTGATACTGAGCTTCTTCAGTGGTTCTTTCCACAGATGTAATCTATCTGATACAGTAAACATGAAAATTTCAGGTAACAATGAGATTCCACTTACATAAATACTTTAAAAACTTGTTCTACTTCTCTTCTCCCAATGAGATAGAACAGCATTCACAAAGGTGGAATGAAATAAATGGTATGTGGTTTACTGACTTATTTTTTAAAAAAGTAATTTCAGGAATTGAACTGTTGTCGAGGACATATATTACTTACTCCCATGATGCTACTTACATCATCCTCTTTAGTTCCACCCCAGAAATTAGTGCCACCGGCATAGCTGGTAATGTTCAGCACCGCTATGCCTTGCAGACTAGGGAGAGGAATATACTGTCCATCACACTGCAAGACAGAAAGCTGGGTGGTTAGATGAAAAATCCCAAACCTCAAGTGTGGAAGATACCAGACCATCAAACACAGAAGATTAATATGGTGTGCTGATAATGTTTACTTTCCTGTAAATATCTTTGTACACATTATAAAGACATCTTAATAAAAAATTTTAAAAAAAAGGAAGCTCTGGTGGCTTACGGCAAGAAGCTGTGCTGCAGCCCTGAAGGCACTTGGTACGAGGCCACCCACTGTTCTGTAGGAGAAGGATGGGCACTCTCCTCCTGTGTTACTAAATGCTTCTGAAAACCCGCTGGTGGGTCAGCTATGGGTTGGTCTGACTCTACAACACACAGCAACAACAATATTTAATAAAAAATTTTAAAGCATTTTCTTGTGTTCCACTGAGTTGGAACCGAACCCTCCCATGCCTGACCCTCAGGAGGATTTTCAGTGGCAGTGCCACGGAGAGCTGGTGGTCTCAAACTGTGTGCTTCTGGGACTGCAGAGCAGCTTTTTGCCATGAGGCCACCAGAGTTGCCTAATTATTTCATAAACATTTTTAGAGCATAGATAACTATAACAAAGGTGTTGCCAAAAGCAGAATTTTAAAACAGTAACAACAAAAGTTTGTCCAATTCTTCATTGGGCATTACTTTTCTTGAGTCTTTTCCAGGTCACCTAAAAGCACTTGTTTTTAACATGGTCATATTGTATTTAAATATCTTTTTTGGAAGGGTGGAAGGGTAATAAAACACTTGCTATTTCCACAGTCTTCTCATGTACCATATTAATTATCATGGTGTTCAATCATTACCACTGTTGTTAGGCACCAGCTAGTTGACTACAAATCATTGCGACCCTGGAAACAGCAGATCTAACCTTTGCCCACCCTCATAAACTCTGATATGCTCGAGCCCACTGTTACAGTCACTGTGTCAAACCATTTCGTTTGAGGGCCATCATCTCTTCCTCTGACCCTCCACATTTCCCAGAGCTTTTTCATCATCTCTTGTGAAATATCCCTCATAATAGCTCCCTTCTGGGTCTGTCTATTATTTGAGACGTTTCCTGGCCTAACCCATAGGAACTGGTGCTGCTGACTTAAAGGCCATGTGTCTCTGACAGTTCAAATACACCAGAAGCTCCAAGAAAAATAAAAAAGGAACAGTCTCTTCCCATGTGATTTAGTCTTGAAAATCCATTGGGGGTTCCAATTAGACAGCAATGAGTTTTGGGTTTGTTTTTTGTTTTCACGGTTTGGCTGAAAGCTGAACCATGGGCAGGGTGGGGGTGGAGAGTTACTCACAAGTTCCTGTCCGACCCTTCAACGTGCCCATTTTTATGTTTTGGAGTTTCATGCCACATTTATGCTCATTCTGTCCAGGACCTTCTGCTTGCAGAGTAGCCAGTAGTGGTAGCTGGGCCCTGTCCAGTTCTGGCCTCACGGCTGAGGACTCTGGGGTTCACTAATTCTTTGGATAGTCTTTCTATACATCTTTGCTTTCCTTCCCTCTTCTTTGTTCTAAGACATGAAGACATACTTCTTATTGCATATATCATAGGATTAAGTGTGTAAATATTCTAATTTTTTGTTTGTTTGTTTGCTAGTGTCTTCACTTCTTTTAGTGACTCTGGACTAATTATCCTCTTATATATTGCCTTTGTCTTCAACCATCTTACTAGGTGTCTTTCACTGATCGATTTTACTCACTTCTCTCTCCTTTGCCATCTCTGGAAATCACCTAAAATGTTTCTTTTTCCTTGTAAGCCTTTCTTCAGTTTTTATATAAATGGCAGGTTCAGACAATATTTGTCCTTTTTTTGACTGACTGACTGAATTCAGTATAATGTATTTATCCACACTATCTAGTATTTTTATAATCTTTCAACTATCTTTTAGTGTGGAACTCAGGTGTCCTAATGGTAAGAAGTTGCATTGCAATTCCAAAGGCACATGGTTCAAATCCACCAGTTGCTCTGCGTGAGAAAGATGAGTAATCTCTTCTCATTCAGTTAACTGCTTCTGCAAACCCACTGGAGGATCAACTTTGGGTTGATTCCGAGTTGATGGTAAACAACCACCACCACCACCTTTCAGTGCTGCACAGCACTGTGTTATGTGTACATACCACTCATCAATGAGCACTTCACTTCTTTGCTAATAAAAATAATACTGCAATGAATATGGGTGTGTGTATATATCTGTTTGTGTCGTAGCTCTCACTGTTACTGTTATATAGCATCAAGTCGACAACGATTCATAGCAACCCTAGGAACAGTATCCCTGAACTCTTCCCTACCCTGAGCAAACCTCACCACCTCTGACACGTCTGCCCTCATTGCCACAGTCACCCTAGGAACAGTATCCCTGAACTCTTCCCTACCCTGAGCAAACCTCACCATCTCTGACACATCTGCCCTCATTGCCACAGTCACTGTGTCAGTCCATCTCATCCAGGGTCTTCTCTCCCGCACTGATCCTTTACCCTTCCAAGCATGATGTCCTTCTCCAAGCACTGGCTTTTCCTAGCAATGTGCCCAATATATTTGAGATGGAGTTTCAAAATACTTTCTACTTTGCCACACATCATATCCCTTTCTGGGGACTGGTACTTCTTGATAACATGCCCAAATTACAGAAGATGACATTTCACCATCCTTCCTTCCAAGAAATATTTTGGCTATACTTCCAGGACAGATTTGTTTATTCTTTTGGAAGTCCATGGTACATTCAATATTTTTAGCCAACACCATATTTCAAAGACATCAGTTATTGTTCAGTTCCTCATTCATTCATTTACTCGCTTTCAAATGTATGTAAATGGAAAGAAAATACTATAACTTAGGTTAGGCACAGTTTGGTCTATAAAGTGCTATCTTTGGGTTCTTTGTTTGTTTGTTTTTTTACCATTCTAAAGAGATCTTTTACAGCAGATTTCCCTGATGAAAAAACCTCATGTAACTACTTGACTGCTATTTCTATGGGTGTTGCTTTGTGAATCCATTAAAAAAAAAAAAAAGGAAATCCCTGACAACTTCAATGGTTTCTCTCTTCTATATTATGTTGTTTACTGGTCTATTTGTGAGAATTTTTTTTTTGCTCTGGTGTAATCCATACTAAAGCATTACTTCAACATCAAGTGCTTCAAATGCTCTAGAGCATAAGTAAGTGATTGTATCAACTCTAAGACTATCAATTCCAATCTTGATTACTTGTTCAGCATACAGGTCACATAAGAATGGTGAACAGATACAACCCGGATACATATCTTTCTTGATTTTAAACCATGCCACAGCCCCTTGTTCTAAGTGAACAGCTGCTTCTTAGTCTACATACAGATTCCACACGAACACAATTATGTGTTCTGAAACTCCCATTTTTTTGCAAATGGTATCTATAATTTATTATAATCCATAAAAGTTGAATGCCTCTGTGAAGCCAAGAGAACACAGTAAACATCTTTATAGTATTCTCTGCTTTCAATCATAATCTATCTGGGATCAGAATAATTAACTCTCATTCCACATGCTCGTCTGAATTTTGCTTTAATTACTGGCAGTTCCCTGTCAATGTACAACTACATCAATTATGAATTACTTTTAACATAATATACTTGCATGCAGTATTACTGATCTTGTTTGATAAACTCATTTTTATGGATCATATTTTGTAAGTAAGGGCATACATACGGATCTCATCCAGTTGCTTGGGAATGAAATAATCTTCAAAATTTTTTGGCATATAGTAGTAAGTGAGTGCTTTCTGCATTCTATTTATTTGCTGAAATCTATCAACTAGTATCCTGCCAATTCCTGGAGTCATGTTTTCCACGAATGCCTGATTGATGGATCTTGGACTTTTTCCTTTAGCATTATCAGTCTTTGAACATATGCCATCTTTTGAAATGTAACCAATTCTTCTTCCATCTTCTTTTGATAGGTTTTGTGTTGTTTAAGTTTTTGATTATCGAATACTTCAATACTATAATTCAACACAAAGCTTGCAGTATTAAAGTGTTAGTGAGGATTCTTGGGTGGTAAAAATAAAGAATGTATTTGTCACTGACTGAAAGGGTAGTGGATTAAGTCGACCAAAGATGCTGCAGAAAAAAGCTCTCCTCGTGAAAAATCAAGCGAGCTCTGGTGGCCTGGTGGGTAAGGAGTTTCAATTCCAACCCAAAGGAAGTGAGTGGAATTCAGCAGCTGCTCCAAAGGAGGAAGATGGACAATCTCCTCCAGTGCAATTTCCAGCCTCTGAAAACCTGCTGGAAGGTCAGCTATGAATTGGTCTGGTTCTGATTCAATGGCAGAAAGTGTTTCTAAACTTCTGAAAAATCAGTTGTTACAAATTTTATGTTGAACAATTCTACCTTGACACAACTGGGTCATGAGTAAAATATCAACCAACTGACTTGGTGATAATGAGAGTTAGGCTGTCACTACTCTCCACTGTCTCTCTCCTTTACAATGGAGCTGACAACCACACTTTACAAAAAAACTTCCATCTTTTTTCCCCTCTTGAGAGTTTAACTGCTAATCAAAGGCCAGTTAGGCCAAATGAGCTCCACATATGAAATTCTTTTTTCTCAATGGAGCAATTTAAATAAGGTAATCCCTTGAAGTGAACTTACCTCAAGTTGAACCCTTTGCTCTAAATTCTTGTATGATCTCTGTAGTAACTCCTTTGTTCCAAGGACACCATACCACATGAAGTTTTTAGTACGGCTCCTGAAATAAATGTAGCCAAAAATTTCAGTAAATATTATTTATTTACTATTTATTAGTAGAAAAACAATAGGTTAAAAAAAGATAGTACATGAAATTAAAATAAAATTGAGTTCAATTATGTTACTAATATAAAAATTACCTGCATTTTTCAGGGTGCTCTTCTCTCTTATTATTAAATTCTAATGAAATTTTTGCATCTAATCCAATACCAAAGTAATTGTTCATGACGCATTTTTCATCATATATATCTTTACTGTGTCAAGAATAAAAATATTTAAAAGTTTATTAACTTTTGGTTCATAACAATGGCTACAATTAGAATTTAAAACAGTACTTAAAACTACCTAAAGCTTTCATGAGAAAGTGAATGAGAGAGACTTAAGCTTGATGGGAACTACTTCCCATTCATATCCCATCCACAGAACCCTACACATGTATAACCCTTGATACAGAAAGCTGGTGAGTAAGGCATTAAGTGAAAATAGGGTCAAGCTTTACTTTTCTATTAATTGGGGAAAAAATAATCTTAGTGTTTCTAACTTTTAGTGCATTAAGTCCCACAGACAGATGAGGGCAATTGTGGGGGAGGCGAAGGAAGGCTTGAAGCCAGGACCAACGCTTCTCTCATTAGACAATATTCTTCATGCCTACTCTTAATGGACAAATATTTATTAATCTACTAGACAAAAATCTTTAAGAGCTGAGTGTTTTGGGTTTTTTTTTTGTATTTTTTTAAAATTTTATTGGGAAAAACATAATGGGGGTACAAGGAGGTGAGGGTTGGGGTCAGAAAGGTGAGGATGGGCAGGGATGCAGTTGCAGAGCTGCACAATTTGGTTGGTGGGGGGAGCAGGTGAAGGAAATGAAAAGGATCCAGTGGGAACCAGATGCTACAGGGGAATGGTAAGCAGTTTCCAATGGCAATTAAACCAGCTGTCTTATTGATTTGGGAAATGGATGCAGACTCTCTGGCTTGTTCATGCTGAACAGGGGCGTTGATGTGAAGGGGGAAAGGGAGGACACTTAATCACCTTACTGGTGGTCTTGGGTTAAAGGTAAGAGCTGAGTGTTTTTGAAAGTATATAGACATTTGAAAATATCGTGCCTTCCTCGAGGAGTGTCATTAGAGAAATGAGAAGTTATAAATGCAAGATTAAAAATGGCAAAAGAAGTATTCATTGAAGCACCAAAATATTTTACTGATTCTCAGGAGAGAGATCAGTTATCAGCAGAAGCTGCCAAAAGGAACTAAAGTAGAAGCTGAATTTAGAGAGAGATTCCATTTGGTGAGGCTGAGGAGAAAGATGGGAGATTAAAAAGGGACTAGCTGGACATTGAGCCACACGGTTCCTACCAGAAAGAACAGCAGGGATAGCCGGAAAGGGACCTAGCTCATGACAGACAGTGGAATTCAAATGGCCCAGTGTACTGAGTATCAACTACCTTTGCAAGTTTCTGATACTCTCTTTGTAAAATTATATTAATTGTTTTTACATTTTAAAAAAATTCATCATTTGTATAGAACAGAGACAGGAAACATCAAAACAAAATATATGCAAAAGAATTTCCTTACAATAAATCTGATTCTGGTTCAAAAGGATCACTGTTTGCTAGTAACATTTTGTTGATAATGGAACTCCCAGCAATTGAGGCAGCTAGTCCTGCTCTTAAACCTGCCAAAAAAATAAATATGGACATGAGCACATATCAGGGACATCAGAAAAAAGTATCATTCTAACAATTTCAGGCCTACTTTTCATTAATCAAAACAACCTGGATAAATAGAAGGCTTTTTATATGTCTAAAGAGCTGTTTGAATGTACTGATGGTGTAATGGTTAAAAGAACCTGACTGCTAACTAAAAGGTCAGCAGTTTAAATCCCCAGTCAACCCATGAAAGAAAGATGGGCAGTCTCCTCTCATAAATATTTATAGCCTCAGAAACCCAAGGGAGAACTGCTGTGACTCAGAATCAACTCAGTGCCAGTTAAGATAGACAATTAAGAATAGAAACTTCTTTTTTTTAGAAAATTAAGCAAAAGAGGACCTAAAATAGGAGTCTCTGTGAGTTTGCCATCTACTGTCTCAATAATATTTTAAGATCAAGAAACAAATGTTACTTCCTTTGTTCTAGCAAATACCATATTAAATTTGTTTATAAAGGCTGAATTGCTTAAAACTGGTATAGAATTATCACTTCTCTATGCTCCAACTACATATAATAAATAGAAATGTTGAGAAAAGTAATAAAGTGAAAAACTTTAACAGTTCAGGTTTCAAGAATAAACAGTTGAGGACTATTATTATTGTTCATCATTGTCATTACGAAAGTAAAGCTGATTAACAAATAATCAAGATGAATTTTATCATATCACTTAATTTCCTCGCTGTGAACATATTACGGCACTTTATGACTAGATGTTAGATGCCACTGAATTCACTATGTAAGACTCACAGTGAACAACACACAGAAGAAACAATGTCCTATCTCATGCCATTCTCACAACCTCTGCCATGCCATGCTCAAACCAATTATCCCAGGCACTGTGTCAATCCATCTCATCAAGGGTCTTCCTCTATTTTGAGGACCCCCCTACTTTTCCCAGTATGATGTATTTTTTCCAAGGACTGGTGCCTCAGCTCGCTCAGTTCCACAATCACACTCTTTGGCACCAGTATTAAGGAAATCCAAAGATGAATTGCATTAGGAAAATCTGCTGTCAGGAAGCTCTCCGGAGTAATGATGAGCACTGATGTCACTCTGGAGATTAAGGTGTGTCTGACACAGGCCATGGTCTTCACAATTACTTGCTATGCATCGGAGTTCTGGACAATGTCCACGGATGACAAAAGAATTGATGCTTTTGAGCTGTGGTGCTGGCGAAGAGTACTGAACATATTATAGCCTGCCAAGAGAATTAACAGGTCTGTCCTGGAGAGGGTGAGGGTGAGACCAAGCTGCTCCTTGGAGACAGGAGTTTTGAAGCTCCATCTCACATACTTTGCACATGTAACCAGGAGGGACCAGTCTCTAGAGAATGATATCATGCTTGGAAGGGTCGAGGGACAGCATAGGAGAGAAGACACTGGATGAGATAGGCTGACACATTAACTGAGGTAATGAGGGTATGTGTGTTAGAGACTATGTGTGAAATTGGTTCTGGATAGAACAGGATTCATAGCTACTGTGCACTGGGTTGCTATGAGACATAGTCAACTTAATGGACCTTACCAACAACAACGCCTCCTAACTACATGTACAAAGAATGTGAGAAGTGCCCTTCATGCCTCTGACGAGCACCCGCCCTAGATGCATCCCCTCTGAGACAGAGCTGTTTGTTCTTTTAACAGTTGACGTTATATTTAATACTTTCTGTCAACATCACAATTCAAAGAAAACAATTCTTTGATCTTTTTTAGTGTCCAACATTCCAGTGCATAGGCTGCAGCTAAAAATATCATGACATGGGGCATGACATCAGGGCCTCAGCCATGCTCATTGTACTTCTAAATGATTATCAGTGTTATGAACATTCATGTACAAGGTTCTGTGTAGTCATATACTTGCAATTATTGTTGGTACATATACCTAGACTAGAAGTAGAATTGCTGGGTCATTTGATATCTCTATATGGGAGTTCTGGTGACCTAGTCCACTGGGAATGTTAGTTTCTGGTGACTATCATCAGACTTCGGTGTTTCCTGGTCCTTGTATTTCTGCTGTGCCTCTAAGCCTATTCTGTTGTTTGTGTAGCTCAGAAGTGATAGGTCTAGACATACTTGAGTCAAGAAAGACTTCATTACCTCAACAAAAGAAAAATGCTACTTCTAAACAGGATTGGGTGGAAAATTTGCAAAAGGAATGAATAAAAATCCACTTTTTCCTGTAAACTTTCATTAACATCACAATTAAAAGAAAAAACGAATAGGGTTTTATTACAGAGTTAGGATTTAAATAGGGATATTTACAGAGTTAGGAATTCAACACATATTATTATTTATCCTTTTCATAATATCTTACTTGTACAACATGAAAGTAGAGCATTAAATACCGATGCATAAAGAAAGCAGCAGGCAGTGGACTTTGTGTCATGGATGTGAAGTGAGCTTCAGGTCATACCAGTCAGGTATTTCTGTGGAACCGCCAAGAGTCTACAGCAGAGGGAGCTCATCTTCTAAAGGCCTCAAATGGCTTAAATGGGAGTCTGAACTTGACAGCTGGTCCTAATTTTCGCTGTGTCACCACTTTTCTTGATCTTGCTCTATGATTCCATATATTCCAGATTATTCAATGGATTTGTAATAAACTTCCAAGATTAAGGAAAACTTCTAGTTCATGATTTCTCTGAAATCTTGGCTTGTGTTCATTTTATTAAACAGAAAGGAAACTCCCAAAATAACTGTAAGTTCTGCTATTAAGATTTCTTTACAGATGTTCTTTGAGACCATAACCACCACCCAAGCAGATATATGCACACCCATGTTCATCACGGCTTTGTTCACAATACAAGGAGTTGGAAACAACCCAAGTGCCCATCAACAAACGAATGGATAGAGAAGCTGTGGTATATTCACACCACGGAATACGACGCTGTGTTGAAAAACAAGGAACTCATGCAATATTATTCAAAATGGGTGACCCTGGAGGACATTATGCTGAGTGAAATATCTCAGTCACAAAAGGACAAACTCTGCATAATGCCATTGTTGTAGAATGGGACTAACATCAGGGTTGGGATAAGAATGAGAAAAACTAGATAAATTATGCATACTGCATTGAAACAGATGAGGGAGAGGACAATTTAAAAGTGATATATGATAGGGAAGGAATTTTTCTTTTACTTTTCAAAGAGAAGAACAAACTGGGGCGGGGAGGGCTGGGCAGGGAGAAAAGTGCAACAATGAATGGAAATCCAAAATCTCTGTAAATGTTCATTAAAATTAATAAAAAAATTTTAAAAAAGATGCTCTTTGCTAGTGGTTCCATGCTGCAGGCCACCCTAAAATGTCAACAACTGGACAGGCTCAGTTCACACATACTTGTTTTTGAGGCAATTAAATTAGAACAGATACTTACACATTTTCAGGAAATGATTTATGAACAGATCAGGTTAGAGAATCTATACTACCTGGGCAAATTATTCTGGTATTCAGTACAGGAAGGTTTTCTCTCCCAGCTGCCATAAATGAGGCAGAGCTGCAGAAATCCATTTGGTTTTGACCTATCCGACAACCTGGAGACAGAGGGACAGTTTTAACTGTTACCAAAAAGGTCCAGATTTCAAAAAGCAGTAACAATGTTACAAAAAGAAACAAGCCTCCACCACAAGACAAAGGTAAATAATTCAACTGAAAAATGGGCACAGGATATGAACAGACACTTCACCAAAGAAGACATTCAAGATGGCCAACAAACACATGAAGAAATGTTCAAAATCCCTAG
>NW_006399786.1:7846786-7847285 GCF_000299155.1 Elephantulus edwardii
GGGGGGAGGTTGGGGAGGGAGAAAAGTTCAACAATGCATGAATGGAAATCCAAAGTCTCTGTAAACTTTCATGAAAATTAATTAAAAAAAATAGAAGGATTACTAGTTAAATGTATACAAAAGTCCAAAAGGGGGAGAAGAGGGAGAAGCTGGTCTAAGGGGAGGAGGGGAGGAAATCCCAAGGTCACAGAGTTTGGTGGGCAGAGCAAGGGGGTGAATTGGGAGGGGACCTAAGAGGGGGATGTAGTGGTGGGCATGGATTAATAGTGGTTAATTTTGTAAAGCACAATGTTTGGGAATGATAACATGAAACACAACGTGAATGAAGTAATGCATGAAACCGCGTAAGTGGATGAAATATAATATAATTTTGTATGCAAATCAATATAAAATTTAAAAGATAAAAAACCCCCAAACAATGTTTTGAAGGAACGAATTCTGTATTTGAAAACATGCAACATCTGTATTTTAAATAGCAAGGAGTTGGAAACAACCTAAG
>NW_006399786.1:7847385-7855548 GCF_000299155.1 Elephantulus edwardii
GAATGAATGGAAATCCCAAATCTCTGTAAATGTTCATTAAAATTAATAAAATAAAAAAACATAAAAAAACCAAAAAGAAAGAAACAAACCTCTATAAAAACAAAGCATAAAATAATGTAATGTAGTTTAAATCAATCAGTGGAGCTGAAAATATTACACTGCGTGTCTTCAGATGTACCACATGGAGGAACTCTGTCACAGGGAAATGTCTTCATTACTCAGTTTAAATGCACGTGAGTAGGCAAAAGATGTCTACACGAGTGAAGGGCAAAAATACTTAAGAATTTGAATATGATCAATTCACATGTAATGGTAAATAGAAATGGTAATGTTTAATAGTTTTTGGAATTAGAATGTATGTGTTATAATACTGCCACCATAATACTTTTCCCATCAACACTAGGTCAGTGGTCAAATCTAATTAACGTAATTCCCAGAGTTAACATGTGTAATAAGTTAGTGTTTTCTTCTACAAATGGAAGGGGGGAAAAGTCTTTGTTTTCAAATAAAACCAATACACTATTCCTGTACTTCTCAATAAATCAAAACAATAAGTTGTCCAAAACTCTTCTACCAGAGCTCTTGTAAAGGAGCCTGAGATATTTTGAAAATTATTCAAAAGCACAATTACTTTCAAAGCAAATAACAAAAGCAAAGACTTAATTCTATAAAAAGAAAGACTTAATTTTACATAATTGGGGCTAACCTAATGAAAAAATAGTATCTTTAATTCATTTAGGAGCTACTGGAAGGCAATTAAAAAGAACAGTAATCCTCAAACTCAATTAAAAATATCTCTAAAATTTAATCATCACTACTCTCCTTAAGAATAATTACAAATTAACTATATTAATTTTACACTGTTGTCTCTGTTCAGTTGCAACTAAAAAAGCAATAGCTGAACAGCCCCTCTTTTCTTTGATAGATGGGACTCCTGGGGCTAATTTCTAACGAAAACAATCTTATGATGTTCACCTCTGATTAAAAACAGAAAGGGTCCTAATGACTGAGATTGATGCTCCATTGTGCAAAACTAAATTAATGTCTCATGTTAATTTATAAATAGGCATCTCATTGACTATACTAACATCCAAAATTTCACGTCTCACATAGGAATTAAACTATAATTTAAGAGTAATTTAAGTGTGTTTAAAAAATTTGTATTATTTAATATAGAAACACTTGTGCTTCTCATTCTTATTAAATCTAATGACTAGCCAAAATAGAAAAGAATACTGCACAGAGATTTTCCTAAATCTATATATATTTAAATACCAATAGAAATTATCTATATATTTTTATTGTTTTCTTTGGAGATTACAGTGCAATTGTACAATTTGTTAAAGTGGGATGGCAGCTGTTTGGAATGCTATAAGAAATGGATACTCCAAAGACAATTCTTTCAAAACAGTCATCATTCTAGAGGAGATTATCAAGCAGCAGTCTGTAAAGATTTCATTGTCACATATTTTAGCTAATTTTCTTCAGTGGATGAAAATGTCTAAAAGCCTTCTCAAAATCAGAGATGAAGTAAATCTGAGATGCTAAAATCAAGTTTCAAAAAGACTTTAACAGAATGGAATGACAGATCCCAATAAAAAAAAAAAAAAGATAATACCACAGAGATGTGTGTGAACTAGTATGAATAAATTTTTCTAAAAAATTATAAAATCTCTTAGACAAAAATAGGAGACAGCAGGTTTCTATTTTCCACAGGTACAAAAGAGAAGCCTCAGTCTATGTAACACCAACAGTATCCATCATGAGTGAAATATGGTAAATGTGTGCTATTACACTACAGAAAAGAAATGAAAATGTTATTTGAAATAAGTCATTATATTTTAAAAGACTAACTGAAGAGGTGAAGCCAAAAGTTTGAAATCATTAATTAAAGAGCGTAGACGCACTTAGGATAGGTAGTCTGCAAAGAAAAGGTGAGGGAACACATCAAGGCCAAGTGCTTAACACAGTACACAAAGACAATGTTCTGCATCCTACTTTTATAGCAAATAGGGCCTTAAATGTTTGCAAGTGTGTATCTAAAGTGTCACTACTGGTCTCTTCCTATCAGGAAAAAGGAAGAGGAAAAAGAATCCCAAAGATCCATAGGACCAACCAGTGCAGAGGACTAATGAACCACAGAAACCTCAACCTATATGGTTCTGAAACTGGAAGAACTAGACAGTGCCAGTTACCACTGGAGACTCCTCTAAAAGGAACACAGGACATGGACAGTACTAGACAGAGTGGCAGAAAAGTATGAAAAACATGACAGGTTTACTGCCCTAATAGGGACTGGTGGAACCCTTAAAACACGGCCCTAAGTCACTATTTGCATTTTCATGATGAAATGGGGCTCTAAGATGACACAAGATGTTGTATGAGGTGTATTAGAGTATGTAAGGTCTCTACGTTCTAATTTTGATGTTTTTGAGAGTTTTAAGTACAATTAAAGAATTTTGTCTCTAAGTTAATATAGTTATTAGTAGTAGCAATAGTGGTAATAGTAAAAGTGCCAGCAAATATTCTTATATTGTACTATGTACCTGGCACCTTTCTAGCATTTCACACATATTAACTTAATGAACTCTCACTTAATGTTATGGAAGAATATATTATCACAATTTTACAGATAAAGGAGTTATAGAGAAATAAAGTAACATGTCCAAGTTTGTATGTGTTAAAAGTAAAAGCAAAAATTTAATGACTGCAAAGAATTCTGTAGAGCTGATGTTTTGTTAGTGTTAAACAATTTTTTTCATATTATTTCTCATTTTAATTCATTTTCAAATCCAATTTTTAGAGTCCATCACCATATTAGATATTTCTTAAGTAATACATTAAAAACTTCATCTTCAATGAAATCTAAAAAGAGGAAGTTAACATTCTTTAAGCAATCACATATTTAAGTGTACCCAGATGTTCTGCAATTTTAAAGCTTAATTTAGCAATTATTATTATTATTATTGTTGTGTGCCTTCAAGTTGGAACCGACCCACAAATGACCCTCTAGCAGGTTTTTCAAGGCAGCACATCCTTCTCTCATATTGCAGCTGATGGATTCAAACCAAGTGTCTCTGGAGTTGCAGAGCAGCTTTTTACCACTAGGTCACTAGAGTTCCAGCAAAGATTATCAAAGTAGAATGCTGATGGATGAGATTCCACGCACTGCTGATCGCTGAACGTGTGCGCCCAATTTTATGGATGTGGGGTCCACAATTTTCCCATAATTCTCAAAGGAACTTGATTTGAGTATTTCTCCTCTTTTTTTTTCTTTTCTGGGATGGTCTGGTGGTAAGGAGTTGTATTACAAACCCACAGACGTACAGTTTGAATCCAGCAGCTGCTCTGTGGAAGAAACATGGACAATCTTGTTCCATGCAATTTGCAGCCGCTGAAACCACTGGAGGGTCCACTATGCGTCAGATGTCACTCAACATTAAGGGGTGAGTGAATGAGTTCTGGAAAATTAAGCTATGATTACACAGGAAAAAAGAGGACATGACAGTATTTGACAATAATCTTAATCTAACTAACATCAATGTTGTATTATTCTGTTGTTGCTGATTGCCTTCAAGTTGAGCACGACTCATAGGCACCCTATGAGCAAAAGGCATAAAGCTTCTCTACTATCGACATTTGCCAAAGGTCATAGAGTTTCTGGAGGCATGTTGTTTAGTAAGTGGATGCCACTCTTGCTTCCAAACCTGTCATAGTATGTTATTGTTGTTATGTGCCATTGAGTCACCTGCAATGTATAGCAACTCTATGTACAGCAGCTCTGTACTATTCCCTGTCCTACTATTCATAAAAATCTAAGCTTTAACTTTTGAAATGTGCTATCAATTACAGAAATATAGACCCTCGGGCTACCCACCATCCCAATGCCTGCAGCCTTGACCCTGCACAACCATGGCCAAAGTACAGCAAGGAGGTGTATTTTGCTGAATGGGTGACATCCCTGGGCAAGGTCTGGCACGGGACCTGGCTCAAGAGTGAGAAAGGCGGGAAGACATGAACCTCTGGGGGCCACGGCACGCATGAGGCGAGGCTCTACTGCAACCAACCGTGCTATGTATGTTGCCACAGCTGGGCCCAAAGGCTTTAGGTGTGGGAGGAGCTGAGAGCCACACTTTTAAGTAAACCCAGGCACTAGGCTTCCCAGGAGGTGCTGAAAGAAGTGAGGCCCTCACTTTTCTGTTTGGTTTATGCAGATCCCATTCCCTGCTGACCAGCCAGTCTCCTCCACACTGTTGCCCCTGCAGGTGGATACCTGGCCCTGAGCCCCAGTGTCAGCTGCTCCCTTATCGCCACTCATGCTGTCAATAAACACAAACATACGGAAAACAAATAAACAAACAAACAAACAAAAAACCCCAAAACACAAATGGAATAAGCCTTTAAAAAGGAAAAGTAAAGCATGTGCAATTTTATCACGGTTTTCTTACCATCTTGAATTGCAGAGTTCTCACACGGAGGTAACGCTAGTAACTGCGGAACTACATCACCGGGCTGGCCTACCTGGTAATGCGCAGCTTTAGATCATAAAGAAGTTTGGACAGGGAAAAAAAAAGACCCATCAATATTGTGATACGCTTGAGAATGAAAAATTAAAATATGCCAGAAGAAATTACACATGCAAAGAGAAACGCTACTTAGAAGGAAATCTAGAGGTGGTGTTTATAAGGACAAGATATTATAAAAATAAGCAAAGCTTTCAGTACTATATTTTCAATCAGAATTGTGAAAAAGGAGACATTTTAAAAGAATTTTAGAAGATAAAAAGGAAGTCCAATTTAAGGTCTATGATTTGATAAGCTAAAACTTGAAAAGAAGTTTTATTTATTTGTTAATATTAACTTTTAATCTATTATTAAAATTCTAAGAGAATTTTAAACACATGATATAAACAAAAACAATTAAAATAAGGTGGAGTTTTTGTTATGGTTTTAAAAAGCAGCAGACACACTGAGGACATAAATGTTAAGAAAATCTTTTCCATATTTTCAAAGTAGTTCATAGGGTGGGATTCTTTAATTAAATAATTCAACAGTTTCAAATGAAATAAAAGTACAAAATATTACAAACTAATTTTCAATTTTAGTTCAGTGTTTCAAGTGTACTTTAAAATATTTCTTAGACTTTCTCTTATGAGCCATTAATATGTAGATCTACACCTCTCAGTCAAAAAACTGAACTGAGCACAATTTTCATTTAAATAGCATTACTTCTACTTTGACGTCAAAAATTTTTGAACATAACGGGTAACATGGAAACTACTACTGATGTTATTTGAGGGATGTAAATTATCCAAAAGCTAGTTTTGTTCACTATGTACCTTTTTCAACCTGTTCAATGACCTGCCTCACAGCTTCCTTTAAACTGTTGGCCCGTGACAGGATGAGTTTCTGTGAGAAAGTGAAGATATCGGTGAACTGCTCCTTGCCTTCACACAAGGATTCTTCACCGGAAGGTCGCAAGGGGTTTCCTTCCAGGGTGCCTTCTCTTAGGCCTGAGGGTTCTGGACAGACATAGACTTTCGTTTTCAAAGCCTGGAGCAGCTGTTCAAGCTTCTCATTTAGGATAGAACACTAAGGAAAGAAACATACAGGAATTTTGTAAATAAAACAGAGAAGAAAAAAAAATCAAATTTAAAAAAGAAGTAGAAATGAGAAAGAAAACAGAGAAGAGGATCTGCAGGAGATTTGTACACTGATGCTCATACAAGTGTTATTCACAACAGTTAAGAAAATAGAAACAGTCAAAAACAAACAAATGGATTGAGAAATTATGGTACATTCACATGATGGAATATTATGCAGCACTCATGAGAGAGGCTGGAGAACATTATGCTGAATAAACTACCTCAGTCTCATAAGGACAAATACCGCATAAGACCATTACTGTAAAAACAGAAGGATTAGAGGAAGGAGTGCAGGATGGCAGGAAGGAGTGCAGGATAGCGCTGCCTGTGCTGCTCCCACAGGTATTTAGGGGGTAAACTGCTGTCTAGCTTGACCACACAGGACCCCTTCATTCAGGAGCAGTGAGCCGTGGGCCCCAGTGGAAACTATCAGCTGAGTCCTGGCCAGAAGCCTCCTGCTGAACCACTGTGAGACACACCTGCAAGGAGGAAGCAGGTACTTTAGGGAACAAACTGTTGTCAGGCTGACCACGTGGGATCCCTAACTCAGGCAACAGTGAGGTCCTGGGCATCTTGATGGAGGTGAGTAGCCACTTTCAGAAGGGATCAACAGGCTTCCTCTGTGCTCACTCAGATACTTTGGGGAACAAACGGCTGTCTGGCCTGACCACGTGGGATCCCTAACTCAGGCAGCACAGAGGCCTTGCAGGCCTCAGGCCAAAAAGAGAACACAAATATATAGGTGTTTCTCAAAATGTTGCTGTGTATCAATGTGGACTTTTGAGAGTCATGGGAGCTGCAACCATCGGTGGGGTGCATCAAGTGTCAGTGGGGTGCAGCAAGCCTCTGTGGGGTGCAGCGAGCCATGGTGGGGAGCAGTGAGGCACAGCAGGGAGCAGTGAGCTGCAGCATGACCTACCCACCAGGTGCAAGCAGGACAGTGGAAAATTGAGCCAGGTCTCCCCTGCATCCTCCTCCTGTGTGCAACTCTGTACATCTCCCCACCTCCACACATGTGTCTGCACATGCACCCACCCCATGTGCATTTGCTTGTGTGCCTGCCCAACCTTCCTCTGGAGCAGTGACGTCAGATCAAGAACCAGCTACCATCTCAGGCACGAAACACTTGACCACAGCAATGTCCCAAAAGCAGCAGACTACCTCACTCCCCACACAAGCCCAAAGCAAGATATCACCCGCCCCAAGAGTGACACAGTAGCAATGGATTTCCTGAAGCCAGAAAGTCTGATGGAACTTTCTGACAGAATTTAAAAGAACAATGATTGAATATTTTCAATAGGTGAAAAATAAACTTGAAGAATTACCAGACACCGCAAGCAAAAATCAGGAGGAGCTTAAAAAAAACAATCCAAAACAATGCAGATAAAACTAACAAGGCATTAGAAGCACTGGAAAACAAGAAACCACAATTCAAAATATGAGGTCCAAGGTTTCAGATGCTGTCAACATGAAGGAGGAACACATGAACAGTGTTGAAGAGAAGGAACACAGAACTAATGAAATAGAAGAAAGAATTCTCACCACTGATCTGCTAGACCAAAAAGGAGAATCAAAGAACAAGAAGACAGTGGAATGACATATATCGAGCACTCAAAGAACATAACTGTCAACCAAGAACACTGTACCAAGTGAAACTGTCCATCAAATATGAAGGAGAGAGAGATCAAGATATTCCCAGAAAAACAGAGCCTAAGAGGATTTGTAAAAACAAGACCAGCATTGCATAAAATACTGAGAGATGTCCCTACAGAAGTGCCACAGAAAGCAAGATGGGCCAAAATAACTAGCAATAACACCAAAAAGAACTCAACAAAATGATAGCAATAAAACCTTGCCTCTCAATAATCACACTGAATGTGAATAATTTACATGCACCACTGAAGAGAAAAGGAGTAGCAGATTGGATTAAAAACCCAAAATCCATCAATATGTTGTCTAAAAGAGACACACCTTAAAAATGAAGAAAAAGAAAGACTAAAAAATAAAAGGGTGGGAAAAAAAAGATACCAAGTAAATGGTGCTCCCCAGTTAAAATAAGCTTGGAAGCAGGAGTGGCATCCACTTCCATAAACAGCTTGCCTCTGGAAACCCTATGAATCTGGAGCAAGGATGAAATTCACGCCAAGTGTCGAGCACTTTCGTTCATAAGGTCGCTATGAGTCTCCTACAACTCGATGGCACTTAACAACATAGAGAGAGACCTGTTGGCCTAGTGGACCGAAAGTGATGCTACCAAGCCAAAGGTGGGTGACGCTAATCCACGGCCCTAAGGCCTGTCTTTAATTGTTTTTGGTGAAACATTCTTCTAGGTCGTATAGCCCTGGTATGTCCCCTTGCCGTACAGAGGTAACTTGTGGTTGCTGTGAAGCTGAACACCCTGACACTCACACGTCAAATGCGATAATGGTTACTCAAGGTGGACAGTGTTTGGTGGTGCTCCCCGATTAAAACAAGCTTGGAAGCAGAAGTGGCATCCACTTCCGTAAATAGCTTGCCTC
>NW_006399786.1:7858708-7874827 GCF_000299155.1 Elephantulus edwardii
AGAAAACTGTTTAAAAGTGATATGTGATTAGGTATTTTTGTCATGACAGGAGGCCAGAGTGCAGGCTGTATAGTGGAGTGGACCTGGGGGGAGGGATTGTAAAACAATGAAAGAATTTTTCTTTTACTTTTCCAAGAGGGGAATGTACTGAGGGGGAGGGTTGGGAGGGGAAAAAAGTGCAACAATGAATGAATGGAAATCCAAAGTCTCTGTAAATTTTCATTGAAATTAATATTTTTTTTAAAAAAAAAAAACCCATGCAGAGCATTATAACTACTTCCATTTTTTCCTTCCTTGATTACTCAAGACCAGGCTAATTCTTACTGTCCTGTGCTTTTTGGCATCCTGTACTTAATACCATTTCTCAACAGAGTTGATTAAGAGTAATTAAGTAACTAATTATAAAATATAATAAAAATTTAAGACATTCTAAAGTAAGATGCTTAGAAATTATAGTCACCATTGTTATCTTAATTCATTGTTATCTCGTTGAAAATGGAACCAACTCACAGCTGACCCACCAAGTGGGTTTTTAGAGGCTATAAATCACATGAGAGATTTCCCATCTTTCTCCCACAGAGCAACTGGTGGATTTGAACCACTTGCCTTTGGATTGACAATGCAGCTCCTTACTCAGCGGGCCACCAGAGCTTCCTAATCACTAGACAGAAACACTACAATTCAAAAATTTACTAATTCTATAGACGTTTTTGTTCAGGAAGCAACTAATTTTAAAATCTGCATTTAAGGGAGAGGATTAAAAAAACCCAACAAATCTTGTCTATAAATTCATAGAGAAGGAAACTCATAGTGGTACAAATGGCTAATGAGTTGGCTGATAATTGAAAGGTTGGAAGTTTGAGTCTACCAGACGACTTCTGAAAAAAAGTTTGGCAGTGTGTTTCCAAAAATTCAGCTTAGAAAACTCTGAAAAAGTGTCCAGAGTCTTCATTAGTTAAGAGTCTGGTGAAAAGCAAGTGGGAGAAGAAAAGTATAGGGGAAAAGTTTATTCAGGTGTTTACTAGTAACTGATTATCTATTACAATTACAATTTAGACAGCTACCAATGTTTATAGAACAAAAAAGAGCAAGCATAATTCTGATGTAAATACTTATGAAATCTCTTATGTAGGCCCATTAGACTCTGTACCATGGGTAAAAGTATTTAGTTTTTGCATAGGTATTTTTCCTCATTAGAAAATTATAACTATTTTTAATATAAAGTGACAGAATATGCAAAAAAAATACACATTACAAAAAATTTGCGATATGTCACATGTACAAAACTACTCCTATAATCTATTTCCATTAAAAAAAATTTTATTATTAATTTCAAAGAAAATTTACAGAGACTTTGGATTTCCATTCATTCATTATTGTACGTTTTTCCCCTCCCAAGCCACACCCCCCCCAAGTACATTCCCCTCTTTGAAAAGTAAAAGAAAAATTCTTTCATTGTTTTACAATCCCTCCCCCCCAGGTCCACTCCACTACACAGCCTTCGCTCTGGCCTCCTGTCACGACAAAATTACCTAATCACATATCACTTTTAAACAGTTTTCTCCCTCATCTATTTGAATGCAGTATGTATTATTGAACCCATCTTTCTCAGTCTCCCCTTAACCCTGATGTCAGTCCTGTTTTACAAGTGGCACCATGCAGTATTTGTCCTTTTGTGAATGAGATACTTTACTCAGCATAATGTCCTCTAGGGTCAACCATTTTGAATAATACTGCATGAATTCCTTGTTTTTCAATATATCTCCATTTTTTAACTTCTGGAGATTGACCCATCTCAGAGAGCCTCTCTCTCTGATAGGTATATTTTCTAAAACTTTTAAGAAAACACAATCAATTTATAATACTATTTGAGCATCACAGAGTGGCTGGTCTTGGTAAAACAGCCATCAAAGCTTTGGTGTGCAAAGGAGTGACAGTCCAGAGGGGTTAGGAGTTCAAAGGGAAAATGAAATTGTACAAAGACAAAGAAGAAAAAGAGAAGAGAAAGAAAAACAAGCACTGATTTTACCTTTCTTGAATTACAAGGGGAAAGAACATTTAGGGCTAAATCTGTCGATGCCACTTTTAATATAACACTTATCTGCACAGTTTTTCTTTTCTTCTTCTACTTACTTGGCTTTGATGATATGCCAAGACAAAGTTACGCCAGCAGTAGTTTAGAGGGGAATGTGTGGCTAGAGAGGGTTTCTGCTTTCTGAAACTCTTCACAGAGTAGAAAAACAAAAGAAAGAGGCTGAGAGCGACAAAGATATGATTATTTCTATTTTCTTTTGCTTCCATTACTTAAAAGACCATGGATAGCATGAATCCGGGGGGCAGCTAGGGGAGCTAATTCCTTTGTGAGTTCAAGAGAACCAGGCTCTTTCTAAGAATGTCTTGCCATGAACTATACAAGCAGAAACAGGAGCTTCTGAGGGTCAGTAAAATGCTATTTTAGTTGCATGAAGCCCATAAAGCATAGACGAAATTTGTACATAAAAAAGCCAACAAGAAACAAAACCCTGAAGTGGGTAGAGGACTGCAGGGTTTTGTCCCAACAGTGTTTCTGAGGGGAACTTGATTTGTCTCTTCCAATAGGATATGGTCTGGGGAAGGAGATCCCTCTCTGTCTCTCTCCCTGATGGAAGAACCCCCTGATTGCCCTGGTGACCTGACTGCTGGGGCCAGTCAGTGCAGAAGGGATTGCAAAGTGCTAGCTTTGCCAAACTCTAGCTTGCCAAATGATTTTCAACAAGGCAATTTCCCAACTTATTAAAAGGTAACCAAAAAAGAAAGAAAAAAGAAAGGACTCTTAACACTTACACCTGTAATTAATTGAAAGGAAATTTAAAAACAAGGAAAGAAAAGAAACAGTTTGACAGAAAATCAGTTTAGTGTTAAAACGGTTCAAGATCAACATGGTCAGTAAAACCCTCTGATGCCCTGATGCTGTTCCTCTTACTTTACTGGCTATGACTTCCGCTTCACAAGAATTGTCCAATGTTTTATCATAGTTCTTCTCTATTTTGCCAACGAAGTCTTTTATAGTAGCAGACAATATTCTTTGAAGAAAAGAAAATGTACATGTCAGTAAACTCAGTTGGCTCACTTCCTTTGAACAATGAGCAAACTTGAAAAGGAGGACAGTTAGTCAAGCTGCCAAAATACTTGGGTCAGTGGTAATGTAAGTCTTTACTTCTTACTGAGGAGTAAAAGGTTCTAGGTAAATTCAAGACCTTCTAAATGATACAAAGATAAAGAAGAAATCTTGCACTACATAACTGAACTAAATCAAGACTTTATAAAATATTGAAACTAAACTCATTGGAAGAAATTTTTTAGGTTTGTCTGCCTAATAGGTAAAAAGTTGCATTGCCAAGCCAAAGACGCGGTCTGAATCCAACAGAAGCTGTTTGGAAGGATGGGCAATCTCCTCCTGTGCAATTTTCGGCCTCCAAAACCCCGGAAGGTCACCTTGAGTTGATACTGACTTCACAGCAATGGTGAGTTAAAGTTGAGTCAAAGAACAATGCATTATTTTCTGCAGCCTATGTACTTTCAGGACAGAACCTGCAGTGCTAAAGAATTCAAGGCAAGCATGTTATGACTGTTGCTCTATTCGTCATTGCACAGGTGTCTGGATAATACACAAGTTTCCCATTCTTTCACCTTAAGCAACATAAAGTGAAGCAGCAAGTGCCATTAATTTGTATGGAAACATTTTATTTTAGGGTTTCCAGACCCCCAAACCTACCAAATCATGCCAAGTACCATCTAAAGGAACACTAACATATAGTGTACACAGACACAGTTCAAAACCATGGTGGTCTGATGCTGAGATGCTGAGTGTAGTTCCCCGGGAAGGAGCTTGGGGACAAGGCTCTCTTCACTCAAGAAGCATGCTGCCTCTTTACTCAGCTTGCTACAAAACAAACATGGAATATTAATTTCAGGTTTTTGTTGTTAAAGGGGAAAACTCAGATTTATTTTGTTTGATGAAAATGGATGCTAACAAAGATCTTTTATAAAACTGAAATGGTATAAGTTTCAGAAAGTGGAGATAACTGTTCTGTGCCTGAAAAGGAACAGATTAGGTATTACTTTAGAACCAATCAGCCCCTTGAGTCATACTCTCTGGAAATCCATTAATTTATTCCCCTCAAGATAAATAATACAATAATGTGCAGAACTAATTTAATTTAGGTCTTGTTACTGTTAGAAATACATAGTTTACTTGGTTTTTCTTTTTATTGTATTCCATTTCTTTGCTATTTGCTGTTACTGTTGTGTGCCAGTGAGTCAGAAGTGACCCAAAGCTGACCCTCTAGAGGGTGTTGAGAGGAAATTTAATCACCCTAGGGGAGACTGTCCATTCTTCTGCAGAGTAGCTGGCAGATTCGAACTGCATACATTTGGGATTAAAGCACAACGTTTCACCAGTAGGCCACCAGAACTCCCTTTCATTGCTATAGAAATTGATTAACAGGAAAAAAAGACTGAAACACTAATAAAATTTGTCATTAAAAGTCTTTGGAGTTGCTGTTGGATTGAAAACAACAGTCAATGAAGTAGTATATAATCTTGCTAAAAAACAAACAAGAAAACCCTGGAAGGTCTATTGAATAAATATTCGAAAAAAGAAAAAATTATATTTTAAAGTTATGTTATATTCTTTAATTTTAGGGTTAAAATATACATATATGTAAAATTTATTGATATATGTCTATGTAAAATTTCACTGAGTTACCTTTATGATTTATTCACCTATGTTATCTTTCAAAATAATTTTTTTTTTAGAAAAGGACAATTATACATTTAAAAAGAACAAAACAGAAGTATTATTTAACTATAATATGTGAACTTTGATTGGGACTTAGTTTGAACTGATCATCAAATAAACACAAACTTTGAAATAATTAGAGGAAACATAAAATGAGTAAAGGCATTCATGTCAAGTCATTGTTGAAGATCTGGAACCAACTCATAGCTGACACTCCAGCAGGTTTTCAGAGGCTGCAAATCTACCTAAGGGAAGTGCCCATCTTTCTCCCATGGAGAAGATGATGTATTTGAACTGTCTGCCTTTTGGTTAGCAATGCAACTCCTTATTTGCTAGGCTACCAGAGCTCCCTTTGAGTATTATTAGAATGTTGTTGTTATTATTATTATCATATTTTTAGAAGATATTATTAAATATATATACTGAAATGTAAGTAAAAATAAATCTGGTATTTAAGATATAGTAAAAAATGTGGTCATTAGTTGATAAAACATTGATAAATTCTAAAGCTCAGTGATGCGTATAGTAGACATTTATTAAACAGTCTTTCTGCTTTTATGTTTAGTTAAATATATCTATAAACAAAACCAAAACTAAAATTATGGTATTTTACATATTGTTTACTCTCCCTTTCTCTCTTCAATCTATTTATGACAAATCCTCTAGAACTTAATGCAGTGCAGGGAATCCTGTAAAAGGAAGGTAGCCTGCAGCCCTGGGGACCAGGACTGGAACAGAATCAAAGCATGGCCCTGTGATTAGCTGGGCCAAGGCCAAAGGACACATCTAAAATGAATCTGGGTAAACAGGTTATTGCACCACAGTTTATGTAATACATTTTTGTTTATATGATGTACTTTCATTGTATTATTCCAATACATTTTCCTGACAGCCTTCTGAGAAACATATAATAGGCAACCTTTCCATTCTAACATTATTGTGTTGTGTGCCCTTTGAGTTGGAACTGATAGGCAACCTTTCCATTCTAACACTATTGTGTTGTGTGCCCTTTGAGTTGGAACTGATAGGCAACCTTTCCATTCTAACACTATTGTGTTGTGTGCCCTTTGAGTTGGAACTGACCCATACTTGACCCTCTATCAGGTTGTCAGAGGTAGTAAATTGCACAGAAGGAGATTTCTCATCCTTCTCCTTTGGAGCAGCTGGTAGATTCAAGCATGTGCCTTTGGGATAGCGGTACAGCTTCTTAACCACTAGGCCACCAGATCTCCTTATTCTTACATTGCTGCTGTGTACTGTCATACTGGAACCAATCCATATCTGATCCTCTAGTGGGTTTTCAGAGGCACTAAACTGCAGGATAGGTGACTGCCCATCTTTCTCCTGTAGAACAATGGGCAGAGTCGAACTGAGTGCCTTTGCACTGGCAAAGGGAAAACAAACATCACAAATGAGTCTCCTCCAGACTAGGCTTTACTCATATTAAGTTCAATAATGTGATCCACAGTATTTTCCAAGCTGTCCTCTAGAGAACAGGAAGGACTCTACAAATACATGACTCAAATTTCATTTCAAAATAGCATGTAATTTAAAAAAAAATTTTAAAATAATCATCAGAGAGATTTGATTCAAATAATATGTTAATTAGCATAAATTACTTTCTGTGCAAATCCTGGACTAAAGCATCTTCTGCGATTTTAATAAGAATAATTTCCTAATGATCATGTGACCAAAATGCAGACAAAATAGGAAGCAGCATTGAATATTGAGACTATACTTGTCATCAATAACTTACTGTTTTACTATTCTCATAAAGCAAGCTATCCAGTTTATTAAAGGCAATAAAGTATAAAATTTTATTTGAAAACGGTTACCAATGCAAAAAAAATGTTGTATTACACAGGTAATGGAATGTGTATACATATACATATTTTTATATATGTATATTTTTAAAACCAAAGTCAAAGTCATTGCTATCAAGATAAAGCCAATTCATAGCTGACCTTCCATTGGGTTTCCAAGGTTGTAAATCATGTGGGAGGAGATTGCCCATCTTTGTTCCTTGCACTGAAACTGCCAAAGAGGCATGGCCTTCAGGTTAGTTAGCAGTGCAACGCCACAGAAAGTAATCTTTGATAATGTACCAATTAACGTACATATATAGTTGTTGTTTTTGTGTACCTTCAAGTCGGAACCACCCCAAAGCTGACCCTCCAGAGGATTTTCAGAGGCAGTAAATTGCAAATGAGGAGATCATCCAACTTCTTCCCTCTGAGCAGCTGGTAGATTCGAACTGCATACCTTTGCACTGGAAGCACAACGCCTTACCACTATGTCACTAGAGTTCCCTTTTCTCTATCTAGGCCCTCAAAAATATCCTATATTCTTTAATAAATTAACAAAAAACTGATGGATAAGTTGAGTTAAAGAAAAGGCAATACACAGTAAGGGTTTGATTAGAAACTGCAATTAATCAAATCTATTAATCTACTGTAATACTGTTATAAAACAAAATGTTTATGAATGATTGAAAGAAAACCCAATATAATTTATAAACTTTCACTAGAAAATAAAATGGATGAGGCAGGTCCACTTTTACTGGAAGAGAAACAGCAATGGTTGGTTATCTTTGGGAAAGGTACTTAATGAAATTGTTTGATTATTTGTTGACTGGTATTTTTAGGAGTTGATGTGATCAGAGTTACAGAGGGGGAAACCAAACTCAAAGACACATTAAATTCATAAGGCAAAGTCTTAATGTCTTCCAAAACTTGGTAGATAATTAAAGTATATAAACTTTCTCTGAGATGAAAAATTAGAAGTATGGTCAGTCCTCTTCAAATCTGTACATTTTACCATAAAACATTATCATTTAAATTTCAAAAGACAAGAAGGAAAAACCCAGTAAGAGCACATACAGAATCTGCAGTCTATAGCAACTCTGCCCATTGGTGTACTCACTCCCATGGGCTTATTTAAATCTTTACACTCTGCTCCATCATACTGCCTAAATTTGGAGGTTGAGATGTGGGGGTTGTCACCATAAGCACTTGTTACTAAATTTGTATTTTTATCACAAATACATTTATTTCTAATGACTTCCTTGAAAATTAAGTAATACACTCAAAAGTATTTTTCTTTTACCACTTCCCTCTGTCTATCTTTCTTGTCCTTGTGTTTCCTTCTCTCTTCACAAAAACAATAGCATTGCCTTGCTGAACCAGAAATCAAGAGAAATCTTTTATTTCTCTGCAGATCAGTAAAAAATTTCAGCTGATTTCAAGTCTGAGTCACTTTCTAATTCTCATAGAATCAGTATAAGATGCTTCAAACTAAATTCTAACTTCCAGTTAGATAACATTTTGGAAATAAAATCAAGTAGCTTTGGCTCCATTTAATCAACTAAATCTACTAATTTTTAATTAATATGTAATTCTTCCATTCTGAAAATATCCTATTTCCCCCTTCTACCAATACTAAGAGTAAATAATTGTATTTACAAGAAAGGATAAATTATACTAAAGCAACTTTTCAAAATTATAATCATAAATATTTCATTTAATAGAAACTTGAATGAACTAAACTCTCAACCCTATTGCCTTTTTGTGACATAAAAATTTCAAGTTTAGCATCAAATATAAATGGCAGTCTCTGTCTCCTCTTTTTGGTATTTTGCTTCCTGTCTTTTCCATTGCCCCTGCTGAGCTATGGTCAGAACTATTTTAACTACATGGTTCTGCTGAAGCTCCATGAGATAGTGCACAGTGTGTGTTCTTTCCAGGAGCTGGCTTCCACCACCTCCACTACGCACCAGCGTGGAAAGCAGAGGGGGTGGTCAGCTGTGCTCCCTGCTGCCTTCCAGTGAGTGAGTGCTGCTACCCAGGTACCATGGGTGTCTGGTGCACATATGTATCCTGGTGTCCTATGACAACAGGATAAATAAGGTTTGGTCCTAAGTTTGAAGCAACCATTGCCCATTTTGAAAGGTATCCCTCTCAGATAAGGGGCAGGGTTGATGGGGAGACCTTCTAAATGTAACTAAAAAAAAAAAACAAACCAAAAAAGTAACTCACTACAAAAATAAGATGTTGTGTGATTTTCTGTACAGAGGTAATTTGTGGTTGCTGTGAAACTGAACACTGTGACACTGATGTGTCAAATGCCATAATGGTAACCCATGGTGGACAGTGTTTGGTGGTGCTCCCCGATTAAAACAAGCTTGGAAGCAGGAGTGGCATCCACCTCCATAACAGCTTGCCTCTGGAAACCCTATGAACTTGGAGAAAGGATGAAAGTAACACAAAAGTTGAGGACTTTCGTTCATAGTGTTGCTATGAGTCGACGGCACTTAACAACAACTCAAATTTAGAATGTCTAACTTGAAAGTCACTCATTGCCGTAGAAAAGAAGCCAACTCATAGATGATCCTCCAGTAGCTTTTTCAAGGCTATAAATCACAGAGGAAGAGTGTGCCCATCTTTCTAGCTCAGAGGCCCTGAGGGTTTAAAATCACCTTTGGGTCAGCAGCACAATTCTCTATGGACTAGACCACTAGAGCACTAAAGGCTAATTCACATTTTTTTTTTTAAAAAAAAGGAAAATCACAAAGAACTGATACATTTACTTCAAAAATACTTTATGGAAACTATTTATTTCAATATGTCAGGAAAAATTCCACCACTCACTTTGCAGAAGATGTGATCATGGAGTGCTCATCACTACTGAGGATGGTTTTAAGATGCATTGCAACACAATCTTCATATAATGTCATCTACAAAACAAATACAACCCACAAAGGATTACAATGTTGGCATTCATACACCTCAGGTATTCCTGCTACAACATGGAAAATGGCATGTGAGACAGATAGGGTAATAGCCATAATGAAATACATAAAAAGCAGCAGTACACAAAATACTTAAGTCTATTTCCTTTTTGTGAAAGCTTCTAAGTTTCTAGAATTCTCTAGTTCCTATTATTAAGGAAATCCAAAATTGTTTTAACTTAAAATGTTAAATAGTTAAATGTATAAAGAACTGTCACAGGTAAGTACAAAGAAGTCCAGTGTACTGTCATCAATTGTTTTCTGACTTACAGCAACCCTCCACTGGGTTTCTGTTGTAAATCGTTACAGGAGGAAACTGTTTCTCCTAAAGAGCAGACAGTGACTTCAGGTCAGCAGCCCTAGTACCTCATGTACCAGAGAACCTAATTTAAAAATGGGCAAAAAGGCAGAAATCAGAACTCTCCTACACAGCTTGTAGGAGCAGAAGCTGACAGATATTTCAGATAGCTGTTGAGTAAATCCAAGCTAAACCATCGCCATTAAGTTGATGCCAAGAACTATGTATTGCCAATAGCAAACCTGTGAGGCAGAGTAGAGGCACCCTTAGAATTTCCCAGGCTTTAAACCTTCACAGAAGCAGATACTTCACAATTCTCAACTGTCTGATAATATCTTTTACCCCAGTCCTCATAACGACATCTTTGCCTGTTAACATTTTAAAGAGGCCTGAACATATACACCTCATTGCCACTGAGTAAGAACTGACCCTCCCATAGATTGTCCAGACACTGTAAATCGCACAAGAAGAGACTGCCCATCTTTCTCCCTCAAAGATGCAGGTGGATTTGAACACCACAGGGGCAATGTGTTTGGGCTATGCTACCAGAATTTTCTGAATATAGGCACACTACTTACTATATACCAACCAGCTACCATCTGGTTGACTCATAAAAACTCCACTTGTATCGATCGGGGTCACAGCCCTTAAGGTCTGCAGGCCTTTCTTTTGGAAGCAGACTACCAGGCATTTCATACAAACCCCAAAGAAATGCAGATCTGGTGATATCAAAAGGGGAAATGTTCACAGTAGAATTTATGTAATGGTAGAATGAAAAATAGATTTCAGTATATACATGCAATGGAATTTGTTGAGCAATGAGATTAACTGATTAACAATTATGCCACAATATAGAGGAGACTCACAATGTTGAGTGAAAGGATCCAGAAACAAGAGTGCATGCAACAGTTGGTTCAAGCACAGATGCAACTGTGGATGGTGTGGGACTGGGTAGTTTTGTTGTTCTGCACAGGCTCACTATGGGTAGGAGCAGACTCACTAGTATCTAGCAAGAAGTACAAAACCAGACAAAATTAACGTCTGCTATTAGGACAGTAGCTATGGAGGTAGAGGAAGGTCATAAAGGGGGGTGTGCCAAGGTCTTATGTGGGCTGGTAATACTCTCTTATAGTTTGGGTGCTGCCTGCGTATTTTGATTTAGTTTGTGAAAACTCTCTGAACTCTCTGTATGTTGCTGCTAGCTACCATAAAGTGGTAGCTCAAATTACTTCTATGCACGATGGGACACACACTGTCCAGTTCTGAGCCATCCTCCCAAATACTGCTGTATTGAGTGCATCGTTGTAGCGACTGTCTCGATTCATCACTTTGATGTCTTCTTTTCTGCTGATTCTCTCCTTTATCAAGCATGATGTCCCTCTCCTGGGTTGATTCTTTCTGATAACAAGACTGTGTGTGTGTGAAAGGAAGTCCTTGCTTCTAAGGAGCACTCTGACTCTGTTGTCTCCAAGACCAATTTGCTTCTTCTTTTAGCATTTCTTGATATATTCAATATTCCTTACCAACACCATAATTCAAAGCCATTAATTCTTTGGTCTTCCTTATTCATTTTTTAGCTGTAAGTGTATATGATATGACTGAAAATACCATGCCTTTGATAAGGTGCACTTTAGTTCTCAAAATGACATCTTTGTTAACATTTTAAATAGCGGTCCGGATTTGTCACTGTCATATGTTTACTGATTTCTTGGCAACTAATACCAAGGGTGTTTACTGTGAATCCACATAAAATGAAATCTTTGGCAACTTCATTTGTTTCTCCATTTGTCATGATGGTCTTTAACGGTCCACTTGTTTTCTTTATGCTAAAGTGTAATCCATACTGCAGGCTGTAGCCTTTAATCTTCATCAACTCAACTCATTTCCATTGAGTAGGAATCATCTCAGCTGACCCTTCATTGAATTTCTACACCTCTAAATCACATAGGAGGAGACATCCTATCTTTTTATCTTGCAACTGTCAGCAGATTCCAACCAAGGATGAGTGGTCCTTCAGTTAGCAGTGCAACTCCAAGGTGAAATAAATGTTCTATTAGATAACTAAGTAAACAAATTTTTCTTTCAAATAAGGAAATAATTTAAGTATCAATAGTTTCTTATCTTTTCATTTGATTAAAACTTTAGCATCCTATTGAAAGATCACATCTTCCTGATATGTGAAAAAAGTGCACTGCCACTTCCTACCCACTGTTTGTCTGTGTCTGTTGGAGTTTCTTTATTATTGTTGTTGAGGATCTTCCTGATGCCACATTCTTCTTCACAGAGTCCAGCTTTTGGAATGATCTGCTCAGTATATAGTTTAAATCAGTATGGAGAAAGGATACATCCCTGATGCACACCTTTTTAAATTTTAAACCATTCAGTGTTTCCTTGCTCTGTTAGAACAACAGCTTCTGGGTCTAAGTATAGGGTTCATATTAGCATGATTAGCTATTCTAGGATTCCAATTCTTCTCAGTGTTAGCCATAGTTTAGTATGATCTACACAGTCAAAAGCATTGGCATAGCCAATGAAGCACAAATATACATTGTTATAGTATTTTCTGCCAAGATCCATCTGACATCAGCAATGATATGCTGGGTCTATGGCCTTTTAAAAAATAAACCTAGTTTGAACTTCCAGCAGTTCTGTTAATCTATTGTCCCAGCTGGTTTTGTATGATCTTCAATGATATTTTGCTTGCATGTGTTATGAGTGAAACTTTGATAATTTTCACATTCTGTTGGATAAGCTCTGTTGTTGATGATGATTGTCAGAGTCAAGTACAACTCGCAGAGACTCTATGCCAAGAGGGTATTAATGGTTTTGCTAATCCAAAGGCAGCACCCTCTCTGGCAATTTGAATCCAATAGCAGTTCTGAGGTAAAAAGATAGGCAAACTCTTCCTGTTTGGAATAGCAGATTTGAACCTTATCCTATCCTGTGCCATCCGCACAATCTCTGACACACTCAAGCCCACTGCTGCAGTCACTGTGTCAAACTACATGGTCGAGAGTTTTTCTCTTCTGCAGACCTTCCACCTCTTCCCAAGCATGATGTCTCTCTTCAAGGAATAGCCCCTCCTAGCAACATGCCCAAACTATGTGAGATGAAACTTTATCATCTTTGCCTCCAAAGAGCACTCGGGCTACACTTTCTTTAGTACTTCTCTGTTTGTTCTTTTGGCAGTCTGTGGGTTATTCTGTACTCTTTTCCCACACCACAATTCAAAGACATCAATTCTCCTTCTGTCGTTGTTATTTATTGTCCAACTATCAAATGCATAACAAGTAATTGAAAAGACTATGACCTAAATCAGGCACATCTTAGCTCTCAAAGTGGCATCACTGCCCCTCAATAATTTGGAGGTCTCTGACTACAGACTTTCCCAGTGCAATACATCTCACGATCTCCTAAATGCTGCTACCAAGAGTGTCTTCTTCAGAGAGTCCAGCTTCTCAAATAATTTGCTCAGCATACAGATTGAATAGGTATGGAGAAAGGACACAACTGATACACCCCCCCTTATCAGTTTTAAACCATGTGTTCTCTTTCTCTGTTTGCCAAACAGCCTTTTGTCTAGGAACAAGTTTCACATGAGTACACTTAAGTATTCAGAGAATCCCATTCTTCTCAATATTAGCCTTATTTTATTATGATACACAAAATCAAATGTATTTGCATAGCCAACTAAGCACAAATAGACATTCTTCTAGTATTCTTTGCTTCTAGTCAGGATTCATCTGACATCAGCAATGATATCCTGGGTACCACTGCCTCTTATAAATCCAGCTTGAACTTCTGGCTATTATCTGTCCATGTACTGTTCTAAATGATCTTCAGTAATATTTCATTTCCAAGTGATATTTATAATATTGTTTAATAATTTTCACTTTCTGCTAGATCACCTATCTTGGGAGTGGTAACAAATAAGGATTTCTTCCAGTCACCCTGCCAGGTGGCTATTCTCCAAATTTTCTGGCAGACTGGTGAGCACTTCCGAGGCTGCATTTGTTACTGGAAACACATCAATGGGTGTTGCATTAATTGCTGAGGCTTTACTTTTTGTAAGTGCCTTCAGTGCAGCTTGAACTTCTTCCTTCATTTACCACTGGATCTTGATCATATGATACTTCCCAAAATATTTCAGTGCTGGTCAATTCTTTTAGGTACAGTAATTCTGTGTATTCCCTCCATCTTTTGATGTTTCCTGCCTCATTCAACATTTCACATAGCATCTCTAAGTAATGCAACTAAAGGATTGAACTTGTTTTTCAGTTTAAGAAATACGGAGCAAGTTCTTCCCTTTTTATTAAAGGATCACCTGTAGGTGGACTGAAGTCACTGAGCAGCAAAGAGTGCTTGCACCACCCATGACTATTAAGGTACAGCAAACACTGGGAAAGCACTATGTTTACATTGACCCTACGAACTCTCCTGCGTATAGTCAAGGGTATCTTGAGGTTCATAAACAAGTAAGACTTACTAGAATTCTGAGACTGGAGTATGACAAATAAATAGAGATATAACAACAACAACAACTCATTGCCAGTAAGTCAGAACCCCAAGCAAGAGCTTATTATCTAATTGGAAAACATGTTTTGTTCTGTGCCATTGAGTCATATGCGACTCACAGCAAACCTATGCACAACAGCTCTAAACCCTGCCCTGTCCTGAACCAATCTCATCATTTTCAACAGACAGAACTGTTTGCTCTCCTGCATCACGTTATGCTCAATACTCTTCTCCAGCACCACGAATCAAAGGCATCAATCGTTCTTTCATCCAGAGTCATTGTCCAGCTCTCTGGGGCATAGCAAACAATTGTGAAGACCATGGCCTATATCAAGCACACCTTAGTCTCCAGACTGACATCGTTGCTCTTCAGTACTCTAGAGAGGTCCCTGACAGCAGACTTTCTCAATGCAATTTGTCTTTGATTTCCTGACTGCTGGTGCCAAAAATTTTGATTGCAGAACCAAGTAAACTAAAGTTGTTAACAATCCCAATCTCCATCTGTCATGAAGCTATTAATTGGCCCAATGGTAAGAATCTTTGTTTTCTTTATGTTGAGCTTCAATCTACAGAAATGTAAATCTGCCTTTCAAGAAATCTACAAGGACTCTGATGGGAAATTCCCCATTCTTCTAAACAGGGTTAGTTTTTATATTTAAAAGTTATCTAAGAAGAATTTATATTCATTGTTGACTTCATGCTAGACAAAAGACCATACAATAGTGAATAAACAATTCACAGGGCCTGATCCTTACAGCATGATAGGACCAAAAAGTGGAAGTGTTTAAGGGAGCTTTGGAAGTCACTGGGAAGGGCAAAGAACCAGGACTGGGGAAACTAGGAAAGGTGTCTGCTGAGAGCAATGCTTGAGCTGAAGCCTGCGTCAACAGGATGCCAGTTGGGTACAGCATCACCCCAAAGGCTTAGAAGAAATCAAGGGCATAATGATGTAAGGAGTCTATGTTAAATATAAGTAACACAATTTATACAACTGAGCACTGCTAGACAATGAAATCACTGTTACTGAAAGAAATCATGGAATCATAATGTCTGAGAATTATAATAGCAAATAAAATGGCCTAATTATAGCCATAGGGAAATAATAAAATTATCATGCCTCCTTAAATTGTGTAATTTTATGACATCAACTAAGTTGAGAACAGTAAATAACATAATTGGACAAGCTACTAAATTTTATGTCATTTTAAGGGAAACGAAAAATGCAATGATTTCACAATCACGTAGAAAGGAATAAAAAATGAACACTCCATTTTAAAAAATACTAGAAAGTGACACTGATTCATAATAGGAAGGTGAAGCAGACTTGCAGTTAGCTTATGAAATAGCATTGTTATTACCTGCTATGGCAACTGGGTGCCAGTGAGTTTATTCCAACTGACAGAATAAGGCTGTCCCTCGCATACTCTTTTTTAAAAAAATTTATTTATTATTTTTTTGTTTGTACCATCAAATTGGATCTGACTAGTACAGGAGGTGATTGCCCCTCCTTCTCCAGCACAGCATCTGGTGGATTTCGAACTGGGTACATCTGGGACGGTGGTGCAGCTTCTTGCCACTAGGCCACCAGAGCGCCTCCTTTCATACTCTTTAAGGAAACTTCCTATGCCCTCCCCTCCTTGCAGAACCACTGGGTGGCTTCAAAATACTAAATTTTCAGTCAGCAGTTCACCACCTCATCTTTGCACACCTACGCTCATTTTTTTTTTAAATTTAGGTTGT
>NW_006399786.1:7876182-7973250 GCF_000299155.1 Elephantulus edwardii
AGCTGCTCTGTGGGAGAGATGGGCAATCTTCTCCTATGCAATTTACTGTCTATGAAAATCTGCTTCAGGGTCAGTTATGTGTTGATTCCAACTTGATGCCACACAACAACACATTTTATATATTAAAAAGCAAACATTTCTGAAATAGGTAGAACAAAGAAATTCTCTTTAACACTTTTGAAGAACAGATTAGTAACATTTATGAAAATAGTATTAAGAATAAGATTAGTAAATATATAAATGCATCGTGTTTATAGTTGTAATGTTGTTTTGATGTGTCATTGAGCTGACTACAACTCAAAGCAATTCTATGAACAAAGATGTGAACCCTCCCCTATCCCGCACCATCCTCACAATTTCTTCTATGCTCCAGCACATTGTTACAGTCCCTGTGTACAGCCTTATTTAAGAGCTTCCTCTCTTACTGACCTTCCACCTTTCCTTAAATGATGTCTTTTTCCAAAGACGGTCCCCTTCTGATAACATGCTCAAAGTATGTGAGATAAAGTTTTACCATCATTGTCTCTATGACCTCAGGTTGTCCTTCCTCCAAGACATAGTTGTATATTCTTTTGGCCATCCATGGGATGTTCAGTATTCTTCACCAACACAATACAAAGGTATTGATGACTCTTCTGTCATTCTCTTGTTTTCAGATGCAGGAAACACTATAAATGTCATAGTTTGGACCAGGCACTACTTAGGCTTTCACATTGTTGCTCTTGAGCACTTGGAGAGATCCCGGACAATAGATTTTTCCCAATGCAACATGTCTTTTGATTTCTTGACTCTTGCTGCCATAGGTGATGATGGTGAATCCAAGTAAAATGAAATTATCGAAAACTTCCATTTATTCCCTAACAATCGTGAGTTGCCAAATAGTCTAGTGATGAGACGTCTGTTTCCTTTTTGTTGAGATGTAATCCATAAGAATGGCTGTATTCTTTGATCTTCTACAACAAGTGCTTCAAATGTTCTTTCCCTTCTACAAAGTTCTGTCAGCTGCACAACACAAGTTTTTGATGAGTCTTCCTCCAATCTTAACGCTACAGTCTTCTTCTTAAAGTCCAGCTTCTTCAATCATGTGCTCAACATTCAGAATGAATGGGGATGAATAAAGAATACAACCCTGATGCACATCTTTCCTGATTTAAACCATGCAGTATTCCTCTGTTCTGTTTGGTTAACTGCTTCTTGGTTTATGTGTAGGTTTTGCATGAGCACAATTAATTTTAAGACTCTCATTCTTTGTAATGTTATCCATAATTTATTTTGACTCACAGTCAAATATCTTTGCATAGTCAATAAAAATACAGTAAGTAACTTTCTGGTGCTGTCTGCTAAGATCAGTGAAGATCAATCTGACCTCAGCAGTCCTTTATGCCACAGTTTTTTCAGAATCCAGTTTGACTTTCTAACAGTTCTTTGCTTATGATGCACTCTTCCTGCTGTTTCTTAACAATCTTCATTAAGATATTGCCAGCATGTGATAATCATGATGTCATTTGATAATTTCTATTGTCTCTCTGATGATCTTTTTCTGAAGTGGGAACAAATATGGTTCATTTCTATAGTTTTTTTTGGCCAGGCTGCTGTCTTCCAAAGTTCTTGACATACGCTGGTGAGCATGCCCAGAGATGTACCTGAATCTCAAAACATCTCAACTGGAATTCCACCAGTTCTTGAGGTCTTATTTTTTTTTTTTTTTGCTAATGCCTTCAGTGCAGCTTGAACGTCTTCCTTCATTACCACTGGTTACTGATCATATGCTATTTCCTGAAAGTAGCATTTCCACTCTGAATAGTTCAGTTCTGACATTCTTTTTGGGAAAGTACTCTGTCTTCTTGAGCTGCCCTTGGAAATCTCTGCTGTCCTTTTTTACTTCAGCATTTCTTCCCTTTGTGATTTTTCCATTAGAGTGTATGCTTCAAAGGCTCTTCTGACACCCAGTTTGGTTGTTCCTTTCTTTCCTGCCTCTGCAAATACCCTTTGCCTTCTTCATGGATGATGTCCTTGAACACATCCCATACCTCATTTGGTCTTCAGGCATTAGTGTTCATTCAATGTATCATATATATACTTGAGGTGGGCAGTTTTGGTTTTGGGGGGTTTTTTTGAGGAAAAAAAATACATCTTTATTAATATCTATCTTTACTTTAGAAAAAAAATCTTTATTTACTAAAAAAGTAAAGATAGATTTGTTAAAAAGTTACATCCCCAAAGGGATGGACCTCTTCCCTGAAAGGAAATACAGAGAAGAAAGGCCTTTTAAGATGCCTTTAACATGTAGTTGAGTTAAGGGTGAGGATGGGCAGGGGGTTAATCACAAGGTCATATAATTTGATGGGTAGAGGGAGGGATGGGTAAAGGAAATGGGATGATCTGATGTGAAAAACAATGTACACAAACTTTATAAGTAAACCAATATAAAATAAAAATTTTATTTAAAAAAAGTCAGTTGAAAAAGACTCTGCATTGTAGTTTGGTTCTCATGGACCTGTTTTAAGGCCTTTCAGCTTCAATTTGAACTTGCATAAGTACCATCATATAAAATAGTATAAATAAAAATAGTGCAGGATACATTGGTTTTTAAATACTTTATATTTATCTCTCTGGAGCAGTACTGTGATTTTCATATAATTTTGTATTTGCTCAAATTTTTAGAAACAGCTTTATCTACTTTGATATGAGACTAAAATAAAAGTATAATCAGCTTGAGAAGTAGTCCCTTGTTTGTACTCATCATTCCTTTCCTTAATGTTAACAAGATAGTCATTTTCTTAATGAAAAAAAAAATTCAATTATAAAATACAGACACGACTTTCCCTAGAGGGAAAAGTGAGCTATCATACATCAGATGGTCTTAATGAATCAGAGAATAATCCTTTGAAAATTAAAATCTGTTTTAAATCTCCAAAGTCTTTGAGGTTTAATCTGAATGTTGGATCTTAAAAAAAAAAACAAACCAACCCCCAAAAAGCCTAAGAATGGTCTGTAGCAGGCATGGAATGAAATGAGTTTTCTTTCTTGTTTTATTTTATCTTGATCAACAAGCTTCACCCAGAGACCTGCACTCTCCAAAAAGCAGACAAAGCCCAAGAGAGGCATTGCGGAATATTCTGGCCAAGGCATTAGTGTGCTAGAAGACTATTTAAAGGGAATTGACTACCACCTAGTCCTCAGATCTGTGTTCCTTGCCCATGCACAAGAAGATGAATTTATATCAACAGGAAAATGTCATCAGTAGCCTCCACGACAGATGGCCTTTTTGAAGTTTTGTTGGTAAAGAGGCAGCAGGGAGGTAGAATGTTCAAGAACTCTCAGGGGTAAGCTACTACTCGGCTACCAGTTGACTGTACTGTTGTGGCCTGCATGATGCTATCACGCTGGCAGCTTTATCACCAGTATTCAATTACCAGCAGCCTCACTCATGGTGGACAAGTTTCAGTGGCGCTTCCAGATTGACAAAGGGGAGCAGGGGGGACAGTGAAGCCATCTTCTTGTGAAAATGAGCCAATAAAAATCCTATACATTCAGAATAAACAGTGGTCAACAACGGACTGGAGTATCCCAGTGATCATGAAGACTGGAGCAAGATGAGGCAACATTCTTTTTTGTTTTGTATAAAGAGACCGTATCAAAACTTACTCAGTAGCAACTAAGAGCAACAAAAGTATCAAGGGCAGGGGAAGGAGAATGCACAATACCTTCACTTCTTCATTTAATACTTCAAACATTTTGGCTTTAACAGATGAAACAACGCAGGCACCGTTAGGCAAAGGACCTAAGTTCACACACCCAAGCATGCGTGGGTGGTCAAGGAAAAACTCTGAGCTTGTTCTAGAGAATTCTTTTCTCTGGATTCAAGACTAGGAGGAGCAAGTCATCCCCAAAATAATATATATACAACTAGGCAAGCAGGTGATTGCATTTTTTAATAAGTTTTCTTATTTATCAACATATTTACCCTCACTTTAAATGATAAATAGTTAAAAGGTTCTTACATAAAATCTTGCAGGTGGTTCTGGAGAAACTGGATGTATAGGAGATTTTGGTTGCAATTTGAGTTCATATGTCATTATACTCCACCTGAAGGAGAAACAATGGCCTTTTCTTTAAAAATTCCTTTAAAATTTAATCAGTTAATTTACTTCTCTCTCCAAATTATATCTAGATATATCCGTTATTATTTCATTTAATTAAAATAATAAAAATTGTTCTTGTTGTTGAGTACCATAGAGTCAGAACCAACCCATAGCTGACCCTCTAAGTGGGTTTTCAGAGCCAGTTAATCGCACAGGAGGATACTGCCCATTCTTCTGCGAATCAAAATTAGGAGGAGAAATAAAATTTTTGGATTCTGGTAAGATACTAAGTCCTTAGAAAAAGACACCAGGCTTAAAGACAGAGGGTCAGTGAGAGAGAAGAAGACCTTCCACAACTGGATTCACGCAGTGACTGTACCAAAGGGCAAGAGCATATCAAAGACTATGAGGACGGTACAGGAAAGGGCTGTTCATACAGGATCGCTATGAGCCACAAGAGATTTGATACGATGGAGGGTCAGTGAAGGGGAAGAAGACCCTCGATGACATAGACCGGTACCATGACTACAGCAATAGGTTCTAGTGCCTCTGAGATGAAGAGGGCAAGGATAGGGAAAGGTGCAAGTTGGCTGTTCATGGGGTTTCATGGGTTGTACTCGGCACCTAACAACAACAACAACCTAAAACATTGATTGTGTAACTAAGAGAAGAAGAATCAATTTTAATTGTGGTGCTGGAGAAGAGTATTGAACATACCATGGACTGTCAAGAGAACAAGCTGGTCTGTTTCAGAGAGGGTGAAACCAAGTTGTTCCTTGGAGGCTAGGATTTTGAAGTTCCGCCTGACATTTTCTGGTCACATGGCTAGGAGGGACTGGTCCTTAGAGAAGGACTTCATGCTTGCAAAGGTGAAAGGACAGTGTAGGAGAGGAAAACCCCAGATGAAATGTATTGCTTAAGTAACTGGGGCAATGGAATTAGGTATGCTGGAGTCAGTGAGACTGGCTTAGGATAGGAGAGAGCTCAGGGCTATTGTACATAGGGTTGCTATGAGTTGCAAGTGACTCAATGGCACATAACACCAACAAGAAACTGTTAGTTTCCATATCTCACCAAATCTCAATCATCACCTTCCAAGTTGTTCAAGCCCAGGAGCCACACAGGGGGAGACATCAGCACAAGGAAATGTCATCTTCCTCACCTAGGACAATGCTAGCTTACTTTTCTAATTCATTTTTTTAAACAATGCTCCTCATAATTTATTAACTAGACTGTACAAGTTACTAAGGGATTACAAGTCCAAATTTCTAGAACAATGTTCTAGATTAAATAACTGCCTATGAACAAGTCACTCTCCACAAAACTACCACTCATACCAAACCGTTCACATGTAATTGAAATGAAAATTATCTAAGTATCTCTTTTCTTTAAGTAAGAAAGAAAGTAAACACAGGATTAAGCCAAGAAGAGCAACAGAATTAATACGTAACAGACTAAACTTTATTTCAATTAGCTGTCAGTAGTCCTTCCAAACCATATTTAACTATTTGGTGTTAAAGAAAAGGAATTGATTTAGGTAAGTCACATCTTCTAGCCAAAGTAATAATTTCAAAACTGAGAAGAACAGCTGTACTGTTATTACAGAGTTATAAGATGTGCTTCTTACAAACATACGAAACATAATATAGTCCCATGATAACATGCATTTTAAGAACAGAATATGACAGAGAAGTTCAAGATTACATCAGTCTTTAAACAGTCTCGTGTACCATTCCGATGAGAATGAGTATTTGCATATAAAATCCAAATACCCAGAATGTCCCCAAAAACCACATAGTTACTTATTAACTACTATTCAGTTCTTGAAAGAAAATGCTACCTAAAATTGACAAGCAGGTAATCATTAATTTGTTTTTCACCCATGCAACAAGTTAAAAATTGACAGTCTCGAACAAACTGGGAGGAGGGTAGAGAGAATAGCGCAACAATGAATGAGTGGAAGCCCAAAATCTCTGTAAATGTTTATGAAAATAGAAAAAAAATTGACAGTCTCAAAATAACAGCCATGTATCTAAAGAATACTTGAAGATCAAAGATTACAGCCTTCTGAGGACATTATGCTGAGTGAAATATCTCAGTCACAAAAGGACAAGTATTGCATAGGGCCACTATTGTAAAACAGGACTGACAACGGGGTTGAGGGAAGAAAGAGAAGAAGGGGAGGAATGATGTATACTGCACTGCAACAGCTGAGGAAGAGAACTGTTTAAAAGGTATATTTGATTAGGTATTATTGTTATGTCACAAGTCCAGAATGAAGGCTGAACAGTGCCGTGGACCTGGGGGAAGGAATTGCATAGCAATGAAAGAATCTTTCTTTTACTTATCAAGGAGAAAAGGGAATTGGGGGGGAAGGGGTTGGGGAAGGGAGAAAGTGCAACAATGGATGACTGGAAACCCTAAGTCTTTGTAAACTTTCATTAAAATTAATTAAAAAAATAAAAAAGACTACAGCCTTCAATATGGGTTATACCTCAATATCAAGAAAACAAAAATCCTTACCACAGGACCAACAGGCAACACCATGATAGACGGAAAAAAGATCAAAGTTGTCAACGATCTAATTTTACCTGGATTCACAATCAACATCTATGGTAGTAGCAGTTCAAAGAATCAAAAGAAAGAAAAAAATCCTACAATTGGAAAATCTGTTGTCAAGGACCTTTCCAAAGAATATACTATGGCTTGCATCAGGTGCACCTTAGTCTCTATGGTGACATTTGTTCAGCTTAGAGACCAAGATATGCCTGATGCAAGCCATGCTGTTGTTGTGTACTGTTAAGTTGGAACGACCCATAGTTAATCTTCCAGTGGGCTTTCAGAAACTACTCATCTTTCTCCAGCAGAGCAGCTGGTGGGTTTGAACTGCACACCTTTGCATTAGCATTACAATTCCTTATCACTAAACCATGGTATTTTCAAGAGTATCCTATGCATCTGAAAGTTGGACAATGAATAAATCGGACCAAAGAAGAATCGATTCCTATGAATAGTACTGGAAAAGAGTATTGAACATAACGTGGACTGTCAAAATAACAAGCAACTCTATCATAAAGAAAGTGTAAGGATGGTGAAACTCTGTCTCACTTATTACGGGCATATTTTCTCAGGAGGAACCAATTCTTGGAGAGAGAGATGCTGGGAAAGGTAGAAGACCAGAGAAAGAGGGAAGGTCCTCAACAAAACTCATGAACACAGTGAGTCTCACAATGGGCTTGGGTACGGCAGATTGTGAGGATGATGCAGGATTGGGCAAGGTTCTCTGTCAACTGGAGGCCACTCAATGACCACTAACAACAACAAGTGACAGAGTTGGAGTCACAGGTATGAATAGGACTATCTTCATGAATCTTCTATTAAGGAAACCAATTAAAAGGCCACCATCCCCGATGCCGATTCCCACTCACAGCTTCCATCTAGGATAGAGCAGAACTGGCCCATAGTGTTTTCTGAGCTGGAATTCTTACAGACGCAGACTCTTTCCTTTTTCCTCTCAACTAAGTGCTAGTAGGATGAGACTGACAACTTTTCAGTTAGATGTTTACTGCTTAATACACTGCACCACCAGAATCTTGCTATAAGACTGTAAGCATGCAAAAAGGATAATTAACCTTTGTTAAGTATACAAATCAGAAAAGCTGTAATTGGAAACAGAAATACCAAGTATCTTGTAACCGAGGAAAATAACAGAGAAAAACTGGCACGTTCACATAATGGAATATTATGTAGCACTGAAAAACAATGAACTTATAAAACACTACACAACATGGATGAGTCTGGAAGACATTATGCTGAGTGAAATATCTCAGTCACAAAAAGGACAAATACTGCCTAAGACAATTGTTATAAAATAGGGTGAACTTGCAGGGAGGGGGAGGAGGAGAACAGAAAAAGGAAGGATAGATAATGAATACCACAACAGAATAGGTGAAGAGAAGAACTATCTGAAAGGAATGGATGAGTAGACATTATATTCATGACTATTATCAACATGGAAGAAGACATGCATTACAAAGTGAACTGGGGGTGAAGGGAAGAAAAAGATGCCATCGATGAATGAATGGAAACCCAACTTTTCTATAAACTTTCACTAAAATTACAATAAAAACAAAATAATGTAAAGGGAAAGAAATCCACGCAAACTCCTTGCACCTTCTAGATGGCACCTTTCCCTGTACGAGAAACGGCTGCTGACTAGAAAGAATAGGAGAAGAACGTAGCAGGAGTCAGAAAAAAGAGGCATGGTGGGGCTACAGGGAGCGAGAGGCTAGAAAGGGTCCTATCTGGTAAGGATGCATGTTGAAAGGGAGAGACTGCAAAGTTAAGGGAAGACCCTAGAACTGGCAAGTCTGGGTTCCACTTTAGAATGCCAGTTCTACTCCTTTTTATTGCTGTGAATTTGACCACATAAAAACGTCTAGCGTCTTTTTATGTGTAAAAGACAGCTGATAATACAAGCTAACTTCAGGAGTGAAGTGATGAGGCACGGGGTAAGGCACCGTAAATGCCAGACAGCCAAAAATATTAGTCATTCTTACTCCCATTTTCTTATGTTTTTACAAATAAACAAGTTAACTGCTGTCGACTTCACTCTGACTTATGGCTACCATGTGTGTCAGAGTAGAACTGTGCTCCATGGACTTCTCAAAGCCCGAGTTGTCGCCAGGTGGACTCAAACTACCAATCAAGTCAAGTGTCAGCCATGCGAGTTAACTGGGACTCCTCCACAAACAATGTCTTCGTTAGTAAATAAAACACAGGAAAGCAAGATACTTTTATGTTTTCAATACTGAATTACTGTCCAATAAGAAGTCCTTTTTGGTGTGTCTCTGCACACACGTATGCCTCCTTGCAAGTAAATATCACCGACTGTCACCAGAGGCTATTGATCATACTGGAGAAGGTGACACCTCTGGCTCACAGAAGCAGCAAGACAAAGGAGAGGGACTGACAGCACTTCCTATGATGACTGGGAATGGGATTAAAATTGGGAGCAAAGAAATCATTTCAAATACTCTTTCTTGTTTCATATGCAGGAGAACGGAATGGATCTCTAGTAACTGAAAATGGAAAAAGACGGGAAGCAGAATCTCCTGTCCCACTAGAACCTACGGCAAATGACTAGATCATTCCCCTCATGCAGGACATACAGAGACAAGTTCTCTGCTGCTCAGCTCTCTATTTAGTCACATACCGTCAGTAAAAGAATCAAGTATCACGGTGTCACTCTGTGCGGGTCAGGTTGCGGTGAATTAGATTACAGCTCATCTTGGAACCATTACACTTTAGCTAGGTGGCTCCCTGATGAGATTCTGGTTATTGGGAGAAAGGGTTCCACAGATGGCTAATCCTATCAATACTGTGTTGAGTCATGCTGGCTCAAATTGATAATAATATTTTCTGACATTTGTCTTCTACTTATAAGGAGTGGTAAGACTCTGGTAGTGTAGTATGCAATGTACTGGGCTGATAAACAAAGGTTGGTGGCTCAAATCTACCAGCCACTTTATGGGGGGAAAATGAGGACTGTTTTCCTATAATTTACAGTCTCAAAAGTCTATTAAGTTGTGGTCAACTGAATAGCAGCCTGGTGGTTTGGGGGGTTACTGAGGATGATAGTGCAGTCAACTGTTGACTGAATCCTGTTCCTCCCTTTACTCAACATCCAAACTTCTCTCCCATAATCTCCAAGGAAACTACATAAGTGATCCAGAGAGGGATTAAGAATTTTATTAGCAAAAAAAGCCAAAGGTTAAGACCTAAAATCATGAAACAGTAAAACGAAACTATAGAGTAATGATTCAGGACTTAATGTTTAGCAACAGATTCTTATATATGACTTCAAAAGCATCAGAAACAAGGGGAGCTCTGGTGGCCTAGTGGCAAGAAGCTGCACTGCAATACAGAAGGCATATGCTCTGCTGGAGAAGGAGAGAGAGAAAAAAACCAAACCAAAATCCCAAAAAAAACCAAAAGCCCAAAACACATACATACACACAAAAGCAGCAGAAATAACAGACAAGACAGATAAATGGGACTTAACGAAAATGAAACACTTTTTTTCATCAAAGAACTTAACCACAAAATGAGGAGACAACCTATCTTAACCAAACTAAACCTACTGCCATTGAATCAACTCACATTCATAATGGCACTATGGGGCCGAAGAGAACTGCCTTGTGGGTCACCAGGGCAGTGATTATTGCAGAGGCAGATTCTACAACTTTTCCCTACAGATTGTGTAGGTTTGAACCGCTGACAGAAAAAAGCACTTTAATCACTGTGTCACCAGGGTTCCTAAAGAGCAAGGTTATCCAAGTACAGACTAATGTGCACCTGACTCAAGTCATGGTTTTCTCAACTGCTTTGTACACATGTTAAAATTGGACGAAAAATAAAGAAAACTGCAGACCAACTGATGCTTTTGAATTTTGACACTCGTGTGAAAAATACTGAATATAGCACTGACTGCCAAAACAACAACAAACCTGTCTGCGGAGAAGTATAGCCAGAATGATCTTTTAGAAGCAAGGAAGAAAAGACTTCATCATACTCATTTTGGGCATGTTATCCCTGGGAAAGGACTTGATGCTTGGAAAAGCAGAGGGTCAGTGAAAAAGTGGAAGCCCTCCAGGGGTGGCCTGACAGTGACTACCATAATGGGCTCTTACAGAACACATGGTCCAAAAAGTGGCAGCGTTTCACTCTGTTATGCAGAGTGTCCATCAGTCACGGAACCTAACAACAGTATCAACACAGCCTTTATCTTATCTCCCATTTTTGTTCCAAAAGCTATAATTCACTCAATGAACATATTTATTAGGACTAGTCTCTAAAATGTACAGAAAATTCTAAGACTTCAATAAGAAAAAGAAACAATTTGATTACAAATGGGCAGAAGACATGGGAAGATACTTCACCAAAGAAGACAAATTCAGATGGCCAACAAATACACAAAGAAATGTTCAAGCTTAGCCATTGAAAGACAAAAGTTAAACCAAGAAGGAAATCTCATCTTACTTCAGCAACAACAACAATTTCTGTCAATAAGACAGAAAACAAGAAATTCTGGAAACGGTGTGAAAAGATTTGAACTCTCATACTCTGTTGATGGCACTATAAAATGGTGTAATCGCTCTGGAAAAGGTTTTGGCACTTTTTTTAAAAGTTGGCCATGGACATGTCATTTGGTCCAACAAAATCAATACTCTAGGTATATGTCCTAAAGAAATAAGAGCTGCCAACAGGGCCAGATAAATAAATATCCATTTATGTTTACTCTAGCATTATATATAATTAACTATAATAGCAAAAAAAAAATGGCAAAAACCCAAGTGTCTACCAATGGATGAATGGATAAACAGACATGCACACATTGTAATGTATGCAATTCTAAAGAATATGAAGAATTTGTGAAACATCATATAACACAGATGAATCTAGAAGATACTACACTGAATAAAATAATCTTTTCACAAAAGGACAAATATTATGAGTCCACTATTATAAAAACTTAAATAAAGGCTGATATACAAAGGATGATTACCAGGTAATAGAGGAAAGAAAAGATTAAAATTTAGTAACTAAATAACAAGAATATATAAAGAGGGATGAAGGGAGAGGGAATATACAATAGGGATGATCAGCTCAATATTATTAAAGAAAGGGACAATATGGAGAGGTGCATCATCAACAAAGGTAAACATTAGTACATATACAACTTTGCAATATCAACAATACTCAAGATTAATATATAATTAGCTATACAGGCAGACAGAGAGAGAGATCAGCTCTCCCAGTGGACAGAAAGCGATGCTACCAAGCCAAAGGTCAGTGACTTTTAATCTGCAGCCCTCGGGCCTGTCTTTTATTGTTTTTGTTCAGACCTTCCTCTAGGTCGTATAGCCCTGGTGTACAAGTTGCCGTCTGTGGTCACTTGTGGTTGCTGTGAGGCTGAGCACTGTGACACTGATGTGTCAAATGCGTTAATGGTTGGTTACCCAATGCAGACAGAGAGTGGGGTGGAGCTCCCCGATTAAAACAAGCCTGGAAGGAGGAATGGCATCCACTTCCGTAATAGCTTGCCTCTGGAAACCCTATGAACCTGGAGAGAGGATGAAAGGCACCCAAGGGTCGAGGACTCTCCTTCATAGGGTCGCTATGAGTCGCCTGTGACTTGACGGCACTTAACAACAACAACATACAAGCAGACAGGTAAAATAAGCAAATGGGACAACACTTACAGGTTCACAGATATTTCAACCTTAATATTAGTCTATGCTGAAAATATACCCATACATGTAGCAGAGCCAACACGAAGCAAAGCTTTTTAAACTTTGTAATCCTAAGTAACCACCCTGATAAAATGAGTTGCTGATCCTAAAGCCTTAAGACAACAGTCTTGGGGGACATCAAGGCATAACGTAATCCACAAAGGTGATGATCTAAATCCTACTTTGATGCATAGCAACTGATGTCGTCTAAGCAGCCATCTAAGGTACAACTATTAGTCTCTCTTTGTATGAAATAGAGGGGAGGGAAGGAAAGCAAAAATATACAGAAACAAACCAGTCTAAAGGCCTAACAGACCATGCAAACCTCCACCTCCAATACTCTGAGAGCAGAAGTACTAGATGACACCTGGCTACACTCCTGAGGGCTCAAAATAGGATCACACCAGAAAACCCTGAGGAGAGTGGGCAAAAAATAGGGAACAAAATGAAAAAAAAAATATGTAAGTAGCCAGGCTTCCTGGTCTCATACAGACTGCTGGAATCTCCAAGACTATGGCCTGTGGGCATCCTTCTAATTTGGACAAAACTCACCCACTCCCAGGGTACAACTCTCTGCCAAACAATAAACTGGGTTATAAAGTGAACGATAACACAGGAAGCATCCAATCCTTAGAATAACCAACCATATCAGATGAAAATAGCAGCATGAGCTCAAGGAATTCGCCCTGAAGAAGGAAGGGGTAGGAAAGAAGGATGAATGGAAATAAGAATCATAGAGATGGAAGAGGAAGAGAATGATTACATTGTAGGTACTGTATTCAAGTAATAAAAGGCTGAGTGGAAAATCAATTAGCTTTGCAAGTTTTCACTCAAATCACAATAAAAAGAAAAATCTTTTTAGCATGTCATTTCCAAACTAGTTTTAAAAAGCACTGACTCTTACCTGTCCAACATTTTGGTACTGGCTCGTTCTAGCTTCTCTAGGATCTGAGGAAGTTGGGTGTCATCATCATAGGAACCTCCCCAGCCAAGGACCCGAGCAAGGTCATTTCCTGTACCCAACGGCAATACTCCAACTTTACACTGAAAGAGAGCATGGAGGAGGCTTGAGACAAGAGGGCAGAGCAGAATGCCTGTGTACATCTCTCCGTAAGGAATGGTTAGTATGCAGTCATGCTGTGACTAATAAAAACAAAGGAGCACTTGCCTGTTTGATCAAGTTGAGTTTATCAATTTCCGATAAAACCCAACCAACACTTCCGTCTCCTCCACAAACAAGAATCCGGAAATTATCAAACTTCTCAAATAACCTTAAACTAAAAGTAAAAGGTATTCCATTTTAGTGTAAGTAAACAAAAAATAAAATATTTCCCCAAAACTTTGTCATTCTATATCATTTCCTCCTGTGTGATTAATTGCCTTTGAAAACCCACTGGAGGATCAGCTATGGGTCAGTTCACACTTGATGATACACAAAAAGAACAACATATATGTATTTAGTGAGTTCTGGAGGCCAAGTGTTAAGAAGATGCACTGTCAACCCTAACATGTGTGGTTCGAATCCACTAGGTACTCTGACAGAGAAAGTTGAGCAATTCCCTCCCATGTGATTTAAAGCCTCTGAAAACTCACTGGAGAATCAGGTATGGGTTGCTACTGACTTGACAGCACATAAGAAAATAATACATTAAGGAGACCTGGTAGTGTAGGGTCTAATGTACACCATGGACTTTGTAGGACAAAGACGACGAGTCTCATCTTGTAAAGATTTTCAGTTCTGGAAACACAATAGAGAGTTGTAATGATGTGGAACTGTCCTGCTGGCAGTGGGTTTGGGTTTTATTTTATTTTGGTTTATTCTTGGACAGTGAATAGGGATGATAGAAAGAGAATTGATGCCTTTGAGCTGTGGTGCTGGAGAAGAGTGTTGAATATACTGCTAGGAGAACAAACAGGTTTGTCCTGGAGAGGGTGAAGCCAGAATGTTCCCTGGAGTCGAGGATTCTGAAGCTTTGTCTGACATACTTTGGGCATGTTGCAAGGAGGGACTGGTCCTTGGAGAGGAACATCATGTTTGGGAGAGTGGAGGGACGGCGCAGGAGAGGAAGACCCTCGATGAGATGGATCTATTCTGTGAGTGGAGTGGTGGGAATAAATGTGTCAGAGACAGCGAGGTTGGCACAGGATAGAAAAGCATTGAGGGCTCTTCTACACAGGGTCGCTATGAGCGCAAACGACTCGATGGCACATAACAACAACAACAACAACAACAACAACAACATATTCTTATTAAATGTGAGAACTCCTACTTACATATTCACTATCCTACAAAAGTTAATTCAACGGCAGTTTTTAATTCAAGCCCACTATTTAAAAAAGACAAAGGAATTATAAGTAAAAATGGAGATGTAAGTAGAAGGAAAGTGAAATGAGAACATAAATGGAAACACACACACACACACACACACACACACACACACACACGGAACCACCAAGAAAGAAGACAGAGAGTAATCATTTGTCTCTTCCTGTTTGAAAGGTGTACTATGAAGAGCTCATTCCTACAAAGTGCCAGACTTTGTGGACCAGTAAAGACTACAGGAACCCCTGAGAATGTCATAAAAAATAAGCACTGAACTTGGCATTGACTGTATTCTTCCTGAATGTCCTTGTTAAGTCAATTAGTAGTCTGGTTTATAAAATCCACAAAATCACCTGTGAGTAACTACTCCCTTACACAGTCAACTACATGAGAGCAAATGTTCAACATTTATTTAAAAGCAAAGATGATAAGGCAAGGAGGAGGTAAGAAGCTAGAACAATGGAAACAGAACACCAAGAAATGAAATAATGAGAGTGCGGACACATAATGAAACTGTAACCAATGTCATCAAATAAGGTGCATAAAAATTGTTAAATAGGAAAGAAATTTATTGTGCTAACTTTCTCCTAAAATATAGTAAACTATTGTAAAACTGAAAAAGGGTATCTAAAGTTGCAGGCATCGGCATCTAAAATTCCATTAATTCTTACTGTTCTGTTCATTGTCAAAGTACCAGAGCCCAGCAAAGAGGTTAAGTGGAGCTAAGAAAAATCTCAGCGACATTTGTTGGTCTTTGATGCATATGACACAGTATCTTCTTTTAAAGAAAGGTCGAAGACAAACTAAAAATTCCTTCATGTTATCTCAAGATAAATTTTCCCTCAAAGTAACTACTCTATGTAGGGTCCTCCCATTCAAATTCTTAAGCCATACAATATGTCCGAAATCAGAAAAAGATGGCTCACAAAAGCATTTCTCTGCTGTTTATGTGATGGAGTTTGAAAACTCTGAGGACTCAACTGTGTTTAGACTCAGGATAATGACTGCTCATTTGTCTTATATTCAGTCAAATTAACTAATACTTTGTAATGTATATACATCAGTACTAGAGTTTTGTGCAAATAATTTTCTATTGTTATTGTATATTTTAAAACTTTTCCTAAACAACTTTTAGATATTTCAGAACATAAGAATGTGATACAAACCTGAAAAGGCTGTGTTAAAAAAAAAAAAAATTTGTTTTAAAGCTTTAAAAAGAGGATAGTGAGAAAATCAACATAGAATGATATTTACATGAATTTACAAGTTTCACAAGCCTAAAAACGCCAGACCATTCTCCACTTAAGGCTAAATTTCATCCAAACAAAATGTATCAATGATCAATTACCCTAAACAAGGACCTCCATTCATTAAATCAAACACCTGAGCCGGATTTAGCAGCTGCTTAAATCGACGGAGGAACTTGACTCCCAGATTATCCCCACTCTTGGAATTGACAAAAACCAGGAGAGGACTGACACAGAATGAAAACGTCGCTGTACAGAAACCTGGAAGGAAGCACAGTACAGAATCAACCTGGTAAGCTGTTCTTTTAAACTATTGACAAAAATTCAGAGAAAAGAAGATAAATTAATAAAAATGAAGAGTAGTACTTGAACAACAAATTAGACACTGACTTCCCCCTCCAAGGCAAAAAGGGATATGTTTATCATTCGCACACTAAGAATAGAGACCTTATCTTTTTATATATATTCTATAATGAAAAATCTTACCAAAGACGAGAAAAATAGGAATCATAATTTCCGACACACCACATGTTTTAACTATACTTACTAACAAGAAAATTATCAATTCACATGTCTAGAAGAATGTGCATATTCATATTCAGTATAATAAATGTTTAACTGCTCCTTGCTGAGGTCTGAGGGTATACTCTAACATTTCTATTCAAGTAATAGAGCCCTGATACATGAGAAACTGCTGTGTTCATATGTGTTGCGGAAGGCTGGAAACTGTCATGGCTGAAAGAAAAAAAAAATCGCAATTTTCTACCTATAAATGTAGATATATGGTTTATATATCTATAAACTATACCAATGGTATCTGTTTGTTATACTTCTGCCATCTATTAGTATAATTCAAACAAATTTTTAGAAAAGAAAAAAAAAGCACTCTATCAAGGCAAACCATTAGTGTACAATAAAAGCCTTTTGTGGAAGACTCAGCTTCGAAGGGAGGTGATTTATTAGGATGTTGTTCCCAATCTAGCCATTATAAACAGGCTCCCAGCACTTAGGGCTAATCTGTAACATTCTGGGAAAAGTCATTGGATTTACAGGAATATGAATTCTTGCAATGAAATGAAAGAAAAGCCAACTGCTGTAAGAGCAATGTTACTAGCTGAATTATGGGAGTGGGAGGAACTTATAAAAATTAACCTTTTCAAATAACATTACAGTAAAGAATAATGACCTTATTTGCTGAAATTAATGTAAAACTATGTTTACTATGCAGTCATTTACCATTGTGACAACTTTAATTTTAAAAATACCCTTCAAAATTGAGCATACTCTTTTAGTAATCTGAGAATTATTATATGAAAACTGACTAGAATAACCAATTACAATTTAACTTATTCTAAGAAAATAAGTATATACATCCATGCTAAATATTCCAGAAATTAAACATATACACGCAAAATATACCAGGAATATATGTACTTACTCTACCACTACCTACCATCAAAGTCAGTGCTGTTCAGTGCAATTGGAGGTAGGACAGATACTTTACATTGGCCAAGTGGACACACGGGAGGGAAAAATTCTTTGCAGGCAGTGTGTATCTAATAAAAAACCAAAATTTTATGAATCACAAAAACATATTAATGTTTGGCTATTTTATAAATGACATTTCTAGATAATTTAGAAATAATTGTATCATAAAAAGTTCAGGAACCCATAAATTACTTTAACGGTACACTATTTAATGCCGCTAAGGAATGGGCTAATCAGTTTAGGGATAGGAATCTGATTTGGGTCTCTGGAGCCGATTTACGTGACTGTCTTAGGGCTACAGCAAATGCTGTGAAGACAAGTAGAGAAGGTAGGGAGTCGGGAGTCGAGGAGGGAGAGGGAGGAAGCTAGCTTGTGTTATTCTATCCTATTATATTTGTACAGAATATAATGGAAATAAATACAACAATTTCTACTTTTTCTCAGGGGTCCTATAATTTTCTTTTCATATTTCTTTTTTTAAAAAAAAAAATTTATTTTAGGGAGCTCTGGTGTATTTGAGGGAGCTCTGGTAGCCTAGTGGAAAGAAGCTGTACTGCAATACCAGAGGGGCATGGTTCGAATCCACCAGATGCTCTGCTGAAGAAAGAGGGGCAATCTCCTCCTGTACCAGTCAGAACCGATATGATGGTACACACACAAAAAATAAATTAAAAAAAAATAAAATTTTATTATGTATTGGTTTCTTTACAAAGTTCACATACATTGTGTTTCACACTATTCTTCATTCACATTGTGTTTCATACAATCATTCCCACGCATTATGTTCTATAAAATAAATCACCATTGGACTATGCACACCATTACCCTGTTTTTTTTGGGTACCTGCCGGATCGTTCCCACTTCCTTTACCTCTACCCACCAAACTGCGAACCTGTGATTTTGCCCCTATTCATCCTCATCCCTCTGCTCCCATCCCTTCCCCTTTTGGATCCCCATACATATTTTACTAGTTATCTTTCTATTTTTACTATAATGGTCTTATGTAGTATTTTTCCTTATGAGACGGAGTTATTTCACTCAGCATAATGCTCTCCAGCCTCTCCCAAGTCATGTAGTATTTTTTTAAATAGCTGCTTTTTGAGTTTTCATACCTCTTTTAAGGGCATTTTTCTTATTAAGTTATGCATCTACAATTTTATTATATATATATATATATATAAAATACTAACATATACATTTAATATGTATAGTTTGACATACATAGGCCTATTTTCTCTGTTTGTCTTAGGGTTCTATAGGGAAAAGGAAAAAGTCCTATCATCACATATCCCACAGTCTAACTAAAAAGTGGTACATATCCTGGGCTCTTAGTAAATATGGAAGCAAACCATTTTCAAAGTCATTTAAGATGCTAGTGAGAACAAAAGAAGTCTCTCCTTAACTAGGTAAGGAAAGACTTAGATAATTTAAAATACTTTAAATTTAAAGTTGTTTAATTTAAACTACTTAATTAGGGCTAACAACAACAACTGAGTAGTTAAGGAAAGACTTAAGGTAACTAGGGTACACAACAATAGCAACTTAATAATTAAGACTGAGATAATTTAAAACACTTTACGGTCTTACCAAAGCAGACTTTGAAATGTTATCAGTAAAAGTAGATCTTTCAAAACACTTATTTCATATGGCTTCATTTCAATAACCCTTTTAGAAAACTAGATTACTAATTAAACCTATTCTTATCAAATCTTTTAGTAAAATAATGGAAGTAGTCATTCTTATTCTGTGAATGAACTAGTTTTGAACAGTCTCCTGTTATGATTTATAATAATTAAAAGGTCACTTCCTTGCTGCTGGATTTTAGAAATGGAATGTCTTAAAAGGAATAAAATAATAAATAAGAATCATAGTGCAAAAGGCAATACACAAGAAGGGGATGATTAGTAAGTATAATTAATTAATTATGCTAACAAATGGTAATTGATCTTCTAAAACAAAATGTCTATGAATGCTTATATGAAAAATCAGTATGATGTGTAAGCTTTCATTCAAATAGTAAAAAAAATTATGGAAAAGAATAAAGAGCCCCAATGGACAAAGAAGAAAAAAAATAAAACCACGAGTAAAACATTAGAGATTATACCTTCATCATATACAAAGAAAAGGTAAGACTATGCTAGTGCTAGACAATGTTGTTTTTGTTGTTGTATGCTGTCAAGTTGGAACAAACACACAGATGACCCTCCAGGGTTTTTAGAGGCAGTAAATCACACAAGAGAAGACTGCCCATCTTTTCCTGTGGAGCAAACGGTAGATTCGAATCGCATGCCTTTGGCATTGCAATGCAGCTTCTTACTACTGGCCACCAGAGCTCCCTCCTAGATAGTAGGTACATACTAGATAAAAGGTGGGAAAATTATGTGTTCACTCAAGGTGGTGAAATCATTAGTGTTGTGGTGTTGTGTTTGGTTTTTTTTTAATTATCTATCTGATGACTGTGTTTTAGGTACTGGATATTCTGCGGTTAGAAACTCAAAATAAAATGTAAAGAGACAAACAATGATCTATTACTGCTGAAAAACATTCACTGATAATCCTATGGAGCACTGCACTACTCAAATACCTCACCAAGAGTTGGAATCAATTCAGTGGTAACTGGGATAGGAAATGCAAAGACTAGAGACATCACAAGCTGATGGTGGCTCCAAGCCAGGATGTCTAACTTGCACAGGATGGGACAAGGCAGTGAGAGAGAATTTCAAAGCGAAGGGGATTATTTGAATTTGGCAGCAAAAAAAAAAAGGGAGGAAAAACATTCAAAATGCCATCTCTTATCTACTGTAGCAATACCCCTATTCCACTTGTAACATTGTTTAAAGTTGTTGATGAGTAGAGTGGGCAAATGAAAAATCTAAATAATTTTTACATTAGTAAAGTTCAAAACTACCGATTAAATATAAATTTTGTTATGTACTGTTGAGTCGATCTGACTCAGCTGACCCTCTAGTGAGTTTTCTCCTAACAGCTGCTGATAGATTCAAGCCATCTGCCATTAGACTGGTAGTGAAAACATTTAAATAAGTTTGTATTTTATACTGGTTTGCTCACAAAGTTTGTAAACATTGTTTTTCACACCAAGAAAACGCTTTATCCATTAGGCCATCAGAGCTACCTTAAATAAAAGAAGGAACATAAATATATATTTCAGGTAAAGATCTTTATATAAAACATTCCTAAATTAATTCACCACACACCTAACTTTAAAAAAATATTTATAGCTGAGAATAATAGAATTGAGAATAGAGAAATAATTCCAAGGTTGGGGTCCCCCAAAAAGAGAACAAGGTATAAAAATTTTAAATCCTGCTAACGTCTAGCACTCATTTAAGGACCTGAATAAAAGTTTAGGGTTTATGGTTGCATTGCAATTCCAAAGAGAGATTATCAGTTTACAGTCTGTCACATTAGATGACTTAAGAAAGTACAAATTATCTGTTACACTTAAGTAGAAAGTTGCAGGACTTAAATTTTCTCTGTGGCCCACGGAATCGAGCTCACTGATGATGAAATCAACCCCTCATAAGCACATCTCTTACATCTGTTGATCTACACCACACTGACTAAAGCAATGGGTTATCTGCTTTTGCTTTTGGGCCACCTTCCAAATGCAGGCCAGTAACCTTAAGGGGCTCAACATGCAACAAGACACCAAATAGCTCCAACAGTGATGTAATCACACTTAGCCTGTCCTCTTCTCAGTGCTGCTATCAGCTGTGTGTGGTCATGTAGCCCCTTGGACAGTCTGTGTGGCCTCACTCCTGGTCTCCTGTCCTCATGTACACATGAGGCCAAACGTGGATGCCATTTGGTCCAGTGAGACCATTCCTCAGAGCTGATGGTGGATACCAGCTACACGTCTTTGAGTTGATAGCATAATTCCCTACCCATGAGGCCACCAGAGTTTGTCTAAAGGTTTTAAAGGCCCCCAAATCTAGACTTTCTTAGCACTTGACAATGAATGGGATGCAGCAGCTAAAGCAGAGGAAGAGACTCTGGCCATCAGCTCCTTGGTTTTGTCCAGGAGGCAGGTGGGGTGTTGGGAGTTGCAGGTAAGTCCTTTGGACTTCTCACCAATCTATTTATGTTCATTGAGAATCCGGATTTCTTCTGCAAGATACTGAATCAGAATCTACAATTGAACAAAATCCTCCAGCATTCTTAAGTTACTAGGTGATTCCGGTTATGTTTTGTTAACATAGAGATTATGATTCAGTACTACTAGGGCAGAAATGAAAATTCTCAGCAGAGGTCAAACCAAAATGAGCTGGTTCAAAGGCTGGCCTGTCCTCAGGCTGCAGAACATCAGTGGAGCTGAGGACAGAGCTCCCTCCTCCCTTACTTCCTCTCCCTCCACTCCCACCACACAGGCACCAGAACATTCTTCTGGTCTCTGCCAGCAGCAGATGAGAACAACTGGAATCAGGTTCCAGGACGGTCATAATACAGTGTCCACACAACAACCAAAATCACACAACATGTGATTTTATAAAACAGACTGTGATGTTAAGTAACCCATAGCACAAAAAGGACTTCTGAGCATGACCAGAATGGAAGGAGGTGAAGGGAACCACACGGGGTGTGGTAGCCACCAAGCCCTGCTCCTCCACAAATTCCTTGCTCTGTCTGTAAATCAAGAGTAAGAAAAGGTCACAAAAAGAAGCTAATTATAAAGAATAAATCAGGAAACCCTTACCATTGCTTTACACCAAAGGCATTTCCAGTCTTGCAGACGGAGAACACTACCGCACGTTTTGTCACAGACAACACATTTGGCGCTGACGGGCAGGTTGCCCTCCAGCCACTGGTGGGGCATGGCTACCTGAGGGCAGGGACAAAGGGTGTGCATGTCAAAGACTGGGAGAAACAGCATCCTTCATTCTTATTCTAGTGAATAAACTCAATGACTTCTGATTCTCTAGTATAGTTCATGACATCTACCCATTTAACAAACATTACCAAGTACCTACTACACCCCAGGGACACTGGTGGCCTAGTGTTAAGAAGCTGCACTGCAATCCTGCAGGCACGTGGTTCAAATCCACAGCTGCTCTGCGAAAGAAGTATGGGCTATGTCCTCCCATGCGATTAACCGCCTCTGAAAACTCACTGGAGGGTCAGGTATGGGTTGGTGCCGACTCTATGGTGCACAATACATAGCTATACCCCAAGTAGGGTGCACTGGTGGCTTAGTGGTAAGGGGGGTTGTGCTGTCAGCCCAAAGGCACTTGATTTGAGTTCACCAGTTGCTCTGAGGGAGAAAAGATGGGCAATATCCTCCTGTGCAATTTACTACCTCTGAAAACTTGCTGGAGGATCAGCTGTGAGTTTGTTTCAAGTCGATGATAGTTATCAACAAGCTCCAAGCACTATCAGGACACAGATAACACAGGTGCCATTGAGCCAATTCTACATGCGGCTGCCCCATGGGTGTCGGATGTAGAACTGTGCTCCACAGGGATCCCAAAAGCTAATTTTTGGGAAACAGCTTGCCAGACATTCCTTCCGAGGTGCCTTTGGGTAACCCTTGAACCATCACCTATGATTAGGAAGCAAGTAGGATAGTCTTCTGCACAATCCAGGGACTGTAATATATGCGTAAGTAAAAACTGGGTAAGGGTGAAATCACAGAGTTGCACAATTTAGTGAGTGGAGGGAGTGGGTAAAGGAAATGGGAAAGATTTAGTGGGGACCTGGGGGTAATGGTGGGCGTGGTCCAATGGTGATTAATTTTACAAAGCATAGTGAATGAGAATGATTGTATGAAACACAATATGAATGAAGCATAGTGTGAAACACAATGTATACAAACTTTGTAAGCAAATCAGTATAAAACAAAAAATTTAAAATAAACCAAAACTGTGCCTTTGAGGACTCCTAGCAGAGCTAAGGAGCAAGGCATTATAAAGGACTCTAAAGTGATCATTAAGTGTTATTAAGATTTATATAAAAATCTCCACTAAGCCTATTCCAACCCATGATAACCCTCCAATTGAATGGCCTCGTCTTTTTCTGAAGGAGAAGCTAGTGAATTTGAACCAATGATTTGTCAGTTAACAGTCTAGTACATAACTTAACTACAACACCAGGCTCCTTATGTAAAAGTAGAAGGAGCCATAAAGCATGGATTGGAAGGTTGGGACTCTGCTTAAAGAAAACTCTTAAGTCTGAGGCGTGAACACTTGAGCTAAGCCTTAAAGACTCCTTCAGGTTTGTGAAGTCAAGAACTACTCTACTTGCCCGCCACAAAAGACAAGTTCACAACAGGGAACACTCAAAGCTATGAAGGGCTGAAGGAAAAAGCAAATCTCATTATTAAACAAAACTTTCCACTGAGTCCTCCTCAACATGTCCCTTAACTACCATTTCAAATTCTTCTCCACAGAGAAGAAAACAAAGACAGGTATGCTGGAAAGAGACAGAACACAGAAGAGGAACTCACGCCATCTTCGTTCTCCAGAACTTCCTTCCCGATGGAGGCCAGAGTCGTCCACTTGCAGTTGTTTGTTGCTCGCACTGCACACCGCTTATGAGCCTTGAATTTGCACACTGGAAAAAAAGAGAAACCAACTGTTTAAAATGATGAAGCACTTTCGTACCTCTAATTAAAGAAAACTACAACAAAAGACACATTATCTTTCAAAAGGTAAATTACTCTTCAACAGTAACAACAGTATTCTGACAAATAACTATGCCTTTTTGTGAAGTACTTTTATAAAGTTGTAGATAAAATTATACGGAGAAAGATTACACTGCCTTGTAAAAAAGGAGAAAGGAAACTGAAAAGAATGAGCATTTGAAGAGATGAGAAATAACATACACACAAATGCATACAAAATTCAGTAATGTAATGGTGTTGGTAGCATTCTTCTCTTCATTTGGGAGACAACTGCATGAGTGTGTTCAATTAGTGAAAATGCACCGAACTGTAGACATTGAATATCTGTATTTGCTGGGTTTCAGGTGGCACTGTCTGCTTCACGTTGTGTGGTGAGCCCAAAGGCTAAGCAAATCCACCAGCAGCTCTGACAGGGAAAGGTGGGCAGCTGCCTCCTGATCCAGCTTGGGAAACCGTCAGGAGGACTGCTCTGAGTCAGAAGCACTCACCAGCAGTGAGCTGAGACTGAGTATGTATAATATGTTGCTGCTGTTGTCGTTGTGTACCGTTGAGTCAGAACCAGCCCATAGCTGGCACTCCAGTGGGTTTTCAGAGGCAGGAAATCACATGGGAGGAAACTGCCCATCCTTTTCCCACGGAGCAGCTGGTGGACTCAAACCGCATGCATTCAGGATTACAGTGCAGCTTCTTTGCCTCTAGCCCCCAGAGCTCACATAACAACAACAACAACAAAAATGTATAATATACTTACAGTAAAATAAAATTTTGAAAATATTGTTCTGATAAAGGACAGAGCTATTACACAAGAATTCTAAAGTCAAAATTGCCACTTTATGTTCTCAGGCAACATGGGAAATCTGTTGATAGGGTCTTTTAAAAGTTGCAATGAGTAATTTAAGGAAGGGATAACAAACTAATAATGTTTCCACTATACATATCACTAACTATCCCGAGCCATATTATTATAAAGTAGCCTGGGAAAGACTAGAAGCAGCAAGCAAGAAATGTTGTTGTTGTTATGTGCCATTGAGTAGCTTGCGACTCATAGCGACCCTATGTATAACAGCCCTAAACTCTGCTCTGTCCTGGGCCAATTGCACTGTCTCCGACACACTCATCCTGATTACCCCAGTCACCGAATCAATCCACCTCATAGAGGGTCTTCCCCTCCGGCACTGTCCCTCCACCCTCCCAAGCATGATGTCCCTCTCCAAGGACCTCTCCCTCCTTATAACATATCTAAAGTATGTCAGACGAAGCCTCAGAATCCTTGCCTCCAAGGAGCAGCCCGGTTTAACCCTTTCCAGGATGAATCTGTTTGTTTTCCTAGCAGTCCATGGTACCCTCAAAACTCTTCTCCAGCACCACAGCTCAAAGGCATCAATTCTCCTTCTATCCTCCTTAGTCACTGTCCAATTATCTGATGTATAACAAGTGACTGCAAAGACCATGGCCTGTATCAGACCTTGGCACCAATAGCCAGGAAATTAAAAGACATATTGCGATGGGAAAGTCTGCTGTTAGGGACCTCTCCAAAGTACTGAAGAAAAAATAGATATATGTAAAAACAAAGAAATGACAGATTATTTTGGAAAAACAAAATGTAAGAAAAAACCCCAATGATATCACAGAGATATGTGGGAAAACGAACAATGCTTGAGAAGAGTCAGTCTGTGGCACTCTGGTGGCTTGTCCATTGCTGTGACTGTGGAAGGTCTGCCACTAGTATTTCAAACACCAGTAGGGTGTCCTGTGGTGAAGAAGTTTCAGTGTCCCTTCCAGAAGAGGTAGACTGGATAAAGTATCCAAAGATCTAGTTATAAAAATGACTGGCCACCGGAAACTTACGAATAGAATGCATTGTCTGATAGAGAATTTATATATGAATCTGTCAAGTTGGAAAGCCCTCAACATACAAGTAGGGAAGAGCTGCCTCTTCAAAGTCAAGTCGACCATAATGGTTGGGATGGAGTAAAGTTTTCAAGACACCCATCTTCTGATACAGCAACTCAAAAAGTGAAAAAAGCTGTAAATTTCCATTAATAATCAGAACATGCCATATTCAAATCATGCTATTTTTAAATGTTTTATGAATATCAAAGTAAAGCAATAACTAAAAACATCTGAAGAATTGGTGACTTTGAGTTCTAGTGCTGATGAAAAATATTAAATCTACCCTAGACTGTCAAAAGAGCCCTGGTGGCACAGTGAGTCACAGGTTAAGCTGCCAACCCAAATGTCAGAAGCATGAATCCACCAGTTGCTCCATAGGAGAGAAACAGGGCATCTTCCAGCAAAGAGTGATCACCTCAGAAACTTGACAGTGGGCTGCCCTGATTCAGAACCAACTTTATGGCAATCAATTTGGTTTTCTGCCAGAAGAACAAATCTATTTTGTTAGAAGTAAAGACAGTAATGCTTGTTAGAAGCAAGGATATGAGCTTCCTCTCAAGTAGAGTTATCAAGAAGGACCACTCCCTGGAGAAAGACCTCTTGGTTGGTAGGGAAGGGTGTCAGCAAGAAAAAAAGGAAGAAGACTCTCAAAGAGATGAGCTGACACAGTGATGGCAACAACAGGCTCAAACACAGGTATGATTATGAGGCTGGAGAAGACTAGCAGTGTTTTGTTCTGTTGGATATATGGAATACCATGGTTCTATTGGCAGCATCATGACAGGCCATGAAGAGAATGAAACTGTTAACAGTTTAAGCTTGCTTGGCTCCACAATAAACACTCTTGGTACCAGCAGCCAGGAAATCAAAAGACTAATTGCATTGGGAAAATCTGTTGTCAGGGACCCAACTCTCCAGAGTACTGAAGAGCAATGATGTCAGTCTGTAGACTAACGTGCACCTGATCCAGGCCATGGTCTTTGTAATTACTTGCTATGCATCACAGAGCTGAACAGTGACTAAGAATGACAGAAGAATCGAAGCCTTTGAGTTGTGGTGCTGGAGAAGAGTACTGAATATACATTGGACTACGAAGAGAACAAACAGGTTTGTCCTAGAGAGGGTAAAACCAGGCTGCTGCTTGGAGGCAAGGATTTTGAAGCTCTGTCTGATTTACTTTGGGTATCTTGCAAGGAGGGACAAGTCCTTGGAGAGGGAGGGACATCATGATTGGAAAGGTAGAGGGACAGTGCAAGAGAGGAAGATCCTTGATGAGATGGATTGACTCAATGACTGGAGTAATGGGGGTAGATGTGTCAGAGAGCTGTTGTACACAGGATCACTAAGAGTCAGAGTCAATGCAAATGGCACATAAAAACACACACTGGAACCAACTCTACAGCACCTAACAACAAGAAAAAATGAAAATCTGAACTTGGCTACTTTTAGAGTACCTATTACTCATACATTAGTGGATACTAATGTTACATGAGTATTTATTTCATAGATAAATATTTAAAAGTTGAGATCCTAATAAAGTGACTTGTTACAATTTTAAATGCAAGGTGGTATCTTTTAACATGCTCATTTTGGATTTCTAGGTGTCAATTATTAACAATTTTGGAATTTTGGGTTGGTTATACAGCATTATTATAATTTTCCTAACTTGATATACACTAAAAATTGAGTGGGATAGGTCAAATAACTGAGATGGCTATAGTCAAATGTTCTAATGTTTTGTGTAGCTTGAATAGTTACACATGGCCACTTACACTGAGCTGGTTCTTCTGTATAATATGCTAGTCTATAAACACTGGAAATGTTTTGCTTACCTCCTCTTTTGTATACTGTGACACACTCCTTCCTGGAAGTCATACTATTTTTATCATAAATAATTGTGTGGCTTCACACAGAAAACAAACAAACAAAAATGCAACTGACTTTTGTTGCTAATCAACAAAGAAATTGAAAAAACAGCATTGCAGGGAATAAGCTTAGCTTGAAAAAGAAAGCTTTACCATAACTGGTTGGCTCTCTTTTTCTCTAACACAAGTAAGTGACTGTTTATATACTGTGGTTGGTTAACATCTCTAGGCCTGGGCCTTTTCAGATATTATGATCTTTCTTCAAATTGTAGTGTGCCTGGGTAGTGACAAAAGTTAAGCTCGGCTGCTAACAAAAAGGTTGAAAGTTTGCGTCTGCTCATTCCATTGTCTGTGATCTGATCATTGAAAACCACATGGAGACCAATTCTCCTCTTAACACTCACAGGCTCTCCAGGAGCCAGAGGAGACTCCACAACAATCAACTGATGGTCCTAACATCATTTGCATCAAAATTTCCAGGGCGCTTTTGAAGTATAAACGCATTCCAAAGGCATAAAGTTAATCCTAATTCACAGTGACTCTGGAAGGCAGAGTAGAACTGTTCCCCAGGGTTTTTAAGTCTGCGCTAGGTCTAAAAACAGACGACTGTCTTCTGTCTTTCCCAGGGAGTAGCTGGTGGGTTTGAACTGCTGACTTTCTGGTTAGCAGCTAGAGGCTGGAACCACAGTACCACCAGGACTTCTGAAGTGCAAATAGGTAACTTGACATTATCAACAGTAAATGTTTCCCTAAAAAGAAAAAAAAGTAAAAGAATGCAGCAGAGTATATAATTCCAAGGGCTTGGTTGGTGGGGTTTTTTTTTGGTTTTTTATAATCTTGCCTTTAAAAATAAAAACACACTTTTATAGTACTAGAATTCTTCATGCAATGAGTACTGAAAATATAAAGTTATATAATATATAATGATAATACCAATCAATCTACAATTATGGTCATGTAAGCAATGGAAATAAAACAGGCATCTTGATTTGTTGTGTGCCAACAAGTTGGAACCAACCCATAGCTGACCCTCCAGCAAGTTTTTAGAGGCAGTTAATTGCATGGGAGGAGACTGCTCATCCTTCTCCCATGGAGCAGAACACAGATTTGAACTGCATGCCTTTGGGATTGCAGTGCAGATTCTTACCACTAGACCAACTTCTCCAAACAAGGTATTCTGAAATAAAGTACTTTCCCCTGACCTATAAAGCTATAGCCATACTTTTAAAACCAAAGAACTTAAAGAAAATATTAAAATAAACTGACATTATTATATTTTATTGTAATATTAAATCTTCACCACAAAGAACATTTAAAGTGGTAAGCTGCAGTAAAAATCAAAATTTATGAGTATGTGTGCTGATATATTTATGCTATTTTGTTGCTGTTAAAGAACTGTTTGATTAACTGTGAAAGAATTATGTTCTGAAATGATAATGCAAATTCTCAACTTCTCTTACTTTCTAGTGATTTCAACTCACTGCAACCTCTTAAGTCAGATTAGAACTTCCCCCCTCAGGTTTCCAAAGCTACCATCTTCATGGGAGCATAGCATCTCATCTGTCTCATGTGGAGCAGCTGGGGGGTTCAATTCGCTGACTTTTCAGTTAGGTAGACAAGCACTATCCATTGTGTGAACAAGACCTCGTCCAACTGATTAAGGGAATTTAGTAAGAAAATGATTTTCCTCTTATTTCTTTCAGGTAGCATTTTATATGTTAAAGGTTTTAGAATGATGTTCATTATTATCTAGCTAAGGCAAATCACTACAAACTCACTGTGGAAAATGAGAGTAGGAAGCTAGGCTTCACACTAGAAGTTGGATCTCATTCAAATACAGTTACTCATCCTCACTGTTTAGTGACCACTGATTAGATTTGCCTCTCCACTATAACTTTCTGAGATGGAGCAGGAGTGGTGTGATCTGAACAGAGTTACACTGTGAACTCAAAGGGAGAGCCTTTCTGGTGGCTGGGACCTACCAGGGTTTCTGAGGGAAGACAAGCAACCTCCTACCTTGCTATTTACAGCCTCAGAAAATGTGCCTGGAGGGTCGGTCAGCTCTGAGTATGTTCCTGTTTGACTATAACGAGTTTGAATGGTTTTGATATGGTTGTTTTTGGGGTTTTTTTACTGTGACTTTTAAATTTTTTTTTATATTCTATACCTTCAGTTTGTCAAGAAAGTTAATCCACTCAATTTTTTATTTTAGTTTGTGGTGAATAGTTCTAAAGTTTAACTTTGATCATAATCAAACATTCTGAATAAATCAAGTTTTTATTAAATAAAATATAACTTTTTTATAATCATTAAACTTTTGAGGATTTTCTAAAACCTTCTGCTATAATTCTAAAAATACTAACGGGCAAGCTGTTGCAGCTTTTTAAATTTTACCATCACAGGAACTCTAATCTACCAGTAGAGAAATGTTAATATGTTATCTTCAAAGAGATAATGCAAAAATCCAACAACTGAGGCTTAAAAAGAAAGTCGGGAAGACCCAATTATTTACAAAAAAATTTAAAAAAAAAGTGTTTCAATACTCAAGTTTCTAATTTTCATCTGCTGATATCACTGTAATTTTTTCTTTTAAAATGCTTGTAAAGATATTTAGTCATTCTATATCTTAAGCAGTTAAATGTATAGGAGCATGATAAGTCTCAAATCAGAAGAACAGCAAGATTTTCTTAGATCTTGTGTCTTTATTAGCATGCTGGGATGGGAGATACTGGGCAGCTGTAAAACAAATACCAAATAACATCATGCAGAATCAGACACCTGCTTTTTTTGATTACCAAGGTTCTTAAGAGTAAATTGCCTTTACAATCAAGCTTTAATCTAAAATATGTTTAATGCCTCCTCTAAGTTATTGTTTAGATTTAATTAAAACCAAGTCATGAAACAATCTGAAACTACTCACTTCTTATAGACCAGAGTCGTGAACTCTTGGAATTTATTTGATGATATTTTCTTATGTATTATCTCTCAATTAATTTCCACAGTGCTTTTACGTTGTTCAAATAATTACTTTCTAATAATAAAATTTTTATTTTAATTGTAATTTTAATGAAATTTTACAAAAAATGTGCTTTTTCATTCATTTTGTTGCACGTTTCCCTCCTTTCCCCTTCTTACAGTTCATTTTCTATTTTTTTCATATTCATATTATTGCACAATTTCTTCCGCTCCTCCCACACCTCAGTTCAAATAATTATTATACAATTTTACAGATAAGGAAATAAAGCTTTACCTGTCCTGGTCATATGGTAGATATGGAATTTGAAAACAGAAGATTTAAATGCAGACCCCTGTCTTGTGTTTCTTAGGTAAAATTTGTATAACATAACATTAACTATGTTAAAGTGCATAATTCAGAGGAATTTAGTACTTTCATGAAAAGCTTTATTCTTACCTATGATCATATTAAGCAGACACAGTAATGATACATCCCCAAATTGTTATGTACTAAAAATCGTGATCTCATTAATACTTAAATATTTAGCTCTAATAAAATTACATCCAATATTACTTAAGAAATTGTGTGTTTAAAAAAATTTATGTATTGAGGAAAAAAATGGTACCAGTACTAAAAAGCAGTATATACTACTGTAATTATTGGGGTATAAAATCGAGAAACTCTAAATAAGCTATGAGATATTCCTTAATAATTGAGAACGTATTTGCTGTTAGTGATCTTAAAGTGAAAAATAAATCACAGATCCCGTAATGAGGGGGGGAGGAAACCAACACAGCATAGAGCTTATTTTTAGATAATTTTAGAGAAATGAGAAAAGATGACATTTATTTAAGTTAAACAAAACAAAGTCAGTGTTTTAAAGAATGCATTATGAGGAACAAATATTCTGCCAAAGAATATATATTATCAACACCGATTATCTTCTTCCCTATAACCAATAAACACAAAATAAAGGATGCCTGAATAATTTTTTTTAAAGTCCTAAATATTATAGAAGTTTCAACATAGTTGCTTACCCTACAGTAGTGAAATGCTACATTTTCACCCACTCTTTCTATCAGATGATGTTGTAATGACTATTCTTGTGGAAAAAAAAAATTCTCAAATTAGTCCCATCTATACAAAGCTTGAGTTTAACTCTGAATGGAAATTAAAACAAGGTTTCAGCTGTGATAATCCTGGCCACCACCTCCATCTAAGGCAAATGTGATTCTAGAATGAGAGCTTTCCTGTAAACAACAGAACAAGTGCACAGCATGTTTAACGGGGGGGAGAGAAAACGCTGGGGGCTACAGTACCTTCACAGGAGAGGCCATGGGACGTGACCCCAGAGAGGGTCTCTCTGCACACATTACAGAAGGTGGGTCGGGCATGGGAGCAGGCGTACCAGTTATGCAACCCTGAGAAATGTTCCACATTAAACTGGGCCACCTAGAAAGGAGAAATTAGCACAAGTTGGCCAAACCAGAGAAGACGACTAAAGACCTGGCGTTGCTTAGAATGCATATATAATTATGACAAAATCCTCAAATTTATAATTTTTACAAGTAAAGCACTTTGCTTCAATCAGACAACTTCAAAAACAAAGTTTTAAAGTGTTGCTGAGTCTCCACGTGTGGACACAGCACAGCACATCTCCTCAAACACCTATCTATATTCCCTAAGAACGTGACTTGTACAGGAGATGCTTTTACCTCAAATGGTTCTTTAGTCTGTACAGACTTGAGGCAGCTGATCCAGTCCTCCATCTCCTTCCTGTTGTCAGCACACAGCATGATTCTTCTGAATGGTGTGATTATCTGAAAGGGACAATTCAGTCTAATGATGCTTAATAACCAGCAAGAGAAAGAATTGTAAACTCTAAGATTCCCTGTTCCACTTGCCAACCTCACGTTCTCAAAGAAGAATGGAAGATTCTCTGTGAGCATAAACATCTGAATTATCTGCATAGGATATAATGTGGTCTGGGAAAGAGAACAAGCCCTTGCAATCTTAAGAGTCTTGACTTGCTCTCCAATTCTGGTGCCACATGCCTATCAGACTAGTTAGTTCTTTGCCAACGGCTAGGAAGGTAAATTAACTACCTTCTTATCTCACAGTACTGTGTCCTGTAAATTTATTTTTAATATACTTCAAAATATGTGATGGAAGGCTTATAATTTATGTAACTGTTTTAACACAGAAATATTTAAAAATTAAGAATCAAAGGAACATAGTAAATTATTTCACATCTTATTTATATTATATGACGATTATCCTGTATTTGGAGTAACACTGAATTTACACCACTACTCTCTATTTTAATCTGATCTACTGCCTATTTTAATCTAAAATAGGTGCAGGATTTCTCCCCATTCTGTAGAATTCCACTATTAACTATTTTTTAGTAAATAGTAAGGAGAAAAAATGATCATAAAAGTATTTCGTTGACTTTACGGGAAAAATATGTTACTTTCATCTTTATTTCTGCCAGTGAAATAGACAAACCAATTATAAGAAGAACCTTAAAGCAAATGAAATGAAATGAAAACCCGATGCTATTATAAGCACCAAAAGCACTTCAAAAGAGAGATTCTGAAATGACTGGTAAGAAGCCCCTTTTTATGTGTGAAAATAATATTCTGGTTATAATCTTTCAGTTATTAAGTTCTACTATTTACCACAAAGAAGAGGACTTTTGTTTACTTGTGGAAGAAGAGCAGACTGTCAAACGGCGAACTAGAAACGACTCCCGAATAATAAATTATACATTTACTTATCTTACTTTCTCAGGTTACAATCTGCTCCATCACACCATAAATATATTATCTTGTGATGTATTATGGCATTGATTTTTAAAAATATCAAAGAAGGCACAGGCATGTAAGAGAGAAAGAAAAAAAGATTTCTCCTCTAAAGGAAGAAAACAGGTAAGCTTGTCACTACCATTCTTAGAAAATAAAACCAACATTTCAAAAGTAGAGAGAGATGAGCCTAATCTCAGCAACTCACCAGGCATCGCCTGCTTCTCCTCTTTTGCTGGCTTGGGCTCGACAGTCCTGCCTCAAACCAGGAGGCCTGTAGTATATCTGACAGGCACATGCACTTAAATACAGCCAGCCAAAAGTCACATGGAAAGGGAGCACCAACCATTCAGCTTTGACTCTTTTCTAATTGCATATGAAATGGATGAGAACCTCAGTTTTGCATTTTCTTCTGTTTTCCTCTACCATCTCTTGATAAAGCTTATTAACAGTTGGTCATTTCTCTTCCTGAATAAATAGTTAATGCAAAGAGAAATGCTTCCCTCATTACTTAGGAGCCAAATGGATGCTTTATTGCTTCAAATTGTTTTTCTAGGACAGCACATCAGGTGAAGCACAGAGGCGCCATTATATCATAATACACTGCTGGCTCAAAGGACCAGCCCCGCACTCCAGAAATCTCCAAGTTCCACTGGACTTCCTCTCATGACCCGGACAAACACCACCTTGAGCACCTCCCTTTGTGCTGTCCTAGCTTATGTAACCATAAGGATTCCCTCTCTTTCATGATGATTTTAAAGCAGAGGAGTATTATTCAGATAAACAAAGCTTCCTATTTCATTCTTTCATCTTGCTCTTCGTTGAATTCTAAGTGAAGCATGACTGATGGTTTTAACTATCCTTAATGCCTTCACATTCTTTAAAAGTCACTGAGAATTCAATAAGAAGGGGAGCAAGAAGGACGGAAACTGGCCTCCCATTTATCTTGTCGTTTCTTGGAGCTGTACAAATCCTTCGATTTGAAGGGGTACAGTAATGTATGCACCTTACATGCTGATGGAATAAAATTGGCAACTTCTCATTTTTAATAAAAGTTTTTAGACAGACAATAATAAAGATAATATAATTCTTATTTTATAAGGAAATAATAAAATTTTTTCTAGGCCTTGTGATTGTGTCTATGAAATCTACTGATTATAAAATAATATTAATATGAGAAGACGTCTTCACAAATCATACGATACATCTGTCTGGCTCCAGAGTTGTAATACGAAAGACACACTGGAGACTTTTCAGGAGCATACCAGTCTAACTGAAGATAAAAACCTTTTTTCCCAGCGTGATCCTTGATCAGACCTTAAGTTCAACGTCCTTGTAATGATATACTTTTTCTCTCAAGGTCTTTATAAAGGAAAATATATGGTATCATAAATGTTGACTGACAATAGTATGGCTTTACCCTCTAACTGAAGCCTGCTATTTTGAGAAAGTAACCCCCTAAGATAAGGTATATCTTACTTGGTAGGACTCTGAAAATACATCTGAACCAGCTTTTTTCTTGTGGCAAATGAATAGGATAGGAAAACAGAAGGAAAAGACATGTTTCTCTCACCTCGTGCGGACGGGGCACTATGTAGTTCCTAGAGGAAATTGCTTGAGCCTGTTGGCAGCCAAATTCAGGAAATTTCTAGAACTGGAAGATTTTCCATTTTCCTGAAGGATCAGAAGCTTCTTTTCCTATAGTCTTCCCTGGTTTTATGTTCCTTTCAAATCCACCCTTACTATCTCTTTCTCCTTCCCCAACATTCCTAAACAATTTTTAGGCACATCTGAACCTATTTCAGTAATTCGTTTTTCTAACTGTAACCATGACTCCCACTTCAGATCCGAGAACAAGTTCATCAGTCTGTTCATTCACTCAAGCACATACTGTGTGCTGTACATCAGCACCTAGAAAATCATATGGGCACTACCTTCATTAGGCTATAAGTGAATCAAGTGTTTTGTCTGAAAAGGTGTTGTACAAAACAGGGCTCCAAATGAAAGGTACCTAAATCGAACAGTTTCCTAAATGCCACCTCTTATTAATTTACACAACTCTCCAGGGATAGAGATACACCTCTAATCCAAAAGTTACTGGCCTGTAAGAATCTAATAACGTTATAACATATGCGTAAGAGTCAACAATATCTCAGCTGGAAAAAGATAAAAATAGAATGGATATATGACAACCTAGCACTGTTTTTGTTGTTGTTGTGTACCATAGAGTCAGAACTGACCTATAGCTGATTGGGTTTTCAGAGGCAGTTAATTGCACGGGAGGAGACTGCCCATACTTCTCTCAAAGAGCAGCTAGTAGGTAGCCTCGAACCACGTGCTGTTGAGATTGTAGCGCAGCTTCTTGCTATTAGACCACCAGAGCTAAAATTCTATATTGTTGCCGAATGCCTTCGAGTCGAGCACGAAGCCCCTCTGCAACTATCAACATTTATCACACTTCATAGTTTCCAGAGGCATGTTATTTAAGAAGAGGATGTCAATTCTGCTTCCAAACCTGTCATAGTATATGACTGTTGTATAGTTATCACTCAAACTTTCACAGAAATTAAAAGATATACCACCAAATACTGTATTGGTCATTTTCTTATGAAGATCCTTGGTCATTTTAATGGCACTGAGGCTGTTAGGGGAGGGAAGGACAGAGGGTTGTGTGTGCATGTGTGTGTTAGGGAGTGGCTAATGGCAAGAAGTTGTGTTGCCAATCCAAAAGACAAGCAGTCTGAACCCACCAGCTGCTGTGAAGGAGAAAGATGGATCATCTCCAGTGTGATTTCTAGCTTCTGTAAATCCACACAGGGTCAGCTGAGTCAGTTCTGAGTGGATGGCACATAACAACATCCTCATGCACCTATTTATACATGTGCATGCATGTGTGTGTGTGTGTGCACGCGTACGTATGTGGGGGGAGAAAGACAGAGAGAGAAAAAGAGAGAGAGACAGACAGAGAGACAGAGAAGGGTAAGTATTTAGAACTAAAAACATTGCACTGCTCCAAAGCAGACGTTTCTCTGCAAAGCAGAATCACCTGTGAAGGTTTCAAAATATTTGCGCAGGTCACACTCCAGGCCAATTAGCTCAATACTTCTGGGGAAGGGACTCCACCACCAGCGTTTTCTTAACATGTGATTCTAAAGTCATGTTTGAGAACCAGTGTTCTAAAGATCCCTTCCCACAATGTTGGCAGAGCTAAGAGAATGATTCACCAGAAATGGTTAATCTATGCGGTCTCAACTGGAAATCATATTACTCGCAGCAGAGTGATCAGAAACCTTAGAGTCAGATTGACTGGGGACATCTTCCAGGGCTCTCAAAGCCCCTACACTGCCAAGGCCAAGAGGAAGGGCAAGGGCACCACTCCGGTGGGCTAGAGGAATAGGGTCACCAGAAACAGAGGGAGCGGTGTGGCTGTCCCAGTGGGCTGGAAGGTGGAGTTGAAATCCAGGTCCAAGAGACCTCCACCCAGATGCAAGGTGTGTGGCCAACACACAGAGTCTAGAAGGTATGGGGCACTGCCCAGATTGACCTCGGGGAACAGAAGATCCTTTCCAAACCTTGAGAGCTACTGTAAATCAATCTGCTGGGGTTTTTATTTGCTTGGTGTTCCATATCCTTTCTCCCCCTCTAATCTCTCCCATTTGTAATAGAAATGTCTCTCTTGCACCAGCCTCACCGCTGTACTTTGGAAATTGATAATAAATGTAATAATTTTTAATCTAGCTTAAGATCCACAGCGTCTGGCCCTACCCTCTGACAGAGGGGCAGCTCTGCTCACGTGTTCCTTCCAGCAGCTCTGCTGGTGTTCAAGCTCCTCTGAGAAGGCTCTTGTCTCTTGCAGAACACCCTCTGTAGCTCCTTTGGCCAGTTTCCTGCCCATCGAATTCCAAGAGGCAGACAGAGATCTGTCCTCTCATTCTTTCTCTGCCCTCTACCTTCTAAACAGTTGGGTTTTCTTCTGTGGTAGCTGGTTAGCTTCATCATCCACAGGCTTAATCTCTTTTAAAAAAGATTGTGTTGCAAAATCTTGGTGGAAATTCGAGGACATGTGTGTTTGTTCAGCAAGGTTTTCCTAGCCTTTACATTCCTCTTAAATCTAACTCTTTACTTTTCTAGTTAACAATAAGCACAAGGAGAGACCACACAGCCCCTCTGAGACAATGCTTAGAAATCTCCTTCGCCAGACATCCAAATTCATCTCTTAAAAGTCATAATAAGTAGAGAGCAGTTGGAGAGCCCTAAGGCTGTGTGGGGTGGATAAAGGAGACAGTCTGGGCACAGTAACTGGCACAACATTTGCCCTACTAAGTTCAGTAAAAGCCAGCTTTATGTTCCTGTTTACACTAACAAAAAATTGCTCCTATATGTATGTATTTCTTCTACGCGTGCATATATTTCTCATGAAAATATGGTTCGCAATCTACAAGGAAGACAGAATCGGAGCATTGTGCCCATGAAACGCTCACTGACTAGCAAAGCATCAAAACAAGATTAATGATAATAACTTACTCCTGAGAACAAAGACTTCTACGGTGCTGTTAGGTGCTGTCTGTTGTTGGCTGTGGCTCATCGTGACCCTGTGAACATCAGCTCTGACCTTGCCCTTCTCTGTACCATCCTTACCAGCTCTGATACGCTCGAGTCCATTGTTACAGTCACTGCAACATCCGTCACATTAAGGGGCATCCTCTTTTTCTCTGACCCTCCATCTTTCCCAGCAGGATGTCTTTTTCCAAGGACTAGACCCTCCTGATAACATGCCCCAAGTATCTGAGATGAAGTTTAGGAGATTATCAGTCAAGAAATTAAACTGATGTTGTTAGATGTCTTCGAGTCGAGTACGACTCACCATGACCCTCTGAAAAACAGACCTGAACCCTGTCCTATCCTGTGCCATCCTCATCATCTCTAACATACTTGAGCCCACTGCTGCAGTCACTGCGCCAATCCATCTCCGAAGGGTCTTCCTCTCCTTTGCTGACCCTCCACCTTTTTAAATATCATGTCCTTTTACCAAGGAATAGCCTCTCCGAGCCATGTGTCCAGAGTATGAGAGAGAAAATGCCACCATTGTTCTTCCAAGGAGCACTTGGGCTAGATCGCACTGCATCAAACCTCACCTAAATTGTCAGTACAAAACAACAAAAGGCCCCCAAAGATAAGGGCTTTGGAGTTCCTAGAGAGACAGTACTGAAGAGAGTTCAGCATGCCATCTCTAGTTGGGATTCCTGCTCTGCAACTATTAAGACAGACTGTTACTTGCTTTGACTTTCATTTATTTGACTCTGTGACCTTCCATATTAATGCTAAGTGCCCAGCAAATCTGCCTGTTAGAAAGCATTTATTTCTAATCCAAACTTATTTTATAGCACCCTGGAATCACTGTGGCATTGCAATAACCAGTTACACACCTTCAGTGATTAATCTTAAACAGATTTCACTGTTTAATAATGTTTCACTGAAACATTCATATGTGTAAAACACCTTTATTGGACAAAGGAAAAATAGTTTGCACCATACCAACTTTTATTGTCTAGGGTCATTATAAGCATAGAACTGTAAATTGATTCTCATCCCATAATCATGTATAATTATGTGCCTTTTTAGAGCTAGGCTTTTCTATACCTGAGGTTGTTAAACACACAGTCTTAATATATATCTTCCATATCACCTCATAAAACCTATACCCAACTCTTCAATTATGCATGTTGCTTTTCTCGTTTTTTTTTTTCTCTCCCTAGAATGAAATCACTCACTTTGACAAGGTAAATCTGCAATACTGCAAAGTCAGTCATGAATCTTTTAGGACTATTTTAGGAGTAAAGATGCTCACATATTTCAAAGGGTACCTGAGGACCACCTGACCTGAGCACATGGGCTCTCAGCCACCTGCTGCACCGGAACCACCCCGCGCAAGCTTCGGACCAGACGTGTGGCTTGACTGTGATGTCGGGAGAGCTTGGTCACTGAGGTGGATTCTGCAGTTTGGCCAAGCTCTCCAGGTGAGGTTCGTCCCCACTCTGCAGGCCAGCCATTAAAGCATCGCATCTACCTTTTGTGGATTTTTTGTTTTTTTAGAGTTTGAAGTCCATAATTTGTTTGGGGGACTATTATTCACAATAAGATTTAAAGGCAGTGTCTGGTCGAGGTAATGTCAAGCAAGTGCTCTTAATCTTTACAGCTTCCAGTATTTCATTTTAGAGCCTCTGGAATCTTTATAGCTCTCTAATTATTTTCCCCCCTAAGCCCCTGACAATACAAATGGTTAATGTGCTCAGCTGCTAACTGAAAGGTTAGGAGTTCAAGCTTAGTTAGAGGAGCCTCAGCTGAAAAGTGCAGAATCTCCTTCTGAAAACCCAGCCGCTGAAATCCTTACAGAGTGCAACGGCATCATGACACACAAGAAGCTGGCATGAGTCAGAACTGACTGATGGCAACAGTTAAGGAACAAAAACAACCCACCACCCCGACTCTCTTAAATAGAATTTTGTGCATAAGTGTCTAGTTGTGTGCCCCCAAGAGCATTCCTTTTGTGCCAATCTGTGAAAGGTATCTCTGTTGGTTTAACGGTAAGGAGCTGTGCTGCCAACTGCAAGCAGTTCAAATCCACCAGGGAGAAAAACAAGCACTCTCTTCCCACATGATTCACAGCCTCTGAAAACCTGCTGGAGGGTCAGTTCTGAATCGACAGCACACCACAAAAACAATCTGAGACAGCCATCATGTAGTACCCCGTGCAGTGTAACAGTGGCCATGAAATGATTCTTTCTGGTTTCCCTGGTTGAATCCTGAAATGCTGTGTGGTTAAAATAAACAAACAAGCAAACAAGATAAAATCCATCCTAGTTGAACAGGTATTTTGCTCACTCACAGTACAGCCAAAACTTGGTTTTGTCAGCTGGCTATTTTATAGACTCACAGTATCTGGTGGTGCCTGGAGAGATTTTTGTTTACAAGTCCTCTAGGAGCTCTTTGGAGCTCTGGTGGCCTAGTGGTAAGAAACTATGCTGCAATCCCAAAGGCATGTGGTTCAAATCCAGCAGCTGCTTTGTGGGAGAAGGATGGGCGATCTTCTCCTGTTCGATTCACTGCTTCTGAATACCTGCTGGAGGGTCAACTGTGGATCGGTTCCAACTTGATGGTAAACAACATAGAAGCTCTTTAAATTTTCTTGCTGGTTGATGTCAGTATTTTCTTTTTTCCCCCTTTCCATCTAATTGCTTAAGCCTCGAAAAGCAGTTTCTCTTAAGTGTTACTAGATGAAGGGTTAATGTCTATTCTCTCCCACGGGCATTTGAATTTTAATGGAAAATGAAAGTACAATGTCAAAACAAATACATTCCTTGAACCATGACCAACGAAAGTACTACAGGTACTGCCAACAGATAGTATAAGTGAAATCAACAGATTAACCGAATATTAGTTAAGGAAGAGACTTTGTCATGTTGATGCAACACAATAAAAGTTCATTTTATAGATATGGATGCTGTGAAAGCTTCACTATGTGCCCATGAAGAAATAGTTAAAAAAAATCCAAAGCACACATTTTATAGAAGCTAAAGTTACACAAAAATAATGTTTAATGATACAATGGACTAACAATAAGACTAAGATTGGAAGATCATTCACAGATATAATAGGACTTAATTATCTCTATACATCGGAAACATAAATTCTGCTACAAAAGAAGTACAATGTATAAATAGGACCCTACATCAAACTGTCTGGTATTTGAACTCAAGTCTTCCCTACTCCCATTCAGAATATCTACAAATCATGGCATAGGTATACTTTTTAGATGTCTGCCTAAATCCTGTTGGGATTTATACACAAACACATTCACAACCTTCATTCAGAGTCAAAGACATATTTGAAAGTCATACTAAACTTTGAGTTTTGGTTAAATGATCATCCTCCTAACTGATGAGCCATTTTGGCTCATTAATATTTTATCTTAGAGAATACTTAGGGTGACTTAATGGTAAGGAGTTATGCTGTCAACTCAAAGGTAAGCAGTTCAAATCCACCAGCTGCTCTGTGGGAGAAAGATGGGCAATCTCTTCCCTTGTGATTTACTGCCTCTGAAAACCCACTGGAGGGCTAGCTATGAGTCACATCTGACTCAACAGTATATAACAACAACAAAAACAACAACAGGGAGTATTACTGCAATGTAAATGTGTTATCAGTTCTATAACATGTGGTGACCGTGTCACAGAGTAGAACTTCATCTCCTAGGGTTTTCTTGGCTGTATTCTTAATGGAAGTAGACAGCTAGGACTAGTGTTCCAATGCAATTTGAACATGCAATCAAGATGCATTAATAATACTGGAATATAAAAATTGGAAAACATGGTCATGATAACAGAAATGAGGCTGGAGATCACATTATAGAATTATGTACAACAAGTTATGAGTAAAAACTTTTTTAAAAAAAAAAAAAGCAGTGACTTTAATCCCTGAAAAAGGAATTAATTCCAATAGGAATTAGATTGTCTATATCTGTGGAAAAAGACATTGGAGAAGCACAATTATCAGCAGTCAAAACCAGGGCAAGGACTGACCATCGAATAGACTTTCAATTGCTTATATACAAGTTCAAATTGAAAGTGAAGAAAATGAAAACAAGTCTACAAGAACCAAAATATGATCTTGAATATATACCACCAGAATTTTTAAAAAAATCTTAAGAACTGATTTAACATGCTGAACCACCAATGACAGAAGACAAAATCAACTGCGGAAGGACAACATCCATGATGAAAGTTAAAGACAGAGAAGAAAGAAAAGACTCAAATGCATGTCAGAATAGATCCTCAAATTTAAACTGGAACAACAGAAACCAAAACAAAGACAAGGGATGTTGAGGCGAGAGAGCTGAAAAGAAGATTTCAAAGGGCGGCTCGAGAAGACAAAATAAAGGAAACCTACAGACTGGGAACAAACATTTGGTAATACCATCTCAGACAAGAGTCTTTTAACAAAGGTTTACAGAATTCTCCTGGGCCTCCACAAGAAAAAGACTGATAACACAATTACAAAATGGGTAAAAGACATGGAAAGAATTTTCACATAGGAAGATATTCGAATGGCAAACAGACACATGAACAAATGCTCCAAATCACTGGCAATAAGAGAGATGCAAATCAAAACCACAATGAAGTACCATCTCACTCCAGTCACAGTGGCAAAGTTTAACAGGGCAGCAAGTAATAAATGTTGGAAAGGATGTGGCGAGAAAGGAACTCTTATACATTGTTGGTAGAATTGTAAAATGGTACCACCTTTCTGGAAGGCAGTCTGGTGCTTCTTCAAAAAGCTGAACAAAGAAATTCCAAATGACCCAGCTATTCCACTGCTTGGAATATAACCTGAGAAAATGAGAACTGAGGCACAAACTGAAATTTGTACACCAATGTTCATTGCAGCATTCTTCACTATCGCAAGAACACGGAAACAGCCCAAATGCCCTAACAAAAACAAATGGATTGAGAAATTACAGTACATTCACAAAATGGAATACTATGCAACATGCAGGAGCAATGATTTTGTAAATTATTACCTAACTTGGGAGGGAGTGGAGAGCATCATGCTCAGTGAACTAACTCAGTCCCACAAGGATAAATATAAAACCATTATTGTAGAATGAGGATCCAAGAGAGGTGAGAGAGGTTGAAAGCAGAGAGATGAGCATGTGCAGGAGGAGGAAAGGATTAATCCTGGGGTTGTACAATTTGATGGGTGGGGGAGGGTGAGGGAAACTTAAAGAATTTGTTAATGAAAACAATGTATTCGAATTTTGTAAATAAACTAGTAGAAAAATAAAAAAATCAACAACAAAACAACAACAAAAAAGAAAACCACAAAGGATAAATATGCTCAGCATTTCTCAAGCTAAAAGAACTGAAGAACAAATTCAAGCCTTGAGTTGCAACACTGAAGGATTCATGTACAAAATGATACAGGAAGCATCAAAAGAAAATAGAGAGGCTACACGGTCACCATAACCAAAAACAACTGGTTCACACTGAGCCATGTCAGGAAGTAGTATAGGGTCAAGGACCAACAATACTGAAGGAAGAAGTCCATGTTCCATTGAAGACACTGACAAAAAAAAAAAAAGACCCTAAGAAGTGATGGAATATCAACTGAGGTGATTCAGAAAAAAGATGCAACCCTGGACGTGCTGGAAGCACAGTCTCTGTCAATAAGTATGGAAGATAGCTACCTGGGCAACTGACTGTAAGAGAGGAAGAGATCCTATTTGTTCCTATTCCTAAGGGTGATCCAAAAGGTTGTGGGAAGAATAAAAATATCATTAACATCACATTTAAGTAAATTCTTGCTTAAGATCATTTAAAATTGACTGGAATTATTTCTCAATCCATTCTTTTGTTGATAGGCATCTGGGCTGCTTCCATTTTCTTGCTATTCTGAATAATGCTGTTATGAACATAGGTGTACCAATGTCCATTTGTATGTCAGTTCTGATTTCCTTGGGAAATATTCCTAGCAGGGAATAGCTGGGTCATGTGGTATGTCTATGCTCAGCTCTTTGAGGAAATGTCCAACTGCCTTCCATGGCGGTTGGACCATTTTACAATCCCACTAGCAGTGTACAAAAGTTCCACTCTCTGCAATCCTCCCCAACATTAACTGTTTGCTATTTTGTTGAACTTTGCTATTGCTGCTGGAAGAAGGTGGTATCTTCTTGTTCTCATGTGCATCTTTCTGACTGCTGGTCATTCTGAACACTTCCTCAAGTGTTTCTTGGCCATCAGTACACTAACAGGGAACTGCAGGAAAATGAAGCTGGATTCAGAAGAGACCACGGAAGAGGTATACCATCACTGGTGTCAGATGGATCTTGGCTGAAAGCAGAGAATACAACCCAGAAACTTACTGTATACATAAATAAAGAGAAAAGGAAAGGCCAGGGCAAGACCTGGATGCTGCAAACAATGGGATAAGACAATCACTTGTTGAAGAACAAAGATGAAGAGAGGTAATTACGATCTAAAGCCCACAAAGTTGACTCCTGTTGAGTCAACATCGACTCACAGTGACCCCTATGGGATAGAACAGAACCACTGAATAGAGTTTCCAGGGCAGGAATCTTTATGGAAGCAGAACGCCACATTGTTCTCCTCTCACAGTAGAGGGTGTGTTCAGGCCCCCAACCTTTTCATTACCACTCAACTCTTAACCCACTGCACCACCCTTTTAAAACATGCTGAAGAGCATGGATGTGATGAAGCACTATTACAGGGTTTTAAGCAGCAAGGAGACATGGATCAGATACCGATTTTAGAAATCTAACTCCACAGAAGCTTAGAGCGTCAACTTGGTGTCCAGAAACACAGTCAGACAGCATGCTAAGCGGCCAAAATAAGGAAGGGCCAGCGGACCCTCTGTGTGTAGCTATCAATGAATAGATGCTAGAAAATAGTGTGACAGATGTTTTCCAAACAGTATCTCATATAATCTACACCACCCAGAAACCTGAAAGCCCATTCTACATTTGCGAGACCTAAAGTCCATAGAGATGCTGCAAACTGTCCAAGGTCACACCTCACAAGCAGAAGGAGTCAAACTTGGTCTGCATCCATAGAAGAGGGAGAAAAGCCTGTAGTGCTGTTCACTTCTCTCCCACCTCCACCCCTTCTGTGAGACTATGGAGGGGGCTACACAGTTTACTTCAATCCTACACACTACCGGTGCTTTAGAGATCTGTAAGGAGAGGGACCCCAGGAAAAAAAAAGGCAGTGCTGGCAAAAGGAGTAAGAACCTCACTGACTAACACAAGTGTCATAAACCAGGCACCTTGAGGGGCCAAAATGCTTACAGCTCTATAATCATAAATGGCATACTATTTGCAGCATTACAACATACATGGAAAATGGAGGGATTTAAAAAAAAATAATTCCTTGTAATAACAAAGATCACAGTGATTTCATCAATTATTTATGTAAACTGTCACATACACTTCCACTGTAAATTAGCAGGGAGTATTGGTTAATAGGAACATTAAAAGTTTTACCATTCATTTAACATTTTCAGACTGTACCAGAGACTGGAACAATGCATTAGCTGCACTCCCTTGGCACAAGTCCTTTTGGCTTCTAACCGTAAATTGCTTTGTACAGGACATGTATGCAATGGGAAATTTCAAAACAAAATAAATATCGTTTATACTGGTCACCACGAAACGAAAACGTCCAAATTATCCAGTATAATATAATCACCCTCAAGGACTAGAGAAGACATTTGAATATACAGGAACCTTAAAAGAAACTATGGAAATGGTGCAACAAGTATCTTCTCCCACTTTAATGGTGTCGAAAGCACGGCTTTCAATTACCTACAAGAAGTCACCAGGCTGTCTCATCATTGAAAGCACGGCTTTCAATTACCTACAAGAAGTCACCAGGCTGTCTCATCATTTCTTAAAATCCAATGTTCAAATGAAATCTTTTCACTTCTCCCAAACCTGCTTTTATTCCTGCTTTTCTACTCTGAATGATGTATCATTTATAAAGACCAAGCAGAAAGCGACAGGAGAGGAGGACGGGTAAGAATACTAAACACATGAAGGAGGTGGTAAGACTGTTTCTGGATTGTAGGGACTGCTGTCAATGTCACAAGTCAAAATGTGTATGAAGTATTAAGTGGAAAACCAATTTGGTCTGTAAACGTTCAGCCAAATCACAATAAAAACATCTGAAAAACATAAACAACAATAAAACAAAACATCTGGGCTTTGTAAGGGTAATTGAAGACTCCATCAGGCATGGATTGCTCACAAGGACTGAACACTTCTCCAAGATTTTCTGGATCTTTGGGCATCAGGGCTGGCTGATTATGCCCATTTTTCTACAGGATCAACAATTTTTTACTTCCTAAGAGAGCAAGGAAACGAAGATTGGTAGAAAACAGGATTCGACCAGGCAGTTCCAAATAATAAGAGCGCTGAGGTTCTACTGCTTCTGTCAAATGGTCACAGGATGCTACTGTTGGGTGCCACTGAATCAATTCTGACTCTTACATGACAAAGTCGAACCACCTGAGGGGCTTCCTTAAGCTTTACAGGAGTTCACTTCCAGGTCTTTCTCTCCTTGAGTCACTGAAGGGATCAAACTCCAGACCTTTCAGTTAGGAGCAGAGTGTTAATTACTGAGCTGCCAGGATTCCTTGGGTCATTGCACTGAGAGTTCTTTTTAGTTCTCACCAAAGACATTCTAGTTTCTTCCTTTGTTTTATTGCTAGTAGCTTATTTTTGCCCTGATCTCATGGAGAAAAGATATAGTCTTTTTTACAAAGTTTAAAGTTTCAGTCTGTGTAACAAATAGTTATTTGAAGTCAGAGTTAATCTGAATGAATATTAGTATCATTAAAGACATCTTCAAACTTGTAAGGACCACAATAAAATGAAGTCATTCCCACAGTCCTACAAACAGTGCATCAGTGGAACATGCATCAGCCACCTGAGTAGTTCAAACACTTCTAGTTAAAGGGAAGTTGGGAGTCTAATACATTTGTGGCCTAAAATCTAAGCCAGTTTCCATCCCAATTCTCTTAAAGGGTGAGATGAACTCTGGAAGCTTAACTCCATGGAGTTAAGGCTTCAGTCTCTGGTACGATGGTGGCGGGATCAGCCCAGAACCATCAGGCTGGAGGCTGGGAAAGGCCACAGGATTGCAACAAGTCCGAATCAGCGTGATGGCAACATGTACTGAAGAGGTCCAGGTGGTGCAGCAGCAAAGCGCTCTGCAGCGAAACAAAATATTGGCAGTTTGAACCCATCCAGGAGCTCCACAGGAGGAAGACTTGGGGATATACATCTAGGAGACCCTAAGGGCAATTCGGCTCTGTTGTACAGGGTTGTGATGAACTGGAATTACCTTGAGAGCACCCAGCAACAGCAATGAGAAAAGCACTGTTCCACCCCACCTTAGTTCCACACTAATGTAAATTAAAATCTAGTTTTGACAAACTTGCAAGTAGAAAGATGGTAGAAAGGCCTGTTCTGAGAAAGGCAACTTTCAGATATAATTCTGGTTCTTATTCTTGGAAGAGATTCTTCATCCCTAAATGAAAACATAAATACAGCATGTTCACATGAACAGTGGCAGTATAAGATATTTTCTTCCTAATAGTTTGATACACAAATTACAGGGAAGGAGTACCATTTCCAAACTTAATTTATAAATGATAAACCTTCACAATAAACAAATCATATATAAGTCAACTTAAGAAGGTGAAATAAAAACCACGTGCAATTGCACAAATGCAGTATCACCTTTGAGTGCTAGAAAACATACTGACCACTGCAGATGTAAAATTACCTCAGATCTGAGGTTTGCTGCTATCAGACACCTAATTATTATGTGAGTAGGACCTGAGACCAATGTGGTAGTTAACGAAGGGCAAGAATCATGTTTGTACGATTTAGTGTTAGTATAAAAAGATCTGACTCATGATATAAACATTCCAGTGGGAATAAAAATAATTATAACTGGAAACTATGGGGATGGGTAATGTAGGAAATCATACTGTCTAAGTTAAAAGTCCACAGAGAAATGCACTGCCAACCCAAAGGTGGGGCCTCTCTGGAGTTCGAATCCATCAGCTGTTCCATGGGAGAAAGATTGGCAATCTCCTCCTGTGTGATTCGCAGCTTCTGAAACCCATGAGAGGATCACCTGCAAGCTTATTCTGACTCCAAGGCCATGAATAAGAAGTTGAAAAGAGTTTTATTTTTCAAGGAGAAGAGTGAACTGAGGGAGGAGGGGGTAGACTGGGAGAAAATGACTGGAAACCCTAAGTCTCTGCAAACTTTCATTAAAATTAATAAAAAAAGTTTCATTTATAAAAAATACTTTTTCATCCAATTAAAAAGTTGAGCTTAAAATTTACACTTCTTCATTCATTTTTTTAAACAAAACACAAGGTGATGGGGAATAGACTGTCTCATCCTTTTTCCCACAAAGCAACTGGTGGACGCATGCTTAATCCACTATGCCACCAGTTTTTAACAAGATACATTCTTTCATTCATTTAACAAATATTTATTGGCTTTTCCCTCTATACCAGGCGCTGTACTCGCCTGCAGAATTGAGTGGTGAAGGCAGAGTCTTTGTACCTGCAAGGAAGTTTCTGCCTCTACTACCTCCTTAGCCCCTGCCACACAGACCCACATACCTTCACACACCCACACACTGCAGAGAGCTCCCGAACAGTGTTCACTTAGCGCTTGTTACGAGGCACAACGAGACATAGAAGTCTCCAATAAATCCACTCCTCCTGACAAATGTGAAGAGCAAAGAGGCCTGAAGGTTGATCTTAGCTGTGTATAGTATTAGCCATCCAAACTGGAGAAATACATGCCAGCGTTCAAAACCTACATTTCTGCTAACAATGGACAGAACCATTACCTCACAAAGGGGTCTATGCTTTCAAATGATTCAAAGAGAAATTTCCCTTTTATGGCGAGTTGAAATCAGTCCTTCATGTTTTTTTTGTCTTCACCACTGTAATAACAGAGTCAGTTTTCTGTCTCTTCCTCACAACTCTTCAGATACTAAAGAGACCACTGTAGCATTTTATCAGATCTTTAAAATTTAAAGTGCCCTTTAAAGCCATCCAAAATGTCAGGGTTCCTGAGTTTACGATAGTGGTCCCTTTGCTCTGTAATAAGCTGAGCGGCCCAGTGATTAAACCGGCTTACAGGTTGTTGGTGTGAGCCTCTCAGGCACTCCGTGGGAGAAAGGCGCAGCAGTGTGCTTCTGTGAAGATTCACAGCCTGGGAAACCCCGGGGGGGAGTTCTGCCTTGGCCTGTGGGGTTGTTAGGAGTTAGAAGTGACTTGACAGCAATGAGTTGGGTTTTTGTTTGTTTCCTCTGTGACACCTTAGGTCAGTCAATATGTATTTTTAACATGTACACCACCAGGGTGCTCCTGAGAGGCAAGGAGGGCAAAACTTCACTTTCTCACAGCACTGTTTCCAAGGAGCCAGTCCTTGGGAAAAAAAGACATGATGCTGGAAAAGGGGGAGTGACGCTCAAGCAGATGGACTGACACAGTGACTACAGCAAAGGGCTTGAGCGTTTCAGGGGCTGACGATGGTGCCGGGCAAGGCAAGACTCAGGTCTGCTGTATGTAAGGTCACTATGAACTGTAGTTTCTCTGGTGGCACCGAACATCCACAAACATCTCAAAAGAGAATGTAACAGGCTAGCTTTGTGTTCTGCCTACCAAGTGCTTGCTATACATTTCTGATGCAATCTAAGATGCCATGACTGACCACTGAACACCTACTAATCAGTTTGAGGAACAATACCTGAATTATACTTCAAACTCCACATTTAGAGGCAGGTGGCAGAGGGGTCAAGAGTATAGTCGGGAACTAGCTGATCAGGTGGGTTACAATTCTAGTTCTTACATGTTTCAGATTTCTCTTCTGTGAAAAACTCTGACTTTATTTGCTTAGTACAAAGCATTAAATGTCAATGAATGACCAGAAACCCTACGGCTCTTTAAACGTTCATTAAAATTAATTTTTAAAAAGAAGATTAAAAAAAAGCATTAAATGTATCACCACACAGAAGACATGTAAAATCAACACAAAATAATCACAACATTGTTGTTGTTAGGTGCCATCAGGTCGAGTACAACTCCTAGCAACCCTATCAACAGTGGATCTGAATCCTGCCCTATAATGTACCATCTTCACACTTCCTGACACACTGAAGCCCATTAACAGTGACCGTGTCAATCTAAATGGTTGAGGGTCTTCCTCTCCTTTGCTGACCCTTCACCCTACCCAGCATCATGTCCCTCTCCAAGGAATAGCTCCTTCTAGCAACATGTCCAAAGTATATGAGGAGAAGCCTTCTCATCCTTACCGCCAAAGAGCACTCCAACTGCACCCTTGCCAAGACAGTACTAAGTTAAATTTGCATCTTATTTAAGTCATTGTTTATTTATTGTATTCGAGATCTTCTAAACAGTTGTGCATAGAGTGAATTTAAAAATGATCTGTAACTTCTGCTTGCTTCTTTTATAAACCCAGAAGATTGATATTTTCTCAGATAAAAGGAACTGACACTTTTTTTAGTTCAAAGGATGTGATAACTCTTTTAAGAGGGATGAATTGAACTATAATAATTGAGAGGAAGCTAAGGCGAAACAGAGCATAAATAGAAACTAAACTTTTATTTTTTTAAAGAGCCAAATTCTTAGAACTTTTTTCCCTTTTATCAAAACAGTCTGCTCATTTCAGTTGTATAATTACTGTGCAAGCCATGCACACTATTCAAAAAACTAATACTTCAAAAGTCCTGTCAAAACTCTAACTCAAAGATTAATTCTTGCTTTTTCCCTCCTTTTTTTGTGCTTTAAAGACTATGTGCTTTCCGTTTACTGGTTTGTTTTAATGTATAATTTTGAGAGCCTCATACAAGGGCTCATAATTTAATACAAATCAACCCTCACTCATATCTGCTGTGGCAAGTCAGTCACCCATGAACTAAACTGACCCTTTGTTCCAGAACTCATTTAAGTCTAAAAATAAATGCTATCACATGGCGCCTGGCTCCCTACAGCTGACTAAATCATGGTGGATTTGCCGCCCTGGGACTTCAGACACACCTGCAAACTACTCACTCAAAATGTTAATGATCGTTGAACAGATCAATGCATCAATATTACTTTTCGTTTAAAAAAAAACCAAAAAACAAAAACAAACAACAAAAAAAAACCCCAGGCTATTTTCTTTACAAATTTCCATGAGGAAATTTTAGCAATGCCAATACAATAGTTTCTTTTAAAATGATGACACATTCCTCTGGCTAAGGTTTGCCTAATTGTCATTAAAATTTAAAGAAAATCATCATTTGAACAGCACACTGTGAAGACTTAACAAAATAATATGTGACAGGGATGGCTACTCAAGACATTAAAAAGAGCTTCTGTAATTCAAGAAACTATTATCATTTATTACAGAGGAGTTGCTTTCTGAAATTACATTTATTAGTGCAAGAGAATGGAAATAAATCTTCAATATGACTTTGAATAACAGGCAGGATAGGATGCTTGCACAAGATCAAGTTCATCTATATTTTCCTTCAAAATTCCCAAACTTTTAAAAAATCAGCAACACAAGGTCACTCACTTGTAAAAGGGTTAGATCACTCAGAAAATTAAAAAAGCTAATAAACTCTTCATCTGATCTTCCCAGTCCTATGAGGTAATTACCCCACTGACAGGTGGGGAAACAAGGAGTAACTAATTTGTACAAGTACAGTTGGAGAGCTCTTTGTAGGCAAGAATAATGAATCTTCGCCTCACATACTTTAGGCATGTTGCTAGGAGGAACTATTCTCTTGAGAGGGACATGATCCTGGGATGGTTGGAGAGTCAGTGAAGGAGAGGAAGATCCTAAACCAAGTGGACTGACACAATGACTGCTGCAATGGGCTCTAGTGTGTCAGAAAGTGGGAGGATGGTGCAGGACAGAAGAAGTTTCAGATCTTTTGTTCATTAGGATCTCTAAGAGTTGTACTCAACTCGAGGGCACCTAACCACCACCACCACCACCACCACGGATCATCCATTCCACAGTGTGGAACAGTCTCTCTTACCTAATGTGTTAAGACCATATTCACAAACAGTATTGGGTTGTGTTAAAGATAAAAATGCTAAAAGTTGAAAATTAAACTCTCAGAATAGGAGAGCAAGGATAATTGCACAACTTTTATTACAAAAGAGTTGCTATTATTCTGCAAGGTCCTCCAAACCAACCAATTCAATGCCGTGGCGTCAGAACCGACTTCCAGCTGACCGTCCAATGGGTATTCAGAGGCTGAAAATGAGCACAGGAGGAGCCTGTCCATCCTTCTCTCATGGAGCAGGTACAGCTAGTGAACTGGAACCGTTCGCTTCTGCAACTCTATCCACGAGGCCACCAGAGTTCCCTGTAAATGTCATCAGTGTCATTTTTTGTCCCTGTAGAAACTGCTGAAAGCTTAACTAACAATAAGTCATATGACTGTGAGGAGTCTTCAAATCATTAAAAAAAAAAAACCAACCAATTTTTTTTTCTTTCTATATTCTCAGCAAAATAAAATGGGGGTACTCTTAAATGACTGCAACAATATTTTTTAAAAACCTGAAAAATGGAGGGGAAGGAGGATTTTGCCAAAAAACAACTGAAAAGATTACAAATTATCGATTCCAAAGTCAGTGTTAAAAATGTCATGACAGAACTTAAACCACATAAATCCGTGATAATCATTATTTTTAAGGCTTTGAAAACTGACAGCTGTCAGGGGCTGTCTTTTTCCAACCCTTGATCACATCGCTGATGTCTAACAGCATGGAAAATTCTTTTAATGTTAGTGAACTTTTGTTGATGGAGGTTTTGCCTATTCAGAAGGAGCTTGTAAATTCCCTAACCTCAAATACTGTCAAAATTAGACTGATTTAATGCAGCTCTATAATATATTAAACCATGACACAATGTCAGGGTTTGGGATTTCTTTTAAAAAACTGTACCTGTTTATTTCAGCATGGTGAGACTGTGAACTGAGAAGCCAGTTCCACTCTGCCTGGACTTCTGATCTACAGAAATGGTAAAATAATGAATGGGTGCTGTTTTCAGCCACTTAGATAGCTAATGTAATGCCTGAGGGGACTGAGGTAAATTGGGAGGGCGGGGAGGAAATCCCAACAACAACAAAAGAAAACACAACAAACTCAAGATAATTATTAACTCCAGGGCTCAGGGTGGGGAAACTGTGCAAGGAAGGGGTAACCACAATAGATTTTATGATTGTCCTCAAATCCCTCACCCCTCAGGTGACCTTCATGACTGCTCATAATCAACAGCATAAAGTGCATGTGATGCCAAATGACCATCAATGTTAAGTCATAAAAGAAAATGCAGAGTCTGTGCTGCTCTCTAGAACACACACACATGAACCTCTGACCCCCAAAGCCAGCAAATTTCGAGAAGACCAGTGTGCAGAACTGGGATGGCAGGTAAACGCTGCTAAGTTTTAGGTGATCTGTTTGGTAGCGGCAGCTGTGGGGTAGTCTATTGAAGCCTCTACCATTTGTGGTCACCAGTACTACAATGTCACTACAGACACAGTGAATACTGATCTGCTGAAAATGTCACTACCATGTTAAAACAACAGTGAAGGATGGCAAGTTTGTGTGCATGTGCTATTTTGTTGTTATGTGCCATCAAGTCAGAACTGATGCATAGCTGACCCTCCAGCAGGTTTTCAGAGGCTGTGAATTGCTTGGGAAGAGACTGCTCATCATTCTCCAGCAGAGTGGCTGGCAGATTTGAACTGCATGCCTTTCAGGCAGTAGCACAACCTCCTTTTGCACTAGGCAATGAGACTGAAGTAAGTTAAATCTGCCTCTCTATAGTAGAAAGTACATGGATTGCTCCTAAATTCAAAACAGTGCAAAATGAGAAGCAACAATGAGATACAAGGTAAAAAGAGGAAAAGGAACAATTGAAAAAAATGAAATGTCATTTCTCTAAAACAAACTCCAAATCCACTGTTGTGGAGGGGAGCTGATGTGACTCATAGTAACATACAGGATGAAGCACAACAGAGCAGGTTAAGACTGCTCCCCTGAACTCCCCAGGCTCGAAGCCTTTACAGGAGCACATTGCCGCATCTTTGTCTTGCAGCAGTTGATGGGTTTGAACTGTCAACCTCTCAGCTAGCAGCCCAACACTTAACTCACGTGCCACCTGGGCTCCTGCAGCTTCTCTGGGAATGAGAAAAATAGTAAGGAAGAAAATAGAAGAGCTACTAATTTCTGCAGAACACTGACAAAAGTATTTTATTCTTAAATTATGTCCTTGAATAAATTTGCTACCAGTAAAATCACAGGGAGGGCAAAACAAAAGAAATGCACTCCAAAAATCTCTTTCAGTCAGCAGCGTAGATTCCAAAAGAAAGTCACTGTTACGTCAGAGGCCTTGCCACTTCTGCGTCTGCATTCTTCACTGCACTGCATAGTTCAAATAATGGCCAGCTCTATATACATCTCAATAAAATCCAAACCAAAAGGATGAGGGGGAAAAGCCATTAAAAGATCACAGAGAAAACTATGATTAAGATAATCATGTAGCGATAACTCTAATCTAGCAATATATTGCTTGTTTTAGAAATAAATACATGTATGGTACACTTCATAAACTAATACATTTGTAAACAAAGATGTTAAGCTTCCATTATATGGCAAAGTGAAAGAACTAACTGGGAGGCTCCCCTCATATATCCTCTCCTCAAAACCCAGTTACCATCAGGTTCTTTCCAACTCATGCTGCTGCTGCTGATGTTGTTAGGTGCCGTCAAGTACGACTCAGTAACCTTGTGAATGACAGATCTGAACCCTGTCCTATCCTGTGCCACCCTCACAACCTCGGACACACTCGAGCCCACTGCTGCAGCCACTGTGTCAATCCATCTGGTTGTAGATCTTCCTCTCCTGTGCTCCCCCCCCCCCCACCATATGATGTCCTTCTCCAAGGTTTGTGGGCCACATATATTTCAGAGCAGAACTGAGCTCTATAGGGTTTTCAAGGTTATGGCCTTTCAGAAGCAAATTGCAGGGATTTTTCCCCAGACACTACTGGCTGGGTCTGGAACCACCAACCTTTCAGTTGGTAGCTGGATGCTTAACCTCTTGTGCTAGCCAGGGACCTCACTGAGAGCCCCAAGTGTCAAAGTGAGAAGGTGGCCTCACTCTGCTCCCCTCTATTCCCACTTTTCTCATTCAGACTACAGCCAGCCACGTGGACTTGTCTACCTGCCTAAGGCCTTTTCAGACTCACCAGGAGGCCTATTCTCCAGTCTCCTCTCTTCCCTGTCCTGCATGTCAGTGCACTCACTTCTGTGGTTTTTAGGTCTCAGGCAGCGACACTTAAATTCAGTCACAATCTGGCTGTAGTTTTAGAGGAGGTAGCACCCACTGGGCTCTGGACCTAATAAGTATGACAGCATCTACTATAGACAGTTTCCATTTACTACTGTCTCCATCAGTGGCAACTAGAAGGAGAAATGACTATAGCAAAGCAGAATGTCATCATTCCTGGACTCACTGGCTACCCTACCATCAAAGATTCCATTAGCCTTTAGCATAAACTAACCAAAATAATAGTCAGTAGCAATTACTATCATTTAGGAAGATGGGCACTTAAATATGTAAAGATACAGAGATATCATTATGACTGACTGGAGGAAAATATGTCTTTTCCTTTACTTTGTGCTCTGGAAAGTTATATTCAATTTATTTGTATAAATGTCTACCTAAATTTTCATTATTATTATTATTATTTATTATTATTATTACCTTATCTTATTTTTGGTTAAGCTTACATGGAAAATTAGGTTCCCATTTAGTGATTTCTATACACATTGTTCAGTGAAATTGGCTACAATTTCTACAAAGTGCCCGAATTCTCATTCTTTCCATTCTGGTTATACTATTTCTATTTCTGCCTACCTTTTTAGTCTAATCGCTCTTCAACAAACCTCAAAAATAATGTTGGGCTGGGTGAAAAAATTTCTGTAACATATTCCATTAAAATTCTTCTCATACTTAAAGCTTTATTTTACTAATTAAACCAACAAATACAAATACTTATCAATCAGGCATTTTAAATTAAATAAGATAGTCCTTATCCTCAAGGAGGCTGTAAAGAAAATAAGTACTTTAATAAGACATAGGCAGAATGTGTTAAATTCTACAGGAAAAATACAACGGGAGAGTCAGTCACATGCAGTTGTAGGGCTAAGAAAGATTTGTACAGAGGATTTGAATAGCTTCTCCAAAAGTCTAACTGTTCATCTCCCACTACATTTATCTAAGGGACCTCTGGTGTGTAGTCTGCCGGCTCAATTCCACAGACGGTTCCTTGAGACAAAGATTGGCAATTTCCTATCATGTAATCTGCAGACTTGGAAACCCAAGGGAGGTTCAGCTCTGAGTCAGTTTCAATTTGATAATAATGAGTTTTTTAGTTTTACCTTATCCCAACACCCTGACTTCACCTAAAACTGTGCCGCTGTGGAAATCCTAACTGTTGTTGGAACTCCCTTTCAGATTAAACTCTGAATAAAATTTTCCTGTTAGGGAAAAACTGTATCCTTTTCATGAATCTCCAGAGGTACTCCCCTGGGGAAGGCAAATGGCTAAGCTGATGGGTAAAATTGGGGGTGGTTCTTTCTATCCATCTTCACCTGGATGAACAAACAACATTTTATCCTTGTGTTGTTTTTTGTTTTTGTTTTGTTTTTCAGCTGTTGTTTATTGACATACAGGTAGGCTCTATAGCAACAGGCCTGGAGGTGGCTGTAGTGGGAAAATGGAAGGTGGAGGGAGGAGTGTTTGTCTGTAGAGACAGCTGAATGGAGTGCAGGAAAGAGAAGCGCCCAGTACACGAACAAGGTGAGAAGAGGGGAGGCTGAAGGGCTGCAGAAGCGATTAAGGGCCAAGGCCACTCTGTGTACACTTTAACCACTGCCCCGTGGCTTCGGCCCTGGCTCTTGCTACTTCCTGACCCCAGGCCAGGACTGAATTTTCTACAGGAACTGAACACAAAGGAGAGGGAATCACTGGCCTTTTGCATTAAATAAGCACAGGGCCTCCAGTCCTACACCCCTCATTCTTCCCTTGCCCGAGTGGAGAAAGATGAAGGCAGTCAGCCTGAGTTACCTCACCAAACTAGGGTCTTAACAAATAGTCATGTGCCACAGAACTTTGTCTTTCTTCCCTGTTGTCCCAGCCCACCAGTGCCACACTATCCCAAGTAAGCACTACAAGCGTTGCTGGCCTAATGGATGGATTGTGGGGAGAGGATGGGACAGGGGCTGGAGGATATCCTCCAGGGTCCATCATGGCACAGGCACTACACGCATGGTGTTGGTGAAGCCGGAGCCTGGACGCCACCCGGTTCTTGTGTTGTTTTGAACTGACCCTTAGCTGAACTTCCAGCGGGTTTTCAGAGGCCGTTTTAATCACGCAGGAGGAGACTGCCCATCTTTCTCCCATGGAGCAGCTGGTGGATTTGAACCATGTGACTTCAGGATTGTAGTCCAGCTCTTTATCACTAGGCCTACAAAAAATTTAGCACAACAACTCTATTTCCTCCATGTTGGGCTCAGTAGCCATTGATATATCTGTCTCTAGTCTTGGTCATTCTTAACATTTGAGAGTGCAAAGGGAGAAGATAGATGAATTTTTGGACTAAACAACAAAAATATTACATGATCTACCTGTGCAATATGCCTCATAAAGAAGCTCTAGTGGCACAGTTAGTCTGTAAGAGGTAGTGCTGCAAACCCAAATGGGCAGCCTCTTCTGTGGTTCAAATCCACCAGCAGCTCCTCGGGAGAAAGAAAGGCAAACTCCTACTGTGTGCGATTCAAAGCCTCCTAAAAACCCACTGAAAGGTCTGCTATGAGTCAGTTCTGATGCAAAAGCAATGAGTTGACTTAAGTTGATATCCTATAATCCATTAATCCTTGATCAACTTACCTGTTTCTTCTTTATTCCTATCTTAAAGAAACTTTGTTCATATAGGAATTAAGAACATCATTAAATGTGATCTCCAGGCTTTGGTAGATATTATTAACCCATAGTGATTCGTCTATAGTTCTCCATTCATTTTTAATTCTCATACCGTATAGAAACTACTCCAAACCCTCCTAAATTCTCACTCATCACAGGTAAACCTTGTCTGCATGTGAATTTGAAATATATACACTTCATATCCACACTCCTCTCTGCAGTCTATCTCCTGTTAAACATTAAAATTTCTAACTTGTGTTCTGATTCCCTTCGGTTTACTCAAGAATCTTTCTCAATTACTCCCTCTTCTTCCTCAGTCTTCACTTTTACAGTCTAATATTTCTTTCCTCTCTTTACACAAGCATGCTCAAAATCTGTTTTAAAAACACGACAAAACTAAAACCTTCTTCTAGCCTGACTTTTTTTAGCAGTCAAAAAATTACCTGCCCAGCTTCTCACTTTGCATTCACAACACAGTATAATACACCCCACCAACCCCTCCCATGGAAAGGCTCGCATAGGTATGATTAAATCACCTCTATGTTAGCAAACTCAACACATGCTTTTCAATTCTTCTTTGATTTGACCTTGGTAGCATTTGACATTTAACAACTTCCTTCTTGAAAGTCTCTCCTACTGTTTGGGGGTTTTTTAATCATTGCCACCTACTTCTCCATCTATACCACATTTTTACACAAATGATGCGTGCACCATGCATTTTTTTCCACACAGAAAAACCTCCTCCACATTATTTTCAAAAGTATGTTCTGACAATGTTTTTACATGTTGCTCACTTCATTTTCAATTGTTTTCCCCCTGTGAGATGATTCTTCTGTTAAACTTCTTCTGTTGGTACCTGTTACCATGGAGGTGTCAGTGCTAGCAGCTGACACTCGACAGCCAACCCTGGGGTTTTTACTGCAGCCCCTCTCCCGGCAGGATTCCGGTCCTGCCCTGCTACAGAGCAAACACGGAGTTTGATGTTCTGATTACTGAGGTCCTACCAAATTCAATTCACAAGATGGATTGACATGGTGACCGTAATGATGGGCTCAAGTGTCTCAGAAATCACTGAAGACAGGGTAGGACAGGGCAAGGTTCAAATATGTTGCTCACGGGGTAGGTGACCTGACGGGACCTTACAATAATATACCCCATGGCCTGCACATGTATTATTAAAAGGAACATTTTCACACTATTTTATTAGGTGAAGTAACCCAAAATTTACTCTTAAAATGACACAAGAATGCAAGATATGTGTGGTATATGCATGGGTGCTCTATGAAAAAAATTTGTTTACATATTTTAGCCATTTCTACCTGTCACATATGCGTGTGTGTTATTTACATGGGCAAAAGTATGGCATATTTCAAATTCTCTGTCTTCACTGGGAAAACCTTAAATTTTAATGTGTTTCCAAGATTCTACTGGCTTTCATCTTGTTGGACTAAATAAATAGGCCTGGGAGGGGCCTATTTGCAGCATGAATTTTCCTACATGCCTATACGTTAGTAAGGTTAAGCCTGAACTCATTTGCTTCCTCCTTCCCTCCCTGGCCCCACTAGTATTAAACTCAATTGCTATAATTTGTCTGTTTTCTCTTCCAAGACATATCTAGAGGTGAAACTAATACACTACAGTCATGGAGGCTTCTAGAGGAAACAGGATTAGAGACAGGAGTGACAATACAGCACTGGCAATTGTTCATTGGGGTCTCTAAGGAGATATAGTCATAACAGGCTGCCAGATGAACCTTGCTGAACTATATAAGAAGGATCTTGAGGGAAGTGATACATATTTGCATCTCTGTATCTCTTGTGCTTGGCACAAATGCCTGGCATATGGTGGGTACACAGTTCATGTATTTTAATGGAAAAAGTAAAAGCAGAATGGGATTATCTGAGATAAGCTTTAAAGAATGAGCAGGATTTCAACAGCTATAAATGGGGAGAAGTCATTTAAGTTGGAGGGCTCAGGAAGAGCAGAGGCAGAGACCAAGCAATACCGAACTGGTGAATGTAAAAGGACAAATATTTATGAGTGGCACCAGATTTCTGAGGCATGTGTTTTCATGACATCTGAAGCAGACATATAACTCAGAAGGCAAAGGGAGTAGTACAAGGGAGGTCTTGTGAGCAGTAAGATTGGTGAGTGGAATGGAATACTCAAACAAAGGGTACTTCTTACATATCTCTAAGTAGAAATATAGGAAGGCCTGAACTTTAGCAACTCACATTAAGAATAAGAAAAGAAAAACACTACTTTTAAGAGAGGTCTGGTGGCTGAGAGGTAAGGAGTTGCACTGTCAACCTAAAGGCAGGTGGTTTGAACCCACCAGCTACTCTGAGGGAAAAAGGTGGGCAATCTCCTCCTGTGTAACTCACAGCCTCTGAAACCTGCTGGAAGATCAGCTATGAGTCAGTTCTGACTCTACAGCACATAACAACTACAACTTTTAAGACTGAAAGTGAATCATGAACCTTTGGAATAGTCAAGAACAATGGATAAACTGAAATGTTACATTTAAGAGAACAGAAAATTTTAAACCACAAATTAAAAAGGAATATATACATCTTTATTTATTTATTAAAAAAATAAAACTAGCCCAAGCTGACTGCACTAAACTATCATGAATACTACTGGGTATCAGAAAACACAAGGTATTAATTAGAGTTAATTGAATTGGCAAGGATCTGATATGCACGACCACTAGAGAAGCCATTCTGTCCATTCTCTGTGAGGGTCATTCCACGATATTTGAGGGGGGCTTTATCAGAGTGTAACCATACCGTGAAGCTGTTGTTTGCATTTTTTGTGCTGGCTTCAGCGACACTGGCATCTGAGAGGTCAACTTCATCAAATATCAGAGACTGTTAATGAGAAAAAACATAAACAGATTAGACAAAAACACAAGTAAATGTTCTTTAACAATTTTTTCCCCTTTTTACTACTAGGTCATGACTATGAATGTGTTTCAGAAGTCATGGATAGAAAAAGGAAGAAAAAGTAAATTTAGTGGCATTTTCAAAGTTCTTCAAAGAAGCAGCAGGCATACAGTTAACTGTTAGCCCCAAATAGAAAGGAAATCTAAGACTCCACTAGCACTCTGTCAGTGCGAGTGTTCTTTGCTCTCTGGACAAATAACAGCTTATAACCATCCAGTCAATTCTGATGCACAGTGACCCTACAGGACAGAGAATGCTCCAGTGGATTTACAAGGGAGCTCTGGTGGCCTAGTGGTAAGAAACTGTAATGCAACCCCAAAGGCACACAGTTCTAGTCCACCAACTCTTCAACAGGAGGAGGATGGGCAATCGCCTCCTGTGATTAACTGCCTCAAAATCTGTCAAGGGTCAGTATGGGACAGTTTCAACTCAATGGTACCCAACAACAACAATAACAATCTTCACAGTGGCAGGCTGCCACATCTTTCTCCCACAGAGTAAGTGTGGGTTCAAACTGCTGATCTTCTGGTTAGTAACCAAGCATTTTACCACTGCACTAGAGGGACTGTTTGGACCCATAATATGAGGAGTCATTCCAGTATCTGATGTACACACCTAATAAATCATCAAAACCTGTAACAACTCAGCCCGGGAGGCGGAGGCAGAGGCAACACCATTGCTCAGGGGAAGTTTGCTAACTGAGACATGAGAAGAACCAATCTGGGCTCAGAATAACAGGGCAAGCCATTTTGAACTTAATTTTTCTCACCTATAATTACTTGTTCGAATAAAAGGCATTTTTCTCTGGAAATATAACTTAAAAGCTGACTCAACAACAAAAATTTCAGAGATAAAACTCTAGAAGGAATTTGTTTCAAATCTAAAAAGTAGAGATCAAGAAATTGGAGTCCATTAATGTATCTATTTCACTCATAGTCAGTAAATCACCCCTCCCTCATCCAGGGTTCTTCCGGCAGGGCTGACTGGCACACAGTGCACCAGAAAGGCTGGGACAAGTCTCCCCCGCCTCATATCTTCCACCACCCACCAGATCCTGCAGAATTATCCAAGTCAATGTCACCCACTTTGATGATAAGACTTGTTCCCTGGCTTAAAAGAACTTACACACCAGCACAAGAGATGAAACAGGTCCCAGTACTTTTAACAAGAGGTAGAGATAGAAAAGTGGAAGAGAAGGTATGTGAAAAAATGCAACAGAAGTCATAGTTGACTTCTCTAGGAGAAAACTATTTATCTTATGAGTTATAACAAAATGTGAGATTTACTCTAGCTACTAAAAAGGGCACTCTGGTGCCCTACTGTTAAGTAGCTGCGCTGTCAACTCCAAGGCAGGCCACTCAAATTCACCAGCTGCTTCAAAGGAGAAAGATGGGCAACCTCCTCCTATGTGATTAACATCTTCTCGAAGCCTGCTGGGAGGTCACCTATGAATCAGCTCCACGTCCGTGGCACACAACAACAATAACAACATATCTAATAATATAAGTGAGCTTTTATGGCCAAGTGGTAAGAAGCTGTGCTGCAATCTCAAAAGCACAAGGTTCAAATCTCGCAGCTGCCAAGCAGGAGACGGAGAGCCAATCTCCTCTAGTGCCATTTACTGCCTCTGAAAACCCACTGGAGGGGCAGCTATGAGTCGGTTCCCACTTGATGGCATCCAATAACAACAATAAAAGTTAAATGAAGTGTTTAACTGAAAAGCAAGAAAGGAAACTACACAAGAACCTTGCTGTCACACTTTCCCTCGAGGACCAGTCATAGGACAGACTCAAACAGCAAGCAGCCCATGGGATAGGAGGAGGGTGCAAGAAGGATCACATTTATTCTCACTCCGATAGAAGAGTAGTAATAGAAGAGTCAGCCCCCAAGAAAAAACAGATTCTAGGACCAAAATCTTAAATCCATCCACAACTGCAAGTATGTGCAAATAATATTTCTTCTAGTTACCTTTGAGTTCTTTGCATAATAAAGGGTACGGCCTCGAAGTTTGAAGTATCGTTTTTTCCACCTTTGGAAAGAACTGGTTTGCTTCAATAGTTGTCCTTCTTTAATACTGGTCTGAGGAGAAGGAGAAGCAAAATGACATGATTAAGGTAATATACAAAACCAAAAAGCAATGATACATCACTAAATATACACCTGCCTGTGCCACAGTATATACCCAACTATTACACTATCCAAAAACAAACAGACGAAACACCCACTGCCAATGTGTCGATTCCAAGTCACAGTGACCCCTCCCTGGGTTTCTAAGGCTGTGAATCTATATAGTAGAACTGCCTGGGATCTTTCTCCCAAGGAATGGCTGGTGGATTCCAACTGCCAGCTTTACAGTTGGGAGCCCAATCTGTTTGGCACTGCACCTCACAGCTCTGCTATTACAGGACTCTTACTACCAAGAAGACGCAAAGTACTGAGAAGACCTGATTTTTCCTAACAAAGTAGATCATATTAATGTTGACTTTCAATTCCAAAAGGCATTTACTCTAAAGCCTTGCTCTGGGACTGTCCTCTAGAAACTGTCATGATGGTATTAAAATTTAATGACACATGATAACAAATGTACAAGCACCAAAAGATAAACAGGCAAATGAGACCTCATAAAAATGAAATGCTTTGGTGCTTTGGTTCATCCAAAGGACTTTAGCAACACGGTATTTGGGAAATATCTATCTGGATAAGGGTCTAGTATCTGTGTGTATATATATATATATATATATATATAAATATATATATATATATGTGTGTGTGTGTGTGTGTGTGTGTTTTAAAATGCAGACATTTACTTAATATATGATATCTTCCTATATATACATATGTAGATACATGCTACATGTATATATGTACATATATAGTATATACACATATACCTATATACTTTTGTACAGAAACTTCTGCAACTTATCAATAAAAAGACAATCCAATAAAAAAGATTGGCAAAGGCTTTGAACAGACAGTTCACCAGAATATATTCAAATAGTCAACAAGCACATGAAAAGATGCTCAAGTCATTAGCCATTAGGGAAATGCAAATCAAAACCACAAAGTGAGATCACCTCACTCCCATTAGCAAATCATTAAGGCAACAGAAGCCACGGGAAGGAGGAGTACAAGAGTAAAAGTCAACAGAGGTGAACACTATTATATACACAAGCCTGCAACAACAATAACCTACAAGTGGATAGGTATGGGAAGAAGAATGGGGTGATATCCATGAATATATATACACAGATTTGACAGGGACCCTTCTACACATATATGTATTTACACATTATCATAGATTGAACGATTGTTTCCTCCCCCCAGTATGTGTCAGCTTAGCTGAGCTCTGCACCATCTGGTTCTTTGATTCTCAGTGGTTTGGCAGTGAAGTAATGTGTTAGTTATGCAAAGACTGCACATAATGGGGTCTGATGTGATAAACCAATCAGCTGTAAAAGGATGAAGTTTGGGATGCTATACTCTTAAATCATGTCACAGCCTTGATCTCATTTAAAGGCTATCTCTCTCAGGTAGGTCTAGAACACCATTTTATCTTACTAGATAACAGAAGAGAGACGTGAGCAGTGAATAAGGATCTAGTACCACCAAGTGGGCCGGGAATGGAGTGTGCCCTCTGGGCCCAGGTTCCTGGGGAGGTATTCTCCTCGACACAGGGATGGGCCAAGGCATGTGGAGATCTCCAGGGAATGCTGGGCCCAAAGATGCTGAAAGGAAACAAGCACCTTCCTCCCAAGAAGAGCCCCAGAGTCAGTCAGGACACTAAATTCAGATTTCCAGTCTCCTAAGCAAGGAGATCTTTTGCTTTCTCCATGGACGATATCCTTGATGTCCCATATTTCATCTGGTCTTCAACTGTTAGTGTTCAATGTCTCAAACTTATTCCTAAGATGATCTTGAAAGTTCAATGGAATAGATTCAAGATCATAACTCGTTTCCTGTGGACTTAACTTTATTGTTCTTCAGCCTCAATTTGAACCTGCATATGAGTAATTAATAGTCTGACACACACTCCACCCCTGGACTAATTTTGAGTGCCGATACTGAGCTTCTCCAACAATGTCTTCCACAAATATAGTCAATCTGATTCCTATGCAGACCATCAGGTGAGATTCATGTGTGAAGTTGTTGCGTCTTTTGAAAAAGGTATTTGCAATGAATAAATCATTGTAAAATACAATCATTTTTTTTCCATTCTCACTTCTACACCAAACCTACATTTTCTAACTACTATTCCTTCTTCACTGTTTCCCACTTTTGCATTCCAGTCAACAATTATCATCTCTAAGGAAAGGCTCTTTGGAGACAGGAATGATGAGGCTTTGCCTCACATACTTTGGGCATGTTGCTATACCTTGAAGAGAGACATGATGTTGGGAAAGGCGGAGGGTCGGCGAAGGAGAGCAAGACCCTCAACTAGGTGGACTGACACAGTGACTGTTGCGCTGGGCTCTTGTGTGTCAGCAAGAGTGAGGATGGCCCAGGCGAGAAGAGGGTTCATATGTTTTGTTCATAGAGTCACTATGAGTCATACTAGACTTGATGGCATCTAACAATAACAACAGCTAGGAGAAAATATTTCTGTTTAATGAAAGTTATCCACTTGGAGCATTACTGTTATAGTAGCATGAGATAAATAAGACACATATGCTACAAATAAGCCAGCAGAGCATTTAAAGGGAAGCATTACAAAACCTCTTAGTCATAACCAAACACCTTGAGAGAATGAGTCACTTGGCCTGGGATTGAGGATCATAGCCTTTGAAGACATGGAATTAACTGGCACAACAACAATCTTGTATATTCTACCTAGGTGAATAGTGTTTGGAGTCTTTAACTCTTCTAAGAGGCCATGCATGGTGCAAAGACTGGTCTCTCCCTATTTGGAGGTTCCCAAAACTAATGGGCCATGTGAATCTCAGCATCTAAGACCTTGAAACTAAAAGTACCAGATGATACTGAGCCACCACAACCAACTGCTTCAAAAGGGATTGCATTGAAGGTCCTGGATAGGAGACAAAAGTAGAGCAAAGCTCAATATTAGTATTGATCAGGCTGAGTGGTCAGATGGAAACTCTGGTGGCCTCGTTAGCAGTAAGGAGTTGCGTAGCCAACCTAAAGGCAGACAGTTGTAATTCTGCTCCACAGGAAGAAGATGGGCCATCTCCTCCTCTGTGATTTACAGCCTCTGAAAACACATTGGAGGGTCAGCTATGAGTTAGTTCCAACTCGAAAGTACATAACAACAATATACTGGTCAGAAAGATAGGGACTGATGGACCGTCTAAGAGTACAGACCTGAGTCACTATAAACCTGCAACGGAACTCAGTTTTCCATCAAAGACAAGTCTATAACAGTATTGCCAGTGAGGCACCGCTCCTTAGGACAATAACAACGTGGATCAAAAGGGCTGCATTTGTCCAAGGACGAAGTTCAGAAGACAGAAGTGTTAGGAAAGAAAGGTGAATGGAAAAGGGAAACCCAGGGACAGAGTGGATGGGAGTGGGTATGCTACTGCACTGCAAAAACCCAACTGAGATCGTAAATCATAATGTATACAGATTGCTGAATGGAAAACTGACATTTCTACAAACCATTAATAGAAAACGAAAGAAAACAATTAATTAGTTCTTTAAAATAGGTGAAAGTAAAACTATCGGATGACCCCTCCCAATCTAATTTATACACCTAGAAGAAAAAAAGATAAAATTGCAAACAAAAGCCTGAAAACCAATGTTTGTGCAGTACTTTCTACAATATTCAAAAGAGAGAATCAACCAAAATATCCACCACCAAATGAATGAATACAAAGTGTGATGCACACAAACACTGACCTTAAAGAAAAATGAAGTTCTGTGAAATGAAACCTCAAGAACATGTTGAGTGGAATTAGTCAGTTGCAAAAGAACAAATACTGTCTGGGTTTACTTACGCATCAACACAGAAAACAGTGATTGTTAGCGGTTACCAGAAATGAGGGTAAGGAAGAAAGGGGGAGTATCTGTCTGGGGGACACTGAGTTTATATTCATGGTGATGAGGTGACTCAGAAAAGGACAGTGATTGTGATTGCACAACATAAAGAACGTCATCAGTATCACTGAATTTTACAGGCAGGAACAAGTAAACTGGCTAATGTTTTGGTATGTATAGTTCTACCCTCAAAACTCCCACATAATTCATGACAGCTGAATACTTTTGAAACTTTGAAACCAAAGACATACTTTAAGATGGAAGTCCATTATGCACTAATGATATGAACCGAGCAAATTAATTATATGTGCCCTAGTTTCGCCACCTAAATAAAAAAAAAATTACATCAAATCCACAAATGTATTACATCTGATTTAATTATTAAAAAAACAAACAATCCTATAAAGCATATAAAGGAGGTAAGGACTTGTGTTGCCATCAAAAATACAATTCAAATCCACCAGCTGCTACAAGGGAGAAAGACAGGCTGTCTCTTCCCACGTGATTTATAGCCTTTGGAAACTCTGGGAGTTTTTACCATTATATTAATCACTATTAACATAAACTCAGTATCCCCTAGACAAATACTCCCCCTTTCTTCCTCATTCTCATTTCTGGTAACTGCTAACAATCACTGTTTTCTATGTTGATACTTAAGTGAACTATTTGTCCTTTTATAAATGACTAATTCCACTTAACATGTTTTCAAGGTTTAATAAACCTTAGGGAGCTCTGGTGGCCCAGTTCTCAGAAGCTGTGATGCTTCTTATCAGGTTCAAAACCTCCAGCTTCTCCATGGGAGAAAGATGGGCAGTTTCCTCCTGTGTGATTTACTGCCTCTGAAAACCTGCTGGAGGGTCAGCTGTGGGTTAGTTCCAACTCAAGGATAATGAGTGAAGTGAAGTGATGTAGCTCTTATGACCTACAGAGTACCTAAGGAGTCCTGGGGGTGCAACAGTTAAGCATCCAGCTGCTATCCAAAGAGCAGAGTTTCAAATCTACAAACTATTCTGACACAGACAGACCTAAAGATCTGTTCCATGACAATCACAGCCTTAGAAACCCTACAGGGTAGTTATGTTCTGTCATCTGGGTTCAAAGTAAGTTAGAAACAGTTTGACAGCACCTAACAACAACGAGACACTTAATACACTGTCTCCATAATGGAAAATATTCAGTAGGTAGACTGCTCTATCTTTATGCTATTAAACTCAGGGAACTGCTTCGAGGCACTAAGCTGTAAGAGCTTCTTGGAAAAAGTAAGTGTCTCTGGCCACTGTGAGCGCAAACAACAGCTGGAGTAGGAGAGTATCAAGAGGTGAAGTTAAGGGAGACAGGAGCCTGCATATGCTGGCCACAGCTGGGAATGAGCGTGCGTGTTGTTCTAAGTGCTAAAAGCTAGCGAAATGTGGAAGTCAGACAGTGATGATGGGGAGACAGGAAGAGGGGAAGTGAGGGACCAATTAGAAGTTACTGCAGTAGTCCACAGGGGACACAGACACTTGAGTCAGGATTGTAGAAACAAGATGGAGAGAAGCAGAGGGGTCTGGGATGTTATTAGGGGATCGAATCTATTGAATTTGCTAAGACATGAAGGGTAAAGAATAAAAGAAAATGTCTAAGCAGCTTAGGTAAGTGAATGCAAAAGACTAAGGGAAAAGAGGCTGACAGGATTGGCTGGGAGGGCTGATAAATAAAAAAACAGACAGAACGGTAACCTCAAAGAGTCGTTCTCATTTGAGATTCTAATGGGAAGTGGAGAGAAAGAAATGTTTGCTCTTCAGATGCAGACGAAAGTTACCAGAATCAGGCAGTGAAAATGATGAATTCCTACGAAGGTGTCTTAGGCGAGCTGTCTAAACCCCTCACATAGCACTTGCTCCTGAGATTTTAAATGCAGACTAAAAAGTGGGCCACCAGCCAAAAGGGGAAAACTTCCCTTGTTCTTTACTAAGGAAAGTGCTTGATGGTCCTGGTTACAGGACTGACACCTGGATCCTCGAGAGACAAACATGAGGGCAGTTAAAGCAATTTCATGATGCAAGAATTTCATTACAACATAAGCGGGGGTTGCCACACGGGATTTTATTCGCCAAATGATGCTGAGGCAAAAAGCTTTTCAAAAAAATACTAATCAAAGGCTACTGCTATGAAAGGGGTAAGGTAATCTCATCCTTCTAGTCCTAATTGTTGTTCTTATTATGTGCTGTCAAGTCACCTGCAACCCACAGCAACCCTATGTACAAGCAGCTCTAAAACCTGCCCTATCCTGAGCCAGTGTCATCAATTCAGACACACCAACCCCCACTGACCTACTTATTGTATCAATCCATCTCATCCGGGTCTTCTGCTTCTGCACTGTCCCTCCAACCTTCCAAGCATCATATCCTTTTCCAAAGACCAGTCTTCTCCTGGCCACATGCCCAAAGTATGTGAGACGAAGTTTCAAAATCCTAGCCTCCAAGGAGAGACTTGGTTTCACCCTCTCCAAGACAGACGTATTTGTTCTCTTGACAACCCATGGTATGTTCAAGACTCTCCTCCGCACCACAGGGGTATTTTCTAGACCTTTACATAAATGAAAACATGCAATATGTAACTTTTTTTCCCAGCTGGACTTCTTACACTCAGGAAAGCTAGGGTGGTACAGTTAACAGGCTCGACTGCTAACCAAAAGGCTGGAGGTTTGAATTCACTCAGAGTACCTTTGGAAGAAAGGAATCAGCTACCGAAAGCACCATGAAGCCCACTCTGCCTAACTACCGTGAGACGCAGTCATGCTGCTCTGTGTGTCGATACTGCATTCATTTTTACTGTGAGTCATGCTCCATCGTGTGGATATGCCACAGTTCATCCAGCCACATGGTGATGGGCAGAACTGCATCCCATTTTGAGTTACTGCAAAAAAAAAAAGCTACACTGATCATTCATGGACAAATTTGGTGTGGGCATATGCTTTTGCTTCTCCTGGAGAGATAGACACCTAAGAATGAAAGAGCTGGGTCATGTGATAGGTCCTTGTTTTAACTTTTCAGGAAATTACCAAGCTATTCTTCCAAAATTAGTTGGGATATTTTACATTCCATTCCCACCAGCAGCGTGTGACTTCCAAAAGAAAAAACAGATACATCTTGGAAAACATGCAGCCAGAGTGGTCCTTGGAGGTAAGGAAGGTGAAGCTTTGTCTCCAATACTCTGGACATATTGTTAGGAGAGACTATTCCTTGGAAACAGGCAACATGCTTGGAAAGGTGGAGAGACAGCAAAAGAGAGGAAGACTCCCAAGGAGATGGACAGACAGAGAGACTACAGCAATGGACTCAAGTGTGTCAGAGATGACAAGGATGCCCCAGGACAGGGTTCGGGGCTATTGTTCATCGGGTCACGGTGAGTCAGTCACTCATGCCTCAACCGGATCTAAAAACAACAACAAAAATACCAACAGGGAATGTGTAAGAATTTTTTTGTTTTCAATACATATTTTGTATATAGGTAAAACAAAAGGAAGAGATGGCAAAGTAAAAGAGGTGAATAAAAAAAAATTCCAAAGGGCAGCTTTAAAAGACAAAGCAAAATTAATGTGCAAAGAGCTACAGTTAGAATAAAAACAGAAGTGTGTGAATTACACTTAACTCTAAAAATTCAGCCATTCATGAGCTCTGGTGACATAGTCCAGGTGGCTGTGCTGCTAGCCCCAAAGTGGGCCTCCCTGCTGGTCTGCACCCAGCAGGGGCTCCACAGGAGAAAAAAGACACCCTCTCCCGACAGCCACACACACACAAAAGCCCACTACAGCGTCAGCTATGAGTCAGTCCCAAATGGATGGCAGTGAGTTTCTTGTTACTTTCTCTGAACACTAAAATGTCCCAGTATTCAGCTGGGTAATGTGGCCTTCTAAACCCATGTTTCAAAGTGTGTACACATTTAATGGGTATAATGCTAAGATACGCTTATAATTTACCTACAAAGCTCTCCCAGACCATGGAGAAATGTTAACATTGATGAAGACTTCACCCCTGCGGTGTAATGAGGTGTTGCCTTCGCAGATGTCTCCACAGCGCACCCATCCTCTTCCTTTCTCCTCCTCTCCCTACATGTCCTCTCCCTTCCTGCCTCCTCCTAACATCTTCCTTTAACTCACCAGCCAACACATATTATTACACAACAGACCTGAAGCAATTGCTGTGGAAGGTCAGGGACTGCAGTCTTCAGTATTGATTGAGGCTCAATGTGAAGGAAACAAAAATTCTCATCACTGGGCCAATTGGCAGCATCATGGTGGGTGGTGAAGAGATTAAGATTGTTCACAGTTTTGGTCTATTTGGCTCTACAGTCAATACTCTTAGCACCAGCAGCCAGGAAATCAAGAGACGAATTGTTATGGTTAAGTCTGCGGTTAGAGACCTCTCTAAAGTACTGAAGTGCAACGATGTCAGTCTGGAGACTAGGGTGCACCTGATACATGCCATGGCCTTTGCAATCACTTGCTATGCATCAGAGAGCTGGACAATGACTAGAGATGACAGAAGGAGAGTTGATGCCTTTGAGCTGTGGTGTTGGAGAAGAGTACTGAATATACTATGGACTGCTAAGAAAACAAACAGGTTTGTCCTGGAGAGGATGAAGTCAGGCTGCTCCTTGGAGGCAAGGATTCTGAAGCTTCATCTGATATAATTTGGACATGTTGCAAAGAGGGACCAGTCCTTAGGGATGTCATTCTTAGGAGGGTGGAGGTACAGCGCAGGAGAGGAAGACCCTTGATGATATGGACTGATTCAGTGACTGGGGTAATCGGGGTAGGTGTGTCGGAGATAGCGAGATTGGCACAGGATAGGGTAGAGTTTAGGGCTGTGTATTTAGGCTTGCTATGAGTCGCAGATGACTCAACAGCACATAACAACAACAATAAGATTCTCCCAGAAGCTATGGAGTCTAGCTACAAAGGAACACAGGCCTCAACTCAAGAACTTCATTTGAGGAGGGGAGTGAAACTGAGGAGGACCTGAAGCACCTGCTGCAGAGTGTCATGGACTGCAGCCTACAATACGGATTGAGGCTCAATGTCAAGAAGACAAAGATTCTCACCACTGGACCAATTGGCAGCATCAAGATGGATGGTGAAGAAACTGAGATTGTTCACAGCTTTAGTTTGGCTTGCTCCATAGCCAACAGTCTTGGCACCAGTAGACAGGAAATTAAAAGATGTATTGCCATGGGAAAGTCTGCTGTTAGGGACCTCTGCAAAGTACTGAAGAGAAATGGTGTCTCTCTGGAGACTAAGGTGCATCTGATATAGGCCATGGTCTTTGCTATCACTTGTTATGCATCAGAGAGTTAGACAATGACTAAGGAGGATAGAAGGAGAATTGATGCCTTTGAGCAGTGGTGCTGGAAAAGAGTATTGAGGGTACCATGGACTGTTAGGGAAACAAACAGATTCATCCTGGAAAGGGTTAAACCGGGCGGCTCCCTGGAGGCAATGATTCTGAGGCTCCGTCTAACATAGTTTGGACATGTTGTAAGGAGGGACCAGTCCTTGGAGAGGGACATCATGCTTGGGAGGGTGGAGGGACAGCACAGGAGTGGGAGGCCCTCTATGAGGTGGATTGATTCAGTGACTGGGGTAATCGGGATGGTGTACTGGAGACAGTGTGACTGGCACAGGACAGAGCAGAGTTTAAAGCTGTTGTTCACAGAGTCGCTATAAGGCGCAAGCGACCCGATGGCACATAACAGCAACAACATCTCGGAAAGAAAAGCCTGACATAAACATTTCAAAGACACAAATGATTACTAAAATAAAAAGTCTCAACTCTGATTATAGACACTTCTGATGGCCTAGTGGTAAGAAGTTGTGCTGTCAAATCTAAAGCAAGCAGTTTGAATTCACTAATTTCTCTGTGGGTGAAAGATGGGTAATCTGCTCTTGTGTGACTTAAAGCCTGTGAAAACCCACTGAAAGGTCAGCTATGATTAGGTTCTGATTCGACAGCACATAAAACTAACGTTGACTATTGAAACTTCTGACTCCTTCAGGGAAATCTGATGACATAGAAACATGACACACTGGAGGATCAGCTATGAATCGGCTCTGACTTGATGGCAGTGAGTTTCTTACATCTTTATGGAGTAAATTGCTGAGAAGCAAGAGGAGGGATCCCTATGCACCTTCTGGTTCACAAAATGCATCCACTGAGGAGGTCAAAGAATGGGAGCTCGGTGTCCCAGAAACTTGGGTTCCAACTCAGAACTCACTCTTACTTATTTCTGCGAAGTCAAAACCAATTCCAAGCTGACCCTCCAGCCAATTTGAAGAGGCTGTAATTGACAAGGAAGACTGACCATCTTTCTCCTGTGGAGCAGCTCGTGGACTCAGATCCTCAGAGAAGGTTAGGAGGATGACACCACTGGAGTCCCTCAGCTATTCAACCCTGTGTCTGAATCACAATGGAACTAGTCACTAACTCTTCCTTGGAGATAGTGTCTTGCTGCAAGAGAGTTAAGACAATCCTCAGAAGACAATTTCTATCCTCTTTTTATATGTTTGCTTCCAAAGTTAGTGTTTCACACTATTCTTCATTCACACTGTGTTTCATACAATCATTTCCATGGATTATGTTTTATAAAGGTAATCACCATTGGACTCTCATTGGATGTCGCCCTTCTTTGAACGTGAGCTCGAGGGTTAAGAAGGAAGGGATTATGATAAAGATGAGAAAATGAATAGGCTGAACACAGGTAAATTAGGAGTTCAATCTCAATTTAAAACGGTTTATATGTCTTTCTCCCCAAACTGACTTACACCCTACATGAACTTTATGGCACACTGGTGCCATATGGAACGTTGGTGGCGTAGTGCAAAACATGTGGGGATACTAACTGAAAGATCAGAGGTTTGAATCCACTATCTGCTCCATGGAAGGAAGATGGGCATTCCTCTCCAGTAATTATTTACAGCCTCAGAAACCCAATGGAGAATCACTATGAGTCAAGCTGACTAGAAGGCAGTTGTTGTTGTTAAGTGCCATGGAGTCTCAGGCGACTCATAGTGAACCTATGAACGAAAGTTCTCAACACTTGTGTGACTTTCATCCTCTCTCCAGGTTCATAGGGTTTCCTGAGGCAAGCTATTACGGGTGGATGCCACTCCTGTTTCCAAGCATGTTTTAATCGGGGTGCTCCACCAAACACTGTTTGCCACGGGTAACCATTAACGCATTTGACACAGGTTTGAGTTTAAACGAACTTCCAGAAAAAAATTTACTTGTGAGTTGGGGGCTGTGCTGAAAACAGGAAAAACTGCCTCTAACATAATTTGCAAAAAGAAGTTCTTCGGGAGTTGATCAACATTACTGAGTTCACAAATATCTTCTACCCAGAAACATGCATGCCCACACAAACACCAAACTTTAGGAAGGTCATGAACTTAATGAGTCCATTTAGAACTCAAAGTAATGGGCTCCACATAAATTCAATTGCCTTTTTTATTTTATGATAGTGTTTGTTTTTAAAATTTAGGCCTTAATATGGCTATGACTAAGAAACATTCAGAAAGTATGTGTGTCTCCATGTGTGTGTGTTTCCCATCAGAATATATAAATGTCTATAATATCATTTGAAACAGCATAATTTAATATTACTTAAGTACTGGGAGAGTCTGATTTGAGAGTTAAGGCTCCACTTTTCTGTTGGAATGTCATCATTAGTTAATCAGTACAGTTCATAAGCAAAAGTATTCTAAAGCAAAATAGGCATTAACTAATTTGCAAGTTAAAATATACATATTTATTCAGTTTTAAAATCTGAATATTAAAGACATACTACCTATTTATTCCTCCCAAGATCATGAAAGAAAACATTATTTAATGAAAATAGAAAGCCTGCCCTAAGAAAAATGCATTTCAATGAACGTACTCTTCTATTACCTGTCTGTCAGTTTGTCGCACTGTGGCGGCTTGGATATTGCTTTGATGTTATATTTCAAATGCCAAAGAGAGGTAGATTCCAGCAGAGCTTCCAGATTAAGTCATATTATGAAGAGAAGTCTTATCACTTCTGAAAACCAGTTAATAAAAACCTTATGGATCACAACTGAGTATTTCTAATCTAATGAAGTTAAAGAAGGGAGAGAAAGAACCTGCACTGAATGTTATAGAGATACCATCTCACCCTGCTCTCACCTGCAGGTTATGGCCCAGTGCCTACAGCAAGCCAGCTGATGTGCACAGTGAAGTAAAGGCTGAGATTAGACCACAGGTGGCCGCTAAGGCCCCTGGAAGGCAGTACCTGGCATCTCAGCTAAGCAGCACTTCTCAATCTTCTGTCTTGTTACATCGTAATTCTGTGCATGATGGCACCACCTCCATCATCATTTGGGATTCAAAGGGCTTCCACTGCTTGATGTTCAGAAGCAGAACCTCCTAGTACGTCTCACTCTGGATGCTGCCCTGGAAATCTCATATCAAAGCAGCACACTGCCTCCACTTACAGAGGGGCGCTGGCTGAACACAAGGCCAGGAATCAACCCAGGTCTCCTACAGGGAAGGCACAAATTCCACCACTGAACTGTAAATTAATGTCTCTTGCTGCAGACAATTTCTCAGATTCATTCACACATAAATTTTTCATCTATTTCCCCCTCTTGAAAGTGTGTCGAAGAGTGATGCCAATTCAGTGTGGGGCTGTTTCAAGCTGCTTTGAGGAGAAATACAAGGAAGAGCCTGCTAGCCTGGCTGCCAGGGGATGTGAGGAAGGGTGCTGTGTGAGTCGCAAAGCTGCAAAGACAGACGGGTACGACCCGCAGGGGGAGGGCGGGGTCCACAACTCTTAAACCCAGGTGGAAAGTGTGGAAATGTTGTGAAAAAATACCTCAGCAGAAGAACTTACAGAAGTAGGTGCGGTGGGATTTTGTACAGTTCTGTTTAATGAAGATGTTTGGCGTACTTATGTTCTGTGAGTAACTGTTTCTAAGAAAACATAAATAATCTACATCATGTTTACATGACCACTAGAATGATTTTCTAAAATGAAAACCTGATTATATGATGCTACAGCTCAAAACCATTAAATTAGTTCTCTTTTACCTGCATCATTGTGTCCAAACTTCTGCATGTAACACAGAAAACCCTGATATGACCCTCTCTACCTCACTCCCTGCCTCTTCCCACACTCCCGTTCCTTCTCCTTTAACTGTTCTCTTTTAACCTAGAAAATTCTTATTCATCAAATCCCTGATCCAGAGCCACTGTCCCTGTAAAGGTGCCTATACCCTTAAGAAGCAGTCACAGTCTGTCTGTTTTCTCCCCCTCTCATGCTCTGGTAGCCTAGTAGTAGCAAGAAGCTGCCCTGAAATATCCAAGGCATGTGGTTCAAGGCCACCAGCTACTCAGGAGAAAGATGGGCAGTCTCCTCCCTTGTGATTATCTGCCTCTGAAAACCCACTGGAGAATCAGCTATGGGTCAGTTCTGACTCTACTGTACACAACAACAACAATGTGCCCTTATCATACTCAGCTTACCTATGCCCCTGATGGCATGCTAACCACAAGGTCCTTGAAATTCACTGGAGCCCAAGAAGAGGAGGATGAGACAGTCTGTGTCCATCAAGGTCACAGCTTTGGAAACCACGCAGGCACTTATACTTTCTTCTATGGGGCCACTATGAGTTGGAATTGACTCAATGGAAACAGATAATGAATGGAATTTCTGTGTGAGGCAAACAATAAGTACTCAATTACTAGCCAAAATGTTGGAACTGGAGCCCACCCAGAAGCACCTCAGAAGAAAGGTCTGGTGATTTGCTACCAAAAGGTCATATTCTCAGGATCCATTTATGTCAACTTTTACAACATAGTCCACCAAGACAGTGTTCTAGGTCCTAAGTCTTAAAAGCTTGTGATCAGCCACATATGGTCCAACCATTGGTCTCCACCTGTCTGGAATAAAGAAGAAAGATGGAAGTAAAAGACTCAATGAACTAATGGGCCCAAAGGACTCAAGTGTCACTTGAACCACTGCTTCCACGACTGTGGCCAGAAGGATTAGATGGTGCCCACCATATCAACCACCCTAAAAAATTATTTACTGACCTAATACAGACCAGTGGTACCTCTCAGACTGTGGTCTTGAGATACCCTTTCAGTAAGCCTGGAACTGATCCCACACTGTTATCAACTTTCAAACAGACAGGTCTGTAAAATGAAAGAGAATACCAGGGAAGGTTGTACTCCTCAGTACAATCAAGCACACATCACCAAAAGAGCAGTGTTTGCCTACAACACAACCAAGAAGACAGGGAAGGGGCAGAAAAGAAGGATGAAGAGAAGTAGAAACACAGGGTAGAAGTGGGAGAGTGCTATTACACCAAATTTAGTCACAAATGTGTGAACAAATTGTTGAATGGAAAACTAATTTGTTCTATAAACTGTCACTCAAACTACAACATAAAAGAAAGAAAGAAAAAGAGCCTTGAAAACTCAGTGGAGGGTAGCCGAACTCTTTGACACAAGGTATTGACAGGAGTCAGAGTTGACCCAATGGCAACTGGTTGTGATTTTGTTCTTTAAGATCTACATAAGCTTGTATTAATCTCCCACAGAGTGTGAGGCTTTGAGGAATACAAAAATCTTTGTCTTTATTGATTTACAAACCTCTATATTCAAACCCACAAGCAGGTTATCTAAACTCTTGAAGGAAAACATAAGATGGGCGGGGGGGGGGGGGGGGGGGGGAGCCGCGTTGGGGGGGAGCAATGCAGTCCCTTAAGATGGGGGTCGTGGGGCGGTTCCCGAAGCTAAAAAAAAAAGTTATTTAAAAAATTTAACTTGGAGGGAGTCATTCATTCCCATGAACGTGATTCCTCAAAATAACTTGTTTCTATATGGCTTAACAAATAGTTCTCAGAGAAGAGAAAATGTAAGGAGAAGAAAGTGATTCACTTGCAACTACTCTAGAAAACAGAATCATAATCATATAACCAAAGAGAAAAACACTTCTGAAGCCCAAACATCTCACATAGAGTGTTCCGGTGGCCTGCTCCATGGGGAGTTATGCTGTTAACCCAAAGGCTGAGCCTCTCTACTTGTTCAAACCCACCAGCAACTGCAAAGGAGACAGATAGGCAAGCTCATCCCGGGTGATTTCAAGCCTTGCAAATCCAGTGAAGGCTCAGCTTGGAGTCAGTCCCCATTTGACATCTCTGAGGTGAGGAAGTAGGTCTGGCGAAGAGCTTGATGTGAAATGAAAAGGTTAGTGACAATGCATGTCATTTACAGATGTTTTAAAATTTCTAGAAGAACCTGTAGCTTCCCCTAGCATTGTCCCAACATGACCTAAAATCCTCTTCCTTTCTAGGGAATGGAACTCAGTGATATAAAAGAGCTACATCAGTTTTCATGACTACATTATATATAGAATCATGTCTTTCTTACCTATCCTAACTGTTCCTATTGTCTATTCTATATCCCCCCAAATGATTGTCCTTTGATCCTACACTCTCCTTATCTGTGCTGTAACCTAAATTACAGGAAGGCTGTATGACCTCTGGGGTGTCTATACTATTTCCTGAGTGTCTGTACAGAACTAAAACGTCATGAATCTATTTGGACTTAAAATGATGAGCATCTACAGCTAAAAATTTAATATCTAAAGTGGAAATAGTGTCTTCATGTCATTATCTGCTGATCATATATAAGATGGTAGATTTGAAGATATACACATATATATTTCCTTAGAATTGTTATTATGTGTCGCTGAGTTTACCTGTGACTCATAGCAACCCTATGTACAATAGCTCTGAATCCTACTCTATCACTGTTTCCAACACACCTACCCCAGTTCCCCCAGTTACTGTGTCAATCCATCTCATCTGAGGTCTTCCTTCCCTGTGCTGTCTCTCTACCCTTCCAAGCTTGTTGTCCTTCTCCATGGACTGGTTCCTTCCGGTCATGTGCCCAAAGTATGTGAGATAGAGCTTCAAAATCCTTGCCTCCATGGAGCAATCTGGCTATATCCTTTCCAGGACAGACGTGTCTCTTCTCCTGGCTGTCCATGGTATGTATGTAAATATATTCTCATTAATACTAGTTACCATCAGAAAGCATTACTTTTTCTAGACAAGGCTTCATTTCAAATCCATCCCTTCCCATTTCTTCTGCTGTTGTCTTACTCTAAGCTCTTATATCCATTTTCCATCAGCTTCCTCAATGTTCCCAAGCTCTCAATGTTTCCCACTGCTGGTCCCCCATCCCACTGTGGACAGAATCAGTCTCTGAAATACAGATGTGATGTCATCAACCCTCTGGTTTAACATACTCTATGGAGTCCTGCCACCCACAGTGTATTCCCAGCTCCTGACTCTGCCATAAGCTGGCACATCAGCTTTCACAGCTTCATCTTGTGCCACCAGCCCAGCCACAGTTAAACTGATTCTGACTAATGTGTCAGAGTCAGGCTCCGTTCCATAGGGGTTCTAGTGGTTGACTTGTCAGAAGTAGACAGGCCTCCCCCCACAGTGGACTTTAGCCACCAACCCTTTGGTTAGCTAACCTCAGAAAGCCTATGTATCACCTAGAATAACTCTTCTACATCTTCCACCAATTCACTTACCAGCAGAATAAAAGTATTAACTCCAAATAGGTTATTTTCATAGTCCCATGGCCCAAACATTTTTCACAAGCTCTTCCTTCTACTTCCAAAACTTTCCTCTACCACGTCTTTTAAAATCACCATCATTCTTCCAGGCTTAGGTCAATGACACATCCTTGGTACACCCACAGTATAAGGTCACATATTGTCTGTAATAATCATGTTACATAGCAATTGTTTCTAAGAATTCTGTGCTTCTCTCCTGTGTGGTAAGCTCTGATGGCCTAGTTGCTGGAGAGTTGCTCTGCCAACAGAAAGTTAGGTTGTTCAAGTCCACCCACCAGGTGCTCCTGGTAAAGAGAAGGATGGGCAATCTCCTCCCTTTGATGTTGTTGTTGTTGTTGTTATGTGCCGTAGAGTCGTTTGCGACTCATAGCGAACCTATGCACAACAGCCCTTAACCCTGCTCTATCCTGCGCCAACCGCACTGCCTCTGACACACCCATCCCGATTACCCCAGTCACCGAATCAATCCATCTCATAGAGGGTCTTCCCCTCCTGCGCTGTCCCTCCACCCTCCCAAGCATAATGTCCCTCTCCAAGGACCTGTCCCTCCTGGCAACATGTCCAAAGTATGTCAGACGAAGCCCCAGAATCCTTGCCTCCAAGGAGTAGCTTGGTTTAATCCTCTCCAAGATGAATCTGTTTGTTTTCCTGGCAGTTCATGGTACATTCAGTACCCTTCTCCAGCACCACAGCTCAAAAGCATCCACTCTCCTTCTGTCCTCCCTAGTCATTGTCCAACTCTCTGATGCATAACAAGCGATTGCAAATACCATGGCCTGTATCAGGCACACCTTAGTCTCCAGAGAGACACTGTTGCTCCTGAGTACTTTAGAGAGGTCCCTAACAGCAGACTTTCCCATCGCGATACGCTTTTTGATTTCCTGACTGCTGGTGCCAAGAGTGTTGACTGTGGAGCCGAGCAAATTGAAGCTGTGAACAATCTCAATCTCTTCGTCATCCATCCTGATGCTGCCAATTGGTCCAGTGGCGAGAAGCTTTGTCTTCTTGACATTGAGCCTTAGTCCATACTGAAGGCTGCAGTCCTTGACCCTTCGCAGCAAGTGCATGAGGTCCTCCTCAGTTTCAGCAAGCAGGGTTGTGTCATCTGCATAACGCAGATTGTTAATAGACCTTCCACCAATCCTGATGCCACAATTCTCCTCATAGAGCCCAGCCTCTCGGATAATCTGCTCTGCATACATGTTGAAAAGGTATGGAGACAGGATGCATCCCTGGCGTACACCCTTCCCAATTTTGCATGGTTTGGCAGATAGGAATTTGAAAAATTTAATAGAAAAAGCTATTACTCCCCTTACCCCTGGCTGGTCAACATACAGGGACATGGTACAAGGAAAACCCTCCTGGCTCCTAGGGACAGCCTTGAACTCGACCCTGCTGGTGCAGTCTGTAGGGGTTTGTGCTGTTAAAGCAAAGGACGTGTTGCTCTGGCAGTTCAAATCCCCCAATAGCTCATTTCACAGCCTCTGTAGCCCAAGGGAGGCTCAGCTGAGTCAGTTCTGACTTAACGGCAATGAGCAGGAGGGTTTGTTTTGTTTTGCTGTTTTGTGGTTCCAATGCCTTTCACCTTTGTGACCATAAACAAGTAAGAACACCTGTGAACCTCAGCTTCCCCATGTGTAGGGTGAGGATAAATATTACCTGCCCTATGTTCCTCAAAGTTGTTAGGAAGAAGAAAAATGAGGTGTAAAAATGTCTTCGGTACACTCTCAATTGTTACATAAAGTATTCCAGCAGAGGTGTTATTTTAGCAGGTCATGCTTTTGGGAAATGGTTGGTTTGTTAAGTGGATTGGTACAAGCTGAACAAAGAGAGGACATTCCTCAGCAAGGCCCCACAGTTAGAGAAATTATCAAACATATGTCAGGTCTATCCACACACATGATAGAGTCCCAAAATGGACAGAGTGTTCTAAAGCTTAAATGTAAGGGTGTGACTCAGTCACAAAACTGTATTTAACAATGAAACATGGTTTACAACATGATGCATGATGTATACTGGCACCTCAGATTCACTGAGCCGCAAACAGCATGGCTGCTCCTCTCCAAATAGCCTATGAACTCAGAGAGAGTGGGCAGCAATTACAGTTAGGAAATGGAGTAATTGGTTGTTGAATGAACAAATGCATGGAGTTTCAACCGACATTCAAAGAAAGCAGCTGAAATAGCTCTCTCTTAAAGGAAAATTTTAGCTGCAGTCTACCTTACAGATCCTTTAGGGGAGAGCCTAGGGAGGAAACAGGGTGACATTTTGAGAATGAAATCCATAAATGCCAATTGTATGGCCATCTCTTTCATGTTTTCAAATTTCTCTGCAGCAAGTGGAAGCATTAAGTTGTTGGCGCTTCTGGCTGGTTGGATATGTTTCCGAGTTGAAAGCCATTCTGTTTTGAATCCATTATCCGTGCATCATTATTCCAGGAGGCCATCAAGCTCATCTGCATTAATATGGTATTTAGATACTGTACAAAGCAGATAAACTTAAGAAATGTTTAAATAGATTATTATTTATGATTTAAAACTCAAAACTTATTGCTGCCATGCTACAATCAACTCATACTTAATCCTCCAGCAGAAATCCATGTTTATTCCCATTCCAAAAAAAGGTGACCAGACAGAGTGTGGAAATTTTCATACAGTATCACTTGCTATGTGTCAGAAATCTAGACAATGACTAGGGATGACAGAAAGAGAATTGATGCCTTTGAGCAGTGGTGCTGGAGAAGGGTATTGAACATACCATGAACTGCCAGGAAAACAAACAAGTTCCTCCTGGAGAGGATGAAAGCAGGCTGCTCCTTGGAGGCAAGGATTCTGAGGCTTCCTTTCATATACTCTGGGCATGTTGTAAGGAGGGACATCATGCTTGCGGGGGTGGAGGGACAGAGCAAGAGAAAAGACCCTTGATGAGATGGACTGATTCAGTGACTGGAGTAATGACGGTAGGTGTGTGAGAGACAATAAGGTTGGCACAGAATGAAGCAGGGTTCAGGGCTGTCGTACAAAGGGTCGTTATGAGTCGCAAGTGACTTGATGGCACATAATAACAACAACAACACTCATATTACACACAAGAAAAATCCTGTTGAAGATCATACAGGAATGAATGAAACAGTACATTGACAGAGAACTACCAAAAAGACAAGCTGGGTTTAGAAAAGGCCATTGCAGTAGAGACATTATCGCCAATGTCAGATAGATCTTGGCAGAAGGCAAAGAGTACCAGAGGGATATCTATCTGTGTTTCACTGACTATGTAGAGGCATTCGACTGTGTGGATCACAACAAATTGTGGTTAACCTTGAGCCCACTTGATTGTACTTATTTGAAACCTATACTTAAACCATGTTCTGACCATCCTCAGAAGAGAGCAGGAAAACACATGGTTCAAAATCAGGAAAGGAGTGCATCATGGATGTACCCTGTCTCCGTATCTTTTCAATCTATATGCAGAAAAGATTATTCTGGAGGCTGGGCTTTATGAGGAGAAAAGTGGTAGCAGGATTGGAGGAAAACTAATCAATAACATCTGTTAAGCAGATAATACAACCTTGCTTGCCGAAAATTAGAAAAGACCTGAAGCACTTGCTACAGAGGGTCAAGAATTGTAATCTTCAATCTGGATTAAAGCTCAACATCAAGAAGACAATGATTCTCACCACTGAGATAATAAGCAGCACCATATTAGATGGAGAAGAGATTGAGGTTATTAGAAATTACAGTTTGCTTGAATCCACAATCAACACTCTTAACACCAGCAGCCAAGAAATCAAAAGACAAATTGCATTGGGAAAATCTGCTGTCATGGACCTCTCCAGAGTGCTGAAGAACAATGATGTCAGTCTAGATACAAAGGTGGACTTAATCCAGGCCACAGTCTTCTCAATTACTTGTTATGCTTCAGAGAGTTAGACAATGACTAAGGATGACAAAAGAAGAGATGCCTTCGAGTTGTGGTGCTGGAGAAGAGTCTTGAACATACTATAGACTGCCAAGAAAACAAATAGGTCTGTCTTGGAGAAGGTGAAACCAAGTCTCTCCTAGGAAGCTAGGATGTTGAAGCTCCGCCTCACTTACTTTGGGCACATGGCCAGGAGAGATTAGCCTTTGGAGAAGGACATCATGCTTGGAAGGATGGATGGACAGCACAGAAGAGGAAGACGCCAGATGAGATGGATTTATACAGTAAACTGGTGCAATGGAGGTTGGTGTGTCAGAATTAGCAAGACTGGCTCAGGACAGGGAAGGGTTCAGAGCTGCTGTACACAGATAGTGTCGCTATACATCACAGGTGACTCAATGGCACATAACAACAATAACATACTATAACAGGTTTGGAAGCAGGAATGACATCCACTTCCTAAATAATATGCCTCCGGAAACTCTATAAACTTTGATAAATGTTGATAATTTAGTGGGGCTGTAGGCCTCCTGTTCATAGAATAGTGATTCTGTTCTATGACTATGAGTAATGCTCGACTCGAAGGCAATCAACAACAGCAACAACAAGTATATTAAAATTTGCTGTCAGGGACCTTTCCAGTCTACTGAGAAATAATGATGTCAATCTAGTGACTAAGGTGCTCCTGACCCAGTCAATGGTGTTCCCCATTACTTGCTACACATCAGATAGCTGGACAACGACTAAGGATGACAGAACTTATGCCTTTGAGTTGTGGAGCTAGAGAGAGTCTTGAACATACCATGGAGAGGGTGAAACCAAGTTTCTCTTTGGAGCCTAGTTTTTGAAGCTCCATCTCACATACTTCGGGCATGTGGTCAGGATGGACTGGTCCTTGGAGAAGGACATCATGCTTGGAAGGGTGGAGGGACAGTGGAGAGGAAGACACGGATGATACAGTGACTAGGGCAATGGGGGTAGGTGTGCTGGAGACAGTGAGACTGGGTCAGGACAGGGCAGGCTTCAGAGCTACTCTATGTTGGGTCGCTGTGAGTTGCAGGTAACTTGATAGCATATAACAACAACAAGACAACAACAAACTCTCACAGGAGGAGACTGCCCATCTTTCTCCCTCAGAGTGAACCAGTGGCGAGTTCAAACCAGCAGGGAGACCACACCTTTGGGTTACAGTGCAACTCCCTACCGACTACGCCACTAAAGGTTTTCATAGTTTGGATTTTTAGGGGTTTTGAGGTCCTTTCCTCCCACCCAGCCCCACCCAATCTTTCTGTATTTTCCCCTAAAGTCCCCAAGTGGTTCAAATGCTCAGATGACAACTGAAAGGCTGGAGTCTGAGTCTACCCATATGTATGTAAGAAGAAAGGCTTGGCAATGTATTTCCAAAATTCGGCCACTTAAAAACCTGTCAAGCACAGCTTTCCTCTGACACACAAGGGTTCACGAGGAGTTGGAATTGACTCAACAGCAACTGATATTTTATCTAACAGCTAAACCTTCATAATTTGCCCTGAAAGGTGACCAGACACAAAAGTACTCAGACCTGGGTTATAGCTTATGTCTCTAAAACGAAAAGGCTGTTTTCACCACATTTACATTTTAAATCATTGTTTCCTATTTTTATTGGCCTTTCTGCAATAAGGGAGCTCTCTAGAGTACTAAAGAGCAATGATTTATTGGCCTTTCTGCAATAAGGGAGCTCTCTAGAGTACTAAAGAGCAATGATGTAATTTAAAGACTAAGATGTGCCTGATTCAAGTCATGGTCTTCTCAACTGCTTGCTATGCATATGAAAGTTCGATAACGAGTTAGGAAGACAGAAGAATAGATGTCTTTAACTTGTGATGTTGAAGAAGAGTACTGGATAGTATGTGCACTAGCAAGAGAACAAACAGCTCAGTCCTGGAGAAAATAAAACTAGGGTGCTTCTTGAAGCTAACAATGGTAAAGCTCAATTTCATCATGTCCTTGGAGGACATGATGCTTGGAAAGGTAGAGGGTCAGAGTAAGAGAGGAAGAGCCTCGATAAGATGAACTGACACCCCCCCCCCAAAAAAAAAGATGGACTGACCCACTGACTGTAGCAATGGGCTCCATTCAGTGTGCTGGAGAGAGTGCTATTCCTAGCGGCAGTGGATGGCACCAGAGAGGGAAAGATTCAGAACCATTATCCACACGGTCACCATAAATCATTGTCAACTTGATGGCACATTAACAACAACCTATATTTTTCCCCCCCTACAAACAGGTGAAAAAGTTTCCCACCCTAAGCCATTAGAAGGTAAACTGTTTGATCTCATGCTGATTAGTCTGTCAGTCATGATCATCAGTAATATATGAAAAGATGTAAAAAATCTCCATCAGTTCCTCTTGAATTTAGACTTGGCACTTCTAATGTTTCTAGCCCTGTGTGTGGAACCTCATTAATAAGCCATTCCTGTCAGAATGCATTACATGCTGTTCTGCTAACTGAAAGGCTGACAGTTCAAATCTCCCAGCTCTTCCACAAAATAACAATGAGATAACCTCATAAGATTCACAGCTTAGAAACCTGACAGAGGCTTGATGTGAGCTGGACTTAATTAAAAATGAATGAATTTAGTCCCACCTCTAACTCTAGCAATAAGAGCAACTCAATATTATTATATAATCATACTCGCTCAAGCTCCGCCCTTTTTCCTCAGAAGAGCCAGCAGCAAACCTAGATTCTCTCTCCATCTGAAGCCCTCTGGGTGAGGTGAAGCGAGGAGAGTAGCATTCAGTCCTAAACTGAAAATACACCCCCACACAGCCAGATTCTTATCGCCTGGAACTTAACAGAACAGCACTGAGTCTGATTGGCCAGAGTGCACTGGCACCTCTCCCTCAGTGATGCCCGCGTCAAATGATGCAAATGAGGAACTCTCACACAAGCCTGTGGTCCCGCCATGATCAAACTGTCATGGAAGGAAAACCTTTTCTCCTAAAGCTCTTAATAAACCTAATTCCACCTGAGAATTATTTTCAAAACAGAGAGGAAACAGGCACACTTGAGAGAGAGAGAGAGAGAAAGAGAGAGAGACACAGACAATCAGGACGAGGCTGGTGTCTCCCAGTGTCAGAGATCTCTCAGGCTGTTCAAAATATTTTCAAGTATCTTTAAATATAAACTAACATGTTCGAAAGCAAAATAGTGGAGAGTATTCTAGTTACCCTGTATATAAACAAACAATCTTGTGATTACTGAAGTACTTTGTTCCTCAAAAGTACCATGGTGGGTAGTATGTTAAGGGTTGCACTGCCAACCAAAAAGTGTGTGGTTTGAATCCACCAGCTGCTACTCAGAAAAAATACAGGTAAGGGAGCTCTGGTGACCTACAGACAAGAAGTTACACTGCAATAGCAGAGGTATGCAGTTCAAATCCACCAGATACTCTGCTGGAAAAGGAGGAGCAATCTCCTCCCGTACCAAAAATACAGGTAGTTCTTGTCTCTTAAAAATTTACCGCCTTACACATAGACCAATGGAACATATTTGAGAATCCAGAAATAGATCCAGCTATCTATGCTCAGCTAATATTCAACAAGGAAATAAAACCTATCAAATGGGGAAATGACAAGCTCTTCAACAAATGGAGCTGGTAAAACTGGACTGCTACCTGCAGAAAGCTGAAACAGGATCTCACACCACACACAAAAATCAAGGTGGATCAGAGACTTGGAAGGACATAAAGCCCAAAACCATGAAGTCCATCAGAGATAAACTGGATTCAAGCAAACTCGGTTCTATGGTATAAAGAGAATGCACAATACAGCCAGAAACGCACAATTTGGAGAGGATAAAATTGATGAATGAGATCTTCTAAAGATTAAATACCTGTGTACATCAAAAACATTTCCCAAAAGAGTAAAAAGAAAACCTATTGACTGGGGAAAAATAACTGGCAATACTATTTTAGGCAAGGGTTTAATATAAAAAGTTTACAGAATCCTATAGGGCCTCCAGAAGAAAAAGACTGATAACACAATTACAAAACGAGTCAAAGACATAGAAAGACTTTTCACAAAGGAAGATATTCAGATGGTCAACAGATATATAAAGAAATGCTCAAAATCACTGACAATAAGAGAGATGCACATCAAAACCACAATGAGATACCATTTCACTCTAGTAACAGTGGCAAAGTTGAACAGGACAGCAAGTAATAAATGTTGGAGAGAAGGTGGTGAGGCACAAACTCATACACTTTGTTGGTGGGATTGTAAAATGGTACAAACATTCTGGAAGGCAGTTTGGTGTTTCCTCAAAAAGCTGAACACAGAAATTCCATATGACCCAGCTATTCCACTGCTTGGAATACACCCCAAGAGAATGAGAATTGAGACACAAATAGAGACTTGTATACCAATGTTCATAGCAGTGTTATCCACCATTTTAAGAACATGGAAACAGCCCAAAGGTCCAAACACAATAGAATGGAATGAGAAACCATGATGGAATTTATGATGGAATATTACGCAGCACTCAGGAGCAATAAATTACTACCTAACTTGGATAGCATTATGCTAAGTGAGCTAAATCAGTCCCACAGGACAAATACTGTATAAGACCATTACTGAAGGACATGTATGAGGATCCAAGGTGAAAGGACAAATACTGTATAAGACCATTATTGTAGAACGTGTATGAGGATTCAAGGTGAAGGAAGGGTGGTAGCTAAGGGGTGAGAATGGCGGTGGGAGTGGTAATCATAGGGGCCTACAATTTGATGCTTAGAGGAGTGAAGGAAATGGGAAAGATTCAGTGTTAAAAACAATGTATTCAAACTCTGTAAATAAACCAGTATATATATAGTTAAAAATATAAAAGAACACCCTTACAGCTCCAGAAATCTGATGTCACTAAGACGTGGAATGGACTTGACAGAAATGGGTTTTTATTGTTTCATATCATGTTCACTGATGAAAGGTACAATGGTAAATATAATTACATTCCTGAGAGACCATTTTGGGAATTTTTGTCGATTCCTAAAATTAAGTTCTATCGTCAGATGTAATTATTTTAGAACTGTCTCAAAAATGTCTTTTTCTGAGTACTGTTAGAGAGATGCTGTTGTTGGAAAATGACCCATAACTGACCCTCCAGCCAGTTTTCAGAGGCAGTTAATCACAAGGGAGATTGACAATCCTTCTCCTACAGAGCAGCTGGTGGATTCAAACCATGTGCCTTCAGGATTGCAGCCCAGTTTCCTACCACTAGGTCACCACAGCTCCTTATTAGAGAAATCACTATATGTAATTTTATAAACTTCTACCATATTTATATTTAAAGGAGAATGTACAAAATATGCATGCTTTGCAAATAACAGATGTACTTTTTGATGAAATAACCAACTACACCATATTACCACTATGTGGCAGCAGTGTCACACTAATGCTTGGGTTTTTCTTTCAGAGACTCATGAGCACACATGGGCCTCTTTCAGCGTTAAGAGAACTTATGTGTGGTGCAAAGAAAGCATCATAACTGGGATAAACCTCCATCCTTCCAAACATGAATTTATTTCTTCCATTACCAAACTACGAACTTCTAAGAATATCTCTTCGCTTCCACATGACATTTTTCTGTAACCACTTTGCCACATGGCCACAATGAGACCATGTGGTCACAATTTTGATGTGGGGACATTTTAATGTGGCCTAAAATAAGTCTTTAAAGATTACATTTGTTTTTAGTAAACTAATAACTAACTATACCACCTCCTCCCATTCTTACTTATCACCATGCTGCTGGCCACCCAGTGTCCATGTTCTGACTATACATTTCATGGCCAAGTAGGTACTGGGCTCAGGGGTGGATAGGATGAACACAGACCACATAAGGGACTTGGCAGCCCAATGACATATTCCCAAGAATAGTATGTTTACCACTTGTAACTACCTCGACAAGAGCCACAAATTGTTCTCTGCACAAGAGCTGCTTATTCTACACGATTTCATTGGTAGCATCAATGGTCTGCCTTTCCCTCTCTCTGGATCTTCTATAAGACTGGTTCCCAGCTGCATAGAAAATTCTCAGTTTCTATGAGTTCTCTAAATTCACAGATATACAGTATATTTAATATCATACTCTACACACTACTGATGAATCTGAAAAGTATGACTGATACCCTTAAAATAAAAACTTACCTCTAACAGATTTATACTACCTAATCAAGAGACGAGTTGCCTTGGGAAAGTTGACTGTCAGAGTACTGAAGAGCAATGATGTAAGTCTGGAGGCTAAGGTGCGCCTGAACCAGGACATAGTCGTCACGATTGCTTTCTATGTGTCAGAGAGCTGGACAATGACTAGGGACAGAAATGGAACTGATGCCTTTGAGCTGTGGTGCTAGATTGCTGAATATACCATGGACTGCCAGGAGAACAACAGATTCATCCTAGAAAGGGTGAAATCAGGCTGCTCTGTGGAGGCAAGGATTCTGGAGCTTCATCTGACGTACTCTGGGCATGTTGCAAGGACGGACCAGTCTTTGGAGAGCAACATCATGCTTGGAAGGGTTTAGGGACAGAGAAAGAGAGGAAGACCATCAATCAATAAGATGGATTGACTCAGTGACTGGGGTAATGAGAATAGGTGTGTCAGAGGCAGTAAAACTGGCACAGAATGGTTTCAGGGCTGCTGTACACAGAGTCGCTATGAGTTGCAAGTGACTTGACAGCATATAACAACAACAACTTGTTTACAGAAATGAATGAAATAAAATGTGACTGTTGTCAATATTTAGGACAGGGCCAGAGAAAAGGCTAGAGTTGACCATGTGCATCTTCTAAAGCAGTAATACATACATACATGCACACACATAAACAGTACCAACACTGCCTTCAGGCCTCTATTATAACCATCCACTGCCATAGAGTTGATTCAGACCCACATCAACCCTTCTATTAGGTTTCCAAGGTTATAAATCTTTACAGGAGGAGACAACTCATCTTTTTCCTGTGGAGAGGCTAGAGAATTAGAATTCTAACCTTTTGATTAGCAGTCTTAAATTATACTCTAAAGTGTTTCGTCTTGTCCTCAACTTTCCCTCTGGCATGTTCCCCACCTTAAGCTATCACCTGCCAGAGGAGGGGGAAAAGTTCCTCCCTCCTTACTCCTGCTCTGGACCTCACGCCTGTCTTTCCACTGTACTGTGGCGATGTTAGGCAGTGCACGGAGCTGCAGAATTAAGACCTAGATTTTGACCTTGGCTCTATGGCTCACCAGCTATTAGATACCTTGGGAAAAACCTACCCTTTCTTTACCTCGGTTTCCTCTTTTTTAAGGTGTTACTCATTACCATGGGGTACACACTGACTCTCAAAGAGACAATTCTGCCTCAGAGTTCGACTATGACCCACAGATTTCAAGTAGCTGATTATTTCTGAAGTTCATTACCAGGCTCTTCTTCCAGGGTAGCTTTGGATAGAAGCGAACAGCCAAGCTGTTGGTTAACTGACTTTGTTAACCATCTACACCACCCTAGGGACTGCCTGACACCTACTGTTATTGGTTGGTACCAGCAGGTTGATTCCCACTCTGGGTCTACATACAACCGGAAAAAGCTCTTCCCAGTCCTCCCCGTCATTCCACAAACACTGCCATGTCTGAGCCTGTGTCCATCTCTCTAAGGGTCTTCTTTTCCTAGGCCTCCTACTTTACCTTTCTGCCGGGACAGAGCCCTCTTGGTCACACGCCTAATGTGGATGAAAAGAAGTCTCACCATCCTCACAGCGTAGAAGTGCCTGCTTTTCTTCCAAGACAGATTTATTTGTGTGCCGGCAGTCCATGGTAAATGTAATTAATGCTCAGTAAATACCAGGTGTTCTTGTGTTGCCCGTGCTCCTGCCCTTTATTAAAAGACAGTAAACTTCCCACAGGCAGGAAAAACCACATTTACCTTGGTTTTATACTCTAGGCACCCAGCACTATGCCCATCACCTCAATAATACTAGTTTATGTTTGTCAAACTAACCTAACAATTCCCTTGCCTTTCTTCCATTTCTATATGTATTCTTTCTCTGTGCTTTGATTTTAGAAAACGGAAACTTTTTCTTCTCTTGATTACATCTTAGGTTACTGAGTTTAATTTTTTTCCCCTTAGTACAAAAACTGTGTTAAAAATTATAATAATACTAGCACTACTACTACTACTACTACTACTACTACTACTAATAATAATAATAATAATAATACTCTTCCTGTCCCTTCCTTTCCCTCAGCCTTCCTGCATTAAAGCTTCAATCTTTCCTTTTCAAGGAAACTTCCCTTTGGCTATTTCTAATTATAGGCATTGTGCCAAATCATTTGGGATGAACTTATCTATCCCTTAGGTTCAACTCTCCTGTAAAAGCAGTCTTAAAATAAATTGTTGTATTTATCCTCAATTGATCATTTCTGTCCATTTAAAGTGGCCATTTTGCTTCTCCCTATGGAGCCAGGATTAGCATCAAACTATAACAGACCTTATTAACAGACCTGTGTAGCAGAGAAAGAGTGCAAGCAATAACGGGTGGTGCAATGGTTAACTCACTTGGCTGCTGACTGAAAAGCTAGAGGTTCGAGTCCTGTGGAGGCGGCTAAACTGAAAGGCTGGCGTGAAAATTTACCTCAGAAAAGCCAGTCACTTGTGGTACACTCACACAATGGGAAACTAAGGAACAAAGATTTTATCATTTAATACATAGCATGGGAGAGTCTAACTAACTGAGTGAATTAACTCAGTCTCATAAGGACAAATATGGCATAAGATCATTATTGTAAGACTAGAAGGATAACTAGTAAGACATGTATAAATGTCCAAAAGGAGAAAGGGGGTAGGAAAAAGGGGAAGGGTGGAAAATTACTAGGATAGCATAGTTTAGTGAGCAAATGGGGAGGTGAAGGAATAGGAAAGATTCAGTGGGGACTGGAAAAGACAGGGTAATAGTAGACATAGAGCAACAGTAATAACTTATATAAAATATACATGAATGTGTATGAAACATAACATAAATGAAAGATTGTATAAAATACAATGAACATGGATGAAACACAATGTAAACAAGTTATTGCATGCAAATCAACAACAACAACAAAAAAACCCACAAGGGAGAAGGTAAGTACCAAAAAGTTGTTATATGCCATCGAGTTGTCTATGACTCATTGTGAACCATAGTGTATTATGGCTCTGAACTCTGCCCTGTCCTCAGTCAGTCTCACCATCTTCTAGTCCCATTATCTCACTTACTATGTCAATTCATCTCATCTGGGGTCTCCCTCTCTTGAGATGTCCCTCTACCCTTCCAAGCATGATGTCCTTTTCCAAATGACTGGTCCCTCCTGGTGACATGCCCAAAATATGTAAGGCAGAACTTCAAAATCCTTGCCTCAGCTTGGTTTCACCTTCTCCAAGATAGACCTGTTTGTTCTCTTAGCAGTCCGAGGAATGTTTAATATTCTTCTTCAGCACCTTAACTCAAAGGAATTAATTCTTCTTTTGTCATTTTTAGTAACTGTCCAGCTCTCTGATGCATAGCACGTAATTAAGAAGACTATGGCCCCATCAGGTGCACCTCTATCTCTAGACTGACATCACTGTTCTTTAGTACTTTCGAGAGGCCCCTGGCAGCAGATTTCCCTAATGCAATTCATCTTTCGAATTCCTGATTGCAAGTGCCAAGCAAGCTGAAATTCTTTTAACAAGCTCAATCTCTTCTCCATCTATCACAGTACTGCCAACTGGCCCAGTGGTGAGAATCTTTGTCTTCTTGATACTGAGCTTCAAACCATATTGAAGTCTACAGTCTTTGGCCTTTTGCAGCAAGTGATTCATATCTTCCTTGGTTTCAGCAAGCAAGGTTGTGTCATCTGCAAAATGTAGGTATTGATGAGTCTTCGTCCAATCCTGATGACACATTCCTCCACATAAAGACAAACTTCCCGAATGACCTGTTCTACACATAGACTGAAAAGTCATGGAGACAGGATGCATCCCTGACACACACGCACATGAAAATGAAACACACACGCTTGCTTACACTAAACCAGTCCCTTCTGTCAAAGACATCTCCGTTCTCTCTTCCTCCGAAGCTGTTTTCATATGGTACAGATCTCAGCCTGCCGCGGTCCTGCTCAAAATCTGTGTTAGTTATTCATAGACCAGAGGATTAAGCACCTCTCATTACCTCTACAAAGTCCTTTCCTGGTGGGCATCATCGGCTGCTGGCACAGTGGTCAACCTGCCATCTGCTGAACAGTGCACACAGCGCTTGACCTGTACGACTCTCCAGGCATTCAGATGCTTTCCCACCTCAGTTCCCACCGCTGGCTCACTCCTAGATACTGGACTCAAACTTCATCTCTCCCAAATGTGTTACTAAGTAGCTGTCTGCGGTTACTGCGTGCCAATGAGTTGGATCCGACTCATCAGAGGCTGTAAATCGCATGCGAGGAGACTGCCCATCTTCTTCCCACAGGTTGCCAAGTCCAGCTTGTGCATTTGTAACTCCACAAGTCCATTAACAACCTGACGTTCTTACAGGAATTCCTGGATGGTGCAAATGGTTAAGCAAGCGGTTGGAGGATGTACTCTGAGGTCTCGGGGGAGGGGGGGGCAGGGGAGAAAGTCTGCTGGTCTACTCCTGAAAATCACCAACAGAAACTCCTGCAGAACACAGTTCTATTCCAACACACCCGGGACACCATGGCTCAGAAACCACTCAACAGCAACAGAGTTGTTTTGATGACTAGATTCACAGAGAAGAGAATTATGTTTAACACATTGCCGCACACTTTTAAATTGATGACCATGCTTAGAAACACATTTTTTTTCAATTGTTTATGACTGCCATATGAAATTGAGTGTCAGTCGTATGTTTGGAAGTGAAAATTATCACACACTGACAATTTGCACAATGAATATTTGCGGAAATATTCGGAATTGTTAAACATGTTATCTGGAATGCTACATCTTTTTTTATGTATTACTGAATAATTAACAAATAAATGCATTAGTACACTTCGTATGAATGATGTTCCTTTTTTTATTAATTAAAATGTGCAGGACAGCTATAGCCATCATTTGCAGCAATGTGTTAACAGAACATAAGTTTACTTTTACCTTTTCAGTGTCTTCTATAGAACATTATTTCTGAATTATGCATGATAAGATGAGAAAAAAGTAAATCCTGATCATAAAACAGATCCATTTGCCCACTCAGTAAGGAGACAGCTTAACCCTGTCTCTCTAACCCTGAAAGGTCATTCTATAATTAAAATTCTTTTTATTCTTTCTCATTCCCCACACTCCACTCAAGAAGAGCTGTCTGTCTTGAAACAAAGTGGACATAGTTGCTGTTGCTGAGAGAGTATAGAACAGATTTTTCCTTTTCCTCGGATCACATATAATCACACTTACGCTGATGCTCCAGTTAGCGCATGTCACCTGTGTAACCACTGTGCTATATATAACAAAGCCTCCTCACATACAGTGCTCCATTTGCTGAGACTACAATGTCCGGGAAAATGCAAATGCCTGCTGCGCTTGTGCCCTGGAAGGTAAGGCAAAGGACAGGCACCTCACAAAGCTGCCTAAACTAGAAACTGCTGCCTCCATGTCAATTCTGGCACACAACCACTCCATACCAACTTCCTAAGTACAGAGGTGAAAAAGGAGTCCTGGTGGCTGGTGGGCTACTGTGGCCCACGTGGAGCTGCTAACTCAAAGACTGGTGGCTCCAATCTACCAGCTGCTCTGTGGGAGAAGATGACGTAGTCTGCTTCTGTTCAAATGTTAAAGCCTCCAAAACCTGTGGAGACCATCAGCTGAAGGCAACTCAATGGCAGTAAGTTGTTTTTGAGGAGCTCCCAGCTGTAAAACAGGTTTGTAAGCAGGAGTGGCATCCACTTCCTAAACCACATGCCTCTGGAAACTCTATGAACTCAGAGAAATGATGACAGTTACGGAAAGGCATTAGGTCTTTTGTTCATAGAGTAACTATGAGTCATGCTCGACTCGAAGGCAATCAGCAACAACAACACTGATTTGGGGTATGCTGCCAGAAAGGGCCAGTCCTTGGAAAACGACATCATGCTGTGAAAGGTCAGAAAAAGAGAAGACCTGAAATGAGATGGAATGACACAATGAATCAAACAGTGGGCTTGAGCATATCAGATATGGTGACGACGGCACAGGATAGAGTAAGGTTGAGACCTGTTGTTCATAGAGTTGTTATGAGTTGTAATCTATTTGACGGCACCTAAAAAAACAACAATAACAGCAATACAAGGATTTAACATATATTTATTCCATGCCTATTGGGCAAATCTGCTGTAAAGGACCCCATAAAGTGCTAAAGAGCAAAGACATCAGATTAAAGACTAAGGTGCAACTGACCCAAACCATGGTATTTTCAATTGCTTCATATATATGTACAAGTTGGACAAGAAGGAAGAATATCAACAAAGTTATGCCTTTGAATTTCGGGACTGATCAAGAGGACCAAATATCACATGGACTGCCAAAGAACAAACAAATCTGCCTCAGAAGAAGTACAACCAAGGCAAAGAGATTTCATCTCAAATACTCTGGGCATGTTGTCAGGAGGGGTCAGTCCTTGGAAAAAGAATGCATGCCTGGAAAGGGAGAGGTTCAGCAGAAGAGAGGAAGATCCTCAATGAGATGGACTGACAACAATGGACTTGAACATGGCGAAAATTGTGAGGATGGTGAGGGCCAGGCAAGGTTTGGATCTGTTGTTCAGAGGGTCACTATAAGTTGTAGTCAACATGACGACACCTAACAATCAACAATAACTACAACAACATGTGTCAGTAAAGGAGCAAGGCTGGCCCAATGGGCAAATGCCCAGCTGTTAACAGAAAGGTTGGCACTTCAAACCTACTAGTAATCCCTGAAGGAGAAAAATGTAGTTAGTTCTGTAAAGATTCACAGCCTTGGGGAAGTTCAACCCTGTCTTGAAGGGTCACTTTTGTCAAAAGAGACTTCCATCAGAAGAAACATCAAAAGATTAGTCATTTTGGTTTGGTATGTGCCAGGAATTCATAGAGTTCTTAGCACAATAAAGGTTGTGCTGAAGAAGCCAGAAACATTTTTAAAAAATATCTCACTTTTCTAGACCAATGGCTACATGGTGGAGTGGACCTGGGGGAGGGTTTGTAAAACAATGAAAGAATCTTTTCTTTTACTTTTCCAAGAGGGTAGTGTTCTGGGGTGGGGGTGGGGGAGCCTTGGGAGGGGACAAATCTATAACAATGAATGAATGGAAATCCAAAGCCTCTGTAAATTTTCACTGAAATTAATAGCAAATTTA
>NW_006399786.1:7974975-7987942 GCF_000299155.1 Elephantulus edwardii
AGAACTGGCTTTGACAAGCACTGTGGCAATTGGACAATTAAAACAGACATTGGGGGGGGGAGCGGAGAAGAACGAACTGGGAAGGAGGGTAGAGAAAACAGTGCAACAATGAATGAATAAAAATGCAAAATCTAAAAAAAAAGCTCACTTTAACTTATTTAAATAAAATAAATAACATAATCTACTTCTCTACTTATAATCTAAACTACTTTGCAGATATCACACAAAAAAATTTCTGAAAATAGCATAAAACAACAAATATTCAAGGTTAGGAAAATATCCTAAAGCCGTTCGAAGAATAATCTTCTAGATGAGACACAACCAGCCATTCTTGGGACCTGAACCAGAACCAGAATCTACATTGGCTTTATTCTGAGAAGTGTCTACTCACTTCTCAAAGACATCTGTAATTCTTTTAATAAACTACTGTTAAAATGAAATTTAAAACTACACAAGATTTTTTAGAAGGTTAAATTCACATATGTATAAGAAGCCTCTATGGAGACTGTTTTTAATGTATAAAGACTCTACTAATATTGCTTCCCTACTAATATCAGTCTTTCTCACAGTGAAAGGACAGCAAGTCACCAAATCTAGCAATATTATAATGGAAAATGAAAAGCTAGGTTTAACAGCAGACTACAGATAGAAAGATACCACACAGAGCAGAGAATTCTGGAATTTTTTTTTTCCTTTTCTTTCTCTGTAATTTTAGATGCTTGATGGCACATAACAACAAAACAACAGTTCACCTTTCAGAATATCTAGATGGCAAGAAGGTTAATAATACACTTGACTGCTAAAAGAAAGAGGATAGAGTAGAAGTATCTCACCCAGAAGTATCTCATAAGAAAGACCTGGCAACCTGATAATAAAAAGCAGGGACTGAAAGCCCTGTTGAGATTAATCAGGCACTTTGAGGGCGGAAAACTGCTGTCCAGCTTGACCATGCAGGATCCCTTAAACTCAAGCTACAGGTAGGACCTGGCACCCCAAGGGAGAAAAGAAGCCACTTCCAGAAGGGAACAACAGGCTTCCTCCTCTGTCATTAAGGAATGCTGGAGGAAAAACTGTCTAGTTTGAAAACCCTGTTGAGGTCAAAGTCATTTTCTGGCATGCACGGAATTGCCAGGCCAACTCAGCAGCAACCAGTTTGACTTCAGTTTTTGGAGAATTTGGCCTCCAATCTTTATATTACGCTTGTCAGGTTTTTACAATTAGATGTCACCAAACAACTAAGCTCTCCCCACTAGAATGGCAACAGAAGTAATGACCGTTGATTTTTCTTCCGCTAGACCTTTTAAAGATGAGTTAACTTCCTCCATAGCCTATTATTTTTCCACTTTCAGGTAAGACTTGGGAATGGTGACATGGCTCTGCCCTCACAAGCAAGACCAATCTCCTAGTGAGAAGACGAAGGAGCAATCTGAAGAACGTGGGTCCCCGGGCGGACAAGGGCAGCAGACCAACTCACTTGACTGTGAGCTGAGAGAGAAAGGAAACTTGTTCTCTAAATGGTTTAAACAAACTCAAAAGTTTAAAATGATAAAAACTACAAATCCTAAATAAACATATAGAATTTATCTTCTCCTCCTCCTAAACCCCTAGAAAGAACAGCATATACTGCCTGGTCTGCTTCAATGGGCACAGGGCAGATAATAATTTCATTTAACTCTTGCTAATTTCTCAGCATAATCTCTAAAAGGCTTTTCTAAACATTTATTTGGGGGTGGAAGGAATAGCTGCCATCATGCTCATTCCAACTCTTAGAGACTCTTGTGTTTCACAGTAGAACTATGCTCCTCTGTAGGTTTTCACGGCTCTGTGGGATTTGTATGACCTTTCAGAACCACATCGCCAGGTCTTCCTTCTGAGGTACTTCCGAGGGGTTCAAGGTGTCAATCCACACGGGAACTCCTAAACATTCTTTGTTATTGTTATTGTTGTATACCATAGAGTCAAAACTGATTCACAGCTGGTCCTCCAGAAAGCGGGTTTTCAGAGGCAGTTAATTACATGGGTTGGGGGGAGATTGCTCATCCTTCTGCGGAGCAGCTGGTGGCCTCAACTGGTGGGCCTTCAGCATGGCTGCACAGCTTTTTGCCACTAGGCCACCTAAGCTGTCATTAAAACTCAAGTCTGCATAGGCATTGCCTCAAATATGCAGGACTGACTTTATAGTGTGCAGCCGCCACTGATCATCAGAATGAACAAATCTCTTAGAAGTATAACCATAACGCTCCTTAGATGCAAGAATGACAAGACATCCTTTGGACATGTAATCAGGAGGAGGGCCAGTCCCTGAAAAGGAAACCATGTTTGGTAAAATAGAGGAATCAGTGAAGAGGAGGAAGGTTACCAATGAGACGGACTGGCAGCGTGGCTGCAAACAGTAAAGGTTATGAGAATGGCACAGGACAGAACAGTGTTTCATTCTGTAGTAGGCAGGACCACTAAACACTGGAACCAACTTAGTAACACCTAACAACAACAACAACAACAACAGAGTGCAAAAGAACCCTAGAGGTGCAGTGGTCAAATGTGTGGCTTTATTCAAAGGCTGGAGGTTCAATCTTTAATCAGAAGGTCAGTGGTTCGAGCTTATTCAATTGGAGAAAGATGTAGTAGCGTACATCTGTAAAGATTCACAGCCTTGAAAACAATAAGGAAGTTCTACTCTGTCCTACAGGATCGCTATGAGCCAGGGTCTGCTCCACGGCAATAGGTTTATAGAGCGCAAGCAGCAAAAAACATTGCTTCTCCTCACTCTAACTTGTAAAACCCACTCAGAAGTCTATTCATTCCTGTTCCTGTACTAAACCTGCTCCAAAGCTTTTCAGCCAGCCTTTAAAAATATCCTCTGTCACTCATCTCTAGACACACTAAGTTCTATTTCAGTAGGTAAAATATCCAGTCACATCTCAGAACTTGATGCAAAGTTAAAGCTCCTCCCTACTCCAGCCAGCCAGGCCTGCTTTTCTCCAACTGCCCAGTTCTTTCCTTGGCTTCACTGCCCACAGTGTCCAACTATCGGATGGAGACACTTCAGGACTCCGCAGCAACTGTCTGCAGCTCATAATGCTCGAGCAAAACTCTTGATCCAGTTTTCAGTTGATTCTACAGAATGTCTGTCACCCTCTAGCATCTAATGGCATTCTGCCGGCCTCTCTTCTGAAGGTCACACAGTACACGGCAGGAAGGGCTCCGGGCAGGGCCACTGTGAGACAGACCACCAGCCTTCCGGCCCCACAGAAAACAGACGCCTATGCCCTGTTGTTAGTGGAAGCACAGCTGGGCCCCGCTGTTCTGCAGGCAGCCAGTCCAGCCAGTTACCTCCCAGTCTTTCTAGCCTAGGCCCTGTATCCTCATGGCCTCTAGAGGACATCAAACCAAGCTATCAGAGCAGGCTTCAGCAAACCCCTCAAACAGCGTACATTGTGCTCCTCCCTGTCTGCCCTGGCCCCTGGCTTAGCCTCCAACTCCAAACATACTTTATAGAGACTAGGCTAAGAGGCTGCAAACTTCATTAGGAACTTGGCCATCCTTGTCATCTACTGCTTGCGATGCAAGTTTGAGGGGTGGGGGCAGCACAAAACTGAGACAGAATGAAATGTGTTTCAACATCCTGCATCACTTTTCTGCCCCTCCATCCAGTGTATTCTTCTCCTTCTTCCTGTGTACCCTTTTATTAATATATCCAACAGACTCAGGCCTTCCGCTTCCTTAAACCTTTCCCTTCAAGAATACTCTTTGTACACACACACCTTTTTAAACGTGGTCTTGAGACAATTAGTAAGGTCTCATGAGATTCGCTAGAATCTCATGAGACCTTAGTAATTCTGGTTTAGTGGAAAAGAATTGTGTTGCCAACCCAAAGGTATGTGGTTCAAATTCACCAGCTGTTTCACAGGAGAAAGATGGTCAATCTCTTCCTGTGAGATATACTGCCTCTGAAAACTTGCTGGAAGTTCTGCTATGAATCAGTTCCAACTCAAGGTAAACAACAATAACAACATTGTCTCTATGTCTCTACCTCTATACTCATCACCTGTTCAACAAACTCTTCCACAATGCAAATGTTCTGTATCTGTATGGCACAAATACTAGCCACTAGCCAAACATAATGATTGAACACTTGAAATGCAGTTAATGTGACTAGAGGATTGATTTTTTAATTGCATCTCACTTTAATTAATTTTAATTTAAGTAGTCACAAATACTGAGTGTACTGTACCAGACAAACAGTTCGTTCCCAGTTCTCCATCAACCATAATGCCTCACCATGTGCTACTGCTATTGTTCTCACAGGAAATTGTTTTAACTGTAAGTTCTAGGAGGCTATTTTTAAAGACTTTTAAAAAACAACAACCAACCACCCTAACCCGTTGCTGTCAAGTTAGAATCGACACATAACTGAAGGAGACTGCCCATCTTTCTCCTGTGGAGTTTAGAGAAACAGGCCAGTCTGGGCTGAAAAAAGAACCTTAGCATATGTGGAGAGTAAAACAACGGTGACTGACTGGCACTGAGGAAAATGGGCCAGAACAGAGCAGAGCCGACAGGTCAGAGATTACAGGGATGAGGGTGGGGTGGGAGGAAAATGGATAGGAAAGAAAGGGACAGAAAATAAATTTCACTGACGGGGTGGTGGGGAGGGAATCATGGAAGTAGAAATATAGAGTAGAGAAGGCATCTACAGAAAAAACCCAAAAACCTGCTTATGATAATGCATCAGGCAGGGCACAACTCATATCTCCATCTGTTTTCTCCTACACTACAGCTTGACTTTCAAGCATGTAACACACTGAGAGCTTCATTTTTTTCCTGTTGTTCTTAGATGCCATCTAGTCAACTATAACTCACAGCAACGCAATGAGTAACAGTTTGGAACCTCGCCCTATCCTGTCCCACCATCACAATCTCCTCCATACTCAAGTCTATTGCTGCAGTCGCTGTCCAAATCCACCTCAAGGAGGGTCTTCCTCTTCTTCACTAGTTAATTATGTCTTTTTTCAAGAACTGGTTCCTTCTTATGATGAATGCATGACAAAGCCTCATCTTCCCTGCCTCTAAGCACATACTGGCTATACTTCTCCCACTTTTCTCTTACTCAAAGTGTGGACCCAAAACTTCCCAGGCTAGTATTTCTCATCTCAATGGCTGCAGTATGAGCGCACAAAAAAATAGCACAGAAAGTGCTATTTGTTCATATCCATTTTGAAAATGGCTTCATATCCATTGCCTTAGCCTCCTCTAAGGGCATGATCTTCAGCTTCCTCAACTATAGTCATATGCTCCACCCACTGACCAATGTCTTCTACATCATCAACAGCTGTGGGGCCAACATAAGAGAGGAACTGGACGGACTATGGAGAGACTGTGACAAGACACAGCCTGGCAGAGCCCTGGAGATGGAGCAAGGGTTCTCTGCTTGCTGAACGACTGAAGGAAGAGAGCTGACTTGCAATTTCAATGAGACAAAGCTTGCTGGACAATCAAGGAAACAAGAGTATTCTTATATTTGCTGGCCTAACCTGGACTTTCACTTGTTGACTGAGAAGCTGTCTGAGCTAACTGAGGAATTTAATATTGTTGTTACTCTGGCTTAGGACAGCTGGTTTAAACCTGGTCTTTCACCAGTTATATTCTTGTGTTCCCCATCCCCAATCTATTTTCTTAATAAAATCTACAACTGTGAGTAAGGAAGTGTCTGTGAGTCAATTTACAACTGACATCAAACCTAGTGATTAATAGAAGTAGGTGTAGGGGTGTGGGGGGGGCATGTCTGACCTTGTAGTATTATTTTGACACTGTGGATATTATTGATGGGGACAGATTCCCTTGGTGAAGCTGGTAGAAGTGGGACTCAATCTTCCCCACATTGCTGCGGCTCCTTTTACAAGTATTTTCCTACCTGAATGGAAAAAACCAACTTAATATACAAATACACAAATGAAACTGTGTATATTATCCAAGTATATACTAGTTCAAGGAATTCACATGAAACTAAATATTATTCTAATGGCTGCAGCCTCTTTCCTTATAGATTTCAGGCAGGAAATGTGCACCTCCGGCACTATGTCAGCCACTACACCATAATGAGAGAGTCAGTCTATGACCAAACCACACACAGAGGACAGAACTAGCAATCACAGAGAGCTCATACCAGACACCCCAGTGATCCCTCAATCAAACAAGACCTGAACATGCTCTTCCTCTGGTCTTTGGAATGCCAAAGTCCATATGGCTTGAGTTTTCAGTTATTTGGAACTCATTCAAACAGAACAGTCAAAGGACTTGCTGGAGAAGTACAAGCTGCCATCTTACACTATCTCTTCATACTTACTTTTCCAAGTATGAAAAGAGTCATAACCATATGACTGGGTTCCCAGGCGACATTCCTCAGAAACTGATGGAATATCAATTGACATATTTCAATAGACAGATGCTGCCCAGGATATGCTCACCAAGCTGTGCCAGGCAATCTGAAGAACAGATGCCTAGTCAACTGACTGAATAAGATTAATCTTTATTCCCATACTTAAAAAAGGTGATCCAACAGAGTGTGGGAATTATTGAACAACATCACGGACTTACCAAACAACATCACTAATACCACATTCAAGCAAAATCCTGCTGATGATTATCCAAAAACAACTGGAACGGTACATTACCTGAAAACTACCAGAAATACAAGCTGGGTTTAGAAGAGGCTGTGGCACTAGAAACATCACAGCCAATGTTATACAGATCTTGGCTGAGAGCAGAGAATACCAGAAGAATGTCTATCTGTGTTTCATTGACTAAGCAAAGGCATCTGACTATGTGGATCACAACAAACCATGCAAGGTTTAAAGCTATTATGCATAGAGTTGTTATGAGGTGCAGGGAACCCAACAGCATTTAACAACACCTTTTTATACAATGTTTTTCAGATTGTTGTTTGATGTTATCAAGATGATTACGACTCATAGCAACTCAATGAACAACAGATCTACACCTTGACTTATCCTGAAGCATCACCCTTCTATCTTAAAATCTCATTGCCAACACTCCTCTCTTTCTTCACACTTATATTACGGGCTTAGTGGTACAGAGGTACACTGCCAATCCAAAGACAAACAGTTCAAATCCATCAGCTGTTTTGTGAGAGAAAGATAAATAATCAACACCCATGTTATTTAATGCCTCTGAAAATCCTCTCAAGAGTCAGCTATGAGTTAGTTGTGGCTTGATGGTACATAATAAAAAACAACAATCATGATGCAGTAAGAAAAAAAAAAAAACCAGCCAAAATCTTTCCTTTCAAAGTTTTACTACTTACATACAATAAAAGTCCTCAGTCTTCTCTATAAAAATTTTTAAGTTTTGACAAATACATTATCAACGACCATCACCATAATCATGGGGGAGATGACTTTCATTACCTCAGAAAGTTACCAGCTGCAGACAGTTCCAACTCTAAGAATGACTTTTATGTACTGTAGTTCTGCCTTTTCTAGAATGGAATAGTACAGCGAGGAGCCTTCTGTGCTGGGATTCTTCCATTCAACATGGTGCTTTAAAGTGTTATGTTTGAGTCTGCCATTCCTTTTTATTTCTGAGTAATAATCACTAGAGGGGAGCTGTCACAGTTCAGAGCATGAAGCACTGGTAGGCAAAAATGCCGTTTATCTCCATTGATTTGAATGCACCAGCAGAATTTACTTTGTGGGAAAGGAGAAGGCAGTCTCCTCCGATTAAGATTTGAAGCCTCAGAAATCTGATAGGGGTCAATATGAGTCAGAATTAACTTGATGGCAATGAGTGCTTGAGTATTGCCTAGTATGAAAATACTAACATTTGTTTATGCATTCACTACGAAATAATGAATATTGGAGATGTTTCCAGTTTTTCTGCAACTATGACTAAAGCTATTATACTATTAAGACACTAACTTTGGTGTAGACATGTTTCATTTCTCTCAGGAAAATACCTAGGAATACAGAACTCAATCATATTTAAGAACAAGTTTAACACTGCATTCAAACACATGAAGAAAAGAACTGTTTAAAATAATATATAAATAGGCATTATTTGTATGACAACAGTCCAGAATAAGAACTGCATAACAAAGTAGCCTGGGGAAGGATAGGGGGGAAGAAATTATGCAATAATGAATATTTTCTTTTGAAAAGTGAATGGGGAGACAGGAGGAAAACGTGCAACAATGAATGAATGAAAATCCACTTTTTCTGTAAACTGTAGTTAAAATCACAGAGGAGGGGATGAGAGGATTATCTGAAAGGAATGGATAATTATACATTATATGTATAACAATTGGCAATCTATACTAAGACAGGCATTACAGAGAATTAAGGGGAAAGGGAAGAATATGTGTCGATCCAGTCTTTCTGTAAACTTTCACTAAAATTGCAGTTATGATAAAGAATATGGGTATGCTTTTTTTATACTTTTTTAATTTTTATTACTTTTTTTTTAAATGTGTGTACCGTCAAATCAGATCTGACTGGTACAAGAGGAGACTGTCCCTCCTTCTTCAGCAGAGCATCTGGTGGATTTGAACCTCACATCTCTGGGACTGCAGTGCAGCTTCTTGCCACTAGGCCACCAGAGCTCCCCAGAATATGGGTATGATTTTAAACTGGGCTTGGTGGGAGAAATAAGTATTGGGGAGCATATTAAGGAAAAGCCCTTCTACAATGTTGAACAGAATGGTACTAGATAGCAGCAGTAAAAAGGGGTTTGTGTGAACACTTATTAAAAAGCTATTTCATTTTTTGGGGGGGAAAAAAGAAGTTTAACTATTTAATATAGTGCTAGACAATGTCCCTTAACAGCTATAATGATTTCCTCTCTCACATGAAAATTCCAATTGTTCAACACCCTAACCAGCAGTTGGTTAAGGTCACTCTTTTCATTATTCAAGTGGAGAGATAGATAGATAGATAGATAGATAGATAGATAGATAGATAGATAGATAGATAATCTAGGTTTGTTCTGCATTTCCCTAATGACTAGTGAGACTGAGATTCTTTTCGTGCTTTTTTGCCATTCATAAATCCTTAGTGAACTGGCTTTTCAAACCTTTGCCCAACTATTTTTATTGGTCTTAATTGAGTAAGTAGTAAGTGTCCTTCATATATCCTAGTTACAAGTCCTTTATCAGGTATGTGTCTTGCAAATATTTTCTCCCAACATACTGTTCTCCTTTTACTTTGTTAATACTCTTTTGAAGAGGAAAAGATTTCATTTTGATTAAGCACAATCTGTAAATATTTAATTTATGCTTTAAATGAAAGCATTTAATTTAATGCTTTCATTAAAGGGCGTTATGTGTCTGTGTTACTTCCGAATTCTCTGCTTACCCCAAAGTCACTAAGAACCACTCCCTTCCCCAGGACCCCATAAAATTTCCCAGGAATGTTATAGTTTTATCACTTTAGTTCTCACATTTAGATCTATAGCCCATTCACTTGCACATGGATTTCCAACTGTTACAGCAATAATTATTAAATAAATCATCCTCTCCTTATTGAATTTCCTTGACAACTTTGTAAAATCAATAAGTAAATGGGACACACAGATGTGAGGCTACAGCTGCACTCTCTGTTTTGCAACTGTTGCTAAATGCTATAGAGTCAATTCCAATACAGAGAGATCTTAGCAGAACTGTCCCATAGTATTTTCAGGATCTCCGTAACTCATATTTTATTCTACGGCAATAGGTTTAGGTCTGGTTTTTGTTTGCTTGTTGGTTTTTATTGTTGCAGGATCAGATTACCACTTACTACTCTGGTAGACAGGTTGGATGGGTTAGAACTGACAACCTTTTGGTTGTTGTTGTTGTTGTTATGTGCCATCGAGTCGCCTGCGACTCATAGTGACCCTATGTACAACAGCCCTAAACTCTGCTCTGTCCTGTGCCAATCGCAATGTCTCCAACACTCCCATCCTGATTATCCCAGTCACTGAATCAATCCACCTCATAGAGGGCCTTCCCCTTCTGTGCTGTCCCTCCACCCTCCCAAGCATGATGTCCTTCTCCAAGGACCGGTCTCTCCTCACAACATGTCCAAAGTATGTTAGACGGAGCCTCAGAATCCTTGCCTCCAAGGAGCCACCCAGTTTAACCCTTTCCAGGACGAATCTGTTTGTTTTCCTAGCAGTCCATGGTATTCTCAATACTCTTCTCCAGCACCACAGCTCAAAGGCATCAATTCTCCTTCTATCCTCTTTGGTTACTGTCCAACTCTCTGATGCATAACAAGTGACTGCGACTGCGAAGACCATGGCCTATATCAAACGCACCTTAGTCTCCAGAGAGATACCATTGCTCTTCAGTACTTTGGAGAGGTCCCTAACAGCAGACTTTCCCATGGCAATGCGCCTTTTAATTTCTTGGCTACTGGTGCCGAGAGTGTTGACTGTGGAGCCAAGTAAACTAAAGCTGTGTACAATCTCAATCTGTTCACCATCCATCCTGATGCTGCCAATTGGACCAGTGGTAAGAATCTTTGTCGTCTTGACATTGAGCCTCAGTCCATATTGGAGGCTGCAGTCCTTGACCCTCTGCTAGCAGATGATAACTGTTTTGTCACCAGAGCTCCGTATTCTATTTACCAATCTGTATTCTATCTTTGTACTAATATGCACTACCTTTATTAGTGAAGTTTTATAAGCCTTAAAATCAAGACTTGTAATTTTACTCTTCAAAACCCTCAATTTTATTCCTCATTTTCATAACTGTTTAGGCTAAGTCTAGGTCCTTTGAATTTACTTATGAATTCTACAGTCCACATTTCAAAAAGTAAAAACAAAAACCACTAAGAAACCTGCTGAAAACCTGATGAGATTCCACTGAATATGTAGTTCAAGCTGAAGAAAGCTGACATTTTAAACTTGAGACTTCCAATCTGTGAGCCTGGCATACTTCTCCACTTATTATTGTATGAGTATACCTCGTCATTTCTCAATAGTTTCATCATATTCACAGCATGGGTTTTACACACATAACACAAATATTCACTAAAAAGTGTCATATGCATAAACCCCAAAGTTTGTCACTAAATATCTGCTTTAGACTGAATTGTACCCCAAATATGTGTTGAATATTATCCTTTACAGCTGTGTGTATTTATATTTGAAACTATGGTTTTAATTACTATATCAAGTAGATATCCTATTAGAATGGGTTCTAAATTATAAATGTTGCCCCATCAGACACAGAGCTAAGAATTCAGAGAACACAGACGTCATGTGAGAATCACCAAGGATTTCCCAAAACTATCAACAAAGAAGGAATCCACAGAATCATAACCCTGATTTGAACTTTGTAGCTTCTAAAACTAGGAGAAAATAACTTTCTGTTCCTTAAAGCTACTCCCTTGTGGTATTTACATTACAGCAATACCATTAACTCAGTATCCCCTAACTGTATTGTAGATTTTTTTTTTAATTTTAGTTTCTAAATATTTAGTATAAATATATAGGAGAGGTCTGAACTAACTAGCAGTTCTACAGAAGCATAGTCTGGAATTATTTTAATGAAAAGCCAAGTCTGTGGCCGTTAAATTGATAGGAGTCCTAGCAACCCCACAGGACAAAGCAGAACTGCCCCATAGAGCTTCCAAGATTTCCACTCCCAAGGCTTCCATCCTGAATGTCACATTTTTCCCACGGAGTGGCTGATGGGTTCAAATCATCAACCTTTTCACCAGCAGCTAAGAGCTTAAACCACTTGGCTTCAACACTCAAGCTTCCATCTTTATGAAAGGAACCCAGAGTTACAGAGTCACCACAGTGCCTTCCATAAAGATTACAGTTAGGAAATAAAGCAAGTCTATGTCACACGTGGGGCTGATAATAGTCACAGGCCAATGCACAGTAGCTACAATATCATGCTAAACCTACTTACTAGTAACAGTACTTTTCATCAAAATTGTCTGTGTATAATTATGTTGTCTCTGGATGAACATGGTTTAATATTGCTCTTTCCAATGTCTTTTTCTTCTTCTTGCCTCACTGTACTGGCTAGAACCACCAGCATAATCATCCGTGTGAACAGTCTTGCCTCAATTCCCAGTGTAAGAGGGACTTATTATTCAGTCATTCATCATCAAATCAGTTTGTTATTTCATGAATGATGGTAGAAAACCTAAAACTCTTGGGTCACATACAAATGGCAGTATTCACAATACATCAGCAGGATGGGCATTATGTTTTCCTGTGACTCGTCCAGACCCCCAGGTGCCATGAGTAGGCCTGGAAGGATGTCTGTGCCTGTACGGGGTAGCATGAGAGGACAATGAGTCTGAGAAGCCTACTGTTCTACAGTAAGCAACAATCAAGCCTTCTCGGTCCCAGAGGGAGACATTAGATCATTCCTTATGTCTGCTTCTTACAAACACAATCCTGAGCAATGTATTCAGGTGAAAACCAGTCAGGTATCTACACAGCACACCCAGCAAGGTGTGCTGCAGCACAAGAGCCTCACAGAGGAACATCTCTGCCAAAAGTCTATCTGTCTCTACAAGGTCTTGGTTCCTGGTGAACTTCCACAGAGCGACATGGTTCAGCTGGCCATTCTAATTAATGCGACTGACTTAGGCTAAGACCAAATCCATTCACTTTACCACACACATATTTAATGAAGACTGCCACTGAACTCCAACAGTAGTTTCCAGTTATTGAGCTGTAATGATGTCAGCTTGAGGACTAAAATGTGTCTGATTTAGGCCATGGTCTTTTCAGTCACTTGGTGTGCATCTGAGAGCTGGATAATGAATAAGGATGACAGGAGAAGAATGGATACTTTTGAGCTGTGCTGTTAGAAAAGAGTGCTGAAGATTCCATGGACTGCCAAAAGAATAAACTGATAGGTCTTGGAGAAGGTGCAGTCAGCGTGCTCCTTGGAGGCAAAGACAAAGAAGCTTCACCTACTTTGAGTACGTTGTTATTGTTGTTA
>NW_006399786.1:7994763-8000814 GCF_000299155.1 Elephantulus edwardii
AGAAACTGATGGAGAATCACTATGAGTCAGAACTGACTTGTTGGCAGCAAAAGATGTTTGGGTCTTTTGTTTGTTTGTTTGTTTTTTCGGGTTGAGTTGGAGGTGTCGTTTTATTTTAACCACTGCACACCAAGGAACAGGATGAGGCAAACCTATAAAACTGACCTTAACTATGCCGCTCAGGATCCTGGACCAAGCCATATGCAACTAAGTAACATTTTAGAAGAAGGACAGAAGAGGTGACCAGCAGATCCTATTTAAACATTCAGGATGTAGCCGAAGGGCAGAACAGTCAACACTATCTATACACAGGAGTTTAGACTGGTCTGCTGACTTCTTCTTTGAACATGATAATAATAATAAAGGCTAACATAACAGGGCACAATCATTCAACTCTGAGATTTCTTGTTAAGCTTGATTTGCATCATTATTACAGTGGTTTGTTAAGCCACATGGATATGTCACTAGGTAGTCATACAGAACCTCAGGCACTATACGTGGCATATTCTAAGACTCTTGAGTTTTAGGCAAAACCCAAACATAAAACAAAACATATTTTCTACCAGTAAGATTGACATAAAAGTCCTATTAGACTGTGTTTTGATACATGTACAGCAAGGTCCATGTTCTGGGGATCCTATTGATGGTACCAAGAACAACAGAATAGTTCTGGGTTGTCTGTACCTACACAAGTTTTTCTGTTTTTATAACATATTGACATATAGGACAAAACCAGTAAAAACTCACATCACCAGGCCAGCTGCGCGTTACCTAAAGTGGGCCATAGGATGTTTTGCCAGATTAAGGTGAAAAAAGAATGGTAACTGTCCTCTTGACTTCTAGGAATTATCATTTTCCTTTCTCTGGATGCCAGCACTTTTGTTCTCTTTTCATAACCACAAAAATCAATGTATCCCATTCCACTAGATAAATCCTTATTGTTTATCCAAGCAGCTTCTGTAAAATTTTACCCTACAGTTTAAAAAAAAATTTTTGACTCTTTCTGTGATTTCTTCTTTGACCTCTGGATTATTTGCTGTTGTTGTTGTTGGGTGCCATCAAGTCAACTATGACTCACAGCAACCTTAGAAATAACAGAATCCTGCCCATGCCTCATGATCTCTGAAATGCTCAAGCCCCCTGTTACAGTCACTGTCCATCATGTTAAGGGTCTTCTTTCTCTGACCTTATCTTTCCCAGCATGATGACTTTTTCCAGGGACTGACCCCCCCTGACAACATGCTTTTAGACAAAAGCATCCTCCTTGCCTCCAAGGAGCACCATGGTTGCACCAATTATCGTACTCTGGAGGACCACTTGTAAGCTTTGAAGAACCTACGCACTATGTAATGAAACAGGAGACAGAACAGAGGGACTAAGCAAAAGGCAAGTTAATAACTAGGATGTCCTATAAAACCCTAATCCTCAAAAACACCCTAAACCTATAAACTCAGGAACTTAATCTCATATGGTGTTTAGTTGTACATTAGCACCCTCAGTAGCTCCTTTAAATAAAAAAAAAAATCACTGTTGTAAATAATCTATCACACAACTTTTGCTAATTCACATTTCCCCAGATGCAGAAAACAGCAATTACAATATTTGACTATGGGACCCTATCCTTAATCAACCCCACTTTTTATCAATACCCATAATGTTATTTCCATCACGCCTGATAATAGGGAGCTCTGGTAGCCTAGAGGCTATACAGAATGGTACAGACAGCCCAAAGGCAGGCAATTCAAATTCACTCTATAGGAAGATCACAATCCCCTCTCATGCAATTTATAGCCTCGGAAAACCCACAAGAGGCTTAGCTATGAATCACTTCTGATTTGACAGCAATGAGTTGAGCTATTGACAACTGTTTCCTTTAATGCTGGACATTAGACTGGTATGCTGTTGGGTTCTAGATTCTGTTGTATTCTTTTGATATTGTTAGGTTTTGTAGTGAAATGTCGCTAGATTAATTTGAGGTTTACTTTGACATTTAGTTATGGCATTCTCAGACTGCCTTCTACTGAGGCTAGTTTGCTGAGGGACTAAGGCTTCTGCCTGCCTAATATTCCATGAAAGAAGCTTTCTTTCTGATAGGAAAATGGACTATTTTTGCACTATGTGCACTGTTTCACCAACCTCATTCTTGTAACCCTTTCTTTAGATAATTTTCTCACATGCAGGCACAAATTGGTTCTCAGCCAAAGACTCAAGGGGACACCTCAGCAGAATGCTAGTGCCTGCTCTCTGTGCAGCTCCTGCCTCTCCTGTGACAGTCACACACCCTCCCCTCCACATATTGCTGCTGTTCTGGCCTCTTCATGCTGACCATCTCCTCAGCTCAGGAAGACCACTGACTATTTGTGGGTGCCCCTTCTACCACTATGGTCTGGAAATGTTCTCAAGGCAGTGAAGTGGGCAGCCCTAAGACTCACATCTCATCCCTCCTGCCCTCCACTTTTAGCTATGGCATTACAGTCACGGACTGACTGTTGTCTGAAACCATTGCATAGTATATTGTTTAAGGCAGGCAGTGTCTGTTGCTCCATCATGGCTGTAGGCAGAATGTTATCAGTTAAAATGATTTCTTTTCTCTAATAATCTATTTGTATCTTAAATAAATTTTGAAAGAGCATATTGTAAATAATTTTTGTTATTTAAGAAAAAAGAATGGTAGTTGGGAAGAGAAATATTAGAATAATCTTTTCCTCAGGGGACAAAAAAAATATAGAAAAGTAAAAATCTTCAGCCGACTGTGCAGTAGCAAAGTTTCTATAGTTTTCAAGCTTCCTTGATATTGTGGGAACTGCAAAACAAGAAAAAAGGAAGATCTGCCCATTTCTTCAATGCTCAATAATACTTACTGAATATCGGATACCTCTAAATCAATGCTTAGGCACTAAGGATGATACAAAGATGCATGAAAGATCTCTGATATTATTAAATAAAAAAACCCTTAAAATAAGATAGATAAATGTAGTATAAAGTGTTTCTCTTTACCTATAGCAATGTGTTCCTGAGACTAAATCACACCTGACTTTTATGCTAATGAACGAGACTAACTACACAGAAGGACCATCTGGCAGCTGTACCAACTAACCTCAGAAGACACGATTTAACTTTACCACTCACAGCCAGTAATACCTGGTGATGACTGGCCAATAAAGGCTCTGAACATGGAGGCTATGAGAGCTTCCTGACTAGTGAAGGGAGGTGACAATCCTTTGAGAAATCAAACCTAATGCTGAAACTGTCCCAGACACCACCTAGAGATCTTTTTGCTATAATAAATCTACAGTCTAAAGCACAATGCTTAGTGTATTCTGTAAATCATTCTACTGCATTATCAAACCCAAAACAGTAGGAGTCAGTAGGTGCAAGTGACGGAACTTAGGGGATACTGCCAATCTTACGGCTGGTATCTTGAAGGGGTAGAGAGAAAGGCCTGAATATACAACCAACAGGGCAAAAATATGGGTGTTATGTGGACTCATGAGTTCATGGCTGGCATTTGCGTAACTGGTAGTCAGAAGGCTGGTTCTCTCACCCTCTGAGTTCTAATCTAACTCCATGCAAAGTGGGGCACAAAGAACGTGAGGTGAGAAGCTGGTGTTAGAGATGACTGAGAAGGCGGAAAGCCTATTTGATTCATCTTCACATGATAGGGACTCAATTTATGTAAATACTTATCCACAAAAGAAGAGAAAATTATAGGCAGAAATATGACTATGCATATCAGTAAAGAGTTCATAGCTCTGGAAAGCTATTTCTAAAGTGTTGCTAAATTTCCTAGGTGAAAGAGATCACTCACACCATGGGCTTTACATGTGCGTCAATTTCTTCCAAATGGTGAAGTAATTTTTAAAAGAATTTGTTTCCGTTTAAGACTCCTAGTATATAAGACTTGTGGAGGGGGAGCACAGGACAATGCTCCAGTGTTTTAAATCCAGCACTGTTTCATTCTTCTTGATAATGCAAGTTTAATTTACACTTTCCCCCCAAAATCATTCCTCTCAGTCACATGAAAGGCCAGCAAGGCTGCAAAAGCTGCCGCCACAGGTCACTTCCTCTAGTATTTCAAGATGAAATGTGGCCGCTGGGGTCTGAGCAGCCTCCCAGCTAACAGCTCAGAACTGCAGCAGTTTTAAAGTTTTCCAAATACCTATTGCCAAAAACTCTAGAATTTTATCACACTACTTTTCCCTCATTTATCAATGTATTCTGAGAGTATATTCCAGGGTCATTCCATGGAGCAACTTATACAAAGGTTTGATGGCAATGTGGTTTATTTGCAGGACACACAGGGAAATCAGTGAAACTATTCTGTTTACATACATTTGATCACTACAAATTCAATATTAATTATTATTTACAAAGAAATAATTTTGTTCTCTTAATTGTTGCTAAGGTCTTAAAGGTTCCTCATGTTCTATAAAGATTTTATGGGGCACTGCAGTATATCACCAATTGATAAAATGGATCTGTAGCTTAAAATGGATGGCTACTTGATGTTTAAAAGTCAGGATAAAAATAGCAATGTAAAGTGCTATGAGCAAAAATAGCAAACGAAAACCCAGGGTACACACAGAATATCCACTATTACATGAAAGGTTATTTTATACTAAGAACTGTCATTATGAAAATGTTCTGGGGGTTAAGGAAGCAGGATTAATTTCCCCGATCATCTGTTTTCAAGCTTTTCTAAGATTTGTTGGTTACACTTAGAACATAGGTTTAAAGTCCTTGTCATTTTGCCAGAACAATGGCAACTCAAATTCCTACAGCGCGTTGCAAGAAACAGGAACCTAGCATGCATGTGTAAGGGGCTAGTTTGAAAAAGAAATCACACTACTGCTTCCACCCTGCAACCCACACAGTGTATTTCCAGCCACAAAATTACATTATATTATAAAAAGATGCTGTTTAGGTAAAATATAAGCATAAAACAAACCAAGATGACTGTCATCGAGCTGATTCTGATCGTTAAAGACCCTATAAGCCAGAGCGAACCTGACCCCCTGGGTTGCTAAGGCTGTAAATCTTTATGGAAGTACACTGGATCATTTTTTCTCCTGTGGACTGGCTGGTGGATCTGAACTGTCAGTTTAGGAGCCACGCTCCTTGACCACTGCACCTCCAAGGTTCCAAAATATATGGGGTATTTTAATATTTGCTCAGATTAAAAAGAGCACAGGCAACATTCTGGTGTACTAGGACTAAAAGAGATATATAAAATTAATCTTAGTGTCAAGCTCTGGGAGGTCTGGTGGCTAACGGGTAAAGCATTTTAAGTGCTTCTGACTCAAATGGTATATAATTTGAATCCAATAGCTGCTCTATGGAAAAAAGATGGGCAATCTCCTCTTGTGCAATTTACGGCCTCTAAAAACCTGCTATGGGCCTGTTCTGACTTAACAATACACAACAAGCAGGGTTGGGAGCTATGTTCATAGGGTCACTACGAGCCTTAGTCAACTCAACAGCACATAACAACAACAAAACTCTTAAGATGAATAAGACTATTGTGAACAATTTCCTGCAAAAGCCAGACAGTTTCAAATATTTACACCCAAACTAAAAATGCACAGGAACTATTATATACAACACTGAGGAGCAGATGGCATCATTTCCTACCATGTAATATCAAGGGGGAAAAAAGAACAGATTGCACTACTTCTGCCTGAGCAACAATAAGATGATCAGCAGAGAACTTCCAAGAGATACCTGTGAATAAACACAGGAAAATATTCCTTTAAAGCCATTTCTGGTGCAAGCATCAGTAAATATACAAAGTACACATATGTAGAAATGTCTGCATAGTCTTATATCTTAAGTATTTAATATATTAAAATAAAAATGGATGTGCACATCCATCACTATAATTACATACAGACTGATAATTTTACAGTGAGATATAGATCTGTATATAACTCATAATTTTGACATATCCACAACCTTCTCTCTGATGCATAACAAGTGATAGCAAAGACCATGGCCTGTATCAGATGCACCTTAGTCTCCAGAGAGACACCATTGCTCTTCAGTACTTTGGAG
>NW_006399786.1:8003159-8010294 GCF_000299155.1 Elephantulus edwardii
TGGAGAGGGACATCATGCTTGGGAGGGTGGAGGGACAGTGCTGGAGGGGAAGACCCTCTATGAGGTGGACTGATTCAGTGACTGGGGTAATCGGGATGGGAGTGTCAGAGACAGTGCGACTGGCACAGGACAGAGGAGAGTTTAGGGCTGTTGTACATAGGGTCACTATGAGTCACAAGTGACTCGACGGCACATAACAACAACAATCTTCTCACAAACAGGTGTTCTTGTTGTTTACCCTCAAGTCAGAACTGACCCACAGCTGATCCTCCGGTGGGTTAGCAGAGGCAGTAAACTGCACTGGAGGAGACTGCCCATCCTTCTCCCATAGGGAAGCTGGTGAATTTGAACCATATGCCTTTAGGTTGACAGCACAGCTCCTTACCATTAGGCCACCAGAGCTCATGTACAGTTGAGTGATCCTAATTATATTCATCAAATCTTTCAACCATCACCTTTCTCTGTAACCACGTTATACCACCCCTATGACAGCAGCTGCATATCCTGAAGCACTGGAGTGACCAGTGACTTTTGGTTTGTGGCTCTGAATGGCTCATGACACCTAGAGAGCTGCTTCCGCCTTGATGGATTTATAGAGTGTTGTTGTTTTGAGTAGTTGGGGTTTTTTTTTTTTAAGTTTCTACACTTTAAAAAAAATACTTTTAAAGACACAGGAAAACAGTCTGTCCTTGAGTCAGATTCCCTAGGAATAAAAGAGACCAAAGCAGCAAGAGGAAAGGAAGCAGGTTGGCAAGGCAAGGGGGAGGTAAGTGTGTCAGTCTCTGAGAAGTGAGAAGCCACCCCTCATTCCTCCACCCCATGTTCCCAATCACCGACCTTTGATGAGGGGGCACGAAGGGGCTGAGTCCAGAAGTCACATAGAATTCCTTTTAAATCTGAACAGTATAGAAGACAGCTGGAGTTGTTCTCCATAATTCAACTCACATGTGCTCTACAGGTTTTCAGTGACTGATTTTTTACATTTTTTTTTAAGGTAGATCATCAAGTCTTTCTTCTGAGGTATCTTTGAGTGAACTAGAACTTCCACACTTTTGGTGACAATTAAAAAATGTTAGTCATTTACACTATGGGGGTGGGGGGGAGAAAGAACAAAGAACACATAAAAAGAAACAACCCATAGATTTTTGGGGTTTTTCAGATGTTGACAATGAAGCTGGCAATTGACAACACACTTAATAGAAAAGTTATTTTAAAAATGACCTTCCTTATCTAAAACAAAGATTTTCACCACTGGGCCAACTGGAAGCATCATGATAGATGGTGAAGAGATTAACAGCTTCAGCTTCCTTGGCTCCACAATCAACACCCTTGACACCAGCAGTCAGGAAATCAAAAGATGAATTGCGCTAAGAAAATGTGCTGTCAGGGACCTCTCCACAGTGCTGAAGAGCCATGATGTAAGCCTAGAAACTAAGGTGGACCAGATGTAGGCCTTGGTCTTCGCAATTACTCTCTATACATCAGAAAGCTGGACAATGATTAAGGATGACAGAAGAAGAAATGATTGATGCCTTTGGTGCTGGAGAAGAGTACTGAATATACCATGGACTGCTAGGAGAACAAACAAGTATGTCCTGGAGAGGGTGAAGCCAGGCTGCTCCTTGGAGGCAAGGATTTTGAAGTTCCATCTGATATACGCTGGACATGATGTAAGGAGGAACTAGTCCTTGAAGTGGACATCATGCTTGGAAGGCTGGAAGGACAGCACAGGAAAAGAAGACCCTGGATGAGCTGGATTGACTCAGTGACTGGGGTAATGGGGATTATGTGTGTCAGAGACAATGAGGTTGGCTCAAGACAGCAAGTTTCAGAGCTGTTGTACATAGGGTCACTATGAGTTACAAGTGTCTCAGCAGCACATAACAACAATGACAATCATTAATTTTTAAAAGCTCTCTTAATAATTATAATTCTGGGGCACAACTTTTCTTTTACAAGCAAGCAACATACATTCATGTTAGCTACTCATATTCCTCTAGGTAAGACTTTTTTCCCAAAAATAAAATCAGAAAAAGATTCTCAGGACTAAGAGCCTTCTCCCAAAAAGATTACCTTATCATTTCATTATCCCAGAAATCTAGAACTCACTGCTAAAGCTCATGTTCTTTAATACATTCCAAAATATTTCAGTGAGCCTTCAGGGATAAAGTGTAACAAGTCAGTCCTGAAGACATTCGTGTGGAAACAGGGACATGGTAGTCCAGGGGTAAATTTCTTGTCTTTCACGCTAAATACCGGGGTTTAATTCCCAACCAACACATTTCACACTCTGCCACCACTCAACTGTCAGTAGAGGTTTGCCAGTCTTAAGCTAAAGCAGGTTTCCATGGAGCTTCCACATTACAACAGACTAAAAACAAAGGCCAAACAATCTACTTCTGAAAATTAGTCCATGAAAACTCTGTGGATGGCAAGGGTCCACAACCAGTCATGGGGATGGTGCAGACCTGGCAGCATTCTGTTCCACTGTTCACAGTAGGGTCACTATGATCAGGAGCTGATTCCACTACAGCTGAAAATACGATGAATGAAGAAGCAAGTATATAGTGATAACACAATCCAGTTTGTTTAAAGAGGAAAATACAGAACACAATTAAAACACCCACATTTCTCTGAGCAGAAGAAGAATAGGCAATCTCCTCCTGTGTGATTAACTGCCTCTGAAAAATCCGCAGAGGATCAGCTACGGGTTAGTTCTGACTCGACGGTACACAACAACAACAATCTTCTCTGAGGGATCTATGGTAGCCACATGGTAAGAAGCTACACAGCAATCCCAAAGACACATGGTTCAAATATAGCAGCAGGTCTGAGGGAGAAGGATGGGCAATCTTCTCCTATGCAATTTATCGCCTCTGAAAACCCACTGAAAGATCATTTGAGAGTAGGTTCTAACTCAAAAGGAAATAACAACAAAAATAATCCTCTCTGAGAGATGGTAACATGAGTATCCTCCTCCTTACAAATGAAACAGCCACCATTCTATAACCTAGTAAAAATGATGACTTGAAAACATTAACATGACTTATTACAAATGCTGTCATATGCCATCAGGTAGGAACTGACTCAGAGCTGACCCTCCCATGAGTTTCAGAGGTTATAAATCACATGGAAGGAGACTGCTCACCTTTCTCTTGCATAACAGCTAGTGGGTTCGATCCGTCTGCCACCAGGTTGGCAGCTCATCTTTTTAACAACTAAAATCAGCAGAGCTCTCATATTACAACTAGCCAGTGCAATTTACTGAACTTAAAAAAAAAAAAATAGAAAAGAACGCTGAAATTAGAAAATAAAAATTCTTTTAGTGTAAAACTATCTCAACTTTCGTCCTACATGTATAATTTTGAACAAAAACTGCTCCACTCTCATTTCCCGGCATCTCGCATTTCCGTAGCACTGAAATCAGTTGTAAAGCTCACTGACAGACTCACTGGGCCTGGGAAAACCATTTACTTCTCTAATTCTGTGACCTAACTTGTGAAGACATATGATTAGGTCTCACAGTTTTAAATTTTTACATTTAAAGACATTCTCCTAAGTTAAATCTTATATAACACTGTAATACATAAAATTCAGGTAGTAGCGTGAAATTAACAGACAATAAAATTTTCTAAGGAAAATATAACTAAAATGAGTATATCCACTAAAAAATTCCCAGAAATCTGGAGCTTTCTGATTGCAAGAATAAAGCAATGTTGGACAGAAAAAGAAGTAGTCAAAAGGGATTTTCTATTAGGAACTACTCTGGTGGCCTAGTGGCAAAGAGTTGCACTGCTAACCTAAAGGCAAGTAGTTCAAATCCATCAATTGCTCCACTACAGGAGAAAGATAGGCAATCTCCTTCCATGTGACTTACAACCTCTGAAAATTCCCTGAAGGGTCAGCTGTGAGCCCAGTCCACCTTGATGGCACATAACAACAACATTATAACTTAATCTTGTATACACGACTTATGCTTTATTTAAAGCAGTCAAACTTAAGTAATTTTCCAAAACAAAGTTTTCTGAAGAATGAGTTGATTATCACAAACTAGAAAGAGGTCCTTCATTTTCATGCATCAAGTTTAATTATCATTCAAAAGAATTTTCTAGAATGTTACCGAGTTACGAGCTTATTTTGAAATTTCACAGCAGGTGCTCCTCCACCATATGTTGTTATGTGCTGTCGAGTTGCCTGGGACTCATAATGACCACCCTAAACCCTGATTTATCCTGTGTCAATCTTACTGTTTCTGACACACCTACCCCATTACCCCAGTGACTAAATCAATCCATCTCATCAAGGGTCTTCTCTCCTGTGCTGTCCCTCCACCCTCCCAAGCATGACGTTCCTCGCCAAGGACTGATCCCACTTTACAACATGTCCAAAACATGTCAGACGAAGCTTCAGGATCCTTGCCTGAAAGGAGCAGCCTGACTTCAACCTCTCCAGGACAAACTTGTTTGTTCTCCTAGCAGTCCATGGTATATTCAATACTCTTCTCCAGCACCACAGCTCAAAAGCATCAACTCCCCTTCTATCATCCCTAGTCATTATCCAGCTTTCTGATGCATAGCAAGTAACTGTGAAGACCATGGCCTGGATCAGGTGCCTCTTAGTCTCCAGACTGACATCACTGCTCTTCAGTACTCTGGAGAGGTCTCTGAGAGCAGACTTTTCCAATGCAATTAAACTTTTAATATCCTAGCTGCTAGTACGAAGAGTGTTGACTGTAAAGTCAAGCAAACTGAAGCTATGAACAATCTCAATCTCTTCACCATTCATACTGATGCTGCCAACTGGCCCAGTTGTGAGAATCTTTGTCTTCTTGATGTTGAGCTTCAATCCATATTGAAGGCTGCAGTCCTTGAACTTCTGCAGCAAGCGCTTCAGGTCCTCCTCAGTTTCAGCATGCAGGGTTGTGTCATCTGCATAACACAGATTGTTGATGAGGCTTCCTCCAAACCTGATGCCACACTTCTTCTCATAGAGCCCAGCCTCCAGGATAATCTGTTGCACATACAGATTGAAAAGATATGGAGATAGGGCATATCCTTGGTGTACACCCTTCCCAATTTTGAAAGATGCACTGCTTCCTTGCTCTGTTCCGCTATCATATAAGGTACATTTTTTTTAAGTACTGAGTTAGTATGAAACTAAAAAGTTAGACACATTCTTTAATACTCTGACATTAGTCAGAAAAACAATTCTTTCTTCTATGCACTTCCCCAGCCACTGCACTGGAGAGAGACGCAAAGAATCCTCTCATAAAGACTCAAAGAACTGGAAACTGGAGGAAGGCTCACTGCAAGCTGGAACTCACCTAAGGGCACTAGAAGTTTGGCAGGGATTTTACATCATGCACCACATCGAGGAGCATAAAGAAAATGAGTGCCAATAAGTAGAACGAACAACCTCAATTAAGAATGTTAAACAGAATTTCAAAAAACAAAACAAACAAAAAACAACAATAAAAAGTAGAAAAAAAAGAACGTTAAACAGAATTATAATTTTCCTGTTTGGGTATAACAAAAACAAAGACACTATATTATTAAACTTCACGGAGAGATTAAAAAAATTGTTCAAGGATGCAGAAAGAAAATACAATATGGGAAAATGAGACTGCCCTCAAATATTTCCACAATAAAAAAAAATAAATAAAAAGCTAGAGACATAATAAGGTTCAGAGAAAAGAAAAAAATGGCACTCAAGGAAATTCTGTTTGGCTAAGCTATCAATCATGTCTAAAGAAAACTGGCAGATATTCTCACACCTAAAACGGCATAAAAATTTCACTGAGCCATTTAGGTCAAAAGATGGCATACAGATGGTAGAAAAATGACTTATGGAAGCCAGGAAAAAACATTAGCATTGTGGTTTCAAAACAAAATAGGTAAGTGGTAAATATAAAAGTTAAGTGAGACATTATATGGAGTGGAATAGGCCAGTCACAAAAGGACAAATATTTTCTTTTACTACTATAGAAAGCTTAAGAAAAGTTTAGAAACACTTACTGATAATTACCAGGAAATGGAAAGGACAACAATGAGTAGCCAGATAATTGAAATAGAAAGGAAAGGTAGTGGATATTGGGTGGAAACAAAAGATGATAATATGGAGAAAACTATTTCAATCACTACATATGTATGCAGAAGCTTTACAGTGAAAAAGAACACAAAGAAAGAATTGGTGTTTCCAAATTGTGGTGTTAACAAAGAATATTGCATACAGCATGGATTGCCAAAAGAATAATTATACAACCAGGAAGTTTTTTAGAAATAAGGATGACAATGTTTGCTAAAGTAGATGGGTTGATTGATTCAGTGACTGGGATAATCGGGATGGGAGTGTCAGAGACAGTGAGACTGGCACAGGACAGAGTTTAGGGCTGCTGTACATAGGGTCGCTATGAGTTGCAAGTGACTCGACGGCACATAACAACAACAACAACAACAAAGAAGATGGATGGTACACAAAAATAAGTAAAATTCTCAACATGATGGTTTCTTGTAATAATTGAAGCAATGATCTTACACATACCAGTGGTCTTGAAAATGGCCCAGGACTATGCAACATCCCATTCTGATACACATAAAGTCATCATATATCAAGCAGACTTGATAGCAATTAACATTAGCATAACCACATTTCATCTTTCATAAAAGTAAAAAACATAAATTCCTTGTAGTTGAGGCAGAAGTGACTCATAGCTGAACCTCCAGCAGGTTTTCAGAGATTATAAATTTCATGGAAGAAGACTGTGCATCTTTCTCCCTCAAAGCAGGAGATGTATTTGAGCCACCTCCCTTTGGGTTGGCAGAGCAACTCCTTACCCACTAGGCTACCAGAGTTTCCTAGGTATCAGTAAAAGGTGCATATCTAAACCTCATGATAGAGGTAAACAAAACTCTACAGCAGAAGTCATATATAGACACTTTTATCATAATATACTTCAATGACAAAAACCCCAACAATCTTATCTAAACTTCAGATAGTCAATCCACACATTAATTCAAGTGAAAATAAGATACTTTGGGGGAGGGGGAAGAAAATAAGATACTTTTAAGTTAAAGTATGCACACCCATGTTTATTGTAGCTTTGTTCACAATTGCAAGGAGTTGGAAACAACCTAAG
>NW_006399786.1:8012514-8025163 GCF_000299155.1 Elephantulus edwardii
AAAAAAAAAAAGTTAAAGTAACAGTTACTAAACAAAAGGTCAGTTGTTTGAATCCAACAGCTGCTCCCTGGAAGAAAAGCTGGGCAGGCTCCTCCTTTAAAGATTTACACCTTCAAAAACCACAGTGAATAAGAATCAACTCAAAAGCCAATGGGTTTGGGTTTGGTTTGAACTGTATGATCCTATTTTTAAAGGTATTTTCATCTATCTGTGCATATGTGAATGATGTCTGGAATAACATGCACCTAAAGTTTAATACAATCACTTCTGAGAACTGGGATTTCAAGATGTTTTGAAATTTGACCTTCATCCTTGGACTAGATATTGTCCATGGCATTTGGCATCAATGTGTGTCCCCAGCAATCCCCAGCCACTCTTAAGGACACAAGCTGAAATACTAACAACCTCAGTTTCCAGACTCCCTTAGGTTCTGGAAGTAATTTAGATTCTGTCAATGAGGTGCACTAGATTTCAAAGGTGAGGGTGAAGCAGAATCATCTTTTTGCTGTGAGGATAACCAAAACCAAGGTCCAAGAGATGTGTTCAAAATGGATAGAATCTAGAGTCCAGGCACCAAGCTTGTAGGTGTGCGGCAGCTGTGGCTGTCACCATCACACTGTCAGTGACAGCAGCTTGGAGCTGCCCCTCAACACTTAGAGTTGAGTGTGACAGTGTGATTTTCACTCATAAGATCTCTTGGACATTTTTAAGGGTCAAAATCCCTTTTCTGCTTAAAATATCCAGAATATTTTGTTTCCTTCACTGATAGACCGCTTTGCTGCAATATAAAAAAATTCTTTATAATAGCATTGTCATATTTATTTTTGTGAAAACAATAGAGCAATTTCAATAAGAGTGTAAGTTAAAGAGAACAGAAGCAAATATGCTAAGATGTTAACATATACTGGCTTTAAATGGGTACCGTGAATAAAAAAGATAATTATAATCTTCTTTCAACTTTTCAGAATTTTTCCACAAAAATATTTTTTAAAGGAATAAATATTCTTTTGAAAAAAGAAAGAGAGAGAGAAAGAAAAGGAAACATTCTTTTTGCCACAAAATAGAGGAAAGGAGGGGAAACCACTCAGAAGGCTGATACAGTAATACCCAACCACTCTTGCAACCCACATTATAGCTAGATATTGTTGTCCTTTGAAAGCAGGAGTGGCACCCACTTCCGAAGCAACATGCCTCTGGAAACTCTATGAACTTTGAGAAATGACGAAGGTTATAGGAAGGTCAGGTCTTTTGTTCATAGGGTTGCTATGAGTCTTGCTCTACTCAATGGCAATCAACAAAAACATTGTTATCCTTTTATAGTTGCATGAAATCAAAGTAGACAATTATATTGGGATGGCTGACAATCTCTTCTATTTTCCTCAGCCAGAATTGAAGATGAGTTCCTTGTATGCTCTCAAGACCTGTTTGCATTTGGAAAGTCTGCCTTCTGGGGGACCTCACCAGAGTACTGAAAAGCAATGATGTCAGTCTGTAGACTGAGGCACCTGATCCAGGCCATAGTCTGCAATTACTTGCTGTGTCAGAAAGCTGGACAGTGACTAGGGATGACAGAAGGAGAACTGATGTCTTTGAGCTCTGTTGCTGGAGGAAAAGTACTGAATATACCATGGACTGCCAGGAGAACAAACAGGTCCTTGAAGGGGTGAAACCAAGCTGCTCCTCGGAGGCAAGGATCCTGAAGCTTCATCTGACATACTTCGAGCATATTTCAAAGAGTGACCAGTCCTTGGAGAGGGACATCATGCTTGGCAGGGTAGAGGGACAGAGCGAAAGAGAAAGACCCTTGATGAGATGGATTGACTCAGTGACTGGGGCAATGACAGTAGGTGTGTCAGAGACAAGAAGGTTGGTACAGGATAGAGCAGAGTTCAGAGCTGTTGTACATAGGGTCACTATGAGTCACAAGCAACTCTACAGCACATAACAATAACATGAACAACAGATCATAATCTTGCTCTATCCTGTGCCATCCTCACAATCTCCAAAATGTTTGAGCTCATCATTAGTCACTGTGTCAAACCATCTTGTTAAAGGTCCTCCTCTCTCACTCTGGCCCTCCAGTCTTTCCTAGTATGATGCCTTTTTCCAAGGACTGGCCTCTCCTCACAATGCCACACAAAGTATGTGAGACTGTTTCACTATCCCTGCCTCTAAGGAACACCCTGGTTGTACTTTCTCCAAGACTTACTAGTTCTTTGGAAGTCTAATATTCTCCAATATCACAATTTAAAGGCTTCTTCTCCTGTCATCCTTATTCATTCATTGTCCAACTTTCAGGTTGATAAGGAGCAACTAAAAAGGGAGTGGATTAGGCACACCTTAGTCTTTAAACTGACATCAATTCTCTTTAGCACTTTGGAGTGATCCTTGACAACAGATTTCCCCAATACAACATGTCTTTTGATTTCCTGATTGATACTACCATGATTTGGACTGTAGATCTAAGTAAAACAACATTGCTAACAACTTCAATCTTTTCTCAGTCTACCATGATGTTGGCTACTGGTCCAGTGGTAAAGATTTTTGTTTTCCTGAAGTTGAGATGAAATCCATATTGAAAGCTACAGTCTTTGATCCTCTTCAATAAATGCTTCAAGTCTTCACTTTCTGCAAGCAAGGTTGTGACATTTGCATAATGCTGTGCCAAACTTATGTTTAAGATTTTAGGCACAGGCGAGGCTAAATCATCCCAACATTTTCATTAAACAGATAAGGACCAAGGGCAATGAAAGTAAATTTATAATTTCAATCTACTCCACCTGGACAATACTCAGAAAATGTTGTCATTCCTTAGACAAGCATATTATTAATTCTTTTGTGTGTGTGGATTGTTGTCGTTGCTGTGTACCGTAGAGCCAGAACTGACCCACAGCTGGCCCTCAGTGGGTTTCGCCTGCCCATCATCCTGCTGAGCGGCTGGTGGCCTCAAATTGGGTGCCTTCAAGATTGCAGCACAGCGTCTTGCCACTAGGCCACTTTTTCTGGATATGTGTTGATATTGTAACATTAATCCAAGTAAATGCCACCAGGAATAATCACTAATGAAGTTTCACACAAGCCTTCCCAAAGCCTAACAAGTGAACTTCCCTAATGTTGTCTTTCTGTTCTCAAGCTTATAGCATCAACCTATAACATTAGATGTTTCCTAAATATTTTAAAAATGGAGACCTAAACTTTATAAGAAAAAAAATTACACTGTTTATTCTTCATAGAAATAGTATTAACATTCATAATATGGACAGAATAGTGAAGCATCTTCCACTCTTTCTATATACTATCCAGTTTCTCTCAGGTGATGTTAAAGAACTTATTAAACGATACAACGAAGGCATTATTAAAAGCACTGTCAATTTAAGGATCTCTAAAATTGCCAGCAAGGAGTGAATAAACATTATGGTGAGCAAGATATGTAATATACATTTTATAAAATCTGATGAAGAGAAAAAAAGGCAGGATTTCTGTTTTAACAAGACCTTTAAAAATCATAGTTGAAAATAAATATAACAACAAAGTAGGGGAAACACACACACGTACATATTAAAATACACATTATATTCTAACAGCATAGTCCACTGCTAATCAAAAGGTGAGCCATCTCAGGCGGTTCAAACCCTCCAGTGGCTGTGAGCGGGGAAACTGGTGGTCTCCTTCCATTAAGGTTTTCAGCCTCAAAAACGTGAGTTAAGATCGAGTTAATGGCAGTGATTTTTAACTTTAGAAACTGAAAGAGCACACTGCTTAAATCAGTAGGCGTAAGCAGCTTCCTTTAGGTGTATCTGTAATACATCTAATGCATCTGTATGAAAAGATATGACTGGTAAATATTTTGTGAACCAATATCCCATGCTTGCATATTTGGAAAAGAGTATGAATTAGGATTATAATAAAATAATTAAATTCTCATCTATTAAAACTCAGGAAATAGACACAAAGTTCAATAATGAGTCATCTGTAGAGGAAAAATAATTAACCTACACTAGGAAGAGCAGGAGAATTTTGGGGAAAATGGGAAGTAAAAAGATTCTAATTTTTTAATGGACATTTTCCTGAAGTAAATATCATGCTGCTTCCCCTCAGTTTTATATTCAAGGCTGAATTTCTCTTCTCTCTGCAAATAGACACTCTCCACAAGGCCAGTGCAAAAAGTTTTCATGAAAAAATAAGATTGGGGATCAAAAATAAATTACTGCTTCATCAAGTATTATCTATCTAAATACACGACATATTAAATTCTTTTCTTTCATACATAATATTGCTTTATTCTTCAGCCAACAGAGAAGGAAGCTGCCTCCTCCCCAGCCCACAACAGTCTATTACACATGAATAACAACTTTCACTAGTCAAGAAAAAATGTTTTTAACTTAGTGTAAGTAACTTTATGCAGTCTCCTCCCTTGTGGTTTATAGCCTCAAAAACACAGAAAGGTTTTTATTTTTTGTTTTTTAACAGCTGGAGGGTGAGCTATGAGTCAGTTCTGACTCCACCGCAATGAGCTTGAGTTTATATTTTAAGTTAAAATCTTTGGGTCCTGGATGTACAATTTTTGACATGCTAGGCTGCTAACCAAGAGGTCAGTGGTTCAAAACCACCAGCCACTCCACAGAAGAAACATGGGCAGTTTCTTCCTGTAAAACAGCCTCAGAAACCCAACAGAGGGCCACTCAGAGTCCTAACTGACTTCTAAGGCAGTAGATTAGGTTTGGTTAGTGCCTAGAGAAGGGATCAAGTCTTGGGCTTTTTTAGAATCACAGAGTAAATTTTGAGAAATTTATTAGCAGAAAGCATTTTGAAAATATTTACAAACACCATCTGCAATTTAAAAAAAAAAAAAAAGCTAGACAATGATCCAAAATGCAAAGTGGAATCCCGCTGGCAGTGGGCTCACATTCAAGAAAAGGAATGGGCGTCACTGTGTGAGATTTCAAGGGTACTGTGCTGGGAGTTGTTTTAAACTGTTCAGGAGATTTAGCTGCTTTGAACAAAAATAGGTCGATTGAGTTTTTGTGCATTGCCAAGTTGATTCTGACTCACAGGGGCTTTCTTTCTATGGCAGAGGAGAACTGTCATGCGGGGTTCCCAAGGCTATGATCTTTAATGGGATTCTGATTCACAGGCCCTTCAGGCAGACATGAACTGCCCCATAAGGTTTCCAAAGGTTTGAACCACCCACCTTTTGTTTTCCAGCTGAGCCCTTTAACTACTAGACCACCAGGACTCAAAACAAGAGGATGCTGGTAGTGCTGTGATTCAGAGCTCAGTTGCAAACCCAAAGGTTTGAATCCTCCAGCTGCTCTGTATGAGAAAAGACTCACTCACTACAGACAGACTAGGAAACCCTATGAGGCATGTCTCCTCTGCCATGAAGGGTCACAATAAGGCAGAATCCACTCTGCAGCAATAGATTCTATTTTGTTTTCATCTTTATGGGAGTAGAGGGTAGTCTTTTCTCCATTGGAGCTGATGGTGGGTTCAGACAGTTGACCTTTTAATTAGCAGCCTAACACTTAACCATAGTGCCACCAGGGCTCTTCCAGTTCCATTATATTACGAACAGAATTTGCTAACAGTAGTGAAACTAAAAGATGAGGCACTCTGCTGCTGTAAAGACCCACAGCCTTTGAAAACCTGGAGGGCAGGGTTTCCTACGGGCTCGCTATGAATCACAACTGGCTCGGTGGCAGTGGGTTTCTGGTGGGTGGAACAGAGGTGACAATGAGTTTATAAAATGGAGATAGCCCTCTGAAAATAGAAAAGAGTAGGAGGAAGCAGCTGAAAACAGGTAGCAGCCAGCGCTTACCATGGTAACCATAATCACTGCATGAACATCAATCAGGGACTGAGACTATCAGAGTTCCACTGTCACCTCAAATTTTAGAAAGTGTTCCAGCTATCCTTACACAAAGCAAGCAGCATTTCAGTACCTTTAATGAGTTTGCAACTGCAAGGGAAATGAACTGGCAAATCTGTGTAAGGCCAAATTTTGAAGGGACATCTAGGAGATTTAGAAATTAGAGGAGAGAATGTCAGTATTTTATTTATAGATTACCAATAGTGTAAAAATAATGGCAGTGGAAGCTGGGCCAAATCTTGGTGCACTTTTACACTTAGAGCTAATATTCACTGATGCTCTAGCTCCCAAGAGACATGCTTTCATTACCAAGTAAATATTTCAACTGTAAAATTACTTCACTTTAGAGGACTGAGAAACAGTGCCGTTTGTGACAGCCACAAATCTGCCAGCCCTAAGAGTAACACTCAGCACACAGTGCCAACTGGAGGAACGACCACAAACACCACCAGAAAATTCAGCATGAACTTCAACATGAACCAGCCTTAACTCAGGACAAAGTGCAAAGGAGACAAAGACTCAATCCCTCTAACAATCCATCTTATCTCATTTAATTCTCATAACAACCCAACAAGATGGATCTAGTTTTCTTCACTTAAAACTAAGGAAACAGATGAGCTCTGGTGGCCTAGTGGCAAGAAGCTGCACTGCAATCCAAGTAGTGCGCAGTTCAAATCCACCAGATGCTCTGCTGAAGGAGGAACAATCGCCTTCTCTACCAGTCAGATCCGACTTGACGGTATACACATAAAAAATAATAATAAAAAAAAATTAAGAAAAAACTAAGGAAACAGATATGTGCAGAAATACCTGAGTACATCACCATTACACAAGCAAGGAAAAACTGGAAAACTTCCGCTAATTACTTTATAACAAAGATGAGATTGCTAGGAGATAGGGGGACTAGATTAATGAAAACAAAATAATCATAACAAAAATTAAGAGACTGTCCAAGCAGTAAGAATGTAGTCAATGCTACCGAACAACATGTGTAAGGACTGCTGTATGGAAACCTAAACTGCTATGTTCACCTTCACTAAAGTTGGACACTGTAGCCTGATGATGGTTAAGATGTTGCATACCATCACACTACTGGTGAAATATAGGAAGCCAAAAAGACTTTCACCTTAAAGTCTCATATAGTACCCACTAGAACAAAATGCTACACTAACAATCAGTGTGAAACAGCACAATGAACTACTCATTTCAGGAGTGGCATATACTTTGAAATACTCAATTCTATTTTTCCAAAGCTTATTCTGTTAAATTAAGCCAGACATTTAGTAGAAGTAATCCAATGAACTGTGGTGGCTTAGTGGTAAACAACTGTGCTGCCAATCCTAAGGTATGTCTTTTGAATCCACTAACTGCTCTGCAAGAGAAAGATGGGTGGTCAATCTCCTCCTATGCAATTTACAACCTCTGAAAATTCATTGGAGTATGAGTCAGTTCTGATTCAACTGTACACAACAACAATCCTAGCACATAAACATGACTCTATTAAAAATGTTAGAGAATGGGCATATGGACGGATATGTGGAGTCAAGGACAGAAGGATGGAAGGTCAGATGGATGGATAGATGCATGGAGGCATGGATGGATGGACGGATGGATAGGTGGGTGAGTGAGTGGATGGACAGATAGATAAATGAAAGGGTGGGTGGATGAGTGGTTGGATGGATGCATGAAGGATCCTAAACAGTAGCTGCATGTTTAACAGTGGCTTGGAAACAGAGGCCTCTTATTTGAACAGTGGCTCAGAAGCACTGAGTCGGACTACACATGAAAACGCTTTAGGGTTCCAATACGGAGCCCTATGGGAACAACAGGCAAGCCCTTATCTGCTAACCAAATGGTGGGCCACTAGAATCCATCAGCCAGACTACAAGAGAACGATGTAGTGGGTTTTTTTCTGTAAATATCATAGCCTAGGAAACTTTGAGTCACTATGGTCAGAACCAACTTGAAGGCAAATGGGTTATGATTTTAATCACTTTCTCTGTACCGGGCAACATATAACCCACTGAACAGTGTGTTTAAGGAGTTTGTCTCATTTTTGGTATCAATACAGCAAACCCCTTGATTATTAAACATTTATATAGTAAAGTACAATAAATATATTTCTAGCTAAATATTGAAATTGTTGAACACCATCGAGTCAGAACTGACCCATAGCTGACCCTCTGGTGGATTTTCAGAGGCAGTTAATCACATGGGAGAAGACTGCCCATCCTTCTCCCACAAATATTAGAATAGCAGGGAAACTATTTACTTTTTTAATTGGTTCATGTTAAGTTGTTTGTTTGTTTGTTTTTTACTATTTTTGTGTGAGTGTACCATCAAATCAGATCTGACTGGTACAGGAGGAGATTGCCCCTCCTTCCCCGGCAGAGCATCTGGTGGATTCGAACCGTGCACCTCTGGGATTGTAGTTGCAGCTTCTTGCCACTAGGCCACCAGAGCTCCCCTAATTCATGTTAAGTTTTACTGTTTACTTGTTTCTACTTTTTCATGTTTTAAAATTAACACATTAACATAACTTTATCAATTTAATATATTTTATGGCACATTTCCCTTCTGTTTTCCCCCGTACAGTTTAACATTTCTTCTGAAACTTAATCAATGTAAACATTTACCTATGTTAATTCTAGTACTTTCATAATTCATTCATTTAAAAATTTATATTTAACCCATCTAAAAATTACATAATACATTGCGTGAAGTAAGGGTTGGGCTTCTTTTTTCTTTTTCTTTTTTTAACTCAGTGGTGAGTCACTCACCTAAAGAGGAAATTACCAAGTCATCTCTCTTTCCCCTACTCGTCTCCTCTAATATTCTTATCTATTCACAGGCACATTCCTAAACTTTTAATCCTATGCCACTGATTGTTTACTATGATGTTAGAGTCAGACTCAGGCATTTGTGGTTTGGTTTTTGCTTTCTAATTTCTTATTTTATTACATCTACTTGTGTAAGGTTCATGTCATTATTCTTCCTTTTCAAAATTTTCCTAGCCATTTTGTCATATTGCTATGTGTGTATAATGTATAGAAACATATTGTCTATAAACACTATCAGATCAATTTGGTAAGTTAATCAAAATTCCAAAATAGCTGTGCTAAATTTGTATTGGACAAAAGCAGTAGCATTAATTTAGATTTTTTTTTTCTCTCATCAAAATGTCATCTTTCTTGCTATTTTTACATTTCTTGTTGACCCAGTTTTACTTCACTGAAAATTTTCCTGAGCTTAGGGACAAACTATCACGTTTGTTTCCGCATCTGCAGTGTTTGATACAGCCTGTACTCGTATGGTGTACCTTCCATGAATATGGAATGTTCATGAAAACTCTCCCACTTAGACTGTAGGTGTTCATTATCAGGAGACAAGTCCAAGTCCGGATTTGGGGGGGGGGCGGTTTCCAGGACCCTGCTTGGGAAAGTGTAGGGTCATAAACATAAACATAAAATTTAAAGAATTTCAAAAAGACAAAGATCCTTAAGAAGATACAGTGATACTGTAGCTGCAACAAGGGGCTGGAATAGCAACAATTGTGAGGATGGGCCTGCACCAGGCAGCATTTCTTTCTGCTTTATAATAGGGTTAGTTCCCTGGTACCAAACAGTAACAAGTACACACAGGGTTAGATGATGACAACAATCCCGACCTTGCTGCTGGTTTCCCCCTGACTGTTCACTACAGTGAGAAGGTCTACTCTCATACACACACACTGTGGGTCAGAATAAATTTAATGACAACTGAAGCTAGATTTTTTGGTTTGTATTTTTAATATCCCTTGTGGAGTCTCTAGATGGTGCAAAGAGTGTTGAATACACTAGGCTGCAAACTGAAAGGTTGAAGGTGCCTCTGAAGAAAGACCTGGCAAATATTTTATTTTAAAAAACAAGCCATTGAAAGCCCTATTTTCCAAATAATAATAGTTATAACTGTATGAAGCACAACTCTACTCTGATACATGGAGTTGCCATTACTCAGAGTCAACTTGATGGCAAACAGTTTTGTATCTCTGGTACCAAGCTCTCTGCTTAAGCCACAGTGGCCACTGACTGCATATTTTTTTAAAGTATTAATGAAAATGATGAGTAAGACTAAAGGTCAAGGTTGATAATAAGGGAACTAATTCTACTACTATAAAAGCAGGGAGCAAAATTTGGACAGAGAATGTGGACACCGTGTGAATACCTGTCCTGTATAACACTGCTGAGGCAGAAGAAACAAAGGCTAGAGAAGCATTGGTACAGTTGGCAGTTGATCCCTAATCTAACTGATCAGATCAACTAAGAAAGAAAAGAGACTTAAAGGAAGGGCTCCAATAAACAAACAATTTAAACAAACTAGTGGTCTGAATCAAGGAAGGAGACTAAGATTAATAAAAGACAGAAAGAAAAAGAACCTTAAACCAGAAAGCAAAGGAGATGATGTGAGGAAAAATAGTTAAGAGTGTACAAAGAGGCAAGATACATAGTAGACTGAAAACTAAGACTGAACTCCTGATTTTAGCAGTTAGTTGGATCACCAGGGAGCTCTGTATGCAGACAGTTTATGAAGGAGTTGGGGCAAAGTCAGATGGCAGTGGTCCGAGGAATGAGTGTGAGTAGAAGGGGAAAGAGAGAAGAAATCATTCTGCAGTCAAGCTGATTCAATCATGGGAGCATCCAGAAGCCTTCGTGGCCAATTATCTCCATCACCACCTCTAGCAAGGAGCGCTAGCTGTCTAAAGGGTAAGAAGTTGTGTTGCCAACCCAAATGTACATGGTTCAAATCCAGCAGCACCTCTGTGGGAGAAAGATGAGCAATCTCCTCTCACGTGATTACTGCCTCTGAAAACCATCTGGAGCTTCAGCTATGAGTCGGTTCTGACTTAATGACAATGTGTAATAAATACCCAACTCCAGCAGGTCATGTGTTTTCATAAAAGTATGCTTTCTTTTTTTTTTTACTTTTTTCCCTTTCTTTGTTGTGTATTGTGGACTCAGATCCAACTGGCACAGGAAGAGATTGTCCCTCCTTCTCCAGCGGAGCATCTGGTGGATTCGAACCGCATGCCTTCAGGATTGCAGTGTAGCTTCTTGCCACTAGGCCACCAGAGCACCCAAAAGTATGCTTTAATAATATACATAACTTCAGAAACAAAGTTCCATCACTAAACATTGCCAAATAGAATAAACCTGTCTTAAAAAAAATAAGTCTGTCTTTACTGTCCCTTTAATATGAATTTTTACAAATCCAAAGGGCCCTTACAATGTAAAAAATATTTTTATAATTTACAAATTAATAAAATTTAAATATATAGTATAACAAATCTTACATGTATAATAAATATAATAAGCTTTAAATATATATCATCATTTTATCAAAGCTTTAAGATAATCAGCAGAGGATGCTGTTGTGCGTTGTCTATTCCTAGGCTACAATCTTCACAGAAGGGAGCTCCAATGAGCTCCAAGAAGTTGCACTGGAGTTCGAATCCAAAAGCTACTCCTGAGAGACAGATGGGCAATCTCTCCAACGAGGTTTACAGCCTCTGGAAACTCACTGGCTGGTCAGCTCTGAATGTGCTCCAATCAAAGGCACAATGAACCATCAACACCTTTACAGAAGCAGACCATCACGTCTTTCTTCCACAGACCAGCTAATGGGTTAGAATCACTTCCTTTTCAATTTACAGTCCAGTGCTTAACCACTGTACCACCAGGGCTCCTCCAACAAAGTTTTTTATTGTAGTCTACTAAAAGCTAGTGTGTGTGTGTGTGTGTGTGTGTGTGTGTGTGTGTGTGTATAGTTGTGATTAAATTCTTTAATTTCTCAGAAGGAATATCTTACATCAATTTTTTAAAAGTAAGTATAACTATGGGTCGAGAGCAAATGCAGTGTTTTCTTAAACCTCAATAATGCCATACAAGATAGGAAGCACATTAATTTTCTAAATAAGAAATCCAAAATCCAGACAGATTCAGTTAGGATGCTAATTCCGATAACTAACAATTCCCAAATCTCAGGGGTTTAATAGAAGGTGTACTTTGTACTCATGCCATATTCCTACATGGCTACTGAGGGCTGTGGGCACAGAGAGTCCCAAAAGTGGCCATAGTGGATAACTGGCAGGTGTATTCTGTCCCACTCACATTACCCTAGCCAGAATGACATAGTCCCACCTATCTGGCCCTTGGCAAAGCTGCAAAGAAGGAGAAATACAGTTACAGATGGACACGGCATTCTGCTGTTATATAGCATGCCTGAGGTCATGTCTAGCACATGAGAAAGCTGAGACCGAAATTCAACATCTACAAATTCCTCCAGTAAAAGCTGGTTTTCTATGCACCTTCTCCTATCTTTTCACTAAACTGTCTTAACTTTAACATTCGCCAAACAACAGTGACAATGAATAGTTTATATCCCAAAGGGTCAATATCGCTGTAGAAGAATTCCATTATCAGTATCCATTTTTTTCCCTATTGATCCTTTATTTTCAGTCCTTGAATGTCTTCTGAGGGGAACACACAGAGATACAATGAAGAGTCCTCTTAAGTCCATCCACACTAAGCATTCCAGGATCTCTTCTCTATAATCTTACTTTTGACACTGTTAACTCACAGTTAATTGCTTTCCCCCTATTTCCAATTGCTTGCTCCTATTTCACTGTAGCTTCAAATCAAAGCTAATCTAGCAACCCTATAGAACAGAGCAGAGTCACTCTGTAGGTTTTCTAAGACTAAATTTTCACCAAGGCAGACTTCTGTAGCTTTCTTTTTTTTTTTT
>NW_006399786.1:8025263-8029582 GCF_000299155.1 Elephantulus edwardii
GCCTCCTTCTCCGGCAGAGCATCTGGTGGATTCGAACCGTGTTCCTCTGGGATTGCAGTGCAGCTTCTTGCCACTAGGCCACCAGAGCTCCCCTTCTGTAGCTTTCAAATGGAGTAGCTAGTGGGTTCAAACCACCAACCTTTCAGTTAGCAGCCACGTACTTTAACCACTGCCCTCCTGGGCTACTTTGAAAGTTGTGAAGACCTTGTCCTGCATATCCTCCATATATGAAGCATCCTGCTGCTCTTGCTTCCAGGCGTTGGCAGCTGTGTTTCCTTCTGCCCAGATGTTCTCCTCCCCAAAGGTGCTCATTCTCAGGACCTTAGGGTCATCTGCTCAAAGGTCACCTTCTCAAGCGGACCTGTCCCTAACTGTTCCACATCACTCCAGCTTTGTGGGGTTTTTTTTTCTGTAGAGCTTTTCATCATAAATATGCTATGCACTTTATATTATTTATGCATTTAGAAATTCACTGTGCACTAAAATGTGAGTTCTGTGAAAACAGGGTATTTTGTCTATTTTTTTCTGGTACCTACATTAACGGGTGGCACACAGGGTAGATAAGAGTTAAAGAGAGGAGGTGTACCCAGATAGATGTCTGATAATGAAAATTATCTGCAGCTGGATTTATGAGTGTTCATCTTAAAATGTGCCTCACGCATTATGCCAAAAGCAAGCCCACTCAGCCAAGGTGAGATATGTAACAGGGCAGAGCTGCCCCATATCTTTTCAGAAACAGACCAGCAGGCCTTTCTTCTGAAGCTTCCGGTCAAGTGCAAACTAATTGTATCACCAATGGACCTTCCACAAACTAAAAACCAGAACAAAACAAACTCACAGGTATTGCCCCACAGTGACCTCCTCTTGACCTCCATCACGTTTCCAATGCTGTAAATCCTTACAGGAGAAGATTGCCCATCTTTCATTTGCAGAGAAGCTGGTAGATTTGAACTGCTGGCCTTCTTGTTCAAAACCTGATATATTATGAACACTACCAGGGTTCAAGCTACAGAAACTCTAATTCACTGAGCCAGAATGAACTAAAAGGTGACCCTCTAGAAAGTTTTCAGAGGCTATAAATCATATGGAAGGAAATTCTGCATCTTTCTCCTGAGGAGCCCGTGGAACTGCCAGGCAAACACCACTTTCATATTAGCAAGTAATAATAGTACACTTGATCTTAGCAAAAAGGCTGAGAAGCTATAGCAAATACAATACTAGAGCTCTAAGAGCTCTCAACTACAGAAGTACTATAAATTCTTATCTGTCAAACACTATTTGGCTCTACAGTTGATGTTGTTGTTAAGTGCCGTCTAGTCGCAGGCGACTCATAGCAACCCTATGAAGGAGAATCCTCAACGCTTCTGTGTCTTTCATCCTCTCTCCAGGTTCACAGGGTTTCCGGAGGCAAGCCATTACGGAAGTGGATGCCACTCCTCCTTCCGGCACTACAGTAGTCTTTATTAATAATGCAACTAAAAAAAATAGAGAGAGAGAGCTCAACTATACATTCTTGTACCTTTTCTCATCTAAATAAAAGAGTTACATGGAGAAAATTAGGCCCCAAACTGTCATTTTCATTCCTGAGGCTACTCTATAATAACTTTTACTCATATTTCCCCCTCAAATGTTAACAAGCCAAATGGAAAACAATGTTATCTAATTTTTAAAAGTTGTATCATGACTGTATAAATAGTACCTATATTACAAAAATGAAACATAATAGTTTTCTTTTAAAAACTATCTGAAGGGTTAGATAACACTTTCTTTTTCAGATTTTAATAAATGTTTATAAAGAACTTGGATTTCCATTCATTCCTTGTTGCACACTTTCCTCCCTCCCCCACACTCCTCCAGTTTGCTTTTTTCTTGGGGAAAAAGTTATTTCCTTGTTATACAGACCCCGCCCCCTCCCTTCCCCCAACCACTTTACTATGCAACTCTTATTCTGGACTCTTGTCATGCCAATAATACCTAATCATATATACCTTTTATACAGTTCTTGCTCCCATCTGTTTCAATGTCGTGTGCATGATTTACCCCCTTTTCTTAGTTTTCCCTCAAGCTCCATGTCAGTCCTATTCTATAACAGTGTCATTACGCAGTATTTACCTTTTTGTGACTAAAATATTTCACTCAGCATAATGTCCTCCAGGGTCACCCATTTTGTATAATATTTAAGGAGTTCTTTGTTTTTCAGTGATGCATAATAGTCCATTGTGTGAATAGACCATAGCTTCTCTATCCATTCGTTTGTTGATGGGCACTTGGGTTGTTTCCAACTCTTTGCTATTGTGAACAAAGCAGCAATAAACATGGGTGTGTATATATCTGCTTGGGTGGCAGTTCTGGTCTCTTTAGGGTATATTCCCAGTAGTGGAATTGCTGGATCAAATAGTATTTCTATTTGCAACTTTTTGAGAAAGCACCATACTGCCTTCCACAGTGGTCACACCATTTTACATTTCTACCAACAGTGAATAAGGGTTCCAGTTTCTCCACAACCTCACCAACATTTGTTGTTTGCTGCTCTATTAAATTTTGCTATTCTTACTGGAGTGAGATGGTATCTCATAGTTGTTTTAACACATTCTTCTAAAATAAGCCTTTTGAAATTGTTTTAAAAGGGATTCAATGATTTTGCTAATTTTAATTTAAATTAACAAATTTTATTCCAAAATTTACTTTTCAAATGTACACTCATATATTCCAAAATTTACTTTTCAAATGTACACGCATAACTCATCATTAAAATATAGAATTCAAATGCAAATAAAAATTATGAAATCTAAAACAATGAACACAGGCACACTCACAGATTAAGCAACTTAAGGGCAGAAATGGAAGAGAAGGAAGATGAAGAATTTTAAGGGAGAAGAAAGGAGAAGTGGAGAGGCAGGCTGACAGCACACATACACAGTGGGGCCAACTATAGATGTAAAATTTCAAAACCAAGTTAAGTGAAGAGACTCCTAAAAACAGGCCATTTGAAATAGATCCATGGCAATCCACTCTGTCAAGGTATAATGTTACAGTAGTTACTACTCTAATTTTTGAGTCCTGTCTCTGACATTTACTATCTTGATAGATACTAGCATATGAATTCGCCTAAATTCCCAATGGACAAGAGGAAGTAGCATAAAGCTGGTTTCTATGAGGTAGAGGTTAGCCGTCACCATTCTACTTTTCACCATTTCTGACACCAGCTTTCCCCTTACTACACTTTCTACTGCTTTGCTGGGTTCAGTAATTCACTGCCAATGGCTACAGACATACTCACGATCGCAGGCTTTATCAGAGAAGTAACAGGAAACCACTCAGAATGAAGAGCAAGTGTAAAGTAACAGACTAAAACTAAGAAGACAGTATACAGTTCATCTATAAGAGCAGCTTCCAACCAAGAGAACTCAGCTTCTCCTCAGCTGAGCCCACAGGCAGGCCCTTCGCTTGGCTGTGCTCACTGATGGTCCTTGACATGCATGTTCCAGCCAACAGCTCTGTTCTCAGCCACTCTGTCTCTCTGGCCCTGCCTTTGCCAAAGGGCCTCCCTTGGCCTTTGTCTGGCTTGGGCAAATGTTTCAACACCATTAGAGGCACCCCGCTTCACCAGCAAGCTTCCTGCATGTAGCACTTAGTACCCTCTCTTTCCTGGGTCAGCAAGCACCATTGCAGCTCTCTCCCAGCCCTGCTGTGTCCACCACCCGAATTGCCACCACCATCTTACATTACTGTCAGTGTTAAAACTCTTGGATCCTATGGCAGGTCTCCATTTTCCAAGAAAACATCACATCAATTTCAAGGCATGGCCTCTCCAACAGAACACAGAATCAGCTAATACCTACAGGTCACTCAACCCACTATTTGCATAGTAAATTGTCCGATCCTGGCTGTATTAAACAGACCAATCACAGGCAGAAAGCAGCCACATCAATCATTTCTGGCAAAATAATAAGCCCACAGACAAAAAGGAAATATACAGAGAAGTCACTGCCTTGCTTAAGTAAGCTATCCAAATTCAGTCTCCATTTTATCATTTGTAATATTTAGATCACTTTATGTAACTATTATATAACATCAAGTACATGTGACATGCTGTGTAGAAACAATAAAATGCTAGGGAGAACTGTATTTTTAAGTTCTGAAATAAATGCCCCACATATACGTAAAAAGATTTGTTATACTAAACTTACATTCAAGGGGCTGGGAAAAGTCCTCATGCTCAAGCAGCACAGTGAGAAGTTTACAGAGCCTAATGTCACACTTAGCTCAAGGAACTGAAGAATAAATTCAAACCTCGAGTTGCTATAATCAAGGATGCT
>NW_006399786.1:8031022-8036583 GCF_000299155.1 Elephantulus edwardii
AGGAGGGGAAGGCCCTCTATGAGGTGGATTGATTCAGTGACTGGGATAATCGGGATGGGAGTGTCAGAGACAGTGCGACTGGCACAGGACAGAGCAGAGTTTAGGGCTGTTGTACATAGGGTCGCTATGAGTCGCAAGTGACTCGACGGCACATAACAACAACAACAACATCACACTTGATCGTGTTAATCATGTTTCCTTGGAAAAAAGCAAGAGCCTTATCATCCTTCAGATTTCCTCATAAAAGAAAAGTTTTCATCAATCTACAAAAAAGGTAGGAATTATTATTGTTGTTGTTATGTACCAGTAAGTCGCTTGTGACTCATAGTGACCCTATGTAGAAGAGCCCTAAACCCTGCTCTATCTTGTGCCAACCTCACCATCTCTGACACACTTATTCCCACCATCCCAATCACAGAATCGATCCATCTCATCGAGGGTCTTCCACTCATGTGCTGTCCCTCCACTCTCCCAAAAATAATGTCTCTCTCCAAGGACCGATATTATTATCACTGTTATTACTATATGTGTTCATGGGGGGGGGGATAACAAGCTACTACCATTTAAAATAGAAACGGGGTATATAGTATCCAAACTTGAATCTATTATCCAGTTGCTGACAATTTTAAATCATTTGAGTAAATAAAAAGCATAAATGTGTTCCTCCAGTGACTAAATATTCACATAGAAAAATACACAATATCCAACAAAACCACTAAAATTTGCCAAGGGAAACTATAATGCACCAACATGTTATGTTCTCTTTCAAAGGTCAATTCTTAGCTGTAAAACAAACTCTTCTTAATTAAAACCTTAGCCTATAAACACATCTCCTAAGGAAGTTAAGTAAAGCCCATCAACTCCAATATGAGCGAACACTGTCCCCTGGAAACAGAAAGAAGCCCCAAGTCATTGATAATAGTCATTTCTAGAACCATCCACCACACCCACCACAACAGCAAATACATGACCTTAAACTGAGGCAAAGCTTTCTAAATTTAGATACCTACAAATAATGCAGCTTAAGTTATATGTAAAGTAAAGGTTTGGTAAATTATTTATGATGTCTCTTATCTTTAATAATGGGATATCATGTTTAACTTGTAATCAAAATGGAAAGGAAGCTTCCATACCATATATTACTGTACCAACAGTCAGAGTTTCCAGTCTATATTTAGTTCACATTAAAATGGAAGCAAAGACGAAAACCAGGCTAAAAATAAAATGTTCTACAAAGACAAGATTTTTAAGTGGACTGAAATCTAGCTTTATTTGGTCCCTGAAAGCACTAAAACTGTAGTTCTTTATAAACCTGGAAGTACACCATCTCACATCATTTAGGAGTCAAAACTACAGCTCAACAGCAGAGGTCAGATCTACAGGCAATACCCAGGCCACCATCTGATTTTGTAGCATTCAGAAACTAGCATTTTCATACTTTCAAATGCTTTTCAAAGAAAAAAAATTTTTTACAGTATTTTTTGTTGTCGAAAGTTTTGTGTTCAAGACTTTTGTTCATAGGGTCACTATGGGTCGTCTACGACTCTACGGCACTTAATAACAGCAACAAAATATACACAGCCAAACACATAATATAAACAATTTCTAGACATAATCGAGTAACTTTGATAATACACTTCTAGTAATGAAACCATTCCAACCCTCCTTTCCCAAATAGTTGCTTACTCATGAATATAAACACACTGCTCCCTAGGTAATCTTTTGGGCTATGACATGATGTGTAGCGAACTGTGCTGCTAACCAAAGACCAGCAGTTTGAAACCACCACCTGCTCCAAAGGAGAGAGATTAGCTTCTCTAGGTAAAGGTTTATAGCCACAGAAACCAACTGGTGGATCACTATGAGTTGAAAAAACTGAACAACACTGGGGAGTGAGTGTGTGGTCAATCTGATGCCATAATAAGCCCTGGTGGCATCGTGCTAACTGTTGGGCTGTGAACAGAAAAGTCAGCTATCTGAATCCACCAACCACTCCATCAGAACAAAATGGGCTTTTTCCTCCCATAAACCCAATAAAGGGTCATCATCGTAGTCAGAACCAAGTCGATGGCAATGGGAGACAGCTGTAAAAAGAGCATGAAGCTCAGAGACAACATTCTTTACTTGTTAAGCAAATTACTGATTGGTTTTAAAAGGATTTCAGGGGATATTTTGGGCTAAAGATTATCTCAGGGCACACATTTCATGGGTTTGTTCACCTTCTATGACTACAGAAACTCTAGACTCCATGAGCACTTGAAATTGAATTCTGGTCCTTATTAACATATGACAATTACAAAAAATTCAAATTTCAGTGTCTCTCCTAAAAAGTTTTATTGAAACACTGTCATTCATTTATGTACTGTCTACGACTACTTTTATGATACAACAGCAGAAGTATTTGTAATAGAAGTTTTTATGACCAGCAATATATAAAATTATGACAAGAAAAATACAAAATAATTACTGAGTCTTTACAGAAAAAGGTAGAAGACCTTACACTAGATAAATATTGTCTAAGGAGCAGATGCAACATAAGAGTAGCCAAATCTGACTTCTACTCACTTCAAAAAGAGGAACTTTCATCATCAGTAATATCCATAGTAACATACAAATGACTACATGGTCACACATGCCACCTGACATGCTCTTGCATCTATTTTTACCAATCACTGGGTTCAATGTTCCTTGTAAGACTCACAAATTTTACTCACAATTGTGGAGTTTACTAGGGAAATAGGTTCAAGAGTTGAGGAGGCAAAAGATATTTCACAATGTAACTCCAGGTTTAGTCCAGCAGTCCCAAGCCAGATTCAAAAGATACAACTCCAAAGTTAGTCGAAGTCTAGGTTTAGTTCAACAGCACAAATGCAATAAGCCTCTGGTTTCCTCAATCATCCAGCAAACCTAATCTCAGAGCAGATTTAAGTCAGCTTTTCCTTCAATTATCCAGCAAGCAAAACTTTTGTTAATCTCCAAGGCTCCTTTGGTTACACCATCACAACAGTGCCACAGCCTCTTCACAATCTCTCCACCATCATCAATCCTGATCTTTTTCATAGTGTGGAAAGTATTCTCTTGTATTAGGCCCACAGCTGTTGATGATTTGCAAGACCACACGTCTGCAGTTAAAGTCACTAGAGAACATGACATCTTCCTTAATGCAATGGCTAGATAAAGGCCAAATTTTCAGGGGTTCTGACACTCCTAACATGAATTATGCTTATTAGTAAAGCTATCTTGTTGCTTATCACCTACCAAAATGTAAAAGCTCTTGCTTGCCTCTTGTATCACACTGAGTTTCTATCACTTTAACTATCCCCACTTTTGACATTTTTCTGGCCAAGATTCTGTTTCCCATTCTATTCCTTATCCAATCATAACGTTTCCATGAGAATTGTGGCTAAAAGAGTTAAATAAATTTTCTAATCTATTCCAGTTCTCTTTTAAATGCACGACATAAGCTATCATAATGCAATAATGAATACCTACAATTTAAATCATGCTAACCAATTAATTCTTCCCCAGTTGATTCTGATGCTTATGGTGTAAGATAACATCTCACAAACCACATTTCATGGACCTGTTCTATTTCAATACACTGCCTTGTCATAAAGGTACAGGATTTCATTTATTCAACCTCCATGTTAAGGTAAAAACAAGATACTAACTGAAGAGTAGGGGAGTTCTGGTGGCCTAGTGGTTTGGAGCTGCACTGGCAACTCAAAGGCACACAGTTTGAATTTGTCAGTTACTCCTTGGGAGGAAGATGGTCAGTCTCCTCTCATGCTATTTATAACACATTGAAAACACACTGAAGGATCAGCTATGAGTCAGTTCCAGCTCAGCAGCACATAACAACAACTGAAGACTGTGAGAATCTGATATTTTCTTACGTGGCATAAAGAGATGTCTTGATCCAGATATGCAAAATTCTGATTATCTTTCCAGTGTTGGGTATGCTTAACCTAAACTTAGAGACTCATTTATAACCTTTCAAAATTCACTATATATAGATATATAAACATCAAATAGTCTTAACTTTGAGAAGACAATAAACCTAATTAGGAGATACTTTGAGCCGTGAAACCTCAAGAACATAGCCAAGATGATGCAATGGCAGAACAAACATTGGAGATGGGTCCTATTTATGTAGTTTATGAGTATTTGGCCAAGTATAGCTGAACAATCTTAGTCTTCAAGATTGACCAAGATTCTGCTGGTCATTGTATACAAACTGAAAGACTGCAAAGCCTCCAAACAATAGGGAAAAAAACACAAAACACAAAGCCACCACGACATTAATGTTCCAAACCAAAATTGTCTGAGTTCATATTTTTTTAAAAAAACACTCAAATTCCTTCTCGTGAAGTCAGAGCCAACTCACAGCTGACCCTCCATTGGGTTCTTCAGGTTGTAAATTGCAAAAGAGATCACCCACCTTTCTTCAGGGAGAAGCTGGTGTATTCAAACCTCCAGAACAGTAGCAGTGCAACTCCCTACAGACTCCACCATGAGAGCTAAGTTTTTATCAGTGCTATTCAAAGACATCTCGTTCTCCGTAAGTACCTCTGAAATTATCTGCAGCAGTAAATCTGAACACAAAATCCACATCCTCTGAGAGACCAAGCACAGGAACAAGAGCAGAGGGAGTTACAGAGAGATGAAGAGAGAAGACAATGTTTTTCCACATCAGTACAACAGTGACTGGGGTAATGGGAGTAGGTGTGTCAGAGACAATAAAAGACAAACAGGTTCAACCTAGAGAGGGTAAAACCAGGCTGCTCCTTGGAGGCAAGGATTCTGAGGCTTCATCTGACATACTTTGGACATGTTGCAAGGAGGGATCAGTCCTTGGAGAGGTACATCATAGTTTGAAGGGTGAAGGGACAGAGAAAGAGAGGAAAACCATCGATGAGATGGATTGATTCAGTGACTGGGGTAATGAAGGTAGGTGTATCAGAGACAGTAAAGTTGGCACAGGATAGAGCAGGATTTAGAGCTGTTGTGTATAGGGTCTCTATGAGTTGCAGGCAACTCAAGAGCACATAACGACAACAACAAAAACCCCTTTATGTACAACAATGATTTTTTTTCCTTATATACATAAAATATTGGCTTGTTAGATGTGACCTTCGTAATATATCACTTAGCTGATTCTTAAGGAAAGCAGAGAAAGAACAGGAGAAAGAGAAGGCAAATGCGTACAAAAAAAAAAAGGAGAAAAAAACGAGGAAATATAAAGAGGAACAAATGAAATATACAGGACAGAGAAACAAGCAAAGTACTACAATGTCCATGAGGATTTCATTAAATCACACTAATTTTAAAAGTAAGTCAGCCCTGTTGTTCACTTGGAAAACCCCCAAACTGAGATTGGTGTTATTGTCTTAAACAACCAAAATATCCTTCATTAGAGGACTAGTTAATTATGTGATGATAGAACCATATGATATGAAATGTCTCTGTTCGGAACTAGGCAAGGATGCCCACTATCACCTCTTTTATTCAATATTGTTTTGGAAGTCTTAGCAATAGCAATAAGACAAGAGAAGGGAATA
>NW_006399786.1:8039221-8041921 GCF_000299155.1 Elephantulus edwardii
AAAAAAAAAAAAAAGAAATGTCTCTGTTCACAATTTTTGACCTAATGGCAGAGTAACTTGAAGAGTTCACTGTCACTTATGTGGTCCACTGCCAGCCTGTGGAAGAATGAGGTGAACGATGCACACATGCCATTGAGGACGTCATCGCCGCCTTACAATTCCAAACAAACAAGATGCAGAAAACCGCATGTAAAGTCCCCTTCTTGAACAAAAATAGACATCCATGCACATATGTACATACAACTTTGCTGGAAACACAACAAAAATGTGTCAATAATTACTAACTCTCAGAAGAGGGAGACCAGAAGTCTGGGAGGAGAAAGTTATTCTTTTTCATTGAACATCCTCTTATCATGATACTTCCCCTTTTACTGTTTGAGTATTTTCTTACATTCCTACATTATCTTTTCAACTAAGAAAACATCTGGATACCTTTTCAAATGATACAATTAACTTAAGAGTTTATTACTAACATGAAGTTTATCTTTCAATATGACTTGCCTAGCCATAGTTTGACTTTGCCATATGAATGGGGCTTTTTAGTTTATCCACAAGGGGACTGGCTATTCCCACCATTAAAGTGAGTAACCCAGCAGCAAGAGGAGAGACCTCCCCATCATCTGCAAAAAAATCTCACCATGAGGAAAAGAATAAACAAGAGGACTTACAGGACATCAGCAGAGACGTGAGGTGGGGTCTTGGGACTGCTACACCACTGGAACCCAGGTTAAGAGCCTTTGCCCAAGGTCGTTGGACAACTCAGGGTGAAGTGGGGGTCATAATTCACAGAACTGGGAACTCTGTGCCTATACCGGCAGGACTGAGAACGTAACACTGAGATTCAAGGCTGAGAAGCCTGTGAACACAACTCAGGAATAGCCTGTTTTCTACTCTTAATCTGGATTATAACCTTTTGACTTCCTTAACATGGCTCTGTATGATCTGTGAACTATTGCATTGGATTTTGGGCCCAGTAAAGCAATAAGATTGATGTTGAGATGAGTAGAAAGAGGTATGGGAGTATGAGGGACATGTCTGACCTCATGGGGATTGGTTTTGTGTTACTGATGCTGTTGGTTGGGAGAGTTCCCCTTTGTGAAACTGGTAGAGGTCAGATGTTGTCCTGTCTCTTTTTTACAACTAACATTCTATTACAAACATTAACCAGTCAACAGAAACTTCATAAATAAGGTAATTGCTTAAGTTAATGGTTTTTCTGTCACTGCAAACCTAAATACCAAAACAGCTTTACAAGCTTAAGAGTTTTAAAGGAAGCTAAGACAAGCACTCCCTAAATTTTTATGATAATACCCATATGCATGAAGTATTATATGTAAGTATATACTATATACATGTTGTTATGTGCCGTTGAGTTGCCTGCAACTCATAGCAACCCTATGTACAACAGCCCTAAACCCTGCTCTATCCCTTGACAATCTTATTGTCTCCAATGCCTATCCCCATTACCCCAGTCACAGAATTAATCCATCTCATCGAGGGTCTTCCTCTCCTGTGCTGTCCCTCCATCCTCCCAAGCATGAAGTCCCTCTCCCAATGACTGATCCTGCCTTGCAATATGTCCAAAGTATGTCAGATGAAGCTTCAGAATCCTTGCCCCCAAGGAGCAGCCTGGCTTCACTCTCTCCAGGACCAATCTGTTTGTTCTCTTACAAGTCCACAGTATATTCACTATTCTTCTCTCGCACCACAGTTCAAAGGCATCAACTCTCCTCTCATTCCTAGTCACTGTCCAGCTCTCTGATGCATATCAAGTAACTGCAAAGACCAAGGCCTATGGCAGGTGCACCTTGGTCTCCAGACTGACATGGCTGCTCTTCAGTACTTTGGAGAGGTCTCTGACAGCAGACTCTCCCAATGCCAATTCACCTTTTAATTTCTTGGCTGCTAGTACCAAGAGTATTGATTGTAGTGCCAAGGAAACTGAAGCTGTCAACAATCTCAATCTCTTCACTATCTATCATGATGTTACCAATAGATCTAGTGGTGAGAATCCTTGTTTTCTTGATGTTGAGCTTCAATCCATATTGAAGGCTGCAGTTCTTGACCTTCTGCAGCAAGTGCTTCAGGTTCTCCTGTTTCAGCAAGCAAGGTAGTGTCATCTGCATAATGCAGATTGTTGATGAGTCAACCTCCAATCCTGATGCCATACTTCTCCTCATAGAGCCCAGTCTCCCGGGTAAACTGTTCCACATATACACTGAAAAGATATGGAGATAGGACACATCCTTGATGCACACCCTTCCCAGTGTTGAGCCATGCAGTATTTCCTTGCTCTGTTTTGATGACATAGTCATTCATATAAAAGGTTTTTTTCTTCTATGCATAAATCATTCTTATAAAGGTTTTACACGGAGCTATGTATCAATGCATTGTAACCAGAGAACATATATATAAACATACATGTAACACATATACACATATGTATATAAAGGTATGTGTGAGCTTCATATAACACTCCAGGCCTACTACTCAATCAGAATTGAACATGTGAATTACTGACAATCACAAACCTGTCAAGACTATTGGTCCCTTGGTAGATCTTCTGGACATAGAGTAAGAACTGTCACTGTTGTCTTAAAAGTGACTTGGATGAAATATGTTTACGGCATTGAAGTCTATGGGGGAGAGAATAGTCTAAAAGTATTATATTTTAGGGCATTATTTTTATCATAGGCATAT
>NW_006399786.1:8042266-8081150 GCF_000299155.1 Elephantulus edwardii
TTTTTGCGTGAGTGTACCGTCAAATCAGATCTGACTGGTACAGGAGGAGATTGTCCCTCCTTCCCCGGCAGAGCATCTGGTGGATTCGAACCGTGCGCCTCTGGGATTGTAGTTCAAGTTCTCCCTTCTTAAACACCTGTGCAAGTGATCAAAAGAGTATCTGTTCTTCTCTAAAGGTCTTTCCATGAACTCTTGTGGCCCAGTCGGTGGGAGGTAACTATGCTGCCAACCCAAAGGCATACATCACAAATCCATCATTTGCTGGCATAAAAAAGATGGGCATCTCCTTCCACACAATTCAGAGCCTATGAAAAACCACTGACAGATCTGCTTGAGTCAGTTCAGATTTGGTGACATGTAACAACAGGAAGTGTAAGGATGGCACAGGACAGAACAGGGTTCATATCTTTTGTTCATAGGGTCGCTATGAGTCATACTCAATTCAAAAGCACCCAACAACTACAACAACAGATGTCAATAGTTAATGGTTCTCATTCTATATACTGCCCCTTGGCCCCATTCTCATAAGGGATGTAACTAAGAAAATTTGTGGCACAGATGAACGTGGGGAGGGGTATTTGTAGCTCATTAATCTTGGCAGCTTCAGGCTCTGATCTTAGAGATTCACCTATGAAAATGCTGATAAACTTATGTATACCCAAACATGAGCGTAACTGGGCAGTGTCTGATTCTGCTGAACCCTTCTCACTATGAAGAACAGCACCACACCATAACAGTAAATGAGCTAATTTGAAAGACAAAATTTCTGAGAATTATTTTTGTTGTGTACCGTACAATCTGAACCAACCCATAAGTGACCCTCTGGCGGGTTTTCAAAAGCAGATAATCACAGGGGAGGAGGTAGTGCTTTTGAAATTCAGGCAACAGTTTAATCTAATGATTATTAATTATCTTGTACTGTAGCAAAATGTGTTAAACACTTTTGATAAAAAAATTAAACTGAAAACCAACAAAATATTGGGTCAGTTCCAACTTGATGGTACATAACAACAACACAGATAATATCAGGAAGCTCTAGGGGCCTAGGTAAACTGTACTGCAATCCCAAAGGTATGGTGTTCAAATCTATCAGCTGCTCTGTGGGAAGATGGACAATACCCTCCTGGGCAATTTCCTGCCTCTGAAAACCTGTTGGAGGGTCAGCAGTCAGTCAGTTCCATCCATCTCAACAGTATACAACAACATAAATAATATTAAAATTAGAGAGTAACCTTAGTTATTGTCACAAGTTTGTGAAACCAAAAGTTTTACTATCACTTTCAACAAATATATTTTATGACTTCACTCCATTTAATTTAGAGCCATCTCAGTGCAACTCAATTGGTTGAGTACGCATGGAATTTCAACCATTTTATATAAGCATAACCAAAACCAAACCAGTTGCCTTGTTGTGGAGTTGATGCTGACTCATGGAAACCAAATTATTTTAGAATAGAACTGCACTCCACAAGATTTTCTTCAATGGCTGCAGGTTTCAGAAGTAGATTGCCAGGCCTTTCATCAGTGGCACCAGTACATGAATGTGAATGGCCAACTTTTCTGTTAGTAGTCCAACACTTGACTATGTGTGTCACCCAGGGACTCTATAAACCACTGAGAAATATCCTGTAATCTTATCCATTTAAAATATGTCTGTATAAACGTCTTTCTTTAAAAGCCTAAGATTTCAAATGTTCAAAGCATTCTGAAAAGTCTCTACCTTGTTTAGCTTTACCAAAACCAAAAAGCCAAACCAACTGCCTTAGAATAGATTCTGACTCACGGAGGCCAACCAACAGTTACTGAGGCTATAAGTCCTAAAAGGAAACTTTCTCCCAGTAAGCACAATAGTGGGTTTGAACAGTGGTTAGTAACCCATTAGGCACGATGAAACAATTGTTCCTCACTATATGTGCAGCTAAGTAAAATTACTGAGCAGTGATTAACTCTCTAGTAAATATATCATTATATTTGTGTATGTGTGTGTTTACACATTCATTTCAGAAAAACTAAATGAGAAGTGGCTAAAATATGAGAATTCAAAAACACCAAAGTTTTACTTTTAGAAAAGAGTCCACTGACTTTAGAAAATATATTTACATAAAATTAAGTGCAAAGGGAATGAACTTCTGAAAATATCTTTTAAAAAAATAATAAATTTAAAAAAACAAAAGAGAGCACATAAATCCAATGATTTTATTTTTTCAAATTCATCACAGTTCCCTATTGCTAATGGGTTGTCTACACAACAACTTCATAATTATGAATATATATATTTATACACACACACAATTTATATGTATATTTAGGTATATGGCTTTCTTATGTTATACATACATACATGATCAAAAGTCTCAACTGACCCCCCCACGATACATCTTCAAGGATATGAACATGTACGGCTAAGCACAATTAATAACTGTGCATCTAAACTCCAAAATCAATCTCCATAATAGTCTATGTGTTTCCTACTGCCAAAGGGGCCCTTTAGAGTAGTGAGAGAAGATCTTCACCCTGAAACCCACAGCGTCCCTTTTCAGCAGGAAGTAGCTAAGAGAATACGCCATCCCCTTTTCCTTATGACTCAGGGTGAAGTCTCTCTCAGGGAGGAGTGATAGGGAATGGCAAAGGACACACTGACAAAGGAGATTAATCAGAACTGACTTTGACAAGCACTGTGGCAATTGGACAATTAAAACAGACATTCGGATGGCGGGGGAAAACAACAAACTGGGGAGGAGGGTAGAGAGAATAGTGCAGCAATGAAGGAATGAAAACCCAAAATCCCTGTAAATGTTCATTAAAACTAATAAAATTTAATAATAATTTAAAAAAAAAAAACAGAAAAAAAAGTCTCAACTGAGCCCTCAAAAAGTCAACAAGACAAGCTCCATGACATAATGAGGTTATTTTTCATCAAGGAAAAAAAACAAAAGCTGTACTCTGCAGTTGGTAGAAATGCACAGCAGGGCCGTCTGGGCTGTTGTTTGCTCGCACAGGGTGCGGTTACAGGCCATCTACTATAGTAGATGAGGTGCCAAACCCCACTATAGGGTCGCAATGAATTACACTCCACGGCTGTAAGTTTGGATTTGTTTAGGCGAGAACTCCCTTCAGCGTTTTCCCACGCCCTCGCCGCGCCCTCTGCGCCTCCAGCAGCTCCCAGGGTGCCCACCCTGCACCCTGGCCAAAGCCCCGCCCTCCCCGAGGGCCCGCCCCCGCCCCGAGCCTCCTAACGCGCGAGTGAGGGGGGGGCACGCCGCAGCCCGGCCTTAAGTACGCCGCCGCCCGCCCCCGCCCCGGGCCCGCCCCCTGCCCCGCCTACGAGGATCGCCCAGCGCGCTCCGAGCGGGAGGCGCCCTCCCTCCATTCTCCCGCCCGCTGCCTCCCACGCGCTCTCCTGGCCCGCCTCACCTTGGTCCGAATCTGGCCTGAAGTGGACACTTTGCGGATCAATTTCTGTGGTCCCTCCTGCTCTGCTTCGCTGTCCGAAGAATCTTCTCCGAGCCCTACCGAGGCAGCAGAGGGGATCTCGGTGTCAGCCCCAGCGTCGCTCAGAGGGTGGTGCTGGCCGATGGCCCCGGCCATACTCTCTGACTCCTGTGGGGACACAGCACCGCCCGGCGGGGGCGGCAACAGTCAGCGGATGGCCTCTGACCGAGCGGGGCCCGGAGTCCCGCGCGCCCTCGCCGCCATCTTCCACTCCCGCAGCCGCACTTGGGGGACCGGCCACCCTCACCCTCGGAGGCGAGGGTCTCGGAGGATCAAGTCACCCTGGGGGGAGGGATGCGCCGTGCTGCTCTGCTCATGCCCGTATGGAGCAGCGGCCACCCTGTGGTCACAGCACTCAACGTGTAGGACCCCTGCGCACCCAGCTCGTGGTGTTCTGAAGGTCCTGACCCTGAATGCAACTAAAGTGGAGACGGGTCGCTCACAGACCGGGGTACCCTCTCTCTCCCTCCAGGTTCTGAGTTCTCTAGATAGCTGAGAGGGAGGGGTATGGCAGGAAACATCCACCTTCAGATATTGGGCCAGCCAGGCTGTGGGGACCCTCCTCTCGCTTGGTTTTGGCAGCTGGGGACGACTTCTTCCTCTGACTCCCGCAGGCGCACCCGCTGCCTTCGGGACCCCAAATCTTACTAGGGCTTGGCCGCACGTTCCCTCTCCCAGGCCGGCGGGGGCGCTGCGAGAACAGGGAGCACTGCCCCTTGCTGGGCTCAGGACCCCGGCCCCTCGCTGAGGGCCGTACCTCCCCTGCCTCTGTCTTCGGAATCGGGTCCCTCCAGGGCTCGAGGCCTCGGCGTTTAGGATCTGGCCCACTCCCAGGCAGCACACAGGGAAGAGAACATTTTCTGAGATTGGACTGCGCTCTGAGAACTTTTCGTTCAGAAAGAGCGATCCCTTCGGCTAACAGGAAACTGGGAAGGGCGTGGAGAGAGAGCAGAAACAAAAGAGTGCGTGCAGCCCGAGACGACAGAATGCAAAATAAATGTTGAAGCTGTAGCGCTAACCAACACAGCCTGGAAGAGAACAATGCACTTGGAGCCCGGTGAACACCAGTACCTAAAACATGAAAGTTCTAGGAGAGCCACTCCCTAACTGTACTGGAGCAGTAGGAAATGGACTAACAAGCAGGAGCCACTGTCCTCAATAAGCTGGCACCTGGGGAGCAGCAGGCAGCCCAGCAGGTGTGGGAGGGCCAACGCCAAAGGCACTGAAATGACAGATTCCTCTGTCAACTGGAGAAGAACTCCAAACTATTAGCTCTAGTTGGAAATAAGACAAAAGGCCTTAACCAGACAGACGGTGGAGTTTCTCCATTTCAGTAAAGCATTACATCTCTAGCAAGTTCCCTTCCTCTTTCTTCAATTCAGCCCTTGAAGGTCCTTCCAATTTCAGATTGTATTATAGGGTGGTTTTTTTCCCCTTTTAGTTGCAGTCATATCCAATAATAATTTGATTGCCATCTCAGACCTGTCAGTTTTAAAAGGTTTGAAAAACACAGTCCAAATTGTGGATGGCGTTCATTAGAATGAAAATGTACTTAGTACTTTAAATGTTCACAGACAAGCGACTGCTGCCAGGAAGAATGAATTTACAGAGGCAGCCCCTCCAGCGTCCGTTTTCTTCTTTAGGAAAGGAAGAAGTTGGGCAAAATGAACTTTAAGATCTCATGATTCTATAAATAGGTGACTGTGTATCTACAAACAGCACAATGCTGTGGAGAGTAAAATAACATCAAAATAAGGACAGAGCTGTTTAGTTACTGACAATGGCTAGACAAAGAAGACAAGTACCCCTACTTAAAAGCCTGTAGAAAGAATCCACTTCAATCTTCTTTAATGTAAAAGAAACTGAGGCTGAAATACGATCTGAGAGCAAGTCATGTGATTTCTAACCTTGTCACTGAATTGCACTACATGAGACATGACAAAAACTACACTGCAAATATTTCATACTTCTAGTCATACTTTTGACTGGTTTGTATAGTTAGAAGCCATTTCCCAGAATCCAGAGGGAGTAATTAAACTGAAATAGTGTTTAATGTCTATACCCTACTTCAGCATCTTAACAAGAGAGCCAAATACATTTCTCACTCCTTAATTCAAATGTTGATTGTTTTTAAATGAATTTAAAGCAGTTTCACATTGCAAAAAGCTGGGCAATTAATACCTTTCTAAGTAAAGGTACATATATTAAAGATCTGACCTTATAGGCAGTCTGCTCTTCAAAAGTTCCTGCAGCAAATTCTAATAGTTGGTTTTGACATTGAAAGTAAAGCTAGTCTTAGCTTGCTCACAAATAAATGATTCCTGCTTTAAAATTTCCCTAGCATACAGAACGCTCAGAATGAAAATTCGGAGTAGGGAATTAGTAAGATGAAAAAGAGCCCCCCCCCCAATTTAGTACAAAAAGCAGCTCATGGAAAACCCTTGGAATCCATTCCGAAGAGGGATTATTTCAAGGAATTCTTAATTTAAAGTATCTGACCCACCAGCTGCTTCTCAGGTCTTATCTAGAAATTACAAGTTTCCAGAATGAATATTCAATTTATACACTGTAGGCCTGCAATGTATTTGACTTGCATTAAAAATATAATAGCAGTGCTGGTATCTCATTTTAATTTAGCTGAAAATAGCACTGAAACAAATTTCTAATATATGACATATACCATTATTTATTTAATTTTAAAGATTTCCTTGGCTTTTTGCCTTACTTGGTGTTTTAAAAATTCCAAATAGTTTCCTGCACGTGCCTTTCATAATCTTTTTATTATTACTTTGAAATGTATGGAACCTAGCATATCACAAACACACTCTTAAAAGATTAGACTTAAGGCATGTAAACACTGAGACCAAGATATAATACAATGGGCATAGGTAAACAACCCAAATTATCCTAAACATGTTTAAGTTACAGACAAATCTCATAATATCAAGTTTATGAATATTACTGCACATTGAAGGGTCAGTTATCAATCAGTTCCAACTAGACAGCACTCAACAACAAACATCAGTGTTATCTACGGACATAGTAGGCTTTAAATTATATTCTTATAATAGATCACTACCCATTTCCAAAGGGGTGTAATCACTTGCAATTTATTTTAAAATTCCATGTTTCAAGGCATTAAATATGCATTATAAATGCAGAATTCCACATCTGATGCCTGCGGAATTAAAGTAGGTACTTCAAAGTACTCATGATGTAGGCAGGACTCCTGTTTCTAGTCAGTACAAATTACATAACCAAAGAACACTGCTGGTTCAACAAACACAGTCCATAAAAGACTGCTTTCAAACATTAGAAATTCCAAAATGCAGGATTTGCTACAATTTCCATACAGTCTTCCCCTTTGCCATTAATTCAATAAAAAAGTATTTTGAAATTAATCACGTAATTCTTGCATTTAATTCTTTCTTTCCTGTAGACATGATGCCCTTTTGCCACCAGCTGCTAACCAATGGGTTGGTGCTGCAAACCCATCCACTATCACTGTCGAATAACAACCTGCTTCTATAAATGTTAGAACCAAGAAAATTGATGGAGCAGTTCTACTTTGTGACACTTGGGGTCAACATGAGCTGGAACGGACCTGACAGCAACAGGCTTCTGTTTGGTTTGCAGCTCTTCCTTCCTAAACTGGCACTAGTTCTGAACTGTTTCATCACCACTGACTAGTCTAAAATAATCTGGAGACTAACACAATATGCAAAATGTACTCCTCTCTTATCTAAGAACCACTTTTTAAATACTCCCACTTTTTTAAATTTGGCAGAATGTTAACTGAATTTTTTCCAGGACATTATGAGTCAAGACATAATTTTATCTCATAATCTACCCATGCCCCCACCAAAATAATTTTAAATCATTAGAAATGCAGGTAATGCCTCTACTCCCACTGACAAGGTTAAATACCAAAGGTAGCTTTAAAGAAAATCATTTCTTTCTTAAGACCCAGGGCCCGAGCAGAGTACTGAAAAGGCCAAAATACCATTTGTCTCATGGCTGACTTTCTCATGATGATGCCCTGAGTATCAAAGTAGATTGCGCTTCATAAGGTCTTCAAAGCTGTTTTTCAGAAGATCACCAGACCTTTCTTTTGCTGAACCTGAGATGGGGTGGGCCTAAATCACCAAGTTTTCAATTAGAACCCTATCTCACTGTTTACCCAAGTTTATTCAACTAAAGGATTTCATTTCATTTCCAAGTGCAAAGAACAGCGCAAGTTCAGCAGCTGCCTCCCAGTTCCAGACAAGGCTGCATTTCAGGAAAGAAGTGCCATTACGCTTCTTTCTGCAGAGTTCCGTGAGGAATCACACCATCATGTTTTAGCTTCCATCAAAGAGTGAAGAGAATCAACTCTTATATGTATGCTATTATATGCCCTCAGAGATATGCAGCAGGATCTGATTACATACACACACACTGTCCATTCAAAACGGAATATGCCTTTTCACTGATGTAAATTAGTAAACTTTTATGCTAGAATATTAAAGTTACTAATATTTGAATTCTAAAAGCTGACTCTACTAAAAGGAGTTCAAATCAAAACAGGTGTTACTGACATTTTGAATTCTTTCATGGGCCATAGATTAGGCTTCAGGAAATCTGTTATTCCTTGAAATGATATTTTACATGTTGGAAGCAGGAGAGGATAGAGATATATATATGTGTGTGTTTTTTATATATACATATATATATATAAAATCATATATTCACTACTGGGATTGGAGGAGGGGCCACAACTTGATAAGCAAGTAAAAGGTCAACAAACCCTGATTTTTAATAATTTCATGTCCCTTTGAACATTTAAAATAAGCTGGTTGTTTCTCTTCATTCCAAATACCTAAAATATTTAATACTTAACTCCAGACTATTTCCTCCCTAATTTATCCCTCCTTTTTCCTCTGCTTTTCTATACTCTGGGTGACTTAGTTTTTTTAAGAACTGAAATATAAATTTCTTTTATTAATTTTTAGCTAGACTTCTGACATTCAGGTTCACAGGACCTCAAAGACTTGAGTTACCTGGTATAGAATCACTTCCTATTCCGTTGTATCAGGAGCATCATGGTTTCACGTCACATACCCAACAATATCTCTGCAAAATGATGTTGTGATTTATCTGAATGCAAATCACTGACATATGAAACAAAACTTTTAGTTCAATATGTAAACAGTGTGTCTGTACTTTTAACTGCTGAATCCAGTAATACTGGTACTTAGTAAGTGCTGGATAAAATATCTATTGAGTCTATAAAAAGATGTGTTTAAAATGGGCTTTTATAGCCTAGTGCATTACATATGGTGGTACCTAAAAAAAGGTAAGCAGTTCAAATCCACCAACCTCTCTATGGGCTAGAGCTGAGCAATCTCCTCCCACAAAGATTTATAACTTCAGAAATCTGACTGGATACCAATGGACTTTCTAGCTTGGTTCAGTTTAAGGGAATAAACCTAATTTTTCAGGGATGTTCTGCAGTTTGGACAAAGTGTCCCAACTTATTCACACATTTCCATTAGGCCTCTAGTTTTAAAAGCTTAGGTGGAAAACTTGGTACTTAATATATTTTGGGGGAAATCCATAAGGATTTTCTTTTTGTTACTTTTGAAGCTTAGAATTAAAAACAAAAAATATTAGTTTTTCCTAATTTTTTTTTAGGTAGTAAAGCAGTTGTGGCACCAGCTTTACAGGAAAATGCATAACCGTGTACTTTTCATTGTAATTGGTGTATACAGGTTCAAAGGGAGTTTTCTATAGCAAAGTTTAAAAGTAAAACAGTAACACAAATATCAGCAAATTTAGTTCTCAATCATCATTGACTTAAATTTCAAAGCTGAGTGTTTTTAATTTCACAAATAATTTAATCCCCAGTGATAACCACAATAGAAGACGAGCAGATGGGCAACCTAACAACGTGTTCAAATTTGCAATAGCAAAGACAGCTGCAGATACAGATGGATCAGAATCGAAGGACACTTCTGAAAGGTCAGGAAACAGGAAGCAGAGAAAAGTACCCCGGGCAAAGTAGCTGGGAGCGTATATATTGGCAAAGGGAGAAGCAGCCCGGTTACCCAGTCTAGAAGCGGGTACCCGCTCTAGAAGCTCTAAACAGGCAGAAGACCGGCTGGGCATCCACTGGAACCATTTCAATGAATAGGGGCAAGACCAGAAATTTTGGGCGCAGTTTGTAGACAGGTTCAAGAATTCAAAAATGTCGGCTGGAGTATCAAGGCAAAGCATATAAAGTTAACATCTGACCCCAGGGGAAAAGCAACCCATACAGGATTACAGAGAAGGGGATTCTTGGGTAGAGTACCTGGAAGCATGAGAGGTGATGCGTTTTGAGTTGGATGAAAAGGAGGAAGTTGAAGGAATCTACGGGAACAAAAAGCCCCCTTCTGGCCCCATCACCCAATCCCCTCCTTAGATGCCCAGCACACACACACACACACATACCCTGAGCCTCTAAAAAGGAACGCATAACCTCTGGTTGCTAGAGTGTAGTCCAAGGCCAAGTGAACCTAAGTTAGCTTCAGATCCTTTACAGCCCTTTAGCTCTAGAAAGGCAGGCAGAGTTAGGGGTGAGTTAGGAGGTCAGAGTCGGACCCGTTCTGTGCTTTGCACCGCAACCTGCCACCCCACGTAGCAGTCCTCAGGAACCTGCACGTCCAGGTGACGGCTCGGGCGCGGTCTCTAGGGGGAAGCCCGGGTCTTCTGCGAACCCCACATGGTGACTGTCCAGCATAGGGTTCTCCTCTCCCCCTCCTTACAACCCACTTTGGAAAATAAGTAGAGAAGTCGTTTCAGCACAGAAGCGATGCTCCGAGGCAGTCGCCCACAGTCCACCAGCAGCCCCCAGGCAGCGCCGCGGCCCGCCGGACAAAGACTCTCCGGGCGGCGCACCCGGAGGAGCGCGGGCGGCGGAGGAAGCGCTGCCCCGGCTGGGAAGCAGCTGGGGACCTCATCCCGGGCCATTTCCTGAGCGGAACCCGGCCCGGGCGGGGGAGCAGCGAAGCAGGCGGGGGTGGGCGCGGGCGCGGTACCCACCGGTTCCTCGGAAGCCGGGCTCTGGTCGCCGGACGCGGGGCGCACGTGCTGCGGCTCCATCTCACCGGCCCGCGCCAGCCCGCCGCCGGGGCGCGAGGACCGGGACCCCCGCCGCCGCCGGCGCCGCTCGATGCGCTTCCCTCGCCGAGGTCCCTGTCGGCCGCCGCCGCTGCCCGGGACAGCCAGCGACCCTCCCGCCGTCTCCGGCTTCCGCCGCGCCGTGCTCTACCGCCCCCAGGCCGGTCCCTCTTTCCACCTCCGCCGCCACCGCCGCGGTCCCGCTCCAGGCAGCGGCTCCGAGCGCTCCGCCGCCGCCGCCGCCTCCCACGGCCGCAGAGCCCGCCCCTCCCGCCTCCCCCGCCCGGCTCCCTCCCCTTTTCCTCCCGCTTCCCGCCCCTCCCCCTGCCGCCCCTTCTCCCGGCGGGCGGCCCGGGGCGCACGTGACCCTCCTGTCAGGCCTTAAAAGGCGCGGAACCGAAAGCGGCCGCCGGTGGTCACGGGCACCGGGCTCCCTCTGAGAGGAGCAGCCTCCAGGGTGCCAGGCGCCGGGCAAGGCGGGGAGACCCCCGCTGGGGCGGGCTAATGAGTCCCGGGGGACATCGCCCCGCACCCCTCGACCTCTCGGGGTGCCGGCAGAGCGCGTGGAGAGCCTCTCCCCCTCCTCAGGGCGCCGGGAATGGGACAGAATCGCACTGGACAGTCCACCAACTTCCACTCACGAAGTAGGATCTTCCACTCAAGAGCTGCTGCTGAACCAGCCTTTCCGGGAATGGTTTTTCTTGATGTTGAAAATTGCAGATGGTTATTTTCTACAAGAGGGGTTCATCTCAAGGGAGGACTTCTTTTATACATCTTTTTTAATATTAACTGTTTCTGGGGTACAGGAGAGGGAAAGCCCGGATAAGTAGCCGACCTGCCTTCCAGTGCAGTTCCAGCACTACACAAATGAGGAACAGGGCAGCTTGCAGGTGTGCTCATAAATGACAAGCCACCTTCTTTTGTAAAGCAAACAAAACGTTACAAATAATTGCGTGCGTCTTGGACCATCTTGGTCACACTAAGAAGAATCTCTATCCAAAAGGCTTTTTTTAAGGTTGTTCCCTCTCCCAGACTTTCAGGCTCTCTGCCTGCACCTCCCGAGATCTTGGATAATGTTAAATTCATTCTGGTATTTTAAGACCGAAAGAATAAAACACAGTTCCTTGAAAACCGTCTTCCCTATCCCTTACCTCTCACAGCCTAGCTCCTAGAAAGATAAAACGCGTTTATTTACTCGTTCTTAAGTAACCTGCTTCTGTGACGCTCTTCTACCTCAGCAGCTTTTACAGAGGTCAACCAGTGGCTTTGAAAACCTGTTAAATCTTCAGAATACAACACACACACACACACACACTTCGTTCTTATTATTTGATCTATCTTTGCTATTCGTAATTGTTCTTGAAGCCACCTCTCCCATTACCCTGCGGCTTATTAATGTCCAACTTCTCTATTTCTTGCTCAAACCCTTTGCCTTCTTTGCAGTTAGCATTTCCACATATTCTTCCTTTGGTCTGCTTCTAAAGCTCCTTGGCTACCTGGAATCTCTTTATCCAGTCCTGCTTGTTTCCTCAGCTACCAACCACATATTGGAAGTCATAAATGAACCCTCTCTTATCCCACATCTCCCTTAAGATCACCAAGTCTGTAAAGCAAACTTCTCACCAGAAATCTCTACCTAGATGTTCTGCAGGCCTTCAACTCAACCTGCTTAAAACAGAAGTTGGCTTTTCTGATTATTGTTGTAACTGTCTAATCCCAGTCTCTCAGGAAGCTCTGGTGGTCTAGTGGTAAGGAGATGTGCTGGCAACTCACAGGTATATGGTTCAAATCCGCCAGCTGCTCCCTTATTCCATGTAATTAACTGCCTCTGAAAACCCACTGGAAGGTCAGCTATTAGTCCGTTTCAACTGGACAATACCCAACAATAACAATCTCATTCTCAACAAATGTCATCACAACTGATCTAGCCACTCAAACAAAGAAGAACGCTGAAAACGACCCTAGACTCCTCCTCTGGCATCCAACAGTTCTTACTTGTCATCTTCCTTCTTTTATTGCTGTTGGCTCATTTCAAGTACCTGAGCTTTATATTACAGGTAGTCCTCAATTTTCAGCAGTTCTGTTTCCACTGCTCCTTTGAAAGTCATTTCTGATGTAAATCCTTTATCTTTGTTTTGTTTTAGTTATTAGTGTCCTTATAAATCCAATGTGTATTCGTCTTTGAGTATTTTGACAACATAATACATAAACTTGTAGATAAATTTTAACACTACATACCTATGTAGGAAGCTCTGGTCATATACGTTGTCTCTAGAGAGGTGCTTTGCCACTCTCAAGGCTGCACAGCTCTAGCGATTGCAATCTACCAGCAGCTCTCAGGGAGAAAGACAGGCAGTGTCCTCCTGTTGTGGTTTACAACCCTAAAGACTTAAAATTGACTACTATAGGAGTAAATAGGGAGCCCTGGTGCCTCAGGGTAGGGAGTTACACTACCAATCCGAAGGCACAGGGTTTAAATCCATCAGCTGCCCTTCAGGAAAAGGATGGGTGATAATTCCTGTGTGCCTGAGTGCCTCTGAAAACCTGCCGGAGGGTAAGCTATGATTTGGTTCCAACTTGACACTATGTGACATAGCATCAATGACATATAGAAAAAAATAAACATCATAAAAAATGTACTCTTATGATGAAGGAGAGTTGGACAATATTGGCATTGGTGTCAGTTGCAGTAATAACTTCCCCTTGACGAAAGTTCCTGGTTATCTGGGTATCATATTTATAAAGATAACATTTGTAGTTATAAAATTAGTGAGAGTTGTCTGTATGGTCCTTTTTTCCCCTCTTGTATTTTTTTGGTAATCTGTCCCTGCTTCCCAAATCTGACTGTTGACTTTAGCAAAACAATCAGTGTGTTAGTCCATTTATTTCAAGTGGTCAATACAGCCTGTTTGCATATTCTCATACCACTGGCTAAAGTCAAAGACAAAAGCCATTTTGAATCGTAAGCCCCCTCTTCCACACCCGGCTTTTATTCCTTGTTTGTCTTAATCTGGACACTCCACTGAAGAATGCCCACAATAGGTGAACTTACTGGTATTTGAAATACCGCTGGCAGAGCTTCCAGCAACATGGAAGCTTCCACAGTACAACAAACACAGACAGGTGTTGGCTGGTGGGCCGGAAGATTCCATACCCCTTTGCATTTGTCTTTTTGCTTTTGTTTGTTGTATGTAAGATTATAATCTTGGTTTGGGACCACCCCCAGTAAACGTTTACCTCTTCAAAGTACTAAAGAACAAGGAAGTTAGTTTAAAGACTAGGGTGTGCCAATTGCAAGCCATGGGATTTTCAACTGCTTCCTGAGCACCTGGAAGTTGGACAGTAAGTACTGAAGACCAAAGAAGACTTTATGCCTTTGAATTGTGGTGCTGGAGAAGAGTATTAGATGCTATGAGGCCTTAAAGGAATAAAACAATGGCGACTCCTCAGTATTGTTGAAGGGCTGAAAGGGTATCCTGCACTAGCAATGCCTGGCATGATATGATGTACTTTACAAATTGAAAAGCTAAAACTGAGAGGGGGAAAATAATACTTTCATGACACACAAAAAAGGGAGGAAATTCCTCCTCATTGTAGAAGAAGGAGGCCACACGCTTTTTTAAATGAGTAGCTATGAGAATTAGTGAGTGGTCAACAACAGAGAGGTCAACAAGATGGATTGACACAATGACTAACAATGGGTTTGAGCATATCAGAAACAGTGAGGATGGCATACGATAGGGCAAGATTCAGATTTGTTGTTCACAGGGTCACCATGAGTCATAGTTGACCTGATGGCCTCTCACAAGAACAGAATAAGAAAATCAAGCCACATTCCTCATCTCTTATCCACTTGAGCCCATTATCACGGTCTCTGGTGTCAGTCCATCTCATTGAGCGTCTTCCTCTCTTTTGCTAACACTCCACCTTTCAAAGTATAATATCTTTTTCCAAGGAATGGCTTGTCCTAACAACATGTCTAAAGGATGTGAGACATGCTGAGCACGTGAATAGAAGCTCATCATCCTTGCCTCCAAGGAGCATCCTGGTTGCACTTTCTCCAAGCCATGTTTGTTTGTTCTTTATTAAACCATGGAATATTCAGTACTCTTCTCTACTATTACAACTCAAAGACATTGAATCTCCTTCTGTCATCCTTATTCATTGTCCAACTTTCAGATTGTTGTTATGTGCCATTGAGTCGCTTGCGACTCATAGCGACCCTATGTACAACAGCCCTAAACTGCTCTGTCCTGTGCCAATTGCACTGTCTCTGACACTCCCATCCCAATTATCCCAGTCACTGAATCAATTCACCTCATAGAGGGCCTTCCCCTCCTGCGCTGTCCCTCCACCCTCCCAAGCATGATGTCCCTCTCCAAGGACCAATCTCTCCTCACAACATGTCCAAAGTATGTTAGACGGAGCCTCAGAATCCTTGCCTCCAAGGAGCCACCCGGTTTAACCCTTTCTAGGATGAATCTGTTTGTTTTCCTAGCAGTCCATGATACTCTCAGTACTCTTCTCCAGCACCACAGCTCAAAGGCATCAGTTCTCCTTCTGTCCTCCTTGGTCATTGTCCAACTCTAGCAAAGACCATGGCCTGTATCAGGCGCACCTTAATCTCCAGAGAGACACCATTGCTCTTCAGTACTTTGGAGAGGTCCCTAACAGCAGACTGTCCCATAGCAATACATCTTTTAGTTTCCTGGTTACTGGTGCCAAGAATATCGACTGTGGAGCCAAGCAAACTAAAGCGGTGTACAATCTCAATCTCTTCACCATCCATCCTGATGCTGCCAATTGGTCAAGTGGTGAGAATCTTTGTCTTCTTGACATTGAGCCTCAATCCATACTGAAGGCTGCAGTCCTTGACCCTCTGCAGCAAGCGCTTCAGGTCATCCTCAGTTTCAGCAAGCAGGGTTGTGTCATCTGCATAACGCAGAGAAGTTGGACAGCTAAAGGGACCATAAAACCCACTGCCCATTTCTCAGGTAACCTTGAAGACCTCAAAACTGTGCCGGATCCATTCGGGCCTGAGGGCCGCACACCAGTTCTATAGGACACATCACCTTCGCTTGGGAAACATTACCACTAATCTTCAGAGACACTGGTCACAACATAAGAAACTATCAGCAGCTGACATGTTTGGAATCACAGAAGCCAAGGAAGCTTCAGATATAAGTTATCAGATCAAGGGTTGGACAATGGAAGATAGATGTGAAGGGAGTGGGTAGAAGTGGATGGGTATACTGGTGGATGGTGGAGCAGGAAAATAAGTGGGTAAAGACACGTGTGCCAAAGGCAGGGACAACACTGATACTAAGGTTAACTCCACAATAAGGGATATATCTTTCACTTTTTCTATAAAATGCTGGTCTGTCTGATACTTCTCTAAATCTGAACATTCAGATTAAGACAGACTAGGAAGAAGGATTGGCCATCCACTTCTGAAATAGCAGGCCTCTGAAAAACTTATGTACAACAGAACACATGTAGATAACAGAAAGGGCAACTGAGGTTGAGCTTTCAAGTGTGGAAATACAAAGGAAGAGGAACAGTTGTAAGCAGACACTAGTGATTGGGACATGGAATGTGAGAACCATGAATGTAGGAAAATTAGATATTGTTAAGGAACATATGGAACACATAAATACTGACATACTAGGCATTGGTGAGATGAGATGGACTGGCATGGGCATTTTGAGTCGGATGATCATATGATATATTTTGAGTTAACTTTCAGATACATAGCAAATAATTGAAAAGACCATGGCTTAAATCAGATGCACTTTAGCCTTTAAATTGGCATCATTGTTTCTTCACATCTTGGAGAGGTTCATAACAGCAGATATACCCAATGCAAAGTCTTTTATTTCTTCACTGCTGGTGCCAAGGGTGTGAAACTAAAGAGTTGACAAAATTTTGCATTTAACTGGCCTTTAAAGTGTCTTTTAAAATGTGTCACACTTTATTTTGTTGTTGTTTTCTTCTATCCTTTATTGATTTCTATTATAACTGGGAAATTTCTTTAAAGTTTCTAATTTTTAAGGGTTGAGAGCTATACTTTGGCACTTTGTAGAAAAATTGGTCTAAGTATATATATAAAAGAAAATACTTGTCATTTAAATATTTTTTTTATGTGCACAATTCTTTGGCATTTGTTATCTGCATGGTGTTGTGCAGCCCATTTTATAGATGAGGAAGCTAAAGCTCAAGGATTGAACAATTTGCCAAGGCCACAGAACTCAAAAGAGGTACAACTAAACCAAGCATCAAGTAAGCCTTTTGTCCTTGCATCCCGAAAGAGAACTCTACCCCTTGAAAGCATAGGTGTCTGTAGACTGCAGCAGGAGCTCTGGTGACCTAGTGACAAGAAGCTGTTCTGTGATTTCAAAGGCACGCGGTTTGAGGCCACTAGCTGCTCCAGGGGAGAAGGATGGGCAATCTCCTCCCTTCTGATTAACTTCCTCTGAAAACCCGCAGGAGGGTCAGCTATGGGTCGGTTCCGACTCGATGGTACTCAACAACAGACTGCAACAGTGGACATAAGCACCACAGAGCTTGTGTGGATGGTATCAGATAGGGCAGGGTTCTCATTCGACTGCACTCAGGGTCACTGAGAGTGGGAGAGTGGGTGTCAATCTGACAGCATCTAACCACACAACAGATCACATCTAAGTAACAAGTTAGGTGAGGTAGTGGAGCGGCTCAAGGGTGGAGACCAGCCAGACTAGAGATATCCACCAACTAACCTTGTGATCATCTCATGACGTCCGGAAAGAGGAGGTAGGAGTTTTCATTGTGTGACCAGTCTCCCAGTGAAAGCCCCGAGTCATAAGTTTCCTGGTAGAGAAAAGACAGACATCCATGCTGTGAGAGGGTTGCAAATCCCTTTTTGGGATGTGACAGCTTAGAGGTGGGAGCTCTCCCAGATCTCTCATCCTATGCATGTCTTTGTGTTCTTTTTGCCTATAATTGAGCTCTAAGTAAGTATAGCATTTTCCAGGAGTTCTATGAAGTGCTCCAGAGAATCTCTCCAACAAGGGAAGCAGTGTGAACCAGTGAGCTCTGGCTTGGTGGTAAGGAATTGCACCGCTAACTCAGAGGCTCGCGTTCAAATCCACCAGCTGCTTCAAACCAGAGAAAAATGGGCAATCTCCTCCTGTGCTATTTACTACCTCTGAAAACCTGCTGAATAGTCACCTCTAATGCTGTGGAACACAACAGCTACAACCGTGGGAGCCAGCAGATCAAAAGTGAGGAGGCTAGAAAACTCTAGGCTTGTGGCTGGTATTCTGAGGGGTTAGAGAGATGATTTGCAATCCTCAGGGCAGACTGAGCGAGGCTCCTAGGGTCTTCCTAAGTTGCAGTGATGTCGTCCTGTTTGCCAGGCTGAATGTCAGTGTCCTTTTAGCTTGTGAGATTGCACCTGGCTATGTGGAGTTAATGTCAGAGAAAGAAGTACTGCATGCTGCTGTGTGTGTCAGAGACATTAAAAAATTTTTAAAAAGTGTAAATTTTTATTTGATGCTGATGAGTATTTATGAAACTGGGAGATGCAATTGCCAGGACGTAGAATCATCCTCCAGTAGGTTTTCAGAGGCTGTACATCGCACGAGAGGAAATTTAGGTTTTCAGAGGCTGTACATCGCACAAGAGGAGATTGCCCAGCTTTCTACTGAGGAGAAGCTGGTGCATTTGAATCGCTTGGGTTGGTGGTGCATCTCCTTACTCATTAGGTCGCTAGAGCTCTCCTGCCTTTTCTTAGAAGATAAATCAGAAAATAGAGGTGCAAAGGGAGAAGAGTGACCCCACCCCAAGAATCAGAGCAGTGGGATTGTATGACCAAGGTTCTGTCCATAGGAAAGCAAATACATTTTCAGGCAAAAAGGAAGAAGATTGCCTTTCCTTTTTTTAAAAAAATCAGTGGTTTGTGGGTGGGAAAAGATTGCCTCACCCAAGAAAGTGGCATGAAGTGTTGGGGAAGGGTCTGGGCCCCGCCAAAAGGTAGAAGCAGCAAGATTTGAGGCCTTGCTCCTGTGTCAAGAACAATGTGCACAGAAGAGACAAGCACTGTAAACGCTCACTGTTGTCATGACCTGAACTAGAATCTAAGTTTGGAGTGTGTTTTCTTTCCGGTTGCCCCAGGATACAGCAGCTGCCCTCAGTACAAAGGTCTGGGACAAGCTGCGTCCAGCCTGGCCCTCCCTTGCCCCAGCCTCTTGTCCAACACCTCCTTCCTAAACATTTGTCATTATTTGCTTTCCTTTCACTCTGCTTCTTACCCCACTATTTTCCACTTCTGGGCAGCCCCCTACTCACCTAGGGGCCTGGCCAGTCTCCTTAATGTGACTTTCTTCTCCTTTCCGTTCCTTTCTGCCTTTTTAACCCACATGGAAACCCTGATGGATCACCACAAGGACGGGCAGGACATTAGGACCTCTGCCTGACTCGGCTGGTGATGATGCCTCACACCTGCATCCACAAATGGGTTCCAGGGATACCTGAGCCCACAATAAGCTGCCTGGCATTCATCTGCCCTGTGCTGTCTATCCTGTGGATGCTTCTGCAGATATCCAGGCTGTGGCTGGGGTCTTCAAGAGTGGATGCTGAAAGGGGAAGGGAAGGGGCAGTTACATGGGAGTCAGAAACAGTGAGAGTTTCTATTTGATTATTCACAGTGGAAGGGGGGCGTGGAGGCGGGAGGGAGGTCAGAGTGCTATCAATTTGTATGTGAGAAATATTTTTCTCACCTCTGCTTTGTATGTCATCCAGAAAGTATTTTTCATTTTTTTGTTGTTACTATTATGTGCCGTTGAGCTAGAAACAACTCAGAGTTGACCCTACAGTGGATTTTTGGAGGCTCTAAATCACGCAGGAGTTGATTACCCATCTTTATTTTTGGAGCTGCTGGTGGATGAGAATGACATGTCTTTGGGTTGGTGACTGAACTCCTTACCACCAGACCATTCATTTCTTCACCATAAAATTTCTTTGACCACTTGCTTTATGCAAATCACTAACCTAGGTTTGTCCAGAAACCTTTGAAGCAGTCCTTAGTGTAGCATCTCTGGAAAAATGTTACAACTTTATGGACCCAGACTGTCAAAATGAAAGTAAGGCAGTCAGTCATATGATGTTTCCCAAAGCATGTAAGTATTAAAAATCTACTATGTAAAATTGCTCTTAATTTATTACTTGCAAAAATCACAAGTATTCATTCAATAAACGTGTTGCGCACCTATGCTACCTGGCTTCCAGTACAACAGAGATAAACAACACAGGCCTAGTCCATGACCTTCTCAGGACTACAGGACCATTACTGGTGCTGGGGAGATAGAGGGTCAGAAAAGAGAGGAAGACCCTCACACGTGATTGTAACAATGGGCTCAGGGGTAGCACAGGAGTGGAAGAAAAATATCCCTAGATAAAAAAAACAAAAACATAATAATTCTTTTTAAAGACCAAGAGGCAAGAGAGAACTTTGTTGATTCTCTCAAAATCTGTAAAGGATTGTAACAGGCTTGTTAACTACAGTGCGAGGTGGTGAATAAGAAATGAGACTAAGGATGAGACAAAGGATGGCAAAGGGCCTAAAGAAGGAGCGAAGACTTTCTGTGTTCACATATTTACACCATTTGATTAAGTCATTAATCTTTATAACTCATAGAAAATAAATTTTGATTGTAACAACTTATTTTCTTCAGTATCCTGACATTTTGTCATCTAGAGAGCACAGATACAGTTTTTAAAGTTTTTGGACTCCTTTAAAAACTCTTTTTAAAGATCTGCTTCTTTTTCCTAATTTTGTTTTTGTTGTTGTTAAGGAGACTGAATGAGTAGGAAAACACAGGAGTGATGAATGAAAGGTAGAGGGAGAGCGTTCTGAACAAGCTGTAGAAAAAGTCTGACTAACCATTTTGGCATCTGGAAAGATCTAGAAATTAACAGTATCCTCCAGGGTGGAGTAGAGGTTACAAGCTTGAGCAGGCTTTACCCTTTTGTGGAGAGGATTGGGAGCCTATTCCAAACATGGGCTCTTACAGTTCAGTTTTGGCAGCACTGCTTTGAAAAAAATCAAAGTAATAATTTCTGTTTCAACAGGTCTATTACTAGAATATGATGTTCTTGCCTCATTGTCTAAAAAGCACCGTATCTCTAAACAGACATCAGATGAATGTACCTTCAGAGTGAACTTTCTTGAAGAGAAATTTCCTGTTGGAATCAGTCATTGACTAGACCACAGACTTAGTCATGTTGTTTGGTTTGCTTAAGCATATAATTGGCAAGACTGAAAATGCTCCAAAAGCTGGGATTAAAAGTAAAGTGTCATTAACTTTAATATTTATGCCAAAGGAAAAAAAGGTGCTTTGTCAAATTATATCTTTTTAGTCTTAAATGTTTAATCTTAAATAGATTAGGTTGCTTGGCAAATACACAAAGAAATGGATTGGCGGAGGGAAGCTCTGGGATTCTAAGGAGCCCTAGTAGCGTAGTGGCAAGTACTTGTCTTCTGACCTTATCTCTTGTTTGAACTTACCCAGTAGACCTGTGAAAAAAACCACCCGGCAATCTGCTTCTGTGAAGATTAGGACCAAGAAAACCCAACTAGAAACTTTTACTGTGTCATGTAGGAAACTCCGGTGGCTTGGATTGGTGAGGAGTTTCACTGCCACTCCAAATGCAGGGAGTTCAAATCCACTAGCTGCTCCATGGGAGAAGGAAGGTAATCTCTGCCTGTGTAATTTACAGCTTCTGAAAACCCACTGGAAAGGTCAGCTATGAGTTGGCTCTAACTCAACGGCCCTTAATAACAGCAGTATCGCTTAGAGTTGCTATGAGTTTGATAAAATAGATTTGTCATCACCTAAAAATAATAGATTTTTGCATCTAATGGTGAAAAATGAAGAGAGTCCTTATTTAAAAAGCAGGAAAGAAATAAAACCAAAAAACCACCTAGAGTTCTGCCCAGCCTCTTCCATCCTTCCCTGCTCAGTGCTCGTCAGAGAGGAGGGGGAAAGGAGAGATGTGACCTTGTGATGCTTAATCTGAAGCTTTGTCCCAACCACACTGCAGTCCCTTGCTGAGCTGAGCTGGACCAGGCCAGAGTGGAATCAATCAGACCAAAGCAGGCTCTTTACCCATGAAATGTGAACTGGCCTTTTTTCCTTCTTCAGAGTGTCATGGCGAATAAAGACAAATATATATGTGTGTGTATGTATATATGTATGTATATATGTGTGTGTGTGTGTGTGTGTGTGTGTGTGTGTATATATATATAACAATTAACATTCTTATAAAGGGAATAGGCGGGTTGGGGGAAGGAGGAAAGTGTGCATGCATGAGTGAATAATAATAAAAAAGAATTGTATATAGCCCAAAAAAGCTACCAGCTTCACTTCCAGCTCCCCAAACTCTTAACTCACTTATAGTCCAGCTTCTGTCTCTACTCCACCATATTAAAGATCACTCATAACCTCTGCATTATCAAAATCCGATGAACGCTTTTCAGTCTTCATCTAACTGAACCTTTCAACAATGTTAACCACTCCTTACATTCTTGAAACGCTTCCTTCTCTTGGCTTCCTGTTAACAAAGAACCGTGATACTGCACTCTTGGTTTTCCTCCCACTCCCCTGGCCACTCCTCAGTATTCTTTGCTAGGTTTTCTTTATCTACTCAGTCTCTAATTGCCGCTGTCTCAGACCCAAATTCAAGTCCTTCCTCTTCTCTAGCTACACTTTCTACCATGCAATCTCATTCAGTTTATAGTTTTGCATTCCAATTACATGTTGATGACATTTATAGTCTTAATCCTTCAAACTCCATTATCAGGTAACCATTAGCATATGTGATATCCCTATTGAATGTATAACAAATATATATCCCCTATATCCTGCTAGGAAGCTCCAGTGGCTTAGTGGAAAGGCATGCAGCTCGAATCCCCCAGTTGCTCTGTGAAGGAAAGGTGGGCAGTCCTCTCTCGTGTAATTCCTGCTGTAGGGTCAGCTATGAGTCAGTTCCAACTCTACAGTAGATAACAACAAAAACATTCCGTTTTCCTATACCAGTAAAAACACACCAGTATTAGTAATGATGTCTACCTTGAGCGTTGTGATCTTTTAAAGAACGAACTATATATTAGGAAGTCCTGGTGGTGCAGTGGTTATAGAGCTCAACTGCCAACTAAATGTTTGGCAGTTTGAATCCACCAGCTGCTCTGTAGGAGAAAACCTTAGCAGTCTCTTTCTGTAAAAAAATTACGGAAATCACATGGGACAGTGCTATGCTATCCCACAGCATCACTGAAGCAGAATGAGCTCGATGGTGGTGGGTCTAGATTTCTGTAATGTCTATGTATGAGATAACAAAGCAGCAATTGGAAAGTTTAAATAAGAAGTTCAGTGGGCAATGAGATATGTTAAAAGGGGAAGAACAATTAAAAAACCTGTGAGAATAGTTTCATAATCTGAAGAATGGGAATGGTAACTGAGATACACATGCCACAATTGCTTGTTACATCTGATGTTTAAAAAAAGACTAAGGTGTATCTGATTCAGGCCATGGCCTTTCTGATTACTAGCTATGCATCTGAGATCTGGACAATGAATAAGGATGGAAGCCAAGATCTGGGATTGGAGGTCAAGTTCAAGTACACATTCAACTTCAAGGCCAAGTTCAAGGCCAAAGGTGTGGGCCGAGGACAGGCCCATGGTCGAGGTCTAGCTGGAAGCCAAGATCTGGGATTGGTGGTTAAGTTCAAGGTCAAGTTCAAGACCACAGGCAAAGTTAAAAGGTCAAGTTCAAGTTCACCATCAAGTTAAAGGCCAAGGTGTGAGCAGAGAACAGGCCCATGGTTGAGGTCTAGCTTGAGGCCAAGATCTGGAATTGGAGGTCAAGTTCAAGTTCAAGCCCACCAAGTTCAAGGCCAAGGCGTGGACCAAGGACGAAGTCCAGCTAGGACTGCTGGTCAAATTCAAGGTCAAGTCCACAGTCAAGGTCAAGTTCAAGTCCACTGTCAAAGTTCAAGTTCAAGTCCACAATCAAGTTCAAGGCCAAGGTGTGGGCCGGGGGGGTGAGCCCATGGTTGAGGTCTAGTTCAAAGCCAAGATCTGGGATTGGAGGTCAAGTTCAAGGTGAAGGCCACCGTCAAGCTCAAAGTCCAAGTTCAAGGCCAAAGTGTGGGCCAAGGAAGAGCCCACAATTGAGGTCCAGTTCAAAGCCACAATATGGGATTGGGCGGTCAAGTTCAAGGTCGAGCTCAAGGCCAAGTTCAAGTTCAAGGCCAAAGGTGTGGACTGAGGACGAGCTCATGGTTGAGGTCTAGCTCGAAGCCAAGATCTGGGATTGGAGGTCAAGTTCAATGTCAAGTTCAACTTAAAAAAAAAGTCAAGTTCGTGCCCACCATCAAGTTCAAGGCCAAGTTGTGAGCCAAGGTCGAGCCCATGGTTGAGATCTAGCTCAAAGCCAAGATCTGGGATTGGAGATCAAGTTCAAGGTCAAGTCCACTGTCAAGTCCAAGTTCAAGGTCAAGCTCAAGCCCACAGGCAAGTTCAAGGTCAAGTTCAAGTCCACAGGCAAGTTCAAGGCCAAGGTGTGGGCCGGGGACAAGCCCATGGTTGAGGTCTAGCTCGAAGCCAAGAGCTGGGATTGGGGGATCAAGTTCAAGGTCAAGTTCAAGGTCAAGGTGTGGGCCAAGGATGAGGTCCAGTCCAAAGCCAAGATCTAGGACTGCTGGTCAAATTCAAGGTCAAGTTCAAGTCCACGGTCAAATCCACCATCAAGTTCAAGGCCAAGTTGTGGGCCAAGGTTGAGCCCAGGGTCGAGATCTAGCTTGAAGCCAAGATCTGGGATTGTAGTTCAAAGTCAAGCCCACCGTCAAGTTCAAGTCTAAATTCAAGGACAAGTTCAAGTCCACCATCAAAGTTCAAGGCCAAGCTCAAGGTGAAGGTGTGGACCGAGGATGAGCCCATGGTTGAGGTCCAGTTCAAAGCCACGATCAGAGATTGGAGGTCGAGTTCAAGTCCACTGTCAAGGTCAAGTTCAAGTTCCAGGCCAAGTTCAAGGCCAAAGGTGTGGGACGAGGAAGAGCCCATGGTTGAGGTCTAGCTAGAAGCCATGATCTGGGATCTGAAGTTGAGTTCAAGGTCAAGTTCAAGTCCATGCCCAAGGTCAAGTTCACGGTCAAAGGTGTGGACCAAGGTCGAGCCCATGGTTGTGGTCTAGCTTGAAGCCAAGATCTGGGATTGCCAGTCAAGTTCAATGTCAAGTTCAAAGTTCGAGACCAAGTTCAAGGCCAAGGTGTGGGCCAAGGGACGAGCCCATGGCTGAGGTCCTGTTCGAAGCCAAGATCTGGAATTGCCAGTCAAGTTCAAGGTCCAGTTCAAGTCCACAGTCAAGTTCAAAGCCAAGGTCGAGGCCAAGTCCAAAGTCTATGCCAAGTTCAAGGCCACGGTCTAGTCCATGGTCGAGTTCAAGGCCAAGGTCAAGTTCAAGGTCTAATTCAATGTCAAGTTCAAGGTCTAGTCCATGGTCGAGTTCAAAGCCAAGATCCAGTTCAAGGCCGAGTCCAAGGTCAAGTTCAATATCTCCTCCAAGGTCTTGGCCAAGGTAGAGTTGAAGGCCAAATCCTAAAAATACGTCTTCCCTGGAATCACTGGACCCTGAGATGCATATTTGTCAGTGCTGACTTGCAAAAGGTGGAAGATCTGCACCAATATTGTCACGTACCATGGGGCACCACACAATAGCATTTTAAAATATTTCAACAAAATAGTTTCCATTTCAGTAGACTAATTGGCACCTTTGAGCTATGAAGAGTGCTGAACATCCCATGGATGGCCAACAGAATGAACAGATATGTCTTGGAGTGGGTGCAGCCAGAGTGCTCTTTGGAGGCAAGAATGATGAGGCTTTACTTCATGTACTTTGGACATATTGCTAGGAGATGCTATTCCTTGGAGGACATGATGATGGGAAGGGTGGAGGGTCGGTGAAGGAACAGAGACCCTCAGTCAGACTGATTCACATGGTGACTGCTGCAATGGGCTCTTTTGTGTCAGAAAGTGTGAGGATGGCACAGGATAGAACAGGGTTCAGATCTTTTGTTCTTAGGGTCATTATGAGTTTTACTTGAGTCGACGACACCTAATAACATGTTGTAAAGATGGAAAAGAAGTCTTTTTACCCTCAATATTCTTGTCCAAGCTGTATCAAGTTCTGCCAACTTTACCTCCAAAACAAATCCATCCTCTTTGGGCTCTATCTATTTCCCAGTGCAAGCACCATCATCTCTCACTGCACAAGGGCACCAGACCCAGCTAGCTGGTCTTCCTGTTCCACTGTTGCCCTTCTATGTGACTCATGTTCAATAAGACAAACAACTATTTTTAAAAAAAGCAACAAAAAAAAAACCAACAACATAAATCAAATCATGTCAGTTGACTACTTAACATTTACTAATTCTTTCATAGGTCACTCTGAATCGATGCAAACTTTCTAAAATTTTCAGAATCCTATATGATCTACCCATTGCCTACTTCTCTGAAATCAACATCATGTCACTCTCCTTTGATCACTAAACTTGAACTGTTCTGTACTTTATGTTCTGTAAGTATGTTGATTGCAGCCATGTTTTAATGTTTATGGAACATAAAACAGCTCATTCAAAAATGGCTGGAACAGTATATAGATAGGGAACTGTAAGAAGTTCAAATGAGATTTAGAAGAGGCCATGTCACCAGGGATATTCATTGCTGATGTAAGATGGATCTTGGTTGAAAGTAAGGAATCCCAGAAGAATGTCTATTTGTGCTTTCTTGACTATGCAAAGGCATTGGACTGTGGATCATGACAAGTTGTGGCTGACATTGAGGATGTGGAGTCCTTCCGGAACACACAGGGTTATTAGTGGCTATGGAATACACACAAAAGGATTTGGCTACAATTCCTGAAAGCAGGCAAACAATACCAAGAATGGATGAGACTGAAAACAGTCTCATACTCCCTGGAGCATGTACCAACATGAAAGAGATCTGAAAGTTCTCTATTAAGCAAAGACTATTTTCTAAAGTTCTTGATAAAGTTAAGAATGCTGTAAGACCATGTTCATGAGTACAAAGATGTTTTCTAGAAACTTGTTCATGCCTATCTATGCTTTGTTTCTTATTACCTATGATTTGTTAAACATTTACCCACCCTATGAGATCATGTTTTGCTGTAAGCTTTGATTTCCTGCTAATAAAAGGAGGGGCTTCACAATCTCTCAGCATCATTTGCCTGAGAGAGTGGTGACCCTCTGAAAACCCATATTTCTTCTCGCTGGTCTTCTCTCGACTCCGTGAACACACAAACAACAGAGAAGAATAGGAATCCCAGAGCACTTGATTGTGCTCATGAGGAACCTATACCTAGACCAAGAGGCTGTTGTGCGAACAAAGCAGAGGAGCACTGCGCACTGCATGGTTTGGAATTGGAAAGGGAGTGTGTCAGGGCTGTCTTTTGTCTCCACACCTGTTCAATCTATTTGCTGAGCAAATTATCCAAGAAGCTGGACTCTATGAAGAGGCATGTGACATCAAGATTGGAGGGAAACTCTTCAATAACCTGCGTTATACAGATGACACAATCTTGCTTGCTGAAAGTAAAGAGGACTTGAAGCACTTGTAGAAGATCAAGGAATGCAGTCTTTAGAGTGGCTTTCATCTCAATATCAAGAAAGCAAAGATTTGTACCACTGGACAAATAGGCAGTGTAATGAGGAATAGAGAGGAGATTGAAATTGTCAACAGCTTCATCTTGCTTGGATCACAATCAACATCCATCGTATGAGCCATCAGGAAATAAGGAGACACATCACACTGGGAAAATCTGCAGTTAGGAACCTTTCCAAATTATTGAGGAGTAGTGATGTCAGTTTGAGGACTAAGGTCTGATTCAGGCCATCGTCTTTCTGATTCTTACCTATGCATCTGAGTCTTGGATAATGAATAAAAATTACCAAAAAAGAATTGATGCCTTTGAGCTGTGGTGCTGGAGAATAGCACTGAACATTCCATGGACAGCCAGGAAAATGAATAGGTATGTCTTAGAAAGGGTGGTGCCAGAGTGCTCTTTGGAGGCAGGGATGATGAGGCTTCACCTCACCACATACTTTGCACTTGTTGGTAGGAGGTGCTATTCCTTAGAGGAGGACACGATGTTGGGAAGGGCGGAGGTTTGGCGAAGGAAAGACCCTCAACGAGGTGGATTGACAAGGTGACTGCTGCAATGAGCTCTTGTGTGTCAGGAAGTGTGAGGATGCATGTTAATAACCTTTCTACCTTGGGGACTGTTGTTGTTAGGTGTCGTTGAGTCAAGCACAATCGATAGCAACCCTGTGAACAACTGATCTGAATTCTGTCCTTTCCTGTGCCATCCTCACAATCACTTACACACTCCAATCCATTGCTGTTATTACTGTAACTATTAGGAATTTCATTTTGTGCCACCCAAAAATATGTGTTGGAACTCTAACCTCTGTACCCACAAATATAAAATTATGTTAATAAGGCCCTATCATTATATAGTTTGTTCTTAAACCTAATCACTTCTGACTTGTAAAAGGTAGGTTAGACACTGAAGTAAGCATATATTTGAGAAAATGGATACCCATGTCTTAATTATCTAGTGTTGCTGAAACAGCAACCCTATATACTACTTTTTCCTTTAATCTCGTGTAAGATAAAAGTTGATGCAGGTTACACCCCAGGAAAACCCTCCTTACATCTGATCAGGGCTGTGATCTGATGGAGTACATTGCAATCCTACTCTAATTCTGACACAACTGATTAGTTAATCACGTCAGATTACATCATGCAAGTGCAGTGGAGATAATTACATCACTACACAATTGCCTCTAATCTTGTCTAATTAACATTATTGAAGCTGGAATTTACAAAAAATGAAATAAATGCCTAACATGAGCATCATGACCTAGCAAAATTATTTGTTGTTGCTGTTAGGTGCTTTGAACCTCAAGTTCAGTACAACTCAAAATGACCCTATGACCAATGAATCTGAACCTTGTTCTAGCCCATGCCATGCTAATCATCTCTGACATACTTGAGCCATTGCTACCGTCACTATTTCATTCTGTCTCATTGAGGGTCTTCCTCTCTTTTGCTAACCCTTCACCCTTCCAAACATGATGTCTTTTTTCTAAGGAATGACCCCTCTTAACAACATACCCAAAGTATGTGAGATGAAGTTTGTCTCCTTGCCTCCAAAGAGCAGCCTGGTTGCACTTTCTCCAAGATGTGTTTGTTCTTTTGGGAGTCCACAGGATATCCAGTGCTCTTTTTTTTTTTTTAAATTTTTTATTATTTTCTGTGTACGTGTACCGTCAAATTGGATCTGACTGGTACAGGAGGAGATGGCCCCTCCTTCTCTGGCAGAGGATCTGGTGGATTCGAATTGCAAATCTCTGGGATTGCAGTGCAGCTTCTTGCCACTAGGCCACCAGAGCTCCCCTCCAGTGCTCTTCTACAACACTACAACTCAAAGCTATCAGCTCTTCTTTTGTAATTCTCATTCACTGCTCAATTTGAAGATGCATAACAACTGATTTAAAAGGCCATGGAGTCTTAGTCTTTAAAGTGATCATTGTTCCTTAGCACTTTGGAGAAGTCCCTGACAGCCAATTTTCCCAAAGCAATTAATCTTCTGAATTTTGACTGCTGGTACTTAAGAGTGTTGATTTTGGATCCAAATAAGATTAAATTGTTGACAACTTCAGTCTTTCCTGCATCTTTCATGCTATTGTCTATTAGTTTAGTGGTGGGGATTTTTGTTTTCTTGCTGTTTAGATGTAGTCTATATTGAATATTTTGTATTCTGCATATTATGTGAGGATACTGATAAAGAGTCCAAGGAATGCTCAGGCTAACAACAAAGAAAGAATGAAAGAACTATGTGGTCAACACCCTGATTTGGACTTTGAGCCTCCAGAACGAGGAGAAAATAAGTTTCTGTTCTTTAAATCTATTTATTCACTGTGGCATTTGAGTTACAGCAGCACTTGCAAACTAAACCGGGACTAAGTCTAAGCTGTTCCCTTTGACTGCGATGTGCTTCCTCAAAGTGATGGTGCGGCTCCTTTTCATTCAGTGTATCTCCCTGGAGAGACTGCCCCTGCCACTCAAACCCAAGCAGTTCCCCAGTCACTCTTTATAGTCTTCATAGCACTTACCACTAACATCTTATTTTTTAAGATGTTCTTGTTGAGTAGGAACAAGTAGGAATCGACCCAGAGCTGGCCTTTCAGTTAGGTTTCAGAGACAATCAGACAAGAGGTGATTGTCCATCATTCTCCTGCAGAGCAGTTAGTGGATTCAAATCCCATATCTTTGTGTCGGCAGTACAGCTCCTTACCACTAAGCCATCAGAGCTACCTTTTAAGGTGTAAGCATTATATAAGTAGGCACCTGGTCAGGTTACTGCTGTGCATCTAGTACTTCCAGTGTCTAGCATTTCAAAGATAATGAGTGAATGAGTGAGTTATTGTAGAAGGAATAGTTTGCCCCAATGTCTTATAGCTAGTATTTTTGTATAATATCTGTTATAAAAGTTTTACACACATTCCTCCAAATAAGCCTCACAGCACAGAGCTTCTATCATTGTAAATCTTTACAGGAGCAGATTGCTTCCTCTTTCTTTCACAGAGGGGCTAGTGGGTTCCAACTGGTAACTTTTCAATTAGCAACTGAATGCTTAATCCCTGCCCCACCTAGTCTCCTCACCCATGGAAGTAAAAACTATTGTTTCCCCATTTTACAGATGATGAAATGGCAGCATTCAGCATTGATGGCTCACACAGCTAATAAGAACAGAACTGGGTTTTGAAACAGAGATCCTCACTGGGATGTCCATGGCTTTAGACACCATGTATTCTTGATCTAGGCTGCCTATCTTGGACTTTTCAGGTTAGGCATGGTCCCTCAGGCCTTTAACTAGCATTCACAAGGGAGACAGAAACCCAAGGGGAAACAGAAAGATCTGAAACTATATTAGAGCAAGTACACCCAACTCGGGACTTAGATCTTAGATTTTGTCAGAGTTGTGGTGTTAAAAGTTTATTACTCACAATTGATTAACTTTTTATTTTGTGATGAAGTGTTTATTGTATTAAGGGGATAGGATTAGGTGGTGTACAAACTCTACCCTACCAAGGGCTTATGTAAACTCATGGCAGCTCAATGCTCACACTCTTCTCAGTCACTGGACCTCTTGGGACACAGCATCCAGCTGCCCCACAACTGACAATCTACAGGATCCTGGCCCATCACTCACAGTCTCTGTAACACCAGCCTGCATCATCCACAGTCATGGGAGTCATTCTCTGATGGTTTTGAGTTTCTGTGAGGCCCATCTGGCAAACTACAGAGCCCAGAAAACATAGAGGTGTGGGTGAACTGAACAAAGGAGGAACAGTTGTCAGAAATCAAACATTTGGGACATTGTTTATTTGAGCCTTTTAGTAACTAGTCTGCTAGAAATCTTAGCAGAACAGGTTGTAAATGCAGGAGTGGAATGTTTGAACCACTACTTCAGGGTATATGTATGTGTGTGTCTCCATCATACTTTACCCCAGTAAGGACAAAAGAAGGGAGGAAGAAAACTTGCATCTTCCATACGGATCAATATGCCTTGAATTTTGTTCAATCACCAAACCTAAAACCCAAACTCAGTGTCATCTGATTGACTTAAACTCATGGCAGCTCTGTAGGACAGAGTGGGGTTTCTAAGGCTATATAGTTTTATAGAAGTAGACTGCCTCACCTGTTTGGCACCACATGGCTGGTGGATCTCTAGCTCATAGCTATGATCATTTGGAAGGGAGTTCAGTACGTTATCAGAAGATCATTTCTGAGAATGCTGCCAACGTGTACTGTTGCCAGTAGATAGCCTTATAGGATCATTGAGATGAATGGATCCAGCACCTCCAACTCCTCATGTGATTAAAAAAAAAATAATAAACAAAATTGGTAAAATTTATGATGGGAAATGTATTCTTTTAATAATTTTTTAAGGGTATCATTATTGTTTTCCATTATTTGCTATGCATCTGAAAAGTTGGACAATGCATTAGGATGACAGGAGAATAATCAATGCCTTTGAGTTGGGCTTTGGAGAAGAAAACTGAATATCTCATGCACCACCAAGAGAACAAACAGATATATCTTGGAGAAAATGCAATTAGGGTGTTTCTCCCTTCCAAGTACTAACCAGGCCCGACCCTGCTTAGCTTCCAAGATCAGTCAAGATTGGACGTGTTCACGGTGTTAAGGCCATATACAATTAGGATGTTTCTTAGAAGTGAGGATGGTGAAACTTTGCTTCACATATTTTGGAAATGTTGTCAGGAGGGCCAGTCTTTGGGAGAAGATGTCATACTTAGGTGGAGGGTCAGCAAAAGAGAGGAAGACCATCAACAAGCAGGAGTGATGCAGTGACTGTAGCAATGAGCTCAAGTATATCAAAGATGATGAGGATGGCATAGGATTGAGCAAGGTTGAGATCCATTGTTCGTAGGGGGCTATGAGTCACTTCCACTGATGGCACCTAATTCACAAATAAGTTTAATTAGTATAATTGTGAAACAACTAAAAATCAGAAGGAACACCTGAGAACATCCAATAACAATTAGAACATAGAATGTATGAAGCATGAATCTAAGAAAACTGGAAGTTGCAAAAAATGAAATGGACTACGTAAACATGACTTAGTGAACTGAAATGCATTCATATTGCTATTTTCAATCAGACAATAACATAGTCTCCATGCCATTAATGACATACTGAAAAAGAATCGCATCATCTGCATTATAAAAAAGAATATTTCAAGATATGTCTTGATGGACAATACCCATACTCATATAAGGAAGACTCTATTAATTATTACTCAAATTTACACACTAACCACTAAAGCCAAAAGTGTAGAAATAGAGTATTTCTGCAACATGAAATTGATACAGCATGCAATCAAGTTACGTTAAAAAGAATTGATGATGGAATGCATAAGTTGAAAACCGAGAAGGAGGACTGGAAGTTGAAAAATATGGCCTTGGTGACAAAAATGAGGCCAGAGATCACATCATACAATTTTGTACAATCAATGACTTATTTATCGCCATTTTTTGGGAAAAAAAATAACCAAAACACCAAACATAAATAGCGACTATTCACATGGACCTGACCTTATGGAATAAACAGGATTATTGTCTCTTAATGTGGTAAAAAAACCCCAAAAACCAGTGGAGAAGCTCAACTTCAAAAGTGAAAACAAGGCCAAGAATTGGTTGTGGAATAGACTATTAATTGCTTATAAACAAGTTAATATTGAAGCTGAGGAGAATTAAATCACGAAAACCAAAATACAAACGACTATATTCTGCCTGAATTTAGAAAACATCTCAAGAATAGATTTGATGCCTTAAACATGAATAAGTGAAGACTCAATGGGTTGTGGGATGACATCGAGGACAAAGTACATGAAGAAATGAAAAGACCAGTAAGAAGACAAGAAAGAAATAAAAGCCCACCGTGGATGTCAGAAAAGATTCTGAAACTTGCTGGAGAACACAGGGAGAGAAACTAAAGCTAAAGGGAGGATTGATGACATTAGAAAGCTAACCAATTCAATGAACAGCTTGAGAATACAAAGAAAAATATTACATTGACGTAATAAAAGATCTTGAGTTAGATTATCAAAAGGGATTAACACACTTGACATTTTGGAAGCCAAAAGAAATGAAGACAAAATCAAGCCAGCAGGAATTTCCAAAATTTTTCATTACCCAAGTAAAAACTCTACCTATTAAATCTCCATTTACCCTGTCCCCACTTTGCTGATAACCTCTACTCTTTCTACTGTCCCTATGAATTTACCTAAGTGAAGGTATTTCACAAAGAGCCCTTATAATACAATGGGTAAGCACTTGACTGCTTGCGGAAAGGTCAGTGGTTAAAATGCACCTAATGGCTCCATGAAAGAAAGACCAGGTTATCTTCTGTCATAAAAATTACAGACAAAAATCCATTGTGGGCCAGTTCTTTGTTTTTTATGAGATTGCCTTGAGTCAGGCTCTACCCCATAACAGCTAACAATAACATGATGTTGTTGTTATTATATGTCATCGAGTCTCTTGCAACTGATGGTGATCCCATGTAGGACAGCCCTGAACCCTACTCTATACTGAGCCAACTTCATTGTCTCTGACACACTCACCTCTATTATTCCAGTCACTGAGTCAATCCATTTCATCTGGGGTTCTTCTTTTCTTTCACTGTTCCTCCACCTTTTTAAATATGATGTCCCTCTCCAAGGCCTGGCCCCTCCGTGCAACATGCCCAAAATATGTCAAAAAGAGCTTCAAAATCCTTGCCTCTAAGAAGGAGCCTCTCTCCAGAACAGACCTGTTTTTTCTCTTAGCAGTCAAGGGTATATTCAATACCTTCTCCAGCAACACAGCTCAAAAGCATTGATTCTTCCTCTATTATCCTTAGTTACTGTCTGGCTCTCTGAGGCATAGCAAGTAATTGCAAAGACCATGGCCTGCATCTGGCACACGATAGTCCCCAGCCTGACAACATTGCTCTTCAGTACTCTGGAGAAGTCTCTGGCAATAGATTTCCCAATGCAATTCGTCTTTTAATTTCTTGGCTGCTGGTAACAAGAGTGTTGATTGTGGAGCCAGGTAAGCTGAAGCTGTTAACAATCTCAATCTCTTCACCATCTGTCATCATGCTGCCAATTGGCCCAATGGTGATAATCTTTGTTTTCTTGATGTCAAGCTTCAATTAATATTTAAGGATGCAGTCTTTGATCTTCTGCTGCAAATGCTTCATGTCCTCCTCAGTTTAGGCAAGCAAGATTGTGTCATCTGTATAACATAGCTTGTTGATGAGTCTTCCTACAGTCCTGATACCACATTCCTCCTCACAGAGGCCAGCCTCCCAAATGATCGATCTGTTCCACATATAGATTGAAAAGGTATGGAGATAGGATGCATCCCTGGCATACACCTTTCTTGATTTTGAACCATGCAATGTTTCCTTGCTCTGTTTGATGACTGCCTCCTGGTCCAAGTATGTTGTTGTTGTTGTTATGTCCCGTCGAGTCACTTGTGACTCAAAGCGACCCTATTACAACAGCCCTAAACTCTGCTCTGTCCTGTGCCAATCGCACTGTCTCTGACACTCCCATCCCGATTATCCCAGTCACTGAATCAATCCACCTCATAGAGGGCCTTCCCCTTCTGCGCTGTCCCTCCACCCTCCCAAGCATTATTATGTCCTTCTCCAAGGACCGGTCTCTCCTCACAACATGTCCAAAGTATGTTAGATAGAGCCTCAGAATCCTTGCCTCCAAGGAGCCACCCAGTTTAACCCCTTCCAGGATGAATCTGTTTGTTTTCCTAGCAGTCCATGGTTCTTCCAACACTTCTCCAGCACTACAGCTCAAAGGCATCAATTCTCCTTCCATATAAGCACAATAAAGGGATTCTTATTCTTCTCAGAGTTAACCGCAGGTTGTTGTGATCCACACAAATTCCCTGGCATAGTCAATGAAACACAGACATACATTTTTCTAGTACTCTCTGCTTTCAGCCAAGATCCACCTAATATTAGCTATAATATCCTAGTACCTCTTCTAAACCCAGCCTGTACTTCAGGCAGTTCTCTGTTGATATTCTATTCCAGTAATTTTTGAATAATTTTCAGCAGAATCTTGCATGTATGTGATATTAATGATATTGTTTGATAATGTCCACACTGTATCAGGTCACCAGTTTTTGGAGTGGAATGGGAAGAACAAATATAGATCTCGTCCAGTCAGTTGGTCAGGTGGTTGTCGTCCAGGTTTTGTGGCAAAACATGAAAAGCATGTCCAGGGTAGCATCTATTTGTTCAAATATATCAATTGATATGCCGTCAATTCCTGAGGCCTTGTTTTTTGCCAGTTCCTTCAAAGCAGCCTGAACTTCCTCCTTTATCTCCACAGGCTCTTGATCGTATGTATTTTCATTAAATTCTTCTGTGTAAGCCCATTCTTCTTGGTATAGTGACTGTGTACTCCTTCCATCTTCTTTTGATGCTTCCTAGGTCTTTCAACATTCTATCCACAGCATCCTTAAGTATTGCAACTCGAGTCTTGAATTTGTCCTTTAGTTTCTTCAGCTTAAGAAAAGCTGAGTTAGTTTGTCCTTTTTGATTTTCCAACTCCAGCTTTTTGCACATTTCATTATAATTCTTTGCTCTGTATTCCCATGTTGCTTTTTGAAATATTCTGTTCAGTTATTAACATCTTGATCTCTTCCCTTTGCCTTGACTTCTTGGCACTCCAGTTCAATATTCAGAGTGTCTTCTGACATCCATATTGATCTTTTGTTTTTCCATCTTTGTAATGACCTTTTGCATTCTTTATGGATGATATTCTTTTTTTTTTTTTTTTGGATGATATTCTTGATATCCTCCCTTAGCTTATCTGCTCTTTGCTCATTAGTCTTCAAGACCTCAAACCTACTCCTGAGGTAGTCTTTAAATTCAGGAGAGATAGACTCAAAGTAAATTTTTGGCTTCTGTTGATTTGATTTTATTTTCTTTCACTTCAGTTTAAACTTGCTTATAAACTTCCTGGTCTGATCCACAATTGGCATCTGGCCCAGTTTTCGCAGCTGATATTGAGCTTCTCCAATGATTTTTCTCACATATGTAATTAATCTGATTCTCATGTAGGCCGTCAGGTGAGATCCATCTGTATACTCACCATTTGTGTGTCTTATGAAAGGTATTTGTAATTAATAAATCGTTGATTGTACCGAATGCTATTCTAGCTCCAGCCTCATTTTGGTCACGAAGTCCATGTTTCTCAACTACTGATCCTTCTTCTCCATTCCCAACTTTTGCATTCTAGTCACCCATTATTATCAGTGCATCCTGGTTGCATGTTCAATCTATTTCTGGTTGCAACAGTTGGTAGAAATAATCTATTTCCTCCTCTTTGGCTCTGGTTGTTGGTGCATAAATTAGAATGATAATGGTATTAACAGGTCTTCCTTGCATGCTTATGGATAATATCCTGTCATTCACAACATTACTTTTCAAGATAGACTTAGACATGGTCTTTTAAAGTATGAATGTGGCCCCATTTTTTCCTCACCTTTTCATTTCCAGCATAATAGATCATATGATTTTCTGATCAAAAATGTTCCAGGCCAACCCACTTCACCAATACCTAATATGGCAATGCTTATGTGTTCCATTTTTTCCTTGACAATATCCTGTTTTTCTACATTCATACTTCTCACATTCCAGGTTCCAGTCACTAGGGTCTGTTTGCAATTGTTTCTCCTCCTTTGTGACCCCAACACGAAGGCTCATCCTCTAGTGCTATATCAGCTAGTCTAACCTAAGTGGGCAACATATGTTGTACAAATGGAATAGTAAAATATCTGTTGTTTTATGACTAACTTCACTTAGCATAATCCTTTCTGAGTTCAACCATTTGATCACATTATCAGAATTTTATTTGTCTTTATGGTATAAAATATTCCATTATGTGTATGTGCCACATTTTATTTATCCATATCGTAGCTGATGTTAGATGGATCTTGGCTGAAAGCAGGGAATACCAGAGGAATGTATATCTGTGTTTTGTTGATTATGCAAAGGTGTTTGACTGTGTGGGTCATAACAAACTGTGGCTGACTCTGAGAAGAATGGGAATCCCATGATACTTGATCTTGCTAATGAGAAACCTATACTTGGACCAGGAGGCAGGCGTCAGAACAGAGCAAGGGAACACTGCATGGTTCAAAATTGGGAAGGGAGTATGCCAGGGATGTGTCCTATCTCCATACCTTTTCAACCTGTATGCAGAACAGATTATCCGAGAGGCTGGGCTCTATGAGGAGAAATGTGGGGTCAAGATTGGTGGAAGATCTATCAACAATCTGCGTTATGCAGATGACACAACCCTGCTTGCTGAAACTGAGGAGGACCTGAAGCACTTGCTGCAGAGGGTCAAGGACTGCAGCCTCCAATATGGATTGAGACTCAATGTAAAGAAGACAAAGATTCTCACCACTGGACCAATTGGCAGCATCAGGATGGATGGTGAAGAGATTGAGATTGTTCACAGCTCTAGTTTGGTTGGCTCCACAGTCAACACTCTCGACACCGGTAGCCAGGAAATTAAAAGGTGTATTGCCATGGAAAAGTCTGCAGTTAGGGACCTCTCCAAAGTACTGAAGAGCAATGGTGTCTCTCTGGAGACTAAGGTGCGTCTGATACAGGCCATGGTCTTTGCAATCACTTGTTATGCATCAGAGAGTTGGACAACGACCAAGGAGGATAGGAGAATTGATGCCTCCACTCCAGCTATGGCGCAGGAGAAGAGTATTGAGAGTATCATGGACTGCTAGGGAAACAAACAGATTCATTCTGGAAAGAGTAAAGCTGGGTGGCTTCTTGGAGGCAAGGATTCTGAGGCTCCATCTAACATACTTTGGACATGTTGTGAGGAGAGACCGGTCCTTGGAGAAGGACAGCATGCTTGGGAGGGTGGAGGGACAGCGCAGGAGAGGAAGGCCCTCTATGAGGTGGACTGATTCAGTGACTGGGATAATCGGGATGGGAGTGTCAGAGACAGTGCGATTGGCACAGGACAGAGCGGAGTTTAGGGCTGTTGTACACAGGGTCGCTATGAGTCACAAACAACTTGACAGTACATAACAATAACAAGAAGAACAAGAAGAAGAACAACAAGAACAACAACAACATCTGTTGATGAGCCCTTGTGTTGTTCCTACCTTTGGCTAATATGAATTGTGCTGATATGAACACTGTTGTGAAAGTGTCTCTTCGATTTTTTATTTCCAATTGTTTTTAGTTTATACTTAAGCATAGAATACGTGGGTCACATTATGATTCTATGTTTACCCTTTTCCACAGCAACCGTCCCCAAATGAACTTATTCTGCATCCTTATCCACAGTACCCAGATGGCACCTTTCATCTTTCTCAGGAACTAGACACCCTCTTCAGCAAGGATTTCAGTTCACTCTCTAAGCTCTTCCCTCCACCTCTGTAAGCCAGGCTGAACCCTATACCAGCCCTAATCATTAAACAGACAAACACTTCTGCTTGTCCCAAGCTCCACCTTCAAGAGCAGTTCAATAGGTTTTAGTGCATGTTCTTTTTTTTTTTTTT
>NW_006399786.1:8081250-8084179 GCF_000299155.1 Elephantulus edwardii
TCCCACCAACAGTGTAACAATAGTTCCTATCTGTTCACATCTTCTCCAGCATTTATTGCTTATTGTACTGTTAAACTTTACCACTGCTGCTGGGGTGAAATGGTATCTCATTGTGGTTTTGGTTTGCATCTCTTATTGCCAGTGATTTTGAGCATTTCTTCATGTGTCTGTTGGCTATCCAAATGCCTTTTCTCAGTGAAAAGTCTATGTCTTTTGCCTATTTTGTTTTTTTTTTGTTTTTTTGTTTTTTTGTTTTTTTGTTTTTTCTTTCACATCAGCCTTTATTTTTAATAATCTTATTAGTGATTGGCTTTCTGATGATCTAATTTAATCTTTGAGTCCTTGAGTGGTATAAACAGTTAATGCTTGCAGATATGAACAGAAAAGTTGAGAGTATTGGTCCACCCAGAGGTAGCTCAGAAGAAAAACCTGGGAGTCTATTTCTGGAAAAGCAGGTGCTAAATAAACCTATGGAAAACGGAACCTTTTCATGTACATTTTAGGGTCCATTAGTCAATATTTTTCCTAAGTCTTAGAAAGTCATCAAAACATGACATGAATTCAAGTCTTCATTTAAAGCTATTAATAGACAGTGGATCTGATCTAAATGACATTTTAGCAATTGAGTTTTTTCTGATTATGTTTCTTTTTAATTTTTTATTTTATACTGGTTTATTTACAAAGTTCAAATACTTTTTCTTTTAATACCATTGCAAGAACATGGAAATAGTCCAGATGTCCAACCACAATTGAATGGATTGAGAAATTGTGGTACATTCACACAATGGAATACTGTGCAGTATGTAGGAGCAATGATTTTGTAAATTACTACCTAACTTGGAAGGGACTGGATAGCAATATGATTATATTTCTTAACATGCATTGCTATTTATTAATATGAGCTTTTTATGTACTTTTGTGATGTTTCAATCTTGTGTATTATTTTGACGTCAGAAAAGTACCAATGCTTGTTTGCATTCTCCTTATGTAATTAGCCTACTACAGATTTCCACAGGAGGCAGTCATCAGAACAGATCAAGGAAACACTTCATGGTTCAAAATTGGGAAGGATGTGCCAAGGGTGTGTTGTCAAGGAGGAGTCCTATCTTCATATCTTTTCAAACTTATTGAGAAAAGATTATCCGGGAGGTTGGCCTCTATAAAGAGAAGTGTGGCATCAGGATTGAAGGTAGACTCAGCAACAATCTGCACTATACAGATACACAACCCTGCTTGCTGAAACTGAGGAGGACCTGAAGCGCTTGTTGCAGAAGGTCAAGGACTGCAGCCTTCAGTGTGGATTGAAGCTCAACATCAAGAAAACAATTCCCACCACTAGACCAACTGGCAGCATTTTGATAGCTGATGAAGAGATTGAGGTCATTGACAACTTCCGTTTTCTTGGCTTTACAATCTACACTCTTGGTACCAGCAGCCAAGAATTTAAAAGATGAATTGCATTGGGAAAGTCTGCTGTCAGAGACCTCTCAAAGCACTGAAGAGCAACGATGTCAGTCTGGCAACTAACGCAGATTGTTGGTGCATATTCCTCTGATTCTGATGTCACATTCTTCTAAAGTCCAATTTCTCTAGTGATTTGCTTAATATACATATTGAAAATGTATGGAGAAGGGATACCACTCTGATGTACACCTTTCGTGATTTTAAACCATGTGCTGTTCCCTTGCTCAGCTCACAGCGGGTAGAGGTATAGGCTTGATATAGGTATAGGTAGGTATAGGCTTCACACTAACATAATTATGTGTTCTGGGATTCCATTCTTCTCAATGTCAGATTTCTTACACAGGCAATACAACAAATAGGCACTCTTCTGGTATTCTCTATTTTCAGCCAGGATCCATCTGATATCAGTAATGGTATCCCTGGTGTCATGGTCTCTTTTTAGCCCAACTTAAACTTCTGACATTCTGTGTCAGTGTACAATTTGAGCCAGTTTTTAAATTATCTTCAACAATATTTTGCTAGCATGAACTATTAATGATATATTTTGATAATTTCCACATTCTGTTGGATTGATCACCTTGCTTGAGAATGGAGTGGGAATATGGATTTCTTCCAGTCAGTTGGCCAACTAGCTGTCTTCCAAATTTCTTGGCACAGACTGGTGGGTATGTCCAGGGCTACATCTGTTCTTTGAAACATATCAATTGGTATCAAATCAATTCTTTGAGTATTAATTTTTCCCCCCAATTCCTTCAGTGTAGCTTGAACTTCTTCCTTCATCAACATTGACTCCTGATCATATGGTATTTCCTGAAATATTTTATTGTCAGCCAGTTCTTTTTGATGCAGTGAACTCTGTGTATTCTTTCCATCTTTTTCTGTTTTTATGACTCCTTGATTGTTCAAGATTTCACCCATAGCATCTCTCAGTGTTGTAACTTGAGATTTGAATTTGTTTTTCTGGTCTTTCAAAAGCTTAAGACGTGCCAAACAAGTTCTTGCCTTTCTACTTCCAATTCCAGATCTCTGCACATTCTGTTAAAATACTTTGTATTTTCTACTCAAAATGCCCTTTGAAATCTTCTATTCAGCTCTTATACTTTAGCATCTCTTCCTTTTGTTTTGGCTTCTCGGTGTTCTAGTGCAAAATTCAGGCTCTTCTGGATTTTTCTTTATCCTCCATTTTTGTAATGACCTTTTGCTCTCTGCTTGGGTGATATCTTTGATGTCATCCTACAACTCATTGATCATTGGTATTCAATGCTACAAACCTATTCTTAAGATGATTTTTAAATTCAGGTGGAATAGACTTAAGGACATATTTTGGTTCTTGTGGACTTTTTCTAATTTTCTTTAGTCTCAATTTGAATTGATAATCTGTCCCACAGTTAGCACCAATCGTATTTTGACTGTTGATGTTAATTTTCTCCAATGATTCTTTCCAAAGACATGTTGTTGTTGTTGT
>NW_006399786.1:8087658-8097837 GCF_000299155.1 Elephantulus edwardii
TTGCATTCCAGTCACCCATTATTATCAATGCATCTTGATTGCATGTTCGATCGATCTCTGATTGTAAAAGTTGGTAAAAATCTTCTATATCCTCTTCCTTGGCTCTGGTTGCTGGTGCACATATCTGAATGATAGTAGTATTCACTGGACTTCTTTGTATGCATATGGATATTATCCTGTCACTGACAGTATTGTACTTCAAGATGGATCTATCAATAACTTTTTTTTTATTTTTTTTTAAACTTTTTTAACTATGAAAGCAACTCCATTATTCCTCACCTTTTCATCTCCAGAGTAATATATCATATGATCATCCGACTCAAAATGCCCCATGCCAGTCCATCTCATCTCACTAATGCCTAGTACGTCAATATTTATGCATTCCATTTCTTCCTTAACAATATCTAATTTTCCTACAGACATACTCAGTCTAATTCCTATGTGGTCCATCAGGTTAGGTTTACATGTAAAGTTGATGTTGGTTTTTTTTTTAAAAAAAAATAGATTTGTAATAAATAAATTATTGAGCATACAAAATCCAATCAATCTATTTCCAGGCTCATTTCTGTCACCGTGTCTGTACTTTCTGACTATAACTCTTCATTGTTCCCAACTTTTGCATTTCAGTCACCAATTATCATTAATACATCTTGATTGCATGTTTGGTCAGGTTCAGATACCATGGTTTGGTAAAAATCTTCAGTTTCATCCTCTTTGGCCTCAGGTGAGAGTGGGTATATTTGAATAATTAACACACCTTCTTTTTATACATTTGGATTATATCCTATCACTCACAACCTTGTGCTTCAGGAAAGAACTTGAAATTGTCTTTTTAACTGTGACTCAACACCATTTTTTCCTGTTTTTTACTCTTGGCATTTTTACTTTTGTTACATTTTTTTTTCATTTTTTATCAGTTTGCTGGTTACACTTTGGTAAATCAATTCAATAGGATTAATGTAAACAAATGCAGGGGAGCTCTGGTGGCCTAGTGGTAAGGAGCTGCAACTACAATCCCAGAGGCGCACGGTTCAAATCCACCAGATGCTCTGCCGGGGAAGGACGGACAATCTCCTCCTGTACCAGTCAGATCTGATTTGACGGTACACGTACAGAAAAGTAATAAAATAAAAAAATTTTAAAAAAATGTAAACAAATGCCTCAGCTCACCAGGCAGCCATTATTAATACTCACCAAATATTGAGGTTTACTAAAATAATTTTAAAGGTCTTCTTCACCAAATTTAGTTTTTGAACTTGTGGTGTTGTTCGATGCTGTCGAGTTGACTATGACTCAGCAGCGCTATGAAGAGATCTGAACTTTGACCTTTCCTGTGCCATTTTATGATTATACCCAAGACCACCATAGTAGCCACCATGTCTGGCCATCTCATTGAGTGTCTTCCTCTCTCTAGCTGACCTTTCCCAGCACAATGTCTTTCTTTAAGGACTGATTACTCCTGAAAATATACGCAAAGAAAGGGAGTCCAAGTTTTATTCTTCCTTGGTAATTAGTCGTAATTACACACCACTAACAACAATGATCCAGAAACTCTATGAACAATGAAAGTTATACAAGTGTTCAGGTCTTTCATTCATAACGTCACTATGTGTTGTCTATGAATCAATGGCACCTAACAACAACAACAACATAGAGAGAGATCTTTTGGCCTAGTGGATAAAATATTATGCTACCAAACCAAAGGTGGGTGATTTTAATCTGCAGCCCTCAGGCCTGCTTTTAATTTTTTTTGGTCAAACATTCTTCTAGGTGGTATAGCACTGGTCTGTCCATTTGCTGTGCAGAGGTAACTTGTAGTTGCTCTGATGCTGAACACTGTGACACTGATGTGTCAAATGTGATAATGGTTACCCATGGTGGACAGTGTTTGGTGGAGCTCCCCGGTTGAAACAAGCTTGGAAGCAGGAGTAGCATCCACTTCTGAAATAGCTTGCCTCCAGAAACCCTATGAACTTGGAGAAGCAATGAAAGTTATACAAGTGTTTAGGTCTTTTGTCCACAGGGTCACCGTGAGTTGTCTATGACTTGATGGCACCTAACAACAAACAACAATGAGCTATGGTGGCCTAGTGGTAAGGAATTGTGTTATCAACTCCAAGGCAAGGGATTCAAATGCACCAGCTTCTCCGTGACAGAGGGATAGGCAATCCCCTCCTGCTGTGGAAAACCCACTGGAGAGTCAGTCTTGACTTGATGACAGACAACAATAACAAGAATAGATCTGAAGATCTCAAATATAATGGTTGAATCTCTTTGATTTTCCTACTGAAATTTCTTGAGAGGAATGAATATTCTAAGGATCATCTCACTTTTTCCCTGTAAAATGGATTAGAAACACTTTAATACTCATCTCCAAAACATACTCTGGCATATGCTAGTAAAAGAGGAAGACTTGCTCTGGTTGAAAAAGCATATTTATTGGAATCAATAGGAAAAATGTATCCATTGAAGTTGGGGTGAGAGTGGGCAAATGTCCACTATCACTGTAATTATTCAATTCTGTTTTAGAAAACCTCACCATTGCATAGGGGTTTTGGTGGTAAAATGTCATCTCACGTATTTTGGGAATATTTTTAGGAAGAGCCAATCTTTGGAGAGAGATGTCATGCTAGGAAAAGTATAGGGTCCGAGAAATGGAGGAAGACCCTCAGTGAGATAGATTGACACAGTGACTGTCACAATGACAGGCAGAGCAGACAGAGATCATGAGGACAGTGCAGAAGAGGCTACAGATCAGATCTCCAGAGAGCAATCAGGTTTCACTCTCCCCTGGACAGAGCTGGGTGTTCTCTTGGCAGTCCAGTAGCTGATGAGGAGTCTTCCTTAAATCCTGGTGCCATATCCTTTCTCATAAAGTCCAGCTTCTGAAATGATTTTCTCAGAATACAAATTGAATAGGTAAGGAAAAAGGATACAGCCCTCACACATACTTTTCTTGATTTTAAACTATGCAGTGTTTCCTTTCTGTATTTGGACAACAGCTTCCTGGTCTAGGTATATATGATTCCATGAACACAGCTAAGTGTTCTGGGATTCCTATACTTCTCAATGTTAGCCAGTGCTGTGATCCACACAAATGCCTTTTCATAGTCAATAAAGCACAAATAGACATTCTTCTGGTATTCTCTGCTTTCACCGAAGAGCCATCTGATATCAGCAATGATATCCCTGTTGCCATGGCCTCTTCTAAACCCAGATTGAACTCTGGCAGGTCTCATTCAATGTACTGTTCTGGTTTTGGGTGATCTTAAGCAAATTTTGCTTGCATGTGACATTAATGATCTTTGTTATGATCATTATCAAAGTAAGATAGAGATAATTGTTCTTGAATTATCTCTGCAGTAGTTTAAGCTTTTCCCTGAAACTCTTTCCTTTTTCCTCTTCTCTAACAATTTTCTTAGTCTCTTATTACAATTTCTCAGCCTCTTTCCAAATTGTCTTACTTCCATCTACTTTATTACTTGATAAACATTTTCTTTTTTGATAAATATTTACTTAATAAATCATATTATTATTGAGAAACAGAAGAATTTGTAACTAGACAGCCTCTTTTCTATAGAAACGTTGGCACTTCAGGGTAGAATCCTTGCTTTCTACACAGAAGATCAGGCCACCATTGGCCAAAGCAAACTTCTTGCAGTTTGCTGCCAGTTGTTGCTGAAATGTTGAACAAGTTTCAGCAAAGTTTTCAGACTAAGATGGACTAAGAAAAAAGTCCCCGATGCTCTACTTCCAAATTCTCAGCCAAAGAAAACGCTGTGGATCACAATGGTCGTTCTCCGAACAAGCACAGAACAGGCAGCGTTTTGTTCAGATGTGCATGGAATCCTCAGGAATCAGGAGCTGATGTGACAACAAACACTTCACAGGCTTTCCAGGTCTTTCACCAAAAATTGTTAAGCTCTAAAACAATTTATTCCAGAGAGTTAATTCAATACGTTACTTTCCTTCCCCCTACTCTCTTTTTCTGGAATCCCAGGCCCAAGAGTCAAATTATGCACTAACCTAGAGAGTTAAAAATCATAGATCCAGTCGCATTCATAAAAGCCTGATTCCTGTTTCTGAACTCTAGTCTGAGACAATAGTGCTTCATCAACTAATAAGCAAAACAAAACTTCCCAGGGAAGTGACAAAATGCCAGCAGGCATTGTTTCTTGTTACTTCCTTGTTTCTGTTTTAGTTTGTTTGTTTGTTCCATGAGAAAACAAGTTAGGAAAAAAGCCAAATAAAACACACCTATTTCTATCTTACCCATTTCCTTCTCTCCTTTTCTTTTATAATTATTTTTGGAGTCTTGAAAAATAGTTTTCATTTTAACAGGTTTAATTTAATTTATAACAAAATGACTCATTTGAACTCTACCTTATTGAATTATGTTCATATTATTTCATTTGAATTATAAATTTGTAGTGTAATAAACTTCTCCATCTATCAGGTTTATCTTCTTAAGTTAGTATCATGGCATTGAATTATTTGGAGAATACTGGAAATAATTTTCATTGGAGAAACATTTTCATATTATTGAGGTAGAGGTAAAGAGTTGTACTATTAATCTAGACACAGAGTTCAAATACATCAGCTTTTCCACAGGAAAAAGATGGGGCAATCTCCTTCCATGCAGTTTATCACGTCAGAAAACCCACCATGTGATCAGTTATGACTCCATTCTTACTTGATGGTACTTAACAACAACATTACCACAATTTTCCAATGGGACATCTTTTACATATATACTTCAGTTATACCAAGTGCCTTAATGTCGGACAGTCATCTGGTAGTCACTGGTTGACCACTTGCCAAACATCCCATAACTAGTAGTGGTTACTGTTTCCTAAAAACTGACTCCCTCTTTCACCTTCCTTCCTGCTCTAATAAACTTCAGTCTCAATATATTTGCCTGTTCTTGAAATTTTATGTAAATAAGATCACCCAATATTTATATTTTTGTGATTATAAAATTTGTTTTTTAGCTGTAAATATCCAGCCTGTTATGGCTTGGAAAAGATCAATTGCCAATTTAATTGACTCTCCATATGTTGTTTAAATGAATGCTTCGTTTTGTTTTGGTTTTTTTTTTTAGTATTTATTCATTTGAATTGTGGGGGAAGAAATGTACCATAAAAATGAATGCTATGTCCCCCTATATAAAAGTAGGCCTTCAAGATCCTACAAGACTTGCTCCTTGACCCAACCCTGACCTTTCTGGATTCTTCTCCTGCCTCCCCTCCCCCATTCACATTGTCCAGGTGTGATGTCCTCTTCGCTGAATGTGTCAGGCAAGTTTTACCTTAGGGCTTTTATCTAGGCTGAGTTCTCTGTCTGGAATGTTCTTTGCTGAAAAATCCTTGTGACTCACTCCCTTACCTTTGTCAAGTCTTTGCTCAGATGTCACCTTCTCAGGGAGAGCTACCCTAACTGCCCTGGAGTTATATAGCCTGTTCCTCCTTCCCCAGGGGTAGGGACTCTCCTGTTTACTCTATTTTCCTTGTTTCCATAGCATTTCTTATCGTATTCCAGATGATGTTTACATTCATGTTCATTTTGTAGGTATAGAATTTATCATGGAGGATACTGGGTGGAACTGTGTTCATACTCTCACTTTTGAGAAATGACCAGTGGAGAATCACTACCTGCCCACTCTGCTCTAAGGTAAGAGGGAAGAATGAGCATTGAACTTAAAAGCATGAAAATGATCGTGGATATTAGTCCAATAGACACGGATGGGACCTCTGAGACTATGACCCTTATTCATCCATCAAACCTGGAATAAAATCTACCCATGGGGTGAACTTTCAGCTATGCAATAGACAGATCTAAAAATTTAACATTAACACAAGAATAAGATGCTTTCTCCTTACAATAATCAGCTATAGAAGGCCAAAAGAGTAGAATTTGCTTAAGGATAAGGATAGCCCAGAGAAGGCACTAGGGGAACTCTGATAGGCAGTGGTACGAAGCTTTGCTGCAATCACTAAGACACCCAGTCTGTGTCTACCAGATGCTCCTTAGGAGAAGGATGGGGCAGTCTCTTCTGAAGCAAGTAACTGCCTCTGAAAACCCGCCAGAGGGTCAGATTTGGCTTGATTCCAACTTGATGGTATATGACAACAAAAAGGCCTGGAAGGCAGAAAAAGGTAGGACAGAGGATTAATGGCAATGAGAATTATTAGGAGGAAGTAGAAAGAATATATTACATTGTAGGTATTGTGAGTATGGTTATAAAGCAACATACATACGAACAGTTGTTTGTAAAACCTATTTGTTCAGTAAGATTTAACTCAAACTAGAATGTTTTAAAAACCCAAAACCCCAACATTTAAGTGCTGGGAATTCAATGGAGGGTTATTATGAGTCAAAATCAACTCAATGGTAATGAGTTTAGGAAAAGTTGGAGGTAAATTTTTATCTTGCTTTTGTTGTTAGGGACCATGGAGCCAGTTTTTATTCATAATGACCCCATGCAATGCTTCATACTGGGTTTTGTTGTTGTTGTTGTTGTCACTTTTATAAGAGAAAATAAACAGCTCTTCTCTTTTAGGTTTGAATCTTCAAAGCTTCAGTTGTTGTTGTTATGTGCCGTTGAGTCGCCTGCGACTCATAGCGACCCTATGTACAACAGCCCTAAACTCCGCTCTGTCCTGTGCCAATCACACTGTCTCTGACACTCCCATCCCAATTATCCCAGTCACTGAATCAATCCACCTCATAGAGGGCCTTCCTCTCCTGCGCCGTCCCTCCACCCTCCCAAGCATGATGTCCCTCTCTAAGGACCAGGTCTCTCCTCACAACATGTCCAAAGTAAGTTAGACGGAGCCTCAGAATCCTTGCCTCCAAGGAGCCACCCGGTTTAACCCTTTCCAGTCAAATCTGTTTGTTTTCCTAACAGTCCATGGTATTCTCAATACTCTTTTCCAGCACCACAGCTCAAAGGCATCAATTCTCCTTCTATCCTCCTTGGTCATTGTCCAACTCTCTGATGCATAACAAGTGATTGCAAAAACCATGGCCTGTATCAGATGCACCTTAGTCTGCAGAGAGACACCATTGCTCTTCAGTACTTTGGAGAGGTCCCTAACAGCAGACTTTGCCATGGCAATGCGCCTTTTAATTTCCTGGCTGCTGGTGCCAAGACTGTTGACTATGGAGCCAAGCAAACTAAAGCTGTGTACAATCTCAATCTCTTCACCATCCATCCTGATGCTGCCAATTGGTCCAGTGGTGAGAATCTTTGTCTTCTTGACATTGAGCCTCAATCCATATTGTAGGCTGCAGTCCTTGACACTCTGCAGCAGGCGCTTCAGGTCCTCCTCAGTTTCAGCAAGCAGGGTTGTGTCATCCACATAACGCAGATTGTTGATAAATTGTCCACCAATCTTGACCCCACATTTCTCCTCATAGAGCCCAGCCTCCTGGATAATCTGTTCTGCATATAGGTTGAAAAGTTATGGAGATAGGACGCATCCCTGGCGTACGCCCTTCCCAATTTTGAACCATGCAGTGTTCCCTTGCTCTGTTCTGACGACTGTCTCCTGGTCTAAGTATAGGTTTCACATTAGAACGATCAAGTGTTCTGGGATTCCCATTCTTCTCAGAGTCAGCTTTTCAAAATAAATAACAAAAATTACTCTGAAAGCTTAGAATGGCAGGTACCGAATGACAACATTTGTTGGCAAATAAAAGATATTTATAATTGAGGTGGGATAATACTCTTAAGCATTCACAAAGGAGCCTCACCTCTCTGCACCACCACCACCATACCCAGTGCTGTATATACTCTCTTACCCGTCACAGGCTGCCTAGGCCTCTGAGGAGCAAGGCTACAACTGAACACAGGACAAAAGATTCTGTTCTCAGCTTTTCACTTTCATTACAGACTTATGGAACTCCTAGCACAGACAATAGGTTAAACAATATCTTGGAAGGAAAGAATGTTGATACCAGTTTTCCTGCGTTAGACTAGATAAAAATATCTTGAGAGAAAGGGGGAGAAAAGGATTGATGAGGGCAGAACAATGGGTCTGTGCACCACCCACCTTGGGCTGAGCCACAAGAGGGTCCAAGAGGAAGAGGGACTAAGCTCCATTTCTGGCAGAGAGACTCCATACAGTCCTTTTGCAACCATAGCCCAGGAGAGTCAAGGAGAGGCAGAAGGTATGGTACGCCAGACCAGTAAGTGTGAGGGGGCTCCAATGGCGAGAGCCCTAGGGGCAAATTCAGGTTTCCTGTGGTCGCTATGAGTCACAGACAACTCGATGGCACATAACAACAACAACAACAACATATACATATAGAGAAAGAGAGCACTAGTGGTTTAGTGCATTAAGTATTAGGCCAAGAGGACGACAGTTCAAACTCACCAGCCAATCCATGCTAGAAGGATAAGCATTCTCCTTTGGCAAAGATTACAGCCGTGTGTGTGTGTGTGTGTGTGTGTGTGTGTGTGTGTGTGTGTGTGTGTGTGCGCTTCACCACTTGACAGAACTAAGGCTCAAAATAGAGATTAAGATGTTATTTTTAAAAAGTTACATTTTTACACTGCTGAAGGTGCCATCCTGAAATTAGTCATGCTTGCTATGTATAGATAAGAGCTTGTTACATGCTTGTTTGTAAATCAAGAGATATTCAGGAAGGCATTTCAGAAATGTAACAGAGGATAGCTCTGAGGAAAGGAAATGAAGAAACAGTATATTGGGGAGTTTCATTTTAACACTGCCTGAGTTCTGGAGCATGTATTACTTTTACAATAAGTTTTAGCGTGCTTAGAATATATTGACAATTGATAATAAGGTAGGCATACAGATTTGCAAAAGAGTATCATACACGTTCTAATTTAAACAACCAAAGAACACAAATACAGTGGGGAAATACTCCTTAAAAGCAACGATGTGGGGTTCGAGTGAATGACCGAGGGATGGACAGCAAGCAGGTGCAGGTTCAGCTGAGAGCTCCCATTAGAAACTGTTAGGTATCCTCAGAAGACCTGCTGAAACTGGAATACAGATGACTGCAGGAAGAAGTCACAAAGCTAAGAATTACATTTTTAAAAAAGAATTATGGTTTTTACCTAGATCCAAGAAGAGAAGAAATGGGCAATCAAATGGCATAAATTCTTTCACTCCTTTATATGAATCCATGGGAAAGCCTGCAAAGACAACTTTTTTTAAAAAATGTGTGTGTGTGTGTGTGTGTGTGTATATATATATATATATATAAAATAAAAAAATTCTGATTGGAACTAACTCTTCAAATGTGTGCCAAAAAATTGCTCCATATCGTTGAGTTCTTTTCTTCTTGTGGAATCTCCTCCAAATCCAAACCAAACTCAAGAGCTGTCAGGTTGATTCTGGGTGGCGGTGGCAAAAGAATAGACTCCCACTGCCACCCATGGTTTCAGAGGCTGCCAGACTTGAGGGGGGCAGACTGCCTCTTTTTTCTCCCATGGAGTGACTTTTGGATTGAAACTGTCACCACTCAGTTAGCAACCAGACATTTCAACCACTGTACCACCAGGGATGATGCCTCATATGAGAGAATAAGGAGCGTTTGTGTCCTCAAGTGCTACCCTTGCACGTTTAAACCCAGAGGGAACTCAAGTGGTGCAGCATGAGTAGTGTGCTGGGCTGCCAGTCAAAGCTCTTTCTTCAGCTCTTTTGTAAAACTGCATTATACTCCCATTCCTATTGTTAGTTAGGGATCTGTGGTGGCCTGGTAGGTGAGGCATAGCGCTGCCAATCCAAGGGTAGGCAGTTTGAATCTACCCGTTCCTCAGAGGGAGTAAAATTGGCAATTTTCTCCAGCACATATTACCATCATTATTGTTTGCTGCTGGCAGTGCTCTGCAGTGGGGCCTGACTTTTGTGATTCATCAGGTTTTCAGAGGTAGATCACCAAGCCCTTTATCCTCCTCTGTTAGGTGCCATGAAATGAGTAAGATTCATAGTGACAAGGGAGCCCTGGTGGCCTAGTGGCAAGAAGCTGCACTGCAATACTAAAGGTGTACGGAATCCACCAGATTCTCTGCTGGAGAAGGAGGGGCAATCTCCACCTGTGCCAGTCAGATCTGATTCATTGGCACACACTGAGAAAGAAAGAAAGAAAGAAAGAAAGAAAGAAAGAAAGAAAGAAAGAAAGAAAGAAAGAAAGAAAGAAAGAAAGAAA
>NW_006399786.1:8097937-8100069 GCF_000299155.1 Elephantulus edwardii
AAGAAAGAAAGAAAGAAAGAAAGAAAGAAAGAAAGAAAGAAAGAAAGAAAGAAAGAAAGAAAGAAAGAAAGAAAGAAAGAAAGAAAGAAAGAAAGAGACAGAGAGAGAGAGAGAAAGAAAGAAAGAAAGAAAGAAAGAAAGAAAGAAAGAAAGAAAGAAAGAAAGAAAGAAAGAAAGAAAGAAAAGATTCATAGTGACAGAACTGTAGATCTGAGCCCTGTCCTATCCTGTGCCATCCTCACCATCTCTGACATATTTGAGCAGGGTTTAGAACTTTGGTCAGCATTGACTTATCCAGTCAGGATTGGCTTGATAGCAACTGGCTACTAGATGGCAGGAACAGATTTGTGATCTCGGGAGAACATACCATGCACATCACATGCAGAACAAGAGGTTGGTCTTCCTCCCTTGCTGCACCTAAAACTACCTCTCCAACCTCTGCCTCCTGGGGGACTTACTTCTCTCTTTGTTAGTGGTTGTTAAGTGCCATTGAATAATTTTTAACTCTTAATTCTCCCATGTGACACCATCCAACAGACCCATAGGGCTTCCTAGGCTGTAATCTTTATAGGAACAGATACCTAGGTCTTTATTCCACAGAAAAACCAGGTAGGTTTCAGCTAGAGGGTGAATATTCAGCATTACACCACGAGGCGCCCATTAGTCTTTAAGAGAAGATTTCTTTTTAGCTCTGACTCATATAAATCCTGCTGAATAGAGCAGAACTGACCTATAGGATTTCTAAGGGTGTAACTCTTTAGTGCGGGTGGGGGAGAGACACATGTTCTCATCTTTTTGCCATAAAGTGGCTGGTGGGTTCAAACTGTTGACCTTTTTGTTAGTAACTTATGCATAGCCACAACATCTATGAGTCAGAACTAGTTTGATGACAGTGGGTATTTATTGTAAGTTTTAATTTCTCCCCAAATAAAAATGGCCGGGGTGGTAGTAAATGGCTGATGAGTCATATGTGATGTTTGTGTTATGTACTGTTGAGTCAGATCTGACTCATAGCTGACCCTCCTGTGGATTTTTCAGAGATGGTTAATCATAAGGGGGGATTGCCCGACTTTCTTTGATGGAGCAGCTGGTAGATTCAACCAATCACCTTTGGATTGGCAGCACAACTCCTTTCCCAAAGGCCACCAAAGCTCCCTGATGAATCACATGGTGTACTAAATCCTCCAATGTCAATACAATAACGTATTTGGAGTAGTAATTCTGAAAATTATAGATGGGAAGCCCAGCAGATGGGCAGCTAAAGCAGAGTAATATGAGACAACTAGGAAGGGAAAGAGTCTTGGATGACATGTTGATGACAGAAAAGTCTCTGTTCAGTGGCTAAATTTATGTGGACAGAGAAGTAATGGTACTATCTGGAAATTTAGTCATTTAAGTCCATTTTAAATCAGCTATTGCCATTTAATTTTGAGAACACTGGGTTAATTTTAAAATTCTGGCTTTAAAGAACTGTAAAAAAATCTGTCCCTTCCCTCCGTTCTAGAGGCTACTATGGAGCCTCAGTTATAGAGCTGCTACTACGTACCTTTACAGGCTACAGTAGAATTGCCCATGGAGGTTTTTTCCTGGCTTTAACCTTTTCAAAAATGACTCTCCAGAGTATCCTTCCATTGGGCCCCTGGATTGGATTGAAGCCCAACCTCTGAGTTCATTGCCAATGGCAAATCACTTTCATGACCTAGGCTACTTACGGTGGCTGGTAATCCCAATACAAACTGTGGATAGAGTCATGTTCCTGTTAAAAGTTCTTATCTTCCAGCTTCTAGTAGTTGTTGTTATGTACTACAGAGTTGTTGTTGTCATGTGTCGTCGAGTCGTTTGCGACTCATAGTGACCCTATGGACAGCAGCCCTAAACCTTGCTCTATCCTGTTCCAATCACACTGTCTCTGACACTCCAATCCTGATTACCCCTGTCACTGAATCAATCCACCTCATAGAGGGCCTTCCCCTCCTGTGCCATCCCTCCACCCTCCCAAGCATGATGTCCTTCTCCAAGGACCTGTCCCTCCTTATAACATGTCCAAAGTATGTCAGATGAAGCCCCAGAATCCTTGCCTCCAAGGAGTAGCCTGGTTTAACCCTCTCCAGGATAAGTCTGTTTGTTTTCTT
>NW_006399786.1:8100219-8116667 GCF_000299155.1 Elephantulus edwardii
GAGATGTCCCTAACAGCAGACTTTCCCATCACAATATGTTTTTTGATTTCCTGGCTGCTGGTGCCAAGAGTGTTGACCGTGGAGCTGAGCAAACTGAAGCTGTGAACAATCTCAATCTCTTCACCATCCATCCTGATGCTGCCAATCGGTACAGAGTAGACTGCTTTTTAGAGACCCTCTGTATAATAGCCCTAAAACCCGCTCTATTCTGTGACAATCTTATTGTCTCTGAAAGTCCTTTCCCCATTACCCCAATTGCTGTGTCAATCCGTCTCATTCCAAGTCTTCCTCTCCTGTGTTGTTCCTCTACCCTTCCAAGCATGATGTCCTTCTCCAAGAACTGATCCCTCCTAGCAACATGCCCATAGTATGTCAGTCAAAGCTTTAAAATCCTTTCCTCCAAAGAGCAACTTGGTTTCTCCCTCTCTAGGAAAGAACTGTTTGTTTTCTTGGTGGTCCATGGTATGTTCAAGACTCTTCTCCAGAACCACAACTCAAAGGCATTGATTCTTCTATCACCCTTAGTCATTGTCTAGCTCTCTGATGCATAGCATGTAATTGCGAAGACCATGGCCTGGATCAGGTGCACCTTAGTCTCCAGACTGACATTGTTGTTCTTCAGCACTCTGGAAAGGTCCTTGGTGGTAGATTTTCCTCATGCACTTCATCTTCAGGCTCTGGTAGGCCTAAGCACTTTTCAGGCTGCAGCGGCAGCATCGCTTTGTTATGGTGAAGCTGTCTTCCCTCTGTCTCTTTGTCTCTTCTCTTACAGGCCACTCACTACTCAGGTTGGATTATAACTGATTTATTACAGTATAAGGAGCAACATATAGTGCAGTGTGTTCTGTGTTGAACTAACTGCTAATTGTAAAGTCAGCAGCTCCAATCCTTCAGCTGCTCCTCTGGATGGAGGTGGGATGTGGACAGTCTCCTTACATAGACATTTACAGTTTTACTTGAAAGCATTTATTAGACTGAAAGCTGAGGCAGAGTTTACAGAGGCAGGAAACTGATAGAGGCTCATTATGAGTCTAAGGGACTTGACAGTACTGGGATTTTTGGTCTTACTCCAGTATGATCTTTTTTTAAAAACAAAAATTGTGATTTTAGTATAAATTTACAGAGTTCGGTTTTCATTCATTCATCCAGTAAACATTTATTCTCTCCCCCAATTCACATGTAATTTTTGTCCTATTCCAGATTATTAATTGTCATTCAACATCTTCAAAGACCCTATTTTCAGACAAGGCCATATTTATAGATAACAGGTTCAGGACTTCAATATGAAGTTTATATTCACAAATTTAATGCTATGGTTCATTCAATTCATAAAAGCACAGGACATCCATAGACTTGAGGATAGCCCTGTGCATATCACAATATAGTTTGGAGTAGTGGAATTACTATAGGAAAACACATTAGTCAGAATACAGTGAAAAGCTTTTTTACGTAGGGTTGTTGAGAGTTTTTGGTTGTTGTGGTTGTTTTTATGTAGGGATACCCTAAGAGGTGATGGGAAGTAGCACATTTCCTCTTCCCCGCCCCCCCAGTCCCCCCACCCCCTACCCCCCAGCACTGAAGAACTTTAAACGCAGGCAGGAAAGACAACTTGGGAGGCATGTACTAGAGGAAAATCTATGATTCTATGTTTTTAAGAACCACAAACACATATAACCAAAAATGGATTAGTAGTCCAGGGGATAATTGTAGAGGAAGAAAACAGATGGCACTTAAATGCACTAAAATACATTGAAAGTGTGGACTGTGGGGGTTAGGGGGTGAGGGGCTAGGCGGTGGAGGACTGGAGAGCTGGGGGGAGGTGTGATTAGCAGTGAACTAAAAAAAATTCCCAAAGGAATTAAATCGTAGTCACATCATTTCAAGTCATGGTAAACCTAGGTTAATTGTCAAATACTTGAGCAAGATCGTGGGGGAGTTAACAGCAGTTATTATGTTAAAAGAACACATTTCTCTGGAATGCTATTATGTTTTAGAAGTGCCTTAAAGGTTTCCAAGGAGAGGCCCTTTTGTGTAATGATGCAAATTGAACTGAACATATGCATCATACTGGGGGTGACAGCTCTGATAAGGGCCAGAAGAATCCAAGGGCCACACTTTACATATGGTAAATGTTCTTGAACTGGAAGAATTAAGCTTGCTTCTAAAGATGAGACATAGAAAGCATTGTAAAATAGAGTTAATCAGAGGGGAATGGTAAGTTCTAGAATCTTGTAAGGCTTCTTGCTCTTTATAGCTCACAGATCCAAAGATAGCTGCATTTTAATTCTTTAAAACATCATCTTGCCTGAAAATCTTTCTCTAAATCAATACTTTAGTGAAGCAGATTGGGAAAGGATATGTGTAACTATACAGATCTCTTTAAAATGAAACGATTCGCAGATTTAAGGTTCTTGGCTGTCTGGATTTTTGGAAGATGAACAAAATATTAGTAGAATTTTTAAAAGCAATAAAGTGGAAGAAAGTCTAGTAGAATTTAAGAAAGCAATAAAGTGAAAGAAAAAGAACAAATAACGAAGGAGGTGTAAAACTGGGGCTATGACGAATTTTTACTTTTCTACACTACCACTTCATTTCCTGGCATGAATCTCCCTCAGAGACTGAGGACTTGTAATGTGCTTATTTATGCTCCATTAGGAGTATTTCTCCAGAGGTTGGTACGCAGGTAGCATGAAACAATCGAACATTTGCAAGTGCATTGGCAGAGGGGTGTTTTGGTTTTTGTTTTAATGTGAACCCATTATGCATCTGTTTTTATCACATTTATAAATGCACCCTGTGTCTAATGAAGCTCTGGGTGCTTAGGCCACGCATCAGATATCTCTGAAGTGTTTAGGTGCCACTGGGATGAGGACTTCATAAATAATTATGTGCTTGGGTATCACATGATTGGCCAGTGAAGCATGCTCTCATTTAACGCTGCTTTGAAGAAATCATCTGTGAAATTCCTGTAAAGGACTCATCAGGGTTTTAATACCCCCCTGAGCTCAGCATGCTTGCACTCCCATCTTCGCTATGCAGTCCTGCTTACACACTTCCTGAAAAGCTTGAAAACAGCACAGTGGAAACGCCTCTGTTGATACCATCTTTGGTTTCCGTCTTCATCCTAGGCATTTCTCATTAATGAAGCCCTCAAAGAACCATTGCTCACTTGAAAGGACAGTCATTTGTTCACAACGAATCAGAATCTATCTCACAGTGACAATGAGGGGGTCCCAGTTTCAAAACAGAGTCCCTGGGTGGCGCAGTTAGACGGCTTAGCTACTAACTCAAACGTTGAGGTTCGAGTCCACCCAGACATTCCTCCAAAGAAAGACCTGGTGACCTACCTCCAAATAAATCAGCCATTGAAAACCCTGTGGAGCAGAGTTCTACTCTGACACACATGGTGTCACTATGAATTAGAAGCAATTCAAAAGCAATTTATTTTAGTCTCATAATGACTTTATTATAAGTAAACAAACTAAAAGCCCACCCTCTACCCACATCCTATTTTTCCAGTGATTTTCCAATGCTAGTCTAAATTTGCAATGCATTGTTGAAACTGTACACTTTCACACAGTAAGAAGTATACAGCAGAGGGAATAGAGAGTACTAGGAGAGCATAGGGAGCTCTGGCAGCCGAGTGGTAAGAAATTACACAGCCGTCCCAAAGGCATGCAGTTCCAATATGCCAGTCATTCTTTGGGAGAAAGATGGCCAATTGCTTCCTGTGTGATTTACAAACTCTGCAAACGCATTGGCAGGTCAGCTATGAGTCAGTTCCGACTCAATGACGCATGGTAACAAAAAACAACAACAAAGGAGGCCATGTGATTTGTGGCTTAGGAAGAACTCTCTTTCTTTTACCTTCCCTCTCTCCTTCTCCTTCTCTAATTTCTTCTTCCCTCCTTTCCCCATTCACTCTCTTTCTTTCTTCCCATTTCTTCTCCTTTCTCTTCCTCTTCCTCCTCTTCCTCGTCTCTCTCTATGCCCGTTTTTACATATTTCACAGATTTTTCCTCTAAGTCTCATATCAGGTTATTGGACACTTAGGTTACAAACCTAGAGAAGCTAAAGTTCTGCTGTAAGGTGTTACGACTTTTGGGGAGGCAGACAAGTGAAGTAACAAAGAACATTCTATGTAATAAATGTTATTGATAACAGCATTGAATGGGTGTTAATGAGCATACCTTAGTTTTGGAACTCTTATCCTCCTAAACTAACTGATACCCATGGTGGAGTGTTTGGTGGACCTTCCTGATTAAAACAAGCTTGGGAGCAGGAGTGATACCCCCTTCTGAAATGGCTTTCCTCCGGAAACTCTATGAACTTGGAGAAATGACCAAAGTTATACAACTGTTCAGATCTTTTGTTCATAGGGTCTCTATGACTCGTCTATGACTCGATGACACCTAACAACAACAACAACAACATCCTCCTAAACTGTAGTCTAAGAAAACTGTCCGGGTACAACTAGTTTTCTTGGGTAAGCATCTGGAAGGCAGAGGTGAAGAGGAAGTGTAAAGAGTGAGGAAGGGGAGGAAAAAAGATAAAACAGGCCATTAATGACCAACTAAAAGGCTACTGGGCACAGTCCCACTGGAGACCCTCTGAGCAGCAGTGTAGAATGTGCCTCAGAACTGTCCACTGGAGGATGGAGAGGTTGGAAAACTGTCAATTAACTCCTGTCCCCTGTTGAGTGAGACTTGTCTCTGGGAGCTCTAGTTTCCCCCCACATTTCTACTCTGGTTCTGAAGCCCGACTGAGCAGCCAGGCAGGGTGCAGAAAAAGCCTTGAGGAAGCAAAGTACAGAGACAGGCAGAAAAGACGATGTGAGCAGTTAGCCAAGGCCATGAAACTAACACCTTAGGTGCCTTGAAACCATTTACACCAAGCAAAGGTAGCAGGGTACATCTGGAGTGTTTGCTGCTGAGTGTCACAGGACCTCCTAGTTTAACCTTTTAAGAAGGAAAAGGGGTTTCCTAGAAGAAACAAACCCTACCCTACAGTAAATCTCAAAGAAAGAACGGGCAAAAGAGAAAGTCATTCTAAGGTATATAGATGAGGTTGAGCAAAAGAGTGAACACTAGTGTTTACTGGAATTCTGGGATAATTTGAGAGAATAGAAAGATGAGTTATATTAAAGGTTTAGGATATTGATTGATAAGTGAGACAGATGGCCTGGTGGCCAAGTCAGTAAGGAACTGCTCTGTCAAGCCGACCACAGGATGAGCAGTTTGAACCTACCAGCTGCTTCTCAGAAGAAAAGTGGGAAATCTCCTCTTGTGAGATTTACAGCCTCTGAAAATTCACTGAAGAGTCAGCCATGAGTCAGTTCCCACCCAATGGTAATAGGTAAGTGAATGGTAGTTGGTAGTCTTGAGAACACTCAGCTAAGAGTACAAGCAATTTGTTGACTGACCTCCACCCACATACACATGCCCAGGATGCCAGTGCACCAGGGCGGGAAAGACAGAGGATTTTCACTGGGGAGGAGGTTTGTATGGGATTTGAGACTTTTCACAATGGCAGGTCTTTCTATACCTCAACAGTTCCCGGAACAGTTCCGGTTGTCAGCAACAAGGGAATGGAGAATTTGTTTTGTTGTGAATTCTGGTTGCTAAGCACGAGGAAGAGGAAGGTTGTTTGGTAGTTATGGGAGTGGGTCAGGTTCTCAAGCTTCTAAGGTCAGATTCTTACACCTTTCAGTAGTGAGAAGGATAAAGAAGTTTCTAGTATGGATGACAAAGGAAAGGATAGAAAGCCCATTATAGGGTGAGGAATATGTGAATTCTACTTTCACACACAATGCCTGATGTGTCCATGGAACATACGGGTAAAGTTAATCAGTTATAGTTGGATTTTTAATAGATTAATCCATCAAGCTTCTGCCTGTTATTATATTTATAAAAAGCACCTTGGCTCTATTTAAGCACTAGGAGCATCTAGGCCACCCATTAAATATTTCTGAGTTTGGAGAAGAGGTAGAGTTAAAAGTAGAGGTTTATGTAAACGATGTGAGCATCTATGTGGCCTTTCAGAGATAATATGTAGAATAAGGAAAATAGAGAGTTGAGAGAAGAACCTTAGTGCTTAAATGGCAGGCAGAGAAACAGACATTGAGTATCAATGGTCAAGAAAGTAGAATGGAGAGTATGGTAAAATGGAAATCAAAGCAAAGAGATGGTCAAGGAGAAATGGTCAACCGCAGATACCGCAAAGTAGCCAAGGAAGGGGTAAAGTATGCCTTGAATTTAGTAGTAGATAATTTGGTGATCCTAGCTTTAGAGAGAGAGTGTTATTGTATGTCAGACCTTGAGAGCTAAAAGCATGTCTTCTCTCTAGCTTAATCTTCACGTCAAGTCTATGAGTTGCCATCACTCTCTTGTGTTGTTGTGTACCATCAAGAAGAAACCAACCCATAGCTGACCCTCTGGTGGGTTTTCAGAAGCAGTTAATCGCATGGGAGGAGATTACCCATCCTGCTCCAGTGGGGCTGCTGGTTGATTTGAATCATATGCCTTCAGGATTGCAGCTCAGTTTCTTGCCACTAGACCACCAGTGCTCCTTTTCACTTTCTTAGAGATGAGTTTTATAAATAAGGGGTATGAGGTATAGAAAGATGTCACAAATCCAGGCAATTAGAATGAAGATTGACCTCTCAACCATGTAATTCTCAAGCCCAATATTATACTGTAATACTTTACTGATTTTTTGACCACAAACAAGCAAACAAAAGCCTCTTGCATAGAGACAGGACAGAAGAAGGCAAGAGAGGGTAGAATTAGATGCTTGTAGTATGAGACTAGGAAAGTTTTGTAATCCATATCAGTCCCTATTTTCTCTATTAAAATGTTAAGTTCCTCTTCTGAAGTAAGGAAGAAAAATATGAAGTTATTACTGAGAGACTGAGGACAGACACAAAACTGGAATAGCTTCTGAAGGAAGTAAATATCTATCCAGTTTTGCAATTGGATTAGTCATGTGACAATTTGATATTAGCTATCTGTCATGGATTAAATTATGTCCCCTCCAAATACCTGCTTATTTGGCAGGACCATGACTTTCAGTGTTTTGGATGTATTCATCTTCCAAAATCTGATATACCAATACATTTATGATAGAGTTAATGATGTGATGCAACATGCTTAGTCCCATCACAGTACTGGGTTGTGGCCTGCATTGTCTTTTATCTTATATAAAAAAAAAAAAAAAAGGAAAGAAAAGAAAAGAAAAGAGAATCAGCAGAGAAAGAGTGAACTCAGTATCCCGAGAAAGAAGAAACGGGAGCAGAGCACATCCTTTGGACTCAGATGCCTTTGTTGGGAAACTCCTTGACACAGGGGACGATTGATGCCAAGACATATGGGGATTTTTGATAAACACTGGTCCCACATATGATGAAAAGAGACGAAGACCTTGCTCCGGGAGTGACACAGAGAGAATGCCTTTCTTTATGCCTGTTGTTGTGTATCATCGAATTACATCTGACCTTCCAGCAGATTTTCTGAGGCAGTAAATTGCACAGGAGGAGACTGCTCACCTTCCTTCCACAAAGCACTTGGTGGATTCAAAATGAATGCCTTCTGAATTGCAACACGGCTTCTTCCCACTAGGCCACCAGAGTCTCACCATTACATTTCAGTGAATTCAGTGGCAGAATTAAGGAGTCTCAATCAACACCCACAAACAAGTGGCAGCATATGCCTTTTGACAACGAATCCTGTGCCGCTCAGACTGAAGTTTACGAGAGCAGCAGCAGCAGCCTCAGCAAAGGACCAGAGACCAGCGGGAGCCAGAGCCAGAGCCAGAGCCAGAGCCAGAAGCCTTCAGTCCAAGCTTGCTGGTGGTGAGAGAAGGTGCCATAACTGATAGGATTAAATGAACATTTTAACACTGACCTAATATATGAATCTAAAGGTCAAAGGGGCTGCAACCAAGTTTGAAAAGCTGTCTGAACTGAAGGACCATTCCTGCTGCCAACCATAATTATAGCCTATTAACTTCCATAACAAATCCTCTGTGAACACGGTTCTGTAATACCTTATGTAGGCATTGAAATGGATTTCGGACTCAGTAGAGCAGTAAGATTGGTGTGGGAATTAGTAGAAGCAGGTGCAGCTGCATGGCGGACATGTTGTCTGAACTCATGGGAATTAGTTTTGTGCTGTGAGTTTTGTTGATGGGGAAGTCTCCTTTGTAGAGGTAGTAGAGGTCAGATATGTCTGTCCTGATCCTACCCTTGCTCGTTTTACATGACCCAAAAAAGCATATGTACAGAGAAACAGAAAAAGCAAACCAAAGAGAAAGTCCAGTCAGTATTTGAGTCTCTGGTTCTACTTGTTGTTCCTTCCTGTGACTTTTTACGTTTTGAAATATTTGAACACATGAAAATAATAAAGAAATCATATATAATTCAGACCTTGACTTTGTAACACCTAGTAATAATATATTCAATATATTTCCTCCTACCAGTCACTAAATTGGCTCTTCATCACAACTATATAACTTTGAATTAGAGAATCTTTGTCTAGATTCTCCATAAGGTGGTATCTGAAGCAAATACTCAAATTCAAGGTATTTTATTAAGGAGAGGAGTGACTGCTATATTAGGAGGCACACAAGATGTAACCAGTCCAAAGAAGCATTTTGAGGTGTTCAGGTCCTCTCTCATCTGTTAAGGTTCTTTGTGAATCTCAGAGCTGCCTTACCAGGGTAAATGAAGAAATCCAGGGCAGTGGTACATTGCAAAAAATTATTAACACTGCATCTCCCTTAGTGTCAAAAGAGAAATCTTGCGTTTAGAGTGGAAAGAGGGACTATTGTCTAATTGTGCCCTGTCTAAATATGTTTGCAGAAAAGTAGCCATCACAGAAGTAGCCAAAATATGAGAGACATTTGGTAAATCTGAAACAGTGCCCAAGAAGCAGAGGATGTTGACGATATTTACCCAGTTGACTATTATAAAGAAAAAAAAATATATTGAGTAGAATGAGAATCCCAGAACACTTGATAGTACTTATGCGACACTTATACTTGGACCAGGAAGCCATCCGCAGAACAGAGCAGGGAAACACTGCATGATTCAAAATCAGGAAGGGAATGTGTCAGGGCTGTGTTCTGTCGTGATACCTTTTCAATCTATATTCAAAACAGATCATTCGGGAAGCAGGGTTTTATGAGGAGGAATGCGGCATCAAGATTGAAGGAAGACTCATCAACAATCTACGTTATGCAGATGACACAGCCTTGCTTGCTGAAACTGAGGAGGATCTGAAGTGCTTGGTGCAGAAGGTCAAGGACTGTAGTCTTCAATATGGATTGAAGACAAAGATTCTCACCACTGGGCCAATTGGCAACACCATGATGGATGGAGAAGAGATTGAGGTTAACAATTACAGTTTGCTTGGCTCTACAATCAACACTCTTGTCACCAGCAGTCAGGAAATCAAAAGATGAATTGCATTAGGTAAATCTGCTATCAGGGACCTTTCAGGGTGCTGAGAAGCAACAATGTCAGTTTAGAGACTAAGGTGTGCCTGATCCAGGTCATGGTCTTGACAATTATTTGCTATGCATCAAAAAGCTAGACAATGACTAAGGATGACAGAAGAAGAATTTATGTCTTTGAGTTGTGGCACTGGAGAAGAGTCTTGAACAAAGCATGGGCCTCCAAGAAAACAAACAGGTCTGCCTTGGAGAGAGTGAAACCAAGTTTCCCTTTGGAGGCTAGGATTTTGAAGCTCTGTCTCACATACTTTGGGCATGTGGCCAGGAGGGACCAATCCTTGGAGAAGAACATCATGTTTGGTGGGGTGAAGGGACAGTGCAGGAGAAGAAGGCCCCAGATGAGATGGATTGATACAGTAACGAGGGCAATAGGGGTAGGTGTGTCAGAGTCAGTGAGACTGGCTCAGGACAGGTCAGGATTCAGAACTGTTGTACATAAGGTCTCTGAGTTGCCAGTGACTCGACAGCACATAACAACAACAACAACAACAACAAGGTACTTGTTGAAAATATTGTTAAAAAATATGTTGACTACTGTAACAAAAAAAAATATATACTAACAACTCTACTTAGAAAATATTTTTTTTAATCCCCTATTTTCCTTACACAGTTTTAAGTAGACTCTCAAATAGGTTAAATAGTTTTAAATGATTGTAAATTATCTTGATTTTAATATATTTAATGATATATCAGATTTGTTGATTTTCCTCCACACCACCTGTTCTTTTTTCAATTTGAAAGCACTGTTTTATTAACTGACCAGATTACAAAAAAGAATCATGGCTGATACCTTAGTTCATTCTTCTGATAAGTCTGTTGATCTGGTCTTCCCGGTTGCCAGCATCTCCACCTTCTACAAAATGAGTGGTCTTTTTCTTCATTCCACCTCGTGGAGAAGATAATTTGAATGGCCACAAGAAGTTGTTTGCTTCCTTGAAGTGTTTGCCAACAGTATAGATCTCATGAATCAGATCCTCCATGCAGATGATACCATATTTACCAAGAGATCGTGCAATCAAAGTGTTGTCTGTCAGAGCAATTCGCTTCTTATCAATTTTGCCATAACCACGCTTATAAATCAGTTCATTGACAGACTTCAGGTTTGGATATCCCCATGCAATATATGGTTCCACAATCCTCAACATGTTAATTGAAGCTTTGTTGAGTTTCACACCACCTGTTCTAACTAAGCAAAAGTTTGGTTCTTCTCATCATCACATGATATTTAGCATACAAGAATGGGGACCAGGGGAGACAGATATATAGATGCCTTCTCTCTGGTTATGCTGTTAGGTGCCATCAAGCCAACCACAATACATATCAACACTATGAATAACAGACCAAAATCCTATCCTGTTCAGCACCATCCTCATGATCTTCACCATTCTCAAGCCCATTATTACTCACTGTGCCAATTAATCTCATTGAGGGTCTTCATTTCTTTCATTGACCTTCTACTTTTCTCAGCATATCTTTGACCAAAGTATATGGTATATATGGTTTACTAATTCCAGAAAATATCTAAAATAATATAAGGAGTCGACAGACATTTTAAATTCTTTTCTCAGCCTAAAGAAGCTCAAAAGAAAGTACGTGAAGGGGACATCAAAGCTGGAAGATGGAAACATTTAGGTTTTATCATATCAGCCTTGGGTTATAATCGAAGGTTCATTAGAAGTCGGATGGGATGGCATCTTGCTTTCTTTGGAGTCATCATCAAGAAAATCAATCATTGGGAAAGGAGATCAGGATTGGTAAAATAGAAGGTCAGCAAAGAGAAGTTCTCCTTAAGAAAGATGGACACAATAGTGCAATAGACACAACAATGGGATCTAACCTACCAATTATTATGCAAATGGTATAAATGCCATACAAATGGCAGAATCAGGCAATGTTTGCTTCTGTACCCTCCTTCCTGCAGTACATAAAGATGTTATGAGCTGGAGGTGAACAAGACAGTTGCACTCTGCATTTGTTCTGTTCTGTTGTTGCTTTGGGCATGTTGCTGGAAGAGGTCAGTTCTTGGAAAAGGACAGCATGCTCTGGAACATTGAGGGCTGGCGAAGGAGGGGAAGAACCTCGATGAGATGGATTGACATAGTGACCTTAACAATGAGCTCAAGTGTTAGGGCAAGATTCAATCAAGGCAAGATTCAGATCTCGTAGGGTTGACTATGGTTGGTAGTTAGCTCAACAGCACCTAATGGCAACAACAATTGTTGTTTAATGCAGCCAATCTCCAATTTTTTTCAATAGGAAAAGCCTGTCTCTAGAATAAGTGTCTCAGTGAATATGTTCTTCCTGGTCTCTCAACCCACCTTAGTTTCTTGTTTCATGAGGCTAGTCCACCCACCATCTGACCTTTCTTCTACCAGAGAAAACTTGTACTTCTACTTTCTACCAAAGGAAACTTCCTGAGAACTCCTACACCCATGGCAATAAGTAACCTTACTTTGTCTCTCAGTTTCGGATGCCTGGGGGCAAGGTTAAAATCAGCCCATTGGAGAAGCCAGTAATCAACAAAGTGAAGTTGAATACTAGCAGAAGAGGGTGGACATATCTCAGAAATATCCCTGAGGTTTAGGGAATGTGATTTAGGGTTTTATTTTTGGCTGGGGATACATATACGTTGCTCAAAAGAACCTATTAAAAGGAGTACTCAAATAGTGTTAAATGTGAAAAACATAAACAGCTATGTAAAGGGTAAGCTGAAATGACATTGTTGTGTAAATAAACAAAAGTGGTATCTTGGGTATCATTTCTTCAAAAGTTCCTTTTACACCACTAACTTTGGTTAAAGACCTATCTACATCAGAATGTATTTCTTGCCATTAACTCAAAGAAATCCCAAGAGGATTTCCCCCCCATTTTTATGAAACAAGATGAGAAGCAAAATTAGTGGACAGCATCTGCTTCGTGGATTTGCAAAAGAGACATCATGTCTACTGAGCAGCAAGAGTGGTGTCAGCATACTTCTTTTTTTTTAACTGAGATTTTAAAGAAAGATTATAGAGGACTTGGATTTTCATTCATTAACTCATTGTTGCACATTTGCCTCCCTGCCCACACCTGCCCCAGTTCCCTTTTCTGTTTGAAAAAAAAATTCTTTCATTGTTATACAATTCCTCCCCTCCCCACCCAGTCCAGCTCTTATTCCGGACACTTGTCATGCAAATAATACCTAATCATATATCCCTTCTAAACAGTTCCCTCCCTCATCTGTTTCTATATAGCATACATCATTTATCCCCTATTTTGTCAGTTTCCCTTCAAATCCAATGTCCGTCCTGTTTTATAACAGTGGCATTATGCAGTATTTGTCCTTTTGTGACTGAGATATTTCACTCAGAAAAATGTCCTCCAGGATCACTCATTTTGTGTAATATTTTATGAGTTCCTTGTTTTTCAATGCTTCATAGTATTCCATTGTGTGAATATACCACAGTTTCTCTATCCATTCGTCTGTTGATGGGCACTTGGGTTGTTTTCTCTTTGCTATTGTGAACTAAGCAGCAATAAACATAGGTGTGCATATATCTGTTTGGTGTAAGTTTTGGTTTCTTTAGGGTATATTCCCAGTAGTGAAATTGCTGCCATTTTTTGAGAAAGCGCCATACCGCTTTCCACAGGGGTTGCACCATTTTACACTCCCACCAATAGTGAATAAGGGTTCCGGTTTCTCCACAACCTTGCCAGCATTTGTTGTTTGCTGCTCGGTTGAATTTTGCTATTGTAACTAGGGTGAGATGATATCTCATAGTTGTTTTGATCTGTATCTCCTTTAGAACTAGGGATTTTTGACATTTCTTCATATGTTTGTTCATTATCTGAATGTCTTCTTTGGTGAAGTGTCTGTTCATATCCTGTGCCCATTTTGCAACTGAATTGTTTAACTTTATCCTGTTGTGGGGTGCTCAAGTATTCTATAAATTCTGGATATACGTCCCTTATCTGACATGTCATTACCATATATTTTTCTCATTTTCTGGCTTTGCGATTTACCCTGTTGGAGAAGTTTTAGGATGTGCATAGGGATTTGATTCTTAGAAGGTCCCATTCATCTATTTTATCCTCTCCTGGTTGTAGGTTATTCAGGATGCTTAGAAGACTGTTTATGTTGTGGAGTAAGGCTTCTAGAGTTCTTCCAAGTTTTTCTCTAATGAAGTTTCTAGTCCTTGGTTTTAGTCCTAGGTCCTTGATCCACTTTGAGTTGGTTTTTGTGTGTAGTATAAGGTGTGGGCCTTGCTTGAGTTTTCTGCATATGGTTTTCCAATTTTGCCAATACCATTTGTTTAAAAGACTGCCATTTCCCCACTTACCTGATTTCATCTTCTTGTCAAAAATCATGTGACTATAGGTAGACGGGATGATTTCTGGGTTCTCAATTCTATTCCACTGATCTATGTGTCTGTCATTGTACCAGTACCATGCTGTCTTGACCACCAAAGAACTGTAGTAGGATTTGAAACCAGGGAGTGCGATGCATCCTACCTTGTTTCTCTTTTAAAGGAGTGCTTTGCTTATTTGGGGTCTCTTTCCATTCTAAATGAAATTGTAGAGTGCCTTTTCCATCTTGTTGAAGAATGGAATTGGAATTTGTATTGGGATTGCATTGAACGTGTAAATTGCCTTTTGTAGTATTGTCATTTGAGTCTTTCTAGCCATGAGCAATGTATATTTTTCCATTTCTCCAGGTCTCTTTTTCTTTCCTATAGTAATGCTTTGTAATGTTCTTTGAGTAGATCCTTTGTGTTTCTAGTTAGATTTACTCCCAAGCATTTAATCTTGTGATTAGCTATTGTGATGGATATTGTTTTTCTTAGCTCCAGTTCTATGTTCTCTTTGTCACTGTAGAGAAATACAATTGAATTGTGTATGTTGATCTTGTATCCTGCCACTTTCCTGAATTAGGCAACTATGTCTAGTAGTTTTCTTGCTGAGTCTTTTTGTTGTTGTTGTGCCATTGAGTTGCTTGTGACTCATAGCAACCCTATGTACAATAGCCCTAAACTCTGCTTTGTCCTGTGCCAATCGCATTGTCTCTGATACACCCATCATATTACACCAGTCACTGGATCAATCCACCTCATAGAGGGCTTTCCCCTCCTGTGTTGTCCTTCCACCCTCCAAAACATGATGTCCCTCTCCACGGACCAGTCCCTCCTTACAACATGTCCAAAGTATGTTAGACAGAAGAGCCTCAGAATCCTTGCCTCCAGGGAGTCGCCTGGTTTAACCCTTTCCAGGATGAATCTGTTTGTTTTCTTAGCAGTCCATGGTACCCTCAGTACTCTTCTCCAGTACCACAGTTCAAAGGCATCAATTCTCCTTCTATCCTCCTTAGTCACTGTCCAACTCTCTGATGTATAACAAGTGATATCAAAGGCCATGGCCTGTATCAGATGCACCTTAGTCTCCAGAGAGACACCATTGCTCTTCAGTACTTTGGAGAGGTCCCTAACAGCAGACTTTCCCATGGCAATGCGCCTTTTAATTTCCTGGCTACTGGTGCTGAGAGTGTTGACTGTGGAGCCAAGTGAACTAAAGCTGTGAACAATCTCAATCTTTTCACCATCCATCCTGATGCTGCCAATTGGTCCAGTGGTGAGAATTTTTGTCTTCTTGACATTGGGCCTCAATCCATATTGAAGGTTGCAGTCCTTGACCCTCTGTAGCAAGCACTTCAGGTCCTCCTTAGTTTCAGAAAGCAGGGTTGTGTCCTCTGCATAACCCAGATTGTTGATGAATCTTCCACCAATCCTGACCCCACATTTCTCCTCATAGAGCCCAGCCCCCCGGATAATCTGTTCTGCATACAGGTTGAAAAGGTATGGAGACAGGACACATCCCTGGTGTATGCCCTTTCCAATTTTGAACCATGCAGTGTTCCCTTGCTCTGTTCTGACAACTGCCTCTTGGTCCAAGTATAGTTTTCACGTTAGCACGATCAAATGTTCTGGGATTCCCATTCTTCTCAGAGTCAGCCACAATTTGTTATGATCCACACAGTCAAACACCTTTGCATAATCAATGAAACACAGATATATATTCCTCTAGTATTCCCCACTTTCTGCTAAGATCCATCTAACATTAGCTACAATATCCCTAGTAGCACAACCCCTTCTAAACCCAGCCTGGACTTCTGAAAATAAAATTATCTCCATATGCAGGTGATATGACAGTATATTTAGAAAACCCTAAAGACTCAGCTTTTAGGGTTTTCTAAATATACTGTCATATCACCTGCATATCACCAGACTCAGCTTTTAGGGTTTTCTAAATATACTGTCATATCACCTGCATATAAAGATAATTTTACCTCCTCTTTGTCAATTTGGATACTTGTTATTTCCTTCTTTTTTCTTATTGCTATCGCTAAGACTTCCAATACAATATTGAATAGGAGAGGTGATAGTGGGCTTCCTTGCCTAGTTCCTGCTTCCAAAGGGAATGCCTTTAATCTCTCCATTGAGAACAATGTAGGCTCTCGGGTTTGCTTATGTACTTTTTTTTTTTTTTTAAATTGGATCTGACTGGTACAGGAGGAGATTACCCCTCCTTCTCCAGCAGAGCATCTGGTGGATTAGAACTGCATACATCTGGGTTTGCAGTGCAGCTTCTTGCCACTAGGCCACCAGAGTTCGCATGTGTACTTTTTACTCTGTTGAGGAAATTTCCCTCTATTCCTATTTTGTTGAGTGTTTTGGTCAGGAAAGGATGTTGGATTTTGTCAAAGGCCTTTTCTGCATCAATTAATAGGAACATGTGGTTCTTGTTCTTTGCTTTATTAATGTGATGAATTACATTGATTGTTTTTCTTTTCTTCTTCTTCTTTTTTTTTTTTTTCTTCCTTATGTTGAAACATACTTGCATACCTGTTATAAATCCCACTTGGTCATGGAGAATTACTTTTTTGATATATTGTTGGATTCTATTGG
>NW_006399786.1:8116977-8133554 GCF_000299155.1 Elephantulus edwardii
TTTGTCCATTTCCTCTAGGTTTTAATATTTGTTTGAGTATAGTTTTTCCTAATATTCCATTGTTATCCTTTTTATTTTAGTTGGTTCTGTCGTGACATTGCCTGTTTCATCTTTTATTCTGATTGTGTCTTTTCCTTTGTTAGTTTTGCTAGTGATTTGTCAATTTTATTGACCTTTTTATAGAACCAATTACTAGCTTTGTTGATGGTTTCAATTGTTTTTCTGTTTTCTAGTTTACTTATTTTTGCCCTGTTGTTTTTGTTGTTATGTGTCACGAGTTGTTTGTGACTCATAGTGACCCTATGTACAACAGCCCTAAACTCTACTCTGTCCTGTGCCAATCACACTGCTTCTGACACACCCATTCCGATTATCCCATTCAGTGAATCAATCCACCTCATAGAGGGCCTTCACTTCCTGTGCTGTCCCTCCACCCACCCCCCAAGCATAATGTCCCTCTCCAAGGACCAGTCCCTCCTTACAACATGTCCAAAGCATGTTACACGGAGCCTCAGAATCCTGGCCTCAAGGGAGCCACCCGGTTTAACCCTTTCCAGGATGAATCTGTTTGTTTTCCTAGTGGTCCATGGTACCCTCATTACTCTTCTCCAGCACCACAGTTCAAAGGCATCAATTCTCCTTCTATCCTCCTTAGTCACTGTCCGACTCTCTGATGCATAACAAGTGATAGCAAAGACCATGGCCTGTATCAGACTGTTGTGTAGCTAATTTTTGCCCTAATTTTTATAATTTCAGGTTTTTTAGAGGGTGTCAAGTTTTCTTGCTGTTCTTTTTCAATTTGTTGGAGATGTTGGGTTAGAGAGTCAATGGTAATTTTTTCCCTGCCTTTTTATAGGTTTATTGATACGGCTTATTGCTACAAATTGACCTGTGGATACTGCTTTATTTGTTTCTCAGAGGTTTTGGTAAGTGGTGTTTTCATTGTCATTTATTTCAAGACATTTTTTAATTTCATTTTTTATTTCTTCTAGTACCTATGCATGTTCAAGCAAGGTGTTGCTCAGCTTCCAAATATATGGTTTTTTTCTCCTTTATCCTCTTGTTATTAATTTCTATTTTCTAGCATTGTGGTCTAAGAAGACGATTTGTATTATTTCTATGTTTTTTAATTTATTTTGTCACCTTTTGGAGGTAATATCTTGCTTTATGCTTGTGTAGGGTGTGTAGTAGCCTGCTTCTTATGTGACATTGTTATGGTAAAGTTTTTCATGCCTGAGGTGATGATAAGTACTTGAACTGCTGTCACCACTCTAGAATAATTTCTGATCCAAAGGAAAGTTCAGTTCAGTGCCTGTGAGAGCAGCCTCCTGTTGCAGCTATATCTGACCAAAGCACCCTGGATTAAAGACATGTTTGTTGACTTGATGTAGAGGCATGGGTGCACAGCAGAATGGGTGCATGGCAGGCACAAGCAAGAGGCAGGCATGGACGAGGATCTCACTCAGATTCCAGCTGTCCAAATGGGCTCACATGGGAACCGTACTCAAATTCCAGCTTTCCAGCTCTCACATAATGGCTCTTGCCCAGCAGGGCTCTGAATCTGGTGGAGTTCTGGGTCTAGCAGGGCTCTGGGCCCAGTGAAGCTTAAGAAAACTCAGTCAAATTCCTGCTATCCTGCTTGCTCCTGGCATGTCGGTCCCACAGTGGCTCAGCTGGCATTTCCTGCCAGGGTTTGGCTGGTGGTTTCTGCTGGGGCTTGGTTGGCAGCTCTCACCAGGGCTTGGTGCACCTGTGGTTACCAAACTAATTGGTGGTTTTGGTTTTTTTTTAAGGAAACAGCTTTTATTTTTATTTTATTTTATTATTTTTTGTGTGTGTTGTGTCTACCGTCAAATCAGATCTGACTGGTACAGGAGGAGATTGTTCCTCCTTCTCCAGCAGAGCATCTGGTGGATTTGAACCGTGCGCTCTGGGACAAACTAATTGTTTTAATAGTTCTCACTCAAGTTCCTACTGTCCTGCTTGCTTCTTGCGTGTGCTCCCTGTGTGTCAATTCCTGTGCACCACTCCCTGCACATCACTCCCTCAGGATTGTTTTTTTAAGCTCCTCCTAATTTTTACTTGCAGTGTCTTGTATTTCTTCGAGTTTGTATTTCACACATTGAAAATATTAAATCATTGTTCTTTTAAATTCTTTGTTAGAAAGTTCCATCAGACTTTCTGGCTTCAGGAAATCCACTGCTACTGTGTCACCTTTTTTGGGTGACATCCTGCTTTTGGTTTGTGTAGGATGTGAAGTAACCTGCTTTTTACATGACATTGCTGTGGTAGAGGTTTTTCATGTCTGAGGCAAGAGCAAGTTCTTGATCTGCTCCAGAAGAGGGTGGAGCAGCTACCTTGCCTGTGTTTCTCTCTGAACTTCTGACCCAAGGGAAGATTTGCTTCAGTTTGGGAGAGAAAAGGCTTTTGAATGCAGCCTTTTCCATCAGGAAACTGTTGTAGCTAGGTCAGTCCAAGGTGCTCTGGATTAAAGGCAGTTAATTGACTGGCTGTGAGGAGATGCAAACAGGGTATGTGCATGGGCAGACATATGCAGCGTGGGCATGCACACAGACACATGCGGGGGTGGGAGGGGTCGCTTGCAGGGACCTGAATGGAAAGCCAGGAAGCCTTGGCTTTCCCCTTGAGAGCTGGGTCTGCCGCTTCACTCCATCTCCTGCTGTAACACTCCCTCCTGCTTGAACTTAAGGGATTCCACATGGTCCAGAAAACAGCAGTGCTCCCCACAGAATACCTCACTCAAATTCCAGGTGAACTGCTCTCTTCTGGCAGGTTGCTAGGTCCTGGTGGGTCACTGGATCCTGGCATGTTGCATCAGGTCTGATGGACCATGGTGGGTTGCTGAGTCATGGCGGGTCAGTCTGACATCACTCTCAACTTAGTTCATTCTTTTTTGAAGGTGGTGTGAATTCAGTTTTTTTCCCTAGTTAATAGCCATCTGTGGCTGCTGATGACATGATGCTGCTAATGATGCGGGCTTACTTCTTTTTTTGGAATTACACTAAACCTACAGTATTTCTACTTTACATAGGCTGAGTGTTTATCATATATTCCTGCTTTTACTGCATGTTAATACTATTTTGACAGAGTTTTTCTTACTGCACATACTTTGGGAATGTTGTCAGGAAGGGAGCCAGTCCTTGGGAAAAGATGTCATTCTAGGAAATGACGTGCTATTTTGTACAATTTGGTAAGTTATTTTGGGCATCTGGAAGTGCTTAAACTTCCCCCCCCCCAAATTAACGGCAATTGCTTCTTCCCTTTACGCCATTTTGGTTTACTAAAGTTTTCATAGAAACACTCTGCTTTCAGATAGTAGGGGACACTATACCTCATGTTACAGATTTAATCTTACTGTTAGGTGCTATCACTCACAACACTATGAACCACTGAGTGAAACCTTGCTCTGTCCTGTGCCTTCCTCTGGAGCTTCATCATACTTAAACCAGAATATGTGCTGTAAATCTTGACTCCTAAACCGGTGGGTGTGATACCATGTGGGACTAGGAATGTTTTTGTTATGCAAATAAGGTGATATGTTAGTGATGGTGTTTTTGTGGAGTTTTTAAAAATCCATTTTAAAATGTAAAAACAACAAATTGAGCACAAGAAGCAAGCACCAACAGGAAAGATGCATGTCACGTGAAAATCACCAAGGAACTAAAGCTGCAAAGAGACATGGACCTTTCCACAGAGCTGAGGAGGAAACAGTAAGCCTTGCCCTAGAATTTGGACTTCTTGGGACTTCTAGCCTAAAATGAGAAAATAAATTCTTGTGTGTTCAAACCACCCACCCTCAGTATTTCTGTTCGGAAGCACTTGATAACTAAGATGTCTGACCAGACTGAGGCTAAATCTGCTAAAAGTTTTATCCTGCTGGAAAGATTAAATGTGACTCACCTTGTTAACAACTTTACCCTCAGATTGAAAGTCTAGTTATCAATTTCTGATCTCTTCTATCTTCACATGAAGATCTGTTATTGCAGATTGATATCCATGCCAGACCACTGCTGACCCAGGAGAAGAGTGATTTCTAGGAGTGGGAGTTATTAAGACATATGGTGGCTAATATGCTTCTGATTCATTATTATTTTTTAAAAAATGATGATAGTTTTAAACATTTAAGAAGCTGTAGTAGGAAGTAAAAAGTAACATTTCTCTGTCTTTCCCAATATCCACTTTCTAGCAGCCTATCAGTAAAAGTTATACAATGCTAACAAACAATTCCACAGTCTTGGTAGTCTAACGCAATGAAAGCTGATTTCTGACTCATCTCTATGTCAAACTGGGGTCAGCAAAAGGAAGTCACTTAAAGATCTAGACCAATGGAGGCTTCTTTTTCACTTCCAAGGTGCTGCAGTAGTTAGAATGGGTAAGACCCATTATTCAGGGAGCTCTGGTGACCTAATGGCACGAAGCTGAGTTGCAATCCTGAAGGCGTGTGGTTCAAATTCACCAGAAGTTCCACTGGGGAAGGATGGGCAGTCTCCTCTTGTGCCAGTCAGATCTGACTTGACTGTACACATAAAGGAATTTTAAAAAACCCAAACCCATTACTCATTGGCTGTCAAAGATTTCACTTAGATGTAACACACATCATTCCATATTTTGTTAGAAAACTAGTTGCACAGTCATGCATCTTTTCAAAATGGATGGGAAACATAACGTGTGAGACTAGGGGGCAGATTAGAATATCACTAATTTAAGACTATGTTGTTGTTGTTGTGTGCTGTCAAGTTGGAACTGAACCATAACTGACCCTCCAGAGAGTTTTCAGAGGCAGCAAATTGCATGACAGGAGATTGCCCATCCTTCTCCCATGGAGCGGATGGATTTAAACCAAACTCTTCGAATGTATGCTAACTTGTTGCCATGGAGTTGATTCCAGTTCTATGTGTTACAGAGGAGAGCTGCTCCAGAGGGTTTCCATGGCTGTAGTCTTTCCAGAAGCAGACCACCTAGCCTTTCTTCTACAGCACTATTGAGTAGGTTTGAACCAACCACATTTAAATTAATATGCAAGAGCATACCATTTGTAGCACCCAAGGACATAAGTGTGTCCTGGTGGGGAGAGGCAGATGTCCTGCAAGCCGTGCTTCTCAGATGCTCTTCCAGCTGGCTTCTGACTATGTCCTGCCTGTAGGGGTACTGGCAGGAGAAAAGAAGAGAAAGAGAAGACACAAACTTTATCTGTTCCTTCGTGGCTTCTGGTCTGGCTTCTGTAACAGCAACACAGTGATGCAACAGCAGCTGAGGCAGCAGCAGCAACAGCAAATGTGGGCTGTACTTCCTGCCAAGCCTTCCTTGACAGTGGCACTGGCAGATGGTCCCACAACTCGCTGGGATCCCACTGATGAGAATTACTTGTTTATAAGTGTTATCCTGTTATTAATGATTCTGGCATTAGCAGTCTCTCTCTAGTTTTGTATGCTCAGCACCAGAACAAGTGATGGACTCTTGGTTAAAGAACCTTCCCTTTTTCTCCATTAGGGTAGTAGTGGTTTCAAGTTCCTTAATCTTTGGGTGAAAGTAACCAGCTCCAAATTCATTGCCATCGAGTCTGACTCATTGTGACCCTCTGTGGGGTTTCCTTATGAGAGGAGATGGCCTACCTTTCTCCCTCAGTGTGACTGGTGGATTAGAACTGACAAATTTTTGGATTAGCAGACGGCGCTCTTCTTTGCAACAATCTTTATCCAACCTTCTTTTAAATCTTTATTTGAAATGCTTAGAATAGATTTTTATTTTCTGACTGGGTACTAACTGATACATATCTACTGAGGGATATGTGTGTGTGTGTGTGCGTGCATATGTGTATGAATCTGTCTGTGACATATGTAAAAATGTATTTTATATTAATATATATTTTTATAGTTTTCATTTACATTAATAGAATATCTATTTTATCTTATACATAATTCTTTTATATTCATGAGATAAAATTGCTCATATTATCTCTATCTTGAGATTTTAAAATTTATAATGTATTTCAAGATTCTTTCCATATTGATTCATACAAGTCCAGGATCTTAATGGTGATCATATCTAGTTTTAAAGGGCTCCCCCCTCCCAGTTATTAATGGTTCTGGCATCAACAACCTTGTATGTATAAATTTACATATGAATTACATTTACATTTAAATATACATGTGACCTATGTATAAATTTATCATAGACTCACATGCTCTAATTTTTAGGATTGTATTCAAGAGCCAGCTTTTGCTTTGTGTCCTGCTTCTGGTAATCAGGTCACTGCTTTGATTTTGTATGTGGATGTCCTTGCCATGGTATCAGCAGAGTTGGTGTGACTCATGACGTCAGCTTCCCCCTTCCAAGACTCTCTACCCATAGATGATCATATAGAATTCTTAGGAATGGGCGTTATAAATTTTAATCATAGAATAATAAATGATAGAGCTATAAATTGCTTAAATGTGCTATTTCTTAGATTGCAGACATAGTAACAACAAAGTTGGAAATTTTTTGTACATTGAATGACATTATTAGTTGCAACATTTTTACTCCTCTCTGTCTTTTTCTTAAATCACTACTTCATTCTCAAAAATACTATTGATGAAGGTTCACGAATAATGCTGTAGCTGGGACAACAGAAAATTTGGCAAAAATAGCAACTGTAACAACACTGGCAGTCAGCAAGGAAAACAACAGCATGCTTGTAATGCCTGCAGACAAAAGCACATGATCTGAAGTGTCACTGTAGTTGGATGATGTCAGCTCTGACTAGGGCAGTCAAGAAGTAAGTGAACATAAAATTTTAGGCTTGCAACTATATTAATACATATAAGCTGAGTATATGAATGCTTTTATTGTTGTTGTAACTAACTACAACCAGATTTTAGAAAACTAACGCATTTCTTCTGAAGCACTGGAGTTAGTTATTATTAAGTAGCTAAACACAACTTTTATTAAAAAAATTATTTCTGCTGAAACATTGCATAAAAATCTTACAGACATTCATTTTGATGTCATGTTTTATGATAGGGTCACTTAGTGCAATCCCCAGCCCTACATCCCTCTGGTAACATCACTGGTCCTTATTTTTTCCCCTCCCCTGTACATCAATCCTGAAAGAATTGAGACTGATTGACCTTTGCAGCTCTCTGGTAGGGGTGCAAACCTGCACCTGAAGCTCCCTCCTGGTTCTTTGCTACTCGACTAACTCTTAGCAGACTTCCTTGATGTCCACCTGGATCAGGAACTATTTTCTGTACCTACATTTGGATTTCGGGGCTTGATCCATGTATGGAACATGTTAATACACCTTGAATCCCACAGTACTATTTGCATTGAATACCATTTTTTGTTTTCATTTCTAGATACTGTTTTGTCTGCGAACCTGAAAGGTTTGTTTCTGCAGGTGAACATGGATGGAATTAGGGATTATTCCTCTTTGTGGCCTCAGCACCTGTATTATGATAAGAATTTGATGTGCACATATGCCATCATGGAGTTTCTCAAAGGTTAGTGGGCATAATGCTTGTGAAAGCAAAGGATAGATTGTAATAAGAAATAGGAATTTAAGATTAGTCTAGACAAAGGAAGCAAAGTCAAGTGCAGAGACAGAGGAGAGGTTTTTTGCAACTCTAGGGATGTCAAATAAAGGAAACAGATGGCCTCCATGTCCTGGCTTTAGAACTATGGTCAGAGGAAATGGAGTGTTCAGGTGATGGGGAGAAAGGAAAGAATAAGACCTGAGGTTTGGCATGAAATTATCAGGAAAGGTTAAATAATCCCTTGGTACTGAGGAAAGGCTTGAGAAACATCTATTGGTATGTTGAAGTCAGTACTAGTTATCCATGCCAGAACCCCAGAGACCTGGGAAGGCTGCAGGCAATAGATAAAAGTTTGAAACCGTTATGAATATTTAAGTCAGACCACACACATACACATACCTCTGAAACAAAAAAACTCAAAGTTATAAGCATCTCACTAAAACGTCTAAGGAAAGAAATCCTTAAAAATAAACTAAAAAAAAACAAAACAAAACAACTATTTACTTAGCAAAGAATGACAAATACAAAAGGAGATTGCTGATTCGATGCTCAGAATGTCATTGCTACTGTCTTTATTTACTAAACAGCTTAAGCTATTGAGGAAGTGTAGATATATTTCTTTTCATTCATTCTTATTGCCCTCAAATTGATTCCTAGCTAACCCTCCAGTGATTTTCACACTGCTATACATTGTACAGGAGGAGATTAACCACCTTCCTCTCTTAAAGCTTCCAGTGGATTAGAAGCACTGGAGAGGTGCCTCCATTTGAATTAGTTCCTATGGATTATGTCACAGAGCTCCTTAGATATACCCGTCAGCACTTTTAGATAGTCATTCCCAAGTTCAGTCTTATTTCTGTTTCATAGAGTCTCAAAGCTGTTAAGTGAAAATTCTCCCACCAGTTGATGTTGTTAGGAATCTTTCTAGTCCTTATGGTCAGAAGGCACTAATACACAGTACCTTTTTCTGGGAATGATAAGACTATTTCTGATACCAGTAATGCCTGAGATAGGCTTTGACCTCCAAGAGTGGACTATGTCAAGTTGATGAGGAAAGAAATATGCACAAAGTTGCAAAAAGAGTGACCTATGTTCAGCACCTGCAAGTATTTAAGGATTGTTGGAGTATAAAATGTTGTTACGTACCTTCAAGTCAGAACCAACTCATAGTTAACCCTCTAGTGGGTTTTCAGAGGCAGTAAATCAGATGGAAGGAGAGTGTTCATCTTCATCTTACAGAACAGCTGGTGGATTTGAACCACCTGCCTTTGAGTTGCCAGCACAGTTCCTAGGAATAGAAAAATATTGTTGTTGTTTGTTGTTGTGTGCCATAAAGTCAGAACCAACCTGTAATAGTAGTTTATTAGTTTTCTACTGTTTCACAAAAAATTATCACAAACACAGTGACTTAAAACAACCCCCACTTATTAACTCCTGGTTTCTGTTATTCATAAGTCTGAAATGTTCTAGCTGAATTTGCTGGTATTCATAAGGATAAAATTTAAGCATGTGCTGACTGAGTCCTCATTTGGAGGCTCGAGTAGGGAATAAACAGCTTCCACTCTCTCTCAGGTTGAGAGAATTAATTTCCTTGTAGTTAAAGGACTGAGGTTCCCATTGACTTATTGTCTTGTTGTAGAGTTTTGTTGGAGTTTGGTTTTCTGTGTTTTTTCAGGTTAAAAGGTTATAATCCAGATTAATAGCAGAATTCAGTGAGGACAGCTTCTGAAATGTGCTCTCAAGCACCTCTTCATTGAGACTTGCAGCTTAAGGCCAGTGTTGCAAAGTTCTCAGTCCTGCCAATATTGGCTCGTACCCTCCCTCCTCCCAGTTATCCAACAAACTTGGGCAAAGGCTCTTAGCTTTGGTTCCAACAGTGTAGTAGTCCCAAGGTCCCATCTCATATCAGGTTTCTGGCTGTGGCGGCTGCTGCCATAGGTGTAACTGGAGTAAAAATTTCTGGGCCTGAAGGGTATGTTACTTACATACTATGGCTTCATCTTCTCTTCTCTGGTCAGGAAGGTTTAAGATCTCTGGCTCCTGCGTTACCCAATTTAATGGTGAAACTGCCCAATCCCCTTGTGGATAGGCTAACACACCCCATTAATATACTCTCGGCCATCTACATGACAAAGTCAAATAATGGCTAGGAAAGTTGTATTAAAAGATAAACTCAACAACAAATTAGTAGGTGATAGAAAGAATGTGGACTTTTAATCCACTTCCAATCCTAATCAATCTAGCCGTAGAGGGCAGATTATTGTCTTTTATCGCCTCTCATACTCAGTTTCTGTGTCAGCAAGATGGAAGCCATCTTTTCCAGGGTTTTATTAATGATGGAGTCAGAAGAGTGTCCTAGATCAACAGCTTAGACCTAACTCTCATCTCGGTAGTTGTGATGAAAAAGTTGTAGATGTGGAAGGAATAGAGGAAGGCCATCAGGGCCATAGATAGCCCACACAAGGGCCTCATTGAGAATTGGAAATGCAAGAGCATTCTATGAACAAATGGAGAGAGATGAGACATGAAGTGGGAATTGTAGGAGATAGCAAAAAGCCTTCTAACCTGATAAGGATTTCAGCTAATAGTCAATGTGGGGTTTTTTCCCCCCATTGTTGCACATCCCCCTCCCCCAAAACCCTTCCCGTAATAAACCCCTTGTTTCTGATTATTGTTGCATACATTTTGCCTAATCATATATTCCTTTCAGACAGTTCTTTCCCTCATCTCTTTTTTTTTTTACAATTTTTTCTTTTTAAAAAGTTTTATTACTTTTAATGAAAGTTTACAGAGACTTTGGATTTCCATTCATTCATTGTTGCACTTTTCTCCCTGCCCAACCTCCCCTCCCCCTAGTTCGCTCTTCTCTTTGAAAAGGAAAAGAAAAATTCTTTCATTGTTATGCAATCCTTTCCCCCAAGTCACTCCAAGATGCAGCCTTTATTTTGAAAAGTAAAAGAAAAATTCTTTCATTGTTATACAATCTCTCCCCCTAAGTCCACTCCACTATGCAGCCTTTGTTCTGGACTCCTGTCATGACAATAATAATATATCCCTTTTAAACAGTTATATCCCTCATCTGTTTCAATGCAGTGTACGTAATTTATCCCATCTTTCTCAGTCTCCCCCTCATCTGTTTTAATGCAGAGTTCATTATCTACCTACTCTTTTCTCATTCTCTCCCCAACCCACTGTTCCCACCCCTGTGTCTTTCATATTTTGTAACAGTGGTGTTATACAGTGTTTGACCTTTTGTGGCTGAGATATTTCACTCAGCATAATGTCCTCCAGGCTCCCACATGTTGTATAATGTTTTACGAGTTCATTGTTTTTCAATGCTGTGTAATATTCCATTGTGAACACACCATAGTTTTCCTATCCATTCCTTTGTTGATGGGCACCTGGGTTGCTTCCATCTCTTTGCTAATGTGAATAATGCAGCAATAAACATGGGTATGCATACATCTGATTGAGTTATGGGTCTAATTTCTTTAGGATATATTCCCAGTAATGGAATGGCTGGGTCAAATACTATTTCTATTTCCAACTTTTTGAGAAAGTGTCAGGCTGCCTTTCATCGAGGCTGTACCATTTTATATCTCATCAGCAGTGAATAAGAGGTCCATTCTCTCCAAAACTTTGCCAGCATTTGTTGTTTACTACCCTGTTGAACTTTGCTGTAGTTGCTGGGGTGAGATGATACCTCAGTTGTTTTGATTTGTAGCTCTCTGATAGCTAGGGATTTTGAACATTTCTTCAATGTATTGTTTGCCATCTGTGTGCCTTCTTTGGTGAATTGTCTATTCATACCCTGTGCCCATTTTGTGATTGAGTTCTTTATCATTTTTTTGTGGAGGTGACATTAACTTACAATTGATCAAGGATCACTCTAAGCTCCTAGACCCTTGCCATATGGCCCCCTCTGCTCCACCCATGGAGAGCTTCCTTCCCACTGAACTCTTCACTCATAACGCATTTCTGACTTCCACTACTGCACTCAGAAGGTGAAACACTGCCTTCAAAGGGCTTATGTGATTAGGTTAAGGTCACTTAGATACTTCCCCTAGATTATAGTCAAATGCATAACTGTTTTTGTTGTTCAGTGCTCTTACAACAGAAATATCACCAGTATTTATCCCTAACAAACAAAAATTTATTCTTCCACCATTTGTTAGTTGTTGTTAGTTACTTTTGGGTCAGAACTGACCCATGCTGACCCTCTTAGATGGATTTCAGAGACAGTAAGTCACACAGGAGGAGATTGCCCATGTTTCTGCTGCAGAGTAGCTGGTAGATTAAAACTGAATGCCTTTGGGTTGGCAGAGCAACTCCTTCCCATTAGGCTACCAAATCCAAGTTCAGAATATTATCTTTAGGGAAAAGCTTTCTATCTGTATCATTTCTGAAAGAAGGGCCTTGTTTCCCTCCAACATCTTTGAGCCACTATTCTTTAAAGATCTTTCTGGGACTGGTAGGTTTTCAAAAGACATGATCCATTCCCAAATTTTCTTTCTTCTTTAGTAGCACTGAAGTCATCCATTTTCTGATGATTTCTTTATCTTTTGTAAATTTGTTGTTTTTTTTTTTAATATTAAATAGGTGATACAGGTCACACCTCAGAGAAACTTCCTCTACAACTGAATCACTGATTAAATCAGATTACATTGTGGGGGGATCATAACACAATATCCAAACAACTGAAAATGATGGCACAGCCAACTTGTAACACACATTGGGAGATACAAACAATCTATGACAATAAACTTAATCCCATGTGAAAAATCCCTTGCCATACAGCATGTGTAGTCACATATGAACACCAGGAGGCAGAAAGCATGATGTTATGGATTGAATTGTGTGCCCCCAAATAGTTAGGTTGAAGTCAATAGAATTATTAATACAACCACGTGGAAATAGGAGTCTTATTATAGTGTTATTACATACTGTTGGGCACATAACATGTGACTATTAGCCTATAAACCAAGGAAACTGGAACAATCCATAAGAAAGAAACTTCCTTAAGAGCCAATATTCTGATCTGGACTTCTAGCTTCAAAATTATGAGAGTACATTTCTGTTCATTAAAATTAGCTACTTGTGGCACTTTATTGTTGCCTTAGTAGCACTTGCAAACTTTAAGACCACCTTAGAATCCTGCATACCACAGGCAGGGTATCAGGAAATGGATCTGAGCAAGGAGCAGTTCAGACACCTTGTTTCAAACAGATATTGATGACTTAATGGGTGTCTACAGGAAAGCAGTTGGACAGCAAAGAATAAGAAAACCACATAAAATAAAGTGTGTGGCTCAAGCAAAACGGAGATGTTTTGCTTCAAGAAGAAAAGGAGACAGTTTCAATTTTTGAAAGACATTAAAAAAAAAGAACGGTTTATATTTATTTGTCAACAGAGAGTAGAATAAAGCCACAGGGAGAAGTAATGCAGCATAATACGGAGAAACATTTCTATTCTCTGCACGCTTTGTATTTAAAAATTGCTCTTAAAAATATTGATTTCTTAGGAAGCACCAAGCTTCCATTAAAGATGATGGAAAAATTTAGAAACAAATAGTGGTGATGTTTGCACAGCATGGTGGGTGTAATTAATGCCAGTGAATTAGACATTTGAAAAAGGCTGAAATGGAAAATGTTTTGTTCTATGCATATTTACCACAAAGGAAAAGAATTTTAAAAAAATATTGATTCTTAGCCCTTGTCCAGAATTGTGGAGCCAGAATCTGCAGGAATAGAGCTGGTACCTCTAACCCAGAGTAAAAATTGTCTCTCATTGTCATGCATCTTTCTGTGAATTGTATCAAGTCCAGCACCTCTGTGGGCACCACTAACACCATCATCACCATCAACACAACCACTACCAATACCACTATCCCTATCACCAGCATCACCACCACCAGCAACACCACCACCAAGATAATCACCACCAGCACCAGTACAATGACACCATCATCACTATCACCTGCTCCACTACCACCAGTACCAGCATCATCATAATCATGATCACTGCAGCCACTGTCACCACCACCACCACCACCGCCTGTACTGCCACCACCACCACCGTCACCATCATTACTATCACCACCACCACCATCATCATTACCATCACCACCACCTGCACTATGATCATTATTATTACCGTCACCATTCCCATCACCACCACTTCTACCACTACCAACATCACCATTACCGACACCAATATGGCCACCATGCTGCTAGCACTGCTCTGCTCTTTTGGGCTTCCATTAAAGGAGTCTCAGATTGCACGGTAAGTAAACTTTATGGAGTTCCTTTGAAGCACATTAATATGAAATATTATATGCATATAAGAAGACTCAGTGATGACTAAACCTTTTCTTAAATCATCGAAATGAGAGATTGCATCAACTAAAAGGTGAACAATTCTTTTCCTTGATAATCCTGATGGTATCTTGACAACACAAAAGTCCTTTTATGGAAAACTTTCTCGACTTTGTGATTTTAAAAATTCACAATTTTATGAGTAGCATCTGAAGTCTGAAAAGCTTATGAGCAGTCATCTAAGGTACTACTGTTCCTCTCTGCTCATCTGGAACAAAGAAAAATTCAATCAAAGACTCAGAGAAGGAGAGGGTGTCCAACTAGTACTACTGACCACTTTGAGCAAGAACACACTAGATAATTGTTTCTTGAGCATGAGAGCAGTGAGAAGCAAAATTAAAATTCTTAAAAAGTCCACACTTACTGGACCCGTTGAGACAAGAGATTCCTTTAGACTGTCAACCTGCAGCTGGTAGGTACCCACGCAGGGTCAACATATATATAGAGAAGTGTTACTTCTGTCTGGAGCCCACCTACCCCAGCCATGGCATGATGACTATTCACAATGATTGCAAGGTGTTCCGATTTTGTGAATACAAATGTCATAAAAACTTTAAAAAGAAGTGCAGTCCTCGCAAGGTCAGGTGGATTAAAACATTTCGGAAAGCAACAGGTAAAGAACTTACAGTGGATAATTCATTTGAATTTGAAAAGCGTGGAAATGAACCTATCAAAAATATGAGCAGGAGCTATGGAATATAACGTCTGATGCGATGAAGAGAGTGGAAGAGATTAAACAGAAACACCAAGCTACATTTATAATGAACAGGTTAAAGAAAAAGAAAGAATTACAGAAAGCTCAGGATATCAAAGAAGTCAAGAAAACATCCATCTTATCTGGGCACCTGTTGCAGGCAAAGGTAAGCAACTGGAAGAAAAAATGGTACAGACATTGCAAGAAGATGTGGATATGAAAGATGCATCTTTTTTTTTTTTTTGAAAGATGCATCTTAACATTTTCTCTGTCTATAAACACTTGTATATGTGTATTTGAAAACACCTTTGGAGACTTGGAATTTATTAAAGATTGATCTATCATTTACATAAGGTTGCTTATGAAAGATGATTAAAAACACCTTCATTGCTAAAAAAAAAAGAAGACTATCACCCAGAGATAAACTTTAAATCTTAAACAGAAACTATCTCTTGAGGTTACTTTTTTTGCCAAATAATAGATAGGCTCACAAAATTAAAAATTATAACTCATGAAGAAGAGCTTCTTTAAAAAATCAGACCAAATTGTAGAAGAATTATTGCAACACAAAGATGAGAAGGTAAAGAGTCAGGAAAAGTAGAGTACTGGAAGCAGTACAGCGAGAAAGAAATGAATGAGAATAAGGTAACCAGAATCACTAAATAATTTATTTAAAAAGTAACCAGAATCACTAAATGTTGTCAACCAAAGGAAAAGACAGACTGGGGACATACAGGAATGGGAGTCAGGCCAGAACACATGAAGACAGGGGGCTAGCAGCTGGAAGAACTGCAGCCTCTATGCTATGCCTAGTTTTATTGAGAATCACCAAGAAGTAAACAAAAGAAAACCACAAGGGAGTAGTAAACAAAAACAAAGGATCATGGGGACGTAAATAATAATAAAGCAAAATCTTTTGTAAAATAAGGTCTAATTCTTCTCTATTGTTTACCTTGTGCTTATTTCAGGAAGGAGGGATTGAGTAAATACAAATTAAGAATTATGTAGAGGCTTAAGGATTGCTTTAATGACTACCCCTGTAAACATTTAAGGGTTGCCTTAGTGCTACAGAATGAATTTCAGCTTGTATTAGCCTCCCCCCTATCCTGATATGTTGTTATTGTTGTTGTTAGGTGCCTTGAGTCATAGAGGACTCATAGCGACCCTATGAATGTAAGGCCTGAGCGCTGCTCATAGAGTTTCCAGAGGCAAGCCATTTTGGAAGTGGATGCAACTCCTGATTATTAAGATTAAATCTGATATTCGGCTTCCCACAACTAAATAATTTGTGTCAACTTAAAAATTCAACTCATTGCCCTTGAGTTGGAACCAATTCATAGCTGACTGTCTTGTAGGTTTTTAAAGGTTATAATTACATGGAAAGGAGATTGTCCATGTTTCTCCTCTGGAAGTAACTGATGAATTAGAAATGGTGGTTTTTGAATTGGCAGTGCAGTCCTCTACCCAGCAGGCAGCCAGAACCCATTTGTGTAGAAAGTGTTAAAAGGGAACCTAATTTGCTGTGTAAATTTCATTTTAAACATAACAAAATATTAAAAAAAATTTATAGCTTCAGCCTCAGCCTGGTCATCGTGTTAGAAAGGGACATAGCTCTTTGATTATATTTTAATAATTATGGTAGCTTTAAAATTTGTTTTGTATAGATTACCAAATAACTATTTAATAAATTGCGATAGAGAGGAAAACACAAACACCAAGATTTAACTTCTGCAGGCAAAACTTTACAGACTGATAATAGATTACCCTTAAAGGTTCTTTTTCCTTTACAATAATTGTGTTGTTGTTGTTGTTGTTATGTGCCTTCAGTTGCTTGCAACTCATAATGACCCTATCTATGTACAACAACCCTAAATTCTCCAATCACACTGTCTCCGACACACCCATCCTGATTACCCCAGTCACTGAATCAATCCACCTCATAGAGGGCCTTCCTCTCCTGCACTGTCCCTCCAC
>NW_006399786.1:8136984-8138207 GCF_000299155.1 Elephantulus edwardii
AAAAAAAAAAAGAAATACGTCAATTGGTATACCATCTATTCCTGGGGCCTTATTTTTTGCTATTTCTTTCAAAGCAGCCTGAACTTCTTCCTTCATCATCATAGGCTCTTGCTCATATATTGTTTCATTATATTCTTCTGTGTCTGCTAATTCTTTTTTATACAGAGACTCAGTATATTCTTTCCATCTTCTTTTAATACTTCCTGGGTCAACAATTGTACAAATAAATAAATATCAGCGTACCAATTTTCACCTCCTTCCACATCCATGTCTAGGTGCTGAGTTGCCTCATTTTAAAAATCCTTGTAAGAGCTGAATGTCCAACATCAAGCCCCATCTACAAACAAATACTTTCATACAGATAATGCTGTTATTTTTTTCCACTTCTAGAAGCACTTCTATTTTATTATCTATTTCTAAACTATCTGAGTAAATCTTTTATACAAATCTTATATTCAAATGTATATATGTTGTTACTGTTAGGTGCCTTGGAGTCAACTATAATTTATTGCAACACACTGTAAATCACAGATCCAAACCTTGCCCTACCCTGCACCATCCTCACTATCTCTGGAATTGAATTGTGGCAACTCGAGGAGGCCGTAATTCTCAGTTTTATGTAATTATCCACATTTTGAGATTTGATATGATTATTCTCTGTGTTATAAACCTTCATCTCTATATTAACAAGGCAAGATTAAAGGCAGTTTTGTTAATGAAGCAGGATACAACCTACAGGATTAGATTGTATTTTGAATCCATTTCTTTTGAGATACAAACAATGATAAGAGGACATATAAATAGCAACCGCAGTATCACCACGAGGAAAGAGGAGCCAGGAACAGAGCACTGTACTCCCTGCTAAGAATTTCCTGTTGGTTTTTGTGTGCCTTTGAGTTGGAACTGATTCATAGCTGAACCTCCAGCAGGTTTTCAGAGGCATTAAATTGCACTGAAGATTGCCTATTATTCTGTAGAGCCATTGGTAGATTTGAACTTCATGACTTTGGGATTGCAGTGCATGTTTTTACCACTAAGTCTCCAGAGCTTCCTGAGAACTTCATAGGCCTGTTGTTGTTGTTATGTGCAGTAGAGTCACTTGTGACTCATAGTGACCCTAAACTCCACTCTGTCCTGTGCCAATCACACCATCTCTAATACACCCATCCCAATTGCCCCAGTCACTAAATCAATCCACCTCATAGAGGGACTTCCCCGCCTGC
>NW_006399786.1:8138704-8146489 GCF_000299155.1 Elephantulus edwardii
CCATCCATCCTGATGCTGCCAATTGGCCTAGTGGTGAGAATCTTTGTCTTCTTGACATTGAGCCTCAATCCATATCAGAGGCTGCAGTCCTTGACCTTCTACAGCAAGCGCTTCAGGTCCTCCTCAATTTCAGCAAGCAGGGTTGTGTCATCTGCCTATCGCAGATTGGTGATAGATCTCCCAACCAATCTTGGCCAATCTCATAGGCCTAGGTAAAGATTAATGTGAAGAGACATAGAAATCTCCAGATAACACCATCTCTACATATGTTAAAAAGATAAGAATCTTCCACCAGAGCCAGCAGAGACCATCTCCCTTAGAGTTGGTGCCCTGGGTTCCCACTTCTGCCCTCCTATTCTGAGAGAAGACACACTGGTGTTTGTTAAAGCCATCCACTTAGGGTATTTCTGTTACAACAGCACTAGAAAACTAAGAAATATTGGGTTTGTGTTTTGGTTTTTTTTAAAAAAAATGTACTTCTGAAGCAAATTTAAAAATTGACATTACTATTCAAGCTAGCATTACTATTCAAGCTTTTATCCTTTCAGAAGCCATCAAATTTACATACTGATACACTCTTTGCCCTGCCTCTCATGCTTATGTTTACAATACACACACAAATTTCTAGCAAACATCTTGCTTCATTGAGTTATACATTTTGAAGAAAAATAATAATTGCGGTTAGTATGGTATCGACTCATGGTGGCTCCATGGGAGCAGAGTGGAACTGCTGAAAGGGGTTTGCAAGACAGTGTAACCTTTTGGAAGCAGATTGCTTCCAGGCTGCTAACCTCTCAGTTAATGCTACTCTTACCCACTCAAGCCCACTGCAAGTTCCAGTGGACTAGTCTCTGGTGGTGTAGTCTGTAGGGACTTGCCCTGCTAACACCCAGGTGGTGCCTCTCTGGAGGTTCTGAGGAAGAAATTTGGGCTATCCCCTCCTATGAGATTTACAGCTTCCAAAAGTTATTGTTGTGGACTGTTGAGTCTGAACCAATCCATAGCTGACACTCCAGTTGGTTTTCAGAGTCAGTTAATTGCATGAGAGGAGATTGCCTATCTTTCTCCTACAGAACAGCTGGTGGATTTGAAAATCATGCCTTTGGGAATGCATCACAACTTCTTACCATTAGGCCATGATACAAAAATAGTAATAATAAGGTATCACCAGTATTGTGTTTTCTGGCAACTAATGGGCCAATCTGATAATAAATACAATTTTGCCTTCTTTCCTGGGACATCTATCAAATTGTAAAAAGCTCTAGAAAGCAAAGGCAACGTTTACATAAGATCGTATTATAACATGCGCTTTTGTTTCAGAGGCCGGAGTCTAGTGTCCTATCTCATTCGTCACTTAGGCTCCTGCCCGACTCTTTAGAGGTGACTGATTCTCCACCCACAAGTCAGAAAGGAGGCTTTCCATGAGTTAAGCGTAGCATTGTGGTTAATTGTGAAATGCTAGCAGCATGACCAGAGGCTCCTCCACTTGAGCCCGATCTGCTGGCACCCACAGGCCCAAGATGTGGCTTTCAAGGGCTCAGCCCCCACTGCTTCCCCAGCCCCTTCCTGAGAATAGCCTTATTTGGCTGTCCTTTTGGCTTCCAGCATCATCACCATGACCTGGCATGTGTGTGCGTCCATGATATAAAATTAGTCCAGGCTCGGGGCGCTAGAGAATGTTCTGTTCACTGACCACAGATTTTAATGAAGCATATGATTTGAACTTGAGTTCTGCTCTATTATTTGCGCCTTCAGAATGGTTTACCTTTGTGGAACACTGTCAGCAGTCACAATTTCATGGATTTTGCATATCTCTTTTTCTTCCTTGGCTATATATCTAAAGTTGGTTTTTTTTGTTTGTTTATTTGTTTCTTTTTAGTGACCATACATACTCCAGTGACTTCCAGCCTGACTGTGGCATGCTATTCAAAATACTCTTCTTTTAAAAAAATATTTTTCTTTTTAATACAGTCTATATATTACTATTGATGTTATCATGCAGAGCTCTGATTGTCTAGTGGTACAGAGCAGAGCTGCCATCCCAAAGCCACATAGTTGAAATCCACTAGCTGCTCTGTGGGAAAAACATGGGCAATCTCTTCCTGTGCATCTGAAAAAATGCTGAAGGGTCAGCAGCTATGAGTCAGTTCTGACTCGATGGCACATAACAATAATAACATACATTACTATGTGTAATTTTTCACATTATATAGTTCTGTCTCCTTAAATACAGACAGAGTGAGCTTCCTCTTTTTTAAGCAGTGAAACAGATTCTTTAATCAAATGTTCTGCATGTCTTAAAAATTAAATTCTTCCCCCTCATCTGAATCAATATAGATGATTATAAAGTTATTGTTGTTGTTGTTGTAATGTGCCATTGAGTCAAACATAACTCATAGCGATCTTATGAACAAAAGATCTGAACCCTGTTCTATACTGCGCCATCCTCACACTTCCTGACACACAAGAACTCATTGCAGCAGTCACCATATCAATCCACCTAGTTGAAGGTCTTCCTCTCTTTCACTGACCCTCCATCCTTCTCAGCATCATGTCCCTCTCCAAGGAATAGCACCTCCTAGCAACATATCCAAAGTATATGAGCCAAAGCCTCATCATTCTTGCCTCCAAAGAGCACTCTGGCTGCAAACTCTTCAAGACATATCTCTTCATTCTCTTGGCCATCCGTGGGATGTTCAGTGCTCTTCTCCAACACCACAGCTCAAAGATAGAAATTCTTTTTCTGTCATCCTTATTCATTGTCCAGCTTTCAGAAGCATAGCTAGTATTTGGAAAGACTATGGCCTGAATCAGATGCACCTTACTTTTCAAATTGACTTCACTACTACTTGATTAAAAAAGTCCCTAACTGCAGACTTTTAAAGTGCGAATGTGTATGTTGTACAGCAGCATTGCTAGTGTGTGTTTGTTCTTCAGAGCATCTGACAGGGCTGGTGGTATTTCAGAATACACACCCTGAGAAACACTGAAACACTTTGGCCAAAAGTGTTACTGTTCTGGTATAAAGTTAGTTAAAAGAATATTGAAAACATTTTGAAGTTGTGCATATTTTCTTTGCATTCTAGGATCCACACTGGGAAAAATCTGACAGAGGTTCCAAACACCTAAACTGTCCAACAATGAGTTAGCTTTCAGTGATTGTTCAAAGAAATCCAGGGAAAGGGAAAGGTGCAGGGCCCATTTTTGAGGCAAAATACAAAGTGATTCAACAGCACTCTTCCTTGAGCAGCTGCTGGCTGAGGATGTCTGCTGATATTATTACAGTGCAATCATCATGCTGAGTATTATTTTGCTATGGCTGCTATAGGAAATAATCACAAATGTAGAGACGCAAAACAACCAATCTCTTTCATAATTCTGTAGGCCAGAAGTCACTGGAAAAAGATCAAGGTGTGGGCAAGGCCAAGCTCCTTCCTGAAGACGTGGGGAACGATCCTTTCCTTGCCTCTTCCAAATTCTTGTGGCTGCCTATATTCTTTGGCCTTTCATAGCATCTCACAAGTCTTGGCCTTCTTTTCTGTCTGCATCAAATCTTTCTCTCCCTTTCACTTATGTGACAGCATTGAGGGAGCCCTGCTCACATATTCCATAGGGAACTGTGTTGCTAACGTATAACCCGTATGTCCCCAGTGGCACAAATCTGCCAGTGGCTCATAGGGAGAAAAATGGGCAATCTCCTCCCATGACATTTACAGCCTCAGAAACCTAGGAGAGGGACAGCTGTGAGTGGGAACCTCCTCACACAGGAATGAAAGTGTGAATGTGATTGCATTTAGTCCCTGCCCAGACAACACAGGATAATGTCCCCTCCTCAACTCTAATCACATCTGTTGTTGTGTATCATCCAGTCAGAACTGACTCAGCTGACTGTGCAGCAAATTTTCAGAGAGAAGATTGCCCATCTTTCTCCTGAAGAATGAATTGTGTGTTTTTGGGTTGGCAGTGTAATTCCTTACCACTAAGCCATCAGAGCTACTTAATCAAATTTGCAAAGATCCTTTCTCCCCACTACACAGTAACATTTTCTGGCCCCAGGGAACAGGGCCTAATGCCTTTGGGAGCCACTGTTAACCACCACCTCTACCAGTTACTGTTGAATCAATTCCAGCTCACAGCGACAGTAGAACTACAACCCACAGGGGTTTCAATGGCTGCTTTTTTGCCAAATAGATCAGCTGACCTTTCTTCCAAGACACTTCTGGGAGCACTTGAACCTCTAACCTTTCATTTAGCAGCTGAGCTCATGAACTGTTTGTATCATGCTGGAAATCCACTGCTAACGTGACCCCATCTGTAGCTACATGCTGGTGACCAGCACTAAGCACTTACTCCTGCACTGCTGCACCCTCAGGGACTTCCCTTTAGGGCTGACATCCAGACTCTAAGCAGGACAAGTGCTAGCATTGCAGAAGTCATCATCCCTCTGTACATGGTTTCTGTCTTACAGAATAAGGCCTGGGCTGTTAGTTTCATTGTCAGAGGCATCACTGAGTATCCTGGACAATTTTAAGAGAAAATGGGGTAAGAATTCTTGTTGAAGAATGGAATTAAAAAGTTTGCTGTTTAGAGCTTCGAAAGTGGATATCCTGAATCTTAAAGTATCCAGGTCTAGTTCAAGACAGTAAGAGAGGCAGTAGAGATGCTGAATTATTCAATGATCAGCTATAAGAAAGTAGGTATGTAAATGTCAAATAACCTCATAATAAAAACCCACTGTAATTATGCTGGGCAGCTCTGGTGGTATAGTCCATAGGCAGATAGATGTACTGTTAACCCAAAGACCAAATGTTTCCAGTGCTTTAAATCCAGCAGGGCCTCCAAAGAGAGCAGATGAGTTATCTCCTTCCATGCAATTTACAGTCTCAGGTCTCTGATGGAGGGTCTCTAGGAGTTGGAAAAAGCTTGATTGACAGTGAGTTGGAGCTGAGTTTTGAATAGAGTGTGCAGAGGATGCCAGAGCTCAGAGTCTGCTGGATGTGGGGAATTCTGATAGGCACCCTGGTACCAGAGAAACAGGGCTGCCAGAACAGGAAGGATTAGCTGCCTGCTGAGAATCAGAAAGGGCAGGCTTTGCGTACAGAACAAGAATGCAGGTGCATTTCTAATGTCTTAAGCGGGCTGTAGTCTTTCATTAATTTACTTATTCTGTAGAAATGTATTTATCCAGCATCTAAGATTTCACAGAATTCTAACATAGAGAAGTAGTCACAGTAGCCAGGGCTTAAGGCTGGACAATATGCACATGTTGTTGTGTTGTTATGTGCCGTCGAGTCGCTTGCTCTGTCCTGTGTCAATCGCACTGTCTCTGACACTCCCATCCCGAATATGCACATAGATGTTGAAAACTAGAATTTGTCACTTACTGGCTGCAAGACAAATTATCAAAGATGTAGGTCAAGAGCTGTAAAATGAAGATAATGACAAAATCTACCTCGCAGAGTTGTTGAAAGATTCACTAGAACGAAGGCACACAGTTGGAATCCTCCAGCAGTTCTGCAAGAGCAGGATGGACAATCTCCTCTTGTGCAAAATTAACTGCCTCTGAAAATCTAATGGGGGCTCAGCTATTGGTCGGTTCCTCAATGGTACACAACAACAAGAAGTGCTTAGTCACTTGCACCCTCTTCCCCCAACTCCAACTGGCATGTCCTCAACACTTAAATTTAGTTACATAGTGTCGGAACTAACACAGAGCTGACAGTGCTGTGGGTTTTCAGAGGCTGTAAATCACACGAGAAGAGACTTGTCCTTCCTTCTGCTCCAGAGCACCTGGTAGATTTGAAGCACGTGCCTTTGGATTGGCAGCATAACTCCTTACCAGTAGGCCACAGGCTTCCCTAACACAGTAGATTTTTAGTAGAAGTTGGCTCAGAGCAACATGAAAGGGACTCATTCTTAGGTTTACGCAGCCAACGCTGTCATAGTCTAGGCTTGCTTGAGATGACGAGGTCAAGTCTAAAGTGTGCTTCGGTTAGAACAAGAGCAGAGAAAATAGGCTTCTTGGCATATTCTTTGTGAAGGAGATGGAAAGAGAAGACAGTGGGAGGTTGGGGGGGAGTGGTGTCAAGTACAATAGAAGATGATTTGTTCCTAAGCTGTTGTTATTGTTAGGTGCATTCAAGTTGAGTGCAACTCACTGTGACTCTGTGAATAACAGACCTGGGCCCTGTCCCATCCTGTGTCATCCTCATCATCTCTGACACACTTGAGCCTATTCCTGCAGTCACTGTGTCAGTCCACCTCGTGGAAGGTCTTCCTCTCTTTCGCCAAGCTTCCTAAGTTGGGAGATTCAAATTGCTAAAAGAAGGCAAGAAAAAATGAAGGCATCATGAGCCTAACCATAAGATTCCTAAGCAACAGCTCCATCTCCAGCTGTCTGCCTTGGAATCTACTCTGGACACACACAGGACGAGCTCTGAGACAGCAGCCCTCCCAGGCTGGTGGGAGGGCTTAGTCTCTTTGTCTAAGAGCCCATATCAGACAAGATGGCCACTGGTGCCAATGAGAGAAACAGCCTGGGAAATAGGAATTAATTTAGGAGAGTTTAAATTTCTTTTGTTTCCCCCTAGAAACAAAATGAAATATTTTATTCCCATTCAGTGATATTAATAATAAAGCATACTTTTTCCAAAGTATGAAAGATAATATTGGTCAATATAAACCAACGTTAATATTTCATGTCTTAAAAGATTCTTAAAGAGTATCAAGCTGAGTGAAAAGTTTGAACAGCCAAGTTAAAGCTATTTTAAGAAGTAAGGTGTTTTAAAATTTAAAATTCATTTGATAGCAACTATTCCAGAAATAGTGCTTAAAGGTGGAAAAGTTTAAAAATGCCAGCATCCCAATAAAAGCAATGTTATATAATTGTAAAAAAATCATTGTATAGCATGATGGTTCCTGTCATGTGTTAAGTAACACAGATAAAAATAAACATGAATCTTGTTCATTTAACTTCAAACATTTCATGTCAGTTGTCAAGACTGGGTTCAACTATTTCCATAAAGCAGTATTGCACCATCTTCCCTCTGCGGTCATGACAGATAGGAAGAAATTACCAAATTGTTCCCAGAGCATAACATCCAAATAACAAAAGTTCTAGAAACTATTGGTTAAACTATTTCCTGGCCTATGGTAGAGGGAAGAAAAGAAAAAAATTCCTCTGCACACAGAGTTTAGTGTAAAAAGCCCAAAGAACAATGCAGGTCAGTAAAATCATTGTTCATTTCCTTTGGAAACCATGCAAAGCCTAGAAATAAATTCCAGGAGAAGATTGAGCATGAAAAAGAAATCCAAGGGTAATTATTCTTACTGTTATAAAGCGGACTTAGCAATAACCACTCACTAACATGCCCAGGGCAGCAGAGAATTTGTAACAGATGAACGAGTAATAAAGAATTCTGGCTATTTCACTCTTACACAAAAGGTTGATTGGTTAAAACAAGGTCAGAAATTGGTATATGCTTTACATGTATTTTCCTTTTTGTGTAAGAAAGATGCAGGGCAGGAAAAAAATTCTAATAAGAAAAGAAGATATAACTTTTGAAAAACAAAAGGTAGAATGTAAACTACTGTGGTGCAGAATACATGCTGTATTTTTTCAGAGCTTAGACAATGGAGATTATTATATATATTATAATGGAGATTATGATATTATATATAGAATAATATTCAGTATTTGATATATCCAAATGCAACAACAGAAGTTGAGGCAATAAAATAAAGACATTATCAGCAAGTGTTAACATAGTGACACAAAATGAATTA
>NW_006399786.1:8147304-8149728 GCF_000299155.1 Elephantulus edwardii
CTATCCTGTGCCAATCACACTGTCACTGACACACATACCCCCATTACCCCAGTCACTGAATCAATCCACTTCATAGAGGGTCTTCCTCTCCTGCACTGTCCCTCCACCCTCCAAAGCATGACATCCTTCTCCAAGGATTGGTCCCTCCTTGCAACATGTCCAAAGTATATCAGATGAATCTTCAGAATCCTTGCCTCCAAGGAGCAGCCTGGTTTAACCCTGTCTAAGATGGACTTGTTCCTTTTCTTAGCAGTCCACGGATTATTCAATACTCTTCAACACTACAGCTCAAAGACATCAATTCTCCTTCTATCATCTCTAGTCATTGTCCAGCTCTCATATTCATAGCAAGTGATTGCACAGGCCATGGCCTGTATCAGGCTCACTTTAGGCTCCAGAGTGACACCATTGCTCTTCAGCACTTTGGAGAGGTCCCTAACAGCTGACTTTCCCATCACACTATGCCTTTTAATTTTCTGGCTGCTGGTGCCAAGAGTGTTGACTGTGGAGCCAAGCAAACTAAAGTTGTTAACAATCTCAATCTCTTCACCATCTATCCTGATGTTGCCAATTGATCTAGTGGTTAGAATCTTTGTTTTCTTGATATTGAGTCTCAATCCATATTGAAAGCTGCAGTCCTTGACTTTCTGCAGCAAGCACTTCCGGTCCTCCTCAGTTTCAGCACGCCAAGTTGTGCCATCTGCATAACGTAGATTGTTGATGAATCTTCCTCTAATCCTGATGCCACACTTCTCCCCATACATTCTTTGGAGAGGGACATCAAGTTTGGGGAGGTGAAAAGGTGGCAAAAGAGAGGAAGACCCTTAACTAGATAGTTGACACAATGACTGTGGCAATGGACTTGAGTGTATCAGAGATTGTGAGGATGGCATGAGATAGGACAGTGTTCAGATCAATTGCTTATGGGGTTGCTATGAGTCATACTTGACAGCACATAACAATAACAACCTCATACAATAGGAGAGAATCAGAAATAAAACAAGTAGGAAGCGTGTAGTTGTTTGTTGTTAGATTTTTTTTTATGCTAAAGCAAATTCTCATATAGCTCATTAAACCTATTCCAGTCTAGCTTAAACAAGTGAAAATATTACAATCAGAACGGAAATAATAAGTATTCTGGCATTATGACAAATATGACCAATGTCATGGAATTTGTATAGAAATTGTTGAGTGCGATACTTTAGTTTAACTAGTAATTAAAAAAAAATCTGCCTTCAGTTTGTTATTGTTGTTATGTGTCATCGAGTGGCCTGCAACTGATAGCGATCCTGTGTACTACAGCCCTAAACCATACTCTATCCTGTGCCAATCTTATTGTCTCTGACAAACCCACCTCTATTACCCTAGCCACTGGATCAATCCATCTCACTGAGGGTCTTCCACTCTTGCACTGTCCCTCAACCCTCCCAAGCATGTTGTCCCTCTCCAAGGACTAGTCCCTTCTTGCAACATACCCAAAGTATGTGACATGAAGCTTCAGAACCTTGCCTCCAAGGAACAGCCTGGCTTAACCCTCTCCAGGATGAACCTGTTTTGTTCTCCTAGCAGTCCATGGTACATTCAATACTCTTCTCCAGCATCACAGCTCAAAGTCATCAATTCTCCCTCTGTCATCCCTAGTCATAGTGGTTTTTATAGAGCTTTCTATATGGAGTTAAATTGGCAATAGCAGTTTGAAAGGTTAGACAGGAGATTTAGAATGTAGTGGAATTGTATTACTGGGAGGGAAAGTCAGGAAGAAGAGTGAAAAGGTTTGTGCAATCCAAAAAATGTATTCCGTGCACAGAATTACACACGAAGGAACTGTTTAATTGGGGTATATATTTCTGTGCATATTTTCAATAGCAACAACAACAACAAAATAAATATACTTTAAAAATACTCTCTTATCGCGGCTTTGTTCACAATAACAAGGAGTTGGAAACAACCTAAGTGCCCATCAATAAACAAATGGATAGAGAAGCTGTGGTATATTCACACAATGGAATACTACACTGAATTGAAAAACAAGGAACTCGTAATATTATTAAAAATAGGTTACACTGGAAGACATTATGCTGAGTGAAGTATCTCAGACACAAAAGGACAAATACTTCATGGTGCCACTGTTGTAGAACAGGACTGACCTCAGTTTTGGGGGGAAACTGAAAAAGATGGGTTCAATAAAGTATTCTACATTGAAACAGATGAGGGAGAAAACTGCTTAAAAGGGATATGTGATTAGGTATTTTTGTCATGATATGAGTCCAGAGTGAAGGTTGCGTGGTGGAGTGGATTTTGGGGGGAGGGATTGTAAAACAATGAAAGCATTTTTCTTTTACTTTTCCAAGAGGGTAGTGTCCTAGCGGGGGGTGGGGGCTAGTTGGGAGGGGAGAAAAGTGCAACAATGAATAAATGGAAATC
>NW_006399786.1:8149891-8151100 GCF_000299155.1 Elephantulus edwardii
ATGTATGTATAACAGCTATACTGTATTTCTATAACAAGTATACTATATTTCTATAACAACTATACTATATTCAAAGGATGAAAGCAGTCATGGAATTGCTCAAAAACCTCACTTTTGTGAAATAATTTCTTGATGCATAGCAGTTATCTATCAGGTTTCTAAGGCTGCAAATCTTAACCGGAAGAGAATCTATCTTTCTCCATCAAATAGATCCAAACTGCTGGACACTTGAGGCCTCTGTTGTTTTGTTAGGTGACATGAAGTCATGTATGACTGACTAAAAAAAAAAAGTATGACTGGCTCATAATGATCCCAAGGACAATGGATCTGAACCTTGTCATATCCGGTGCAGTCTTCACTGTCTCTGATTATCTCTTTATTATCTCTGGCATCTTTGCCTCAGAGGAACACTCTGTCTGTCCTTTCTCCAGGATAGATCTGTTAGTTCTTTTGGCAATCTATGGGATTATTCAGTGGTTTCGTTCCCATTGCCAAGAAAGGTGATGCAACTGAATGTGGAAATTATCAAGCAATAACACTGATATCACATGCAAGCAAAATACTGCTGAAGATCATTAAAAAATGGCTGGGACAGTACATAGATAGGGAACTGCCAGAAGTTCAAACAGGATTTATAAGAGGCCACGCCCGGGTCCAAGGATATCATTGCTGATGTCAGATAGATCCTGGCTGAAAGTAGGACTTTCAGAGGAATGTCTATTTGTGCTTTATTGACTATGCAAAGGTGTTTGACTATGTAGATCATGACAAGAATGGGAATCCTGGAGAACTTAATTGTGCTCATGCAGAACCTATACCTGGAGCAGAAGGCTGTTGTGTGAACAGAGCAGGGAAGCACTGCAAGGTTTGGAATTGGGAAGGAAGTGCACCAGGGTTGTATTCAATCTCCATACCTATTCAGTCTATATGTTTAGCAAATTATCTGAGAAGCTGGACTCCGTAAGGAGCAGATGACACAATCTTGGTTGCTGAAAGTGAGGAGGACTTGAAACACTTGTTGCAGAAGATCAAGGAATGCAGCCTTCAATATGGATTGCATCTCAATGCCAAGAAAACAAAGATTCTTGCCATCGCACCTATAGACAGCATCATGATGGATGGAGTTGTTGTTGTTGTTATGTGCCCTCCAGTCGTTTGTGACTCATAGCGAACCTATGTACAACAGCCCTAAACCCTGTTCTATCCTGT
>NW_006399786.1:8151770-8159887 GCF_000299155.1 Elephantulus edwardii
AGCAGGGTTGTGTCATCTGCATAACGCAGATTGTTAATAGATCTTCCACCAATCCTGATGCCACACTTCTCCTCATACAGCCCAACCTCTCAGACAATCTGTTCTGCATACAGGTTGAAAAGGTATGGAGATAGGACACATCCCTGGCATACACCCTTGCCAGTTTTGAACCATGCGGTGTTACCCTGCTCTGTTCTGACGACTGCCTCTTGGTCCAAGTACAGGTTTCGCATTAGCGCGATTAAATGTTTGGGGATTCCCATTCTTCTCAGAGTCAGCCACAGTTTTTTATGATCCACACAGTCAAACACCTTTGCATAATCAATGAAACACACATAGACATTCTTCTGGTATTTTGTGCTTTCAGCTAAGATCCATCTAATATCAGCTACAATATGCCTAGTACCACAACCCCTTCTAAACCCAGCCTGGATGAGAGGAGATTGAAAACTGTCAACAGCTTGATCTTGCTTGGATCCACAATTAACACCCTTGGTACCAGCAGTCAGGAAATAAAGAGACACATTACATTGGGAACAGCTGCAGTTAGGGACCTTTCCAAATTACCAAGGAGTAGTGGTATCAGTTTGAAGACTAAGTTGTGTCTGATTCAGGCCATAGTCTTTCTGATTACTAGCTATGCATCTGAGAAGCATACAATGAATAAGGATGAATAAGCAAAAAAATTGATACCTTTGAGTTGTGGTGTTGGAGAAGAGCACCAAACATCCCATGGATGGCCAAGAGAATGAACAGATATGTCTAGAAGAGGATGTAGCCAGAGTGCTCTTTGGAGCAATAATGATGAAGCTTTGCCTCACATACTTTGGACATGTTGCTAGGAGGTGCTGTTCCTTGGAGAGGGACATGATGCTGGGAAAGGTGGAGGGTTTGCAAAGGAGAGGAATTCCCTCAACTAGGTGGATTGATATGGTGACTGCTGCATTGGGCTCTTGTGTGTCAGGAAGTGTGAGGATGATGCAAGATAAAACAGGGTTCAGATCTTTTGTTCATAGGGTTGCCATGAGCCTTACTCTATTCAACGGCACCTAACAACAACTACAACTCTTTTTCAACACCACAGCTCAAAGTCATCAATTATTCTTCTAGCATCTTTTTTGTTGTTGTCCAGCTCTCAGATATATAGCAAGTGATTGAAAAGACTATGTCTTGAATCAAGTGCACCATAGTCTTCTAACTGGAATATTTTCTCCTTAATAATTTGGAAAGTGTACTGATTGCACACTTTCCCAGTGCAATACATCTCCTGATATCCTGATTGCTGATACCAAGGGTGTGGATTGTGAATCCAAATAAAATGAAGCCACTGAGAGTTTTAATCTTTTCTCTGTCTATAGTGATGGTGCCTAGCAGTCCAGTGATAAAAATTTTTGTCTTCCTAAAAAAATAAATTAAAAATGTCTTCCTGATGGTGACATATTTCAACTAACAGGTGCAACTCAAGACAACTCACCAGTCTATGCTATAAAACTTAGAGGACAGATACCTGGATGACTAACTGAAAGAGATCCATATTTGTTCCCATACCCAAGTAAAGTGATCCAACAGAATGTGGAAATTATAGAAAAATATCACATGTAAGGAAAATATAGTTAATGATCAAAAAACAGCTGAAACATTGCAATGATATGAAAGTGCCAGAAGTTCAAGCTAGGTTTAGAAGAGGCCAGTGTCATCAGAGGTATCATTGTTGATGTTAGATGGGTCATGGCTAGAAGCAGAGAATACCAGCAAAATGTTTCTCTCTGTTTTATTGCCTATACAAAGGCGTTTGGTGACATGAATTATAAAAAATTATGTTTGTGACCCACACAGTGAGTGGACTGCCAAAAGAATGAGCAGATATATCTTGTAGAAAGTGCAGACAGAGTGCTGACGGCGGGAAAAGACGACAAGGCTCCGTCTCGCATACATTGGGCATGTTATTAGGAGAGGCTATTCTTTGGAGAGGGTCATCATGCTTGGAAGGCTGACAAAAAAAGGAAGAGCCTCCACCAGATGGACTTACACTGTGACTGCAGCAATAGGCTCGAGCATGTCAGAAATAATGAGGATGGTACAGGCTAGGACAGAGCTCAGATTTGTTCATTGGTTCACTATGAGTCATGCTTGACTCCATGGTACCTACCAACAACAACAATAACAACAACAACATTGACTTATCAAGGTTGCCTAGTCTGTAGAGTTGCACTGCTAACCCAAAGTCCTGCCTCTCTTAGAGGTTTGAATCGTCAGCTGCTCTTAGGATGAAAGATGGACAATTTCCTCCTGTATGATTTACAGAAGCACATCTTTTAGTTAGCAGTTTAGTCACTTTAGAGAGCCAAGGACTCCCAAAAGAACAAGCAGATATGTCTTGGAGAAGATACAGAGAGCGTGCTCCTTGGAAGAACCATGATTAAGCTTGGTCTCACATACTTTGGGCATGATGCTAGGAGAGGCTATTCTTTGGAGAAGGACATCATACTTGGAAAGGTGGGAAGGGACAGTAAAGAAGAGAAAGACCCTCAACCAGATGGAATGACCGCAGGAATGGGCTTAAGTATGTCAGAGATTGTGAGGATGGTACAGGATAGACAAGGGCCAGATCTGTTGTTCATAAGGTCACCCTCTCCAACTTCTAACAACCACTATCACCACTGATGCTCAGCCAGGGCTCCTTGTCTGTAGTATTATTGTTAATCATAGAGTCAGAACCAATTCAGAGCTGACCCTCCTGTGGATTTTCAGAAGCAGTAAATTGCACAGGAGGGCATTGCACATCCTTCTCCTATGGAGAAACTGGTTTGCAACACAGTTTCTTAACCCTAGGCCAGTTTTACTGAATTAAGTCCATTTTATTTATCAGTTGCAGAGAAAGGGACTTAGGGGGAATCACTATTCTAGGGTGAGTAACAACCAAGAGTAATAAGGGGTAAAAACACAGTTGTACCATTCTGAGAGGCAAAGAACCTTCATTATCTTAAGGAAAAGTACTCTGAGAGGAGGAGAGTAATTCTCAGCAGCTGATGGCAAGAAACCGGCCCTCCTGGAGCATGTACAAGGAGCTAAGGCTAATTCAAGCACCAGTAAACCAGGAACTTCCTGTACCTTTAGTTTAATATCTCACAACCTAAACAAAAGTAAATACTGAAAATCAGTCTCCTGGCTCTAATGCTTTAGTCCTATGAATACAAGTTCTAAGTAGATATCTTGGTTGGTTGGTTTTCTTGGTTTGTTTGGTTTTTTTAAAAATCATTGTAACACATATCTTAGTAGAGATATGTCTCATGATACTTTGTCAATCAAATATATAATATAAATAGCATCTGGAACAAGCATTGCTCATTTTTCGTAACAAGGAGTATTAGTTAAGACTCCCTTTTGTACTGGAGGCCTTTTTCAAGCCACAACACTTCTCTCTTCCAGGCAAATCTTGTCCTTAAAAAAAATAAAATAACGCTTTTGACAAGAACTACAAAATTAGCCCCAGATTCTTGGTAACACTTATGCTTGCCTAAGAATTTTTTTCCTTAGGAGTTGGGGGTGGCCATCCATTAACTATGTCAGGCCACTAGAGAAACACTCATTTATTAATTCAGGAGTGGAAAGTCTTTCTTTTCTCTATCCAACAACAGTAACAACAACAATAAATTAAGGGTTACATAAATATGTAATTCAATATAGGATTCATAAAGAGAAATAGAAAATGTTCCATTTTCTATTGCTTTAGGACAATAAATATTTAATAAATACATCAAGTAAAAAATACTTTTGTTCTTTCTCTTGGCAGTGAGGATGGCAGAGGATAAGAAGAATGAGGAAAGGAATAGGTCTGGGAGTGAGCAGTTCAGAACCAAAGAATTCAAAACAGCAGAACCCCCAAAGTGTCCAGCTTTAGAGGTTGACTACATGCAGAAGAGAGAAGAAAAAGGATGGAGGAGAGGTTTCAAACCTCAGTAGATGATGGTGTAGCTAACTCAGATTAAAACACCAGGAGAAGAATAAGGCATAAGAGAAGGGGGATTGCTGGGCTCTGTTTTGAACATAAATGTGTTTGAGGGACCTGCAGGATAACCCAGTGGAAGATTCCATTCAAGAGCTGGAAATAACAATGCTGGAAGGTAGGGCCTGAAATTTGGATGTCGCCAGCTTGGCAACAGAAACTAAAGCTAAGAGTGAAAGACAGGAATTTGCTAGGTGAAGAATTAAGACATAGGAGTCAAGGGAGAAAGCCTTTTAAAAACACAACTTTAGTGAAGCAAAGTGATTTCATATGCTCCATTACTCGGCAGTATCTTTGTTTGACATCTTATGATACATTGATTTGAGAGTCTATTTCTAACTTGATTTAGAACTCTCCGGATCTCACAAAAATGCACAGAATCAAATAGAAGTGCATCATTGGCTGCACTTGTGATAAAAACATACTCCTTTTTAATCCTATCTATCAATTATGCAAAAGTTTTTGTTGAACTTTCATTGGTCATTTTTTTTTCTTTCCCAATATCCAGCCATTGTTCTTGCAAACTAATTGGAAGGAACTGTGTTTTTATAATTTCAACAATGACGTACACTAAAATTCTTCATCTGGATAGTTTTTAAATTGGCTCAAAAAAAAAGGATATTTCCAAGATTTATAGGTGCACAGATGTGAACATTTTAATAGGCTTCATGTTACAGTGATTAGTGTCAAAATCACTTCTTGATGGAAACATTGCCAAACTTCTGTCTTCAAAATGCTCTCTCCACAATACAATGTTCTTTTGAAAAATAATTAATTTCTCACTAACTATCTGGTTTCATTTCACATCAGATTAAATGAGTTATCACTCATACTTTGCCTGAAAAGAAGAGCTCTTGCCTGAGGGTCAGGACCGCTTTTTCACATTCTCTTAGCTTTAATCCTTTCTATAATCTTCAAGCTGTAGCTTTTATACCCATTTGCCTAGTCTGTGAGGGTCAATTTATATAAAGCTAAGTGGCTTACTGGTAAGGAATTGTGCTGCCAATGTGAAGGTACATAGCTCGAATCCACCAGCTGCTCTATGGTGAAAAGATGAATAATCTCCTTCCACATGACATACTGTCTCTGAAAATCCACTGAAGAGTCCATTTTAGGTCCTTTCTGATAAGACGGTACATACCACCACCACCACCACAAGCGTTATCTGGGTGCTCTGAGGACTTAGTTCATTGGACGCTGAGTTGTTCACCCAAAAGCAGCATGCACTTTTCTGTTGGCTTCTATTTACCAGCTGCTCAGAAGGACAAGGATAGGCAATCTCCTCCCACGTGACTTACTAATCCTCTGAAAACCCACTGGAGGGTCAACTATGAGTCCGTTCTGACTGGAAGCCAATAAGATGTTGTTGTTATCTCTAACTCCATATAAGCTGCAGTTTGTGGGACTCTACTGGAAGTTAGTGAATGAAAGTGACCACAAGAGCCAACTTTCTCCCTTACACAAGTCCCAATCATATTCCAGGATGCGTCACACACCTGACATGATGCATGTGGAGTGGGACACCAAAAAACTTTATAGTAGATCCAAAATATCAAGGAAGTATAATTTCCTTCTCATTTTTATATTTTAAAAAGATAAATAATATTTCTATTCTTTTCTTCCTATGCTCCAGTGGTTTTAGTTTTTGTCCACAACCCTAGACATGTGTCCCTACTTAGGAGACAACTGCTTCCGAGGTGTTGTAGGCATTAGTTACCACCAACTCAGTCTTCGATGCATGAAGATCCCATGTTCACCAAAGCAAAACGCTGCCCAAGCCATTGCCATCACCAAAATTGCTTGCAGATCAGATGATATGATCCATAGGCTTTTCACTGACAGATTTTCAAATGTAGATTCTGGAAAGACAGGGTGATGATGGGCAGGGTCCAATGATGATTAATTTTATAAAACATAATGCATGGGAATGGTTGTATGAAACATAGTGTATATGAACTTTGTAAGCAAATCAATATAAACTGTTTTTAATAGTAGATCACCAAGCCTTTCTTCCTACTCTTAGCCTGGAAGCTTTGCTAAAATCGGTCTAGCACTATCACAACAAACTCAACAAGACTTATTGAGCAATAACTTACATGCAATAGAATTTAATTTTTAAACTTCTTTTATGCATTTACTTTTAAATGCAAATAGTCCTGATCATTTTACCACTGTTTTGTGTAACCACCATCACAATCATAATATAGTCAATTTCCTTTACTCCCTAACTTACCTGTGACCTTTGTAGTCAACTTTCTCCTCTATCCACAATTCCTAGGGAACTCTGGTGGTCTAGTGCCAAGAAGTTGGGCTGCATTCCTGAATGTACATGGTTCAAATCCACCAGCTGTTCTGCAGGAGAAAGATGGGCAATCTCTTCCATTCTATTAACTGCCTCTGAAATCGTGGGTTCCAACTCAATGGTACACAATAACAACAACAACAATCTACAGTCCTTAGTAACTACTGATATTATGGTGGTTATCTTTAGAGAAAGAAATGAATACAACACACAATTTATAATTTTAACAACTTGAAAGTATATATTCAGTGACTTTTGGTATATTCATAATGGTGTGCAGTCATCACCACTATTTAATTGTAGGATATTTTCATTATCGTGTGAAGGAACCCTATGCCCTTAAGCAATTTAGAAATATTTATCACAAAATCCTATGAAACAGGAAGATCTTCAAGCTCCAGAGATTGTGATTCAGTAAGTATGAGAGGGATGCAGAATCTGCCCCTCAGGTACACTTTAGCAGGTAATCTCCAAACTACATTTTAAGAAAGTCTCTTAAAGATAGTCATTTCAGTAAAACAGAACACAATCTAATTTAAGGAGAGACACGTGGATAGTAATTGGACTGCTTCTTAAAACATGTAACCTAGATGCCCCTGGGATTTCATCACCTCTTCAATGACTTGAAGTTTTATTTTTTTTAGTCTCACTGCTTATTTGGGACTCCTAGCCCAATGATAAAGAGCCTTCAGCTATTTCTGAGTGTCTGCAAAAGATACATTGCATCTTCTAAGAGTAAAGTCACTTAGTGACACCTCCTAGGGTCACAGCGCAGTACAGAGAATGTAAAAAATCTATGGCAAGGGTGATGTCTTTACACATCCCTATCTTTCACTGTGTTGCCTGGAAGTATGTTCTGAGGTAGAAAATTTCTTCGGGCAGTATTCTCAGGAATCAAATCACATGTGTAAGAAAGAAGGGAAGACTGAATTAAGCAGCAGAATAATACAAGACCTTGGACAGTCCTATAGCCAAATCGCGGAGTAGGACAGTTTTCCAATTATTGTCCCACTGTTGCTGTTGTTGTATGCCATTGAGTCACCTGCAACTCATAGCAACCCTATGTACACTAGCTCTGATCTCTGCCTTAGCCTGAGCCAATTTTTACTGTCTCTGACACACCTACCCTCATTATCCCAGCTACTGAAATAAATCCATCTCATCTAGGATCTTCCTTTCCTGTGATGTCTCTTCACCTTTTAAAGCATGATGTCTATCTCTAAGGACTTGTCCCTCTTGGCAACATGCCCAAAGTAGGTCATATGGAGCTTCAAAATCCTTCCCTCCAAGAAGCAGCTTCGTTTTACCCTCTCCAGGACAAAACCATTTTTTTTCTTTTAGTAGTACATGATATGTTCAATACCCCTCTTTAGCACCAAACTAAAAGACATTGATTCTTCTTCTATCATCCTTAGTCACTGTCCAGCTCTCTGATACATAGCAAGTGATGACAAAGACTATGGCTTGGATTAGGTGCACCTTCATCTCTAGCCTAACATCATTGCTCTTTAGCACTCCAGAGAAGTCTTTAACAGTAGATTTTCACAATGAAATTTATCTTTTGATTTCCTGACTGTTGTGCCAAGAGCAATGAATGTGGAACCAAGCAAGCTGAAATTGTTAATCTCAATCTCTTCTGACTGTCATGATGCTGCCAGTTGGCCGAGGGGGAAGAATCTGTTTCACTCAGGAATTATTATTTCAATACTTGTCTGCAAGCGTTCCTGAGATGTTGTCTTGGCTGAAAAATTACATCTTGTTTTCAACCTGAAAGAATATATAGAACTGCAACCCTCATTGCATACTCCT
>NW_006399786.1:8160138-8166372 GCF_000299155.1 Elephantulus edwardii
TTTTGTTAGTCACTGTGCAAAAGCTTTCAAAGACTGTTTTTTTTAAAGATGTGGTCATTCATTAACAAATATTATGTAGTTCTTGTGAGGTACCAGTCACTGTAATTAGGCTATAATATTCAACAAACAACCCCAAAATACATAGTTCCTACCCTCAGAGGTTTCATATTAAGTGAGGGGGCAGGGGAAACCTAACAGGTGTTAATTAAACAGAGTCACAAAAACAAATTAAAAATTACCATGCTAAGTTATCTTTTTAGTACTGTAAGACACTCAGTCTTGTGTTATTATTGGTGTTATGTGCTGTTGAGTCAATTGTAACTCATAGAGACCCTATTACAACTCTGAACCCTATTCTATCTAGTGTCAATTTCATAGTCTCTGACACACCTACTTCCATCACCCCAGTCACTGAGTCAATCCATCTCATCCAGGGTCTTCCTCTCTTGCACAGTCCTTCTACCCTTCCAAGGACTGGTCCCTTCTTGAAACATGCCCAAAATACCTTAGATGGAACTTCAGAATCCTTGCCTCCAAGGAGCAAATTGGTTTCATCCTCTCCAGGCAGACCTGTTTGTTCTCCTAGCAGTCCATGTTCAGTACTCTTCTCCAGAACCATAATTCAAAGACATCAATTTTTATGACATCCTTGATTATCTAGCTCTCTGATGCATAGCCAGTAATTGCAAAGACCTGGATCAGGCACACCTTCATCTCTAAACTGACATCATTGCTCTTAAGAACCCTGGAGAGGTCCCAGACAGTAGATTTTCCCAGTGTAATTCATCTTTTTTATTTCCTCGCTGCTGGGATCAAGAGTGTTGTTTATGGAGCCAGACAAGCTGAAGCTGTTAACAATCTCTGTCTCTTCTCTATTTACCATGATGCTGCCAGTTGGCCAACTGGCGAGAATTTTTGTTTTCTTGATGTTAAGCTCCAATCCACATTGAAGGCTGCAGTCCCTGACCTTCTGCAGCAAATGCTTCAGGTCCACCTCAGTTTTGGCAAGCCAGGTTGTGTTATCAGCATAATGCAGGTTGTTGATAAGTCTTCCTCCCATCCTGATGCCACATTGCTCCTCATAAAGCCCAGCCTCCTGAATGATCGATCTGCTTCACATATAGATTGAAAAAGTATGGAGATTGGACACACCCCTGGTGTATACTTTTCCTGATTTTCAACCATGCAATATTACTTTTCTCTGTTCTGATGGCTGCTTCCTGCTCCAAATATAGGTTTTGCATAAGCGCAATCAAGTGTTCTGGGATTCCCATTCTCCTCAAAGTTGGTCATGGTTCATTGTGATCAACACAGTCAAATTCCTTTGCATAGTCAATGAAACACAGGTAAACATTTCTCTGCTACTCTCTGTTTTCAGCTAACATTGTGTATAATGTCCCTAGCACCATGGTCTCTTCTAAACCACACTTGGAAGTTCTCTGATGGTGTATATGAAATACTCTAACATTAATAAATATGTAAAGATAAAGAAAAGATCTTTCAATAAAAGATGGAGACAGTGAGTGAAAAAAAATGGAAATTTGATAACTCCAAAGGGGTGATGTGATTAAAAAAAAAAGCCCAACGTGTATGCTGAGCAAATTATCTGGGAAACATGGCTGTTAAGAAGAATGTGATATCAGGAATGGAGAAGACTCATCGAGAACCTTCATTATGAGGATGACACAATCTTGCTTGCTGAAAGTGAGGAGGACTTGAAACACTTGCTATAGAAGATCAAAGAATACCTCTTCCAATATAGATTGCATCTCAATAATTAGAAAATTAACATTCTTACCACTGGACTGATAAGCAACATCGTGATAGATGGAGAAAAGATTGAAATGATCAATAACTTCATCTTTCTTGGACCCACAGTCAACACCCTTTGTACTAGCAATCAGGAGATGTATTGCAATGGGAAAGTCTGGGGTCAATAATTTAGACAGCATTGTTCCAAATTATTGAGGATTAATGATGTCAGTTTGAAGACTAAGATGGCCTGATTCAAGCCAGGTTTTTCAATTATTTATTACACATCTGCTCTTTAGTAGATGCTTCCAAAGTACTGAAGAGAAATGGTGTCACTCTGGAGACTAATGTGCCCCTGATACGGGCCATGGTATTTGCAATCACTTGCTATGCATCAGAGAACTGGACAATGACTAGGAATGATAGAAGGAGAATTGATGCCTTTGAACTGTGGTGCTGGACAAGAGCATTGAATATACCATTGACTGCTAAGAAAATGAACAGATTCATCCTAGACTGGGTTAAACCAGGTTGCTCCTTGGAGGCAAGGATTCTGAAGCTTTGCCTGACATACTTTGGACATGTTGCAAGGAGGAACCAGTCCTTGGAGAGGGACATCATGCTTGGCAGGGTGGAGCGCAGGAGAGGAAGACCCTCTATGAGGTGGATTGATTCAGTGACTGGGTTAATCGGGGTAGGTGAGTTGGAGACAGTGAGATTGGCACAGGACAGAGCAGGGTTTAGGGCTGTTGTACACAGGGTCACTATGAGTCACAAGTGACTCGATGGCACATAACAACAACAAACAACAACTACACATCTGAGAGCTGGACAATGAATAAGGATGGCAAAGAAGAATAGATGCCTTTGAACTGTGATGTTGGAGAAGAGTACTAAATAGTCCACAGACTGGGAAAGGATTGAAAAGAATGTCTTGGAGAAGGTGCAGGTAGAGTGCTCCTTGGAGGCAAGGATGCTAAAGCTTTGTCTCACATACTGTGGGCATATTGCTAAGAAAGGCTGTTTTTGAAAGAAGATCATGCTTGGATAAGTGGAGGTTTGGTGAAGGAGAGATGTTAAATTAGATGGATTGATACAGTGACTGGTACAATGGGCTGACATGTATCAGAAATTGTGAGGATGGCACAGGATAGGCCAGGTCTTTAGGCCTGAGACAAGGTTCAGGTATATTGTTCATAGGGTCACTATGGGTTGTGCTTGAGTCTATGGCACCTATCAACAACAGGAACATGCAGTTACATTGTCAATATGACCACATTATATTTATCTCAATTTAATGTTATAAAACAAAATGGAAAAAAAAAAACAGCATATGAGTGGTTGAATAGGGAGTTCTGCTGACCTAGTGGTAAGAAACGGCACTACAATCCAAAAGGGGTGGGTTTGAATCCACCAAGTGCTCCTTAGGAGAAGGATGGGCATTCTCCTCCTATGCGATTAATTGCCTCTGAAAAAGCGCCAGAAAGTCAGCTATAGGTTGGTTCCAACTCAATGGTACACAACGACTTGAATGGTTAAATGAAAAATTAATTTGCTTTGTAAACTTTTACTCAAATCACAATAAAAAGAAAAAAATGAAAATATAAGGGATGATATAAAAACCTCTAAAATAAAAGACCAGATGGGAATTATTTTATTGAAAAACACAAATTCTGAAATTTAAAATTTGTTGAACAGGATTACCAGCAGGATGAACACAACAGATGAACAGATCAGTGGCAAGTATAAATAGATAAATATCAGCAAATCTCTAACAATATAAAGTTAAATAAATTTATACCTAGGATCACTGATTGGTCAAACTACTAAAAATAAAAATAAAGAAATATATTTTTAAAGCAATCAAAAGAAAAGACCACTCATACACACAAACATATACTTTCTAGAACAATGTTAAGAACAGGAAATTTCTGTTAAGAAGTAATAGAGGCCAGAAAAGAGTGGGATGACACCTTTCAAGTATAAAAGAAAAAGAAAGCAAACTTTAAAATTCTAAATCCTATATCTTTCAGTTTGAAGAAGAGATGTAAAACATTTTCAGATACATAAAAACTGCAAAGTTTATTGCCAGCAGATTTGTACTATAAAAAAATGCTAAATGAAGTTCTTGAGGCTGAAGGGAAGGAAATATTGCCAGATGGAAAATTAGATCTACAGGATGGAATGGAACATACTGAAAATGGTAAACATATGGGTAAATATAAGTGGTTATTTTTATTTCTTTCTTAAATTCTTTAAGCAAAAGAAAATGGTGCTGGATTTTATATTGGCAACATAGCACCCCAGTTCCATTAGAAGCTATATTTCCTGGAGAACGCTCTCCTGTAAGGTTCCATGTAAAGATGCACAAGATAAGAATTTTCCTGAGATCCGAAAGATGTAAGTAAAGCAGATGATTACACTTGGAAGGCTAGGGTGGCCAGACAGATACAGAGATGACTAGTAAATTCTAGTTTATACTTACTCTCATACTCTGTATCTAGCTTACTTCCCAGTTATCAGTCTTCATGACCAATCCTAACATCAAGCACTTGACTATTGTGTCACAGAGGCAGCAGCTGCCATAATCCTTTCTGAAAAATTTCTCTCTGGTCTCACTTTGCAAAGTGGCTGCAAATGCATGGCTTTCCAGATTTTTCTGGAAGCTCCATCTTGTCCATCTACAGTGAAAGAGAGGAAGACCTTCAACTAGATGAATTGGCACAGTGTCTACTACAATGGGCTTGAGTGTAACATGGAGGAAAGGGCAACATTCAAGAACTGTTATAGAGTCACCATGAGTTGTTGTCAACCTGAAGCACCTAACAACAACAAATGAAATTCTATAGTATAGAGAACTTAATCATATAGAAGTAGAACTTACAGGAATATGGAAAGTAGCAAATTAAATATCTGGTGGTTGGGAAAGTTTGGAGGATCAGCAAAACTAGTTCTATGTCTGTCTAAATCACTGGTGAGGGGTGTTGGGTAAGAGTTGCCCTGTTCATTATAGATTGTCCATCAGCATTCTTAGTCTCTACCCACTAGATGTCAATAGTATCCATCCACTACCGTGAAAAGAGCCCTGGTAGTGGATTACTTAAGTTTTCCCTACCAACCAAAATGTCAGTGGTTTAAACCTACCAGCTTCTCTGAGGGCAAAAATGTGTAGTTGTCTACCTCCCTAAAGATCACAACCTTAAATTTCTCTGTTTACCCTGTCTTAGGATAGATACCCTTATGGAACAAAATACATATTATTGTTGATATCAGATAGATCTTGGCTGAAAGCAGAGAATACCAAGAACGTATTTACTTACGTTTTATTGTCTATGAAAAGGCATTCAACTGTGTTGTTGTTGATGTGCTGTCAAGTTGAGTGTGACTTATAGTGAGTGACCTCCATGAACAAAAGATCTGAACCCTATTCTATCTTGCCATGCTCACACTTCTTGACACACAAGAGCTCATTGCAGCAGTCACCTTATCTATCCACCTAGTTGAGGGTCTTCCTCTCCTTCACCGACCCTTACCCCTTTCCAGCATCATGTTCCTCTGCAAGCAATAGCACCTTCTACCACCATGCCCAAAGTATGTGAGGCAAAGCTTCATCATTCTGGCCTCCAAAGAGCACTCTGGCTGCACCCTCTCCAAGACATATCTGTTCGTTTTACTGGCCATCCACGGGATGTACAGTGCTCTTCTCCAACACCACAGCTCAAAGGCGTCAATTCTTTTTATGTCATCCTTATTCTTTGTCCAGCTGTCAAATGCAGATCAGATGCATCTTAGTCTTCAAACTAACATCACTTCTCAATAACTTGGAAGGGTCTCTAACTGAAGATCTTTCCCCATGCAATGCATCTCCTTATTTCCTTCAGTATGGGTTACAGCTCAACATCACGAAAACCAAAATTGGTACTAAGGGTATTAATTGTGGATCCAGGTAAGATCAAGCTGATGACAGTATCAATCTCCTCTCCATCCATCTTGATGCTGTCTATCAGTCCAATGGTAAGAATCTTTGTTTTTTTGACATTGAGATGCAATCCATATAGAAGGCTGCATTCCTTAATCTTCTGCAACAAGTGCTTCAAGTCCTCCTCATTTTCAGCAAGCAAGGTTGTGTCATCGGCACAACACAGGTTATTGATGAGTTTCCCTCCAATCTCGATGCCACATTCCTCCTCATAGAGCCCATCTTCTCGGATAATTTGTTCAGCATACTGATTGAAGAGGTATATATAGAGAGGTTGTTGTTGTTGTTGTTGTTATGTGCCGTCAAGTCGCTTGTGACATAGGGATTCATAGCAACCCTATGTACAACAGCCTTAAACTCTGCTCTGTCCTGTGCCAATCGCACTGTCTCTGACACTCCCATCCCCATTATCCCAGTCACTGAATCAATCCACCTCATAGAGGTCCTTCCCCTCCTGCGCTGTCCCTCCACCCTCCCAAGCATGATGTCCTTCTCCAAGGACC
>NW_006399786.1:8167760-8168410 GCF_000299155.1 Elephantulus edwardii
ATATAGAGAGTACACACATTTTTATTCAACTCTGTAGACAGTAACAAATTATGAATAACATTGAAAAGAATTGGAATTCCAGAACATTTACTTTCCCTCAGGCAGAAATTTCACAACAACGAAGAAGCAGGCATTGAAACAGAGCAAAAGGATGATTTAAAATAAGGAATTATGTGTTATATAGTTTCATCAGAACTATCAATCTGTATAGTGAATAACTAATTTAAGAAGCTGAAAGAAGACTGTGGCATCTGTATTGGAGGAAGATTCATCACTCATCATCAACTGACATTATGCAGAACTCACAACTTTGTTTATAGAAGGTGAAGTAGACTTGAAGCACTTATTGCGGAAGATCGAGGACTATAGCCTTCAATATGGGTTGCAGCTCAACATCACGAAAACCAAAATTTTCACAACTGGACCAATAAGGAACATGATAAAGATTAAAGTTGTCATTGATTTTACTCTATCCCCAATCAATATTTGTAGTAGTAGCAGTCAAAAAATGAAAAGATATATTGGAAAAAAATCTACTATCAAGGACTTCTTTATAGTGTTTAAGAACAGATACAAATTTAAAATTTAAAGTTTGCCTGACCCAATTTCAATTGCTTCATATGCATGTGGAAGTAAGACAGTGAATAAGG
>NW_006399786.1:8168760-8181446 GCF_000299155.1 Elephantulus edwardii
CAGGGTTCAGAGCTGTTGTACATGGGGTCACTATGAGTCACAGGCAACTTGACAACACAGAACAACAACAATAGATGGCAAAACTCTCTCTCATTTACTGTAGGCATATTGCAAGAAGGGGCTAGGCCTTGGAGACGATGTCATGCTTGCAAAGGTAGAGGGTCAATAGAAGAGACTTCAACAAGATAGGTTGTAACAATGAGCACAAATATGTCAGAAGCTGGCACAGGATAGGACAGGTTTCAGAGCTATTGTTCACAGAGTTGTTATGAGTCATAGTCTACTAGAGGTCACCTACTGTAACAAGTCTTGAAAAGATACATCAAGCTTGTAGAAGAAGTAGAGAGTCAGAGAAAGAGAGGAAGGCTTCAAAGAGATAGTTTAACACGGTGACTGCAATAATGGGCTTGAATATGACAGAGACTGTGAAGAAGGTGCAGGAAATAACAAGGTTTCAATTTGTGGTTCGTAGGATTGGCATGAGTGAGAGTCGAGTCAATGCCACCTAACTTAGCACAAGGTCTTTGAGTTGGAATTAAACTGATGGCACACAATAACAATAACAAACATATTGTGACAAAGTCTTCAGACACTGTAACATGCCCTTTGGGGTAAAAATCTTTCCTTTTTTTTTTTTAAATTCTTGATTTAATGGTTTTGCTTCTACAGTTTCAACCATGATACATATGCTAATGATCCTCATGTTTGCAGCTCAGCCTACACCTTCTCCTGAACTCTAGATCCATATAATAAACAGCTCACTAGAACTTTCCAGATTGACTAAGCAGTATGAGGGCCAGATTGGTCCAGGGTGATATTTACATTCCATCTGCACATATTCTGTTCAGACTTCCATTCAAGGTATCCGTTTTTAAGTAAAAGGGGCACAGACTGTTCTCAAATTCTTGGGTATAGAGAAGTTTCTCCAAAGGGAGGAAAAATGAAGAAGGGAATTTTCTTTCTTTCTTCATTTTTTTTTAATTTGGGGCCCTCTTTCCTGAGAGTAATAAGTGTTAGAAGCTAAGCAGGCATATTAATTCTTTTAGGACCTTAGGGAAATCTACGAATTCAGGAACAACCTGCTCAATTATCTGACATTGGTCAGAGAATAGGTCATCCTAAATTTGTAAATTTAAATGTGTCAAGGAGAATTCCTTATTTCTGTACGGGGCTAGAGGTGACGTTTTCCTCTATCATTTTATTATCTTCTATACTACAGAACAAATGTGTACTTACAGTAGTAATAATATGATAGAAACAGATAAGACAGAAATGTTACGTTTTCATAAATTCACCACTTAGGAATAACATTTCATGTGAATCCATATTTTTTTAACCATTATATTTATTTAATGATAAAACCAAATAAATTCCATGATAACAAAAACCACTCTAATGAAAAGATTTTCTCTCCAAATTTGTATTCTAAGGTTTAGCATAAAAACTTCTCTCCCAATCCTCAGGTTCAGTGGTAACAATGAAGAACAGATGAGAAGCTTGCTTTACATTGTACTGTCCTCACAATGTCCGATGTCCGCCATGCTCAAGTTCATTCCTGCAGTCACTGTGTCAATCATTTTACTGAAAGTCATCCTTTCTTTTGATGATCCTCTCTATCTTCTCAGTATGATAGCTTTTTTCCAAGGAGTGTCACTTTCTTATATATATATATATTCATTTGAATAAGCCACTAATTTCTTTTTAAAGGAGAATATATTCAATAAAGAAGTGAATTTGCTTCCCATCCCCAAATGTGTATATTTTAAAAAGGTATCTTTAATGTCAGAAAGGTTTTGTGTTTTGTGGTTTTCTTAATAAGTTTTTTATTTTATATTGGTTTGCATACAAAATGAATACAGTGTGTTTCACACTTTCCTTCATCCACAATATGTTTCATACAATCATTCCCACACATTGTTGTTGTTATGTGCCATCCAGTCACCTGAAACTCATAGCGACCCTATGTACAACAGCTTTGAAGCCTGCCTTGTCCTGACCCAGTCTCATTGACTCCGATACACCTACCGTTATTGCTCCAGTTACTGTAGCAATCCAGATCATCCAGAGACTTCCTCTCCTGTGCTCCACCCTTCTGAGTATCATTTCCTTCTCCAAGGTTTGGTCCCTCCTGGCCACGAAGCTTCAAAATCCTAGCCTCAAAGGGGAAACGGTTTCACCCTCCTCAAAACAGACCTGTTTGTTTTCTTAGCAGCCCATGGTATATTCAAGACTCTTCTCCAGCACCACAGCTCAAAGGCATGAATTCCTCTTCTGTCATCCTTAGTCATTGTCCAGCTCTCTATGCATTAGCAAGTGACTATGAAGACTATGGCCTGGATAAGGCACACCTTAGTCTGTAGACTGACCTCATTGCTTCTCAGTACTCTGGAAAGGTCCCTGACAGAAGATTTTCCTAATGCAATTCATTTGTTGATTTCCTGACTGCTAGTGCCAAGAGTTTTGATTGTGGCGCCAAGCAAACTGAAATTGTTAACAACCTCAACTGCTTCTCCATCTATCATGATGCTGCCAATTGGCCCACAGGTGAGAATCTTTGCTTTCTTGATGCTGAGCTTCAATCCATATTGAAGATTACAGTCCTTGACTTTGTGCTGCAAGTTCTTCAGGTCCTCCTCAGTTTAAGCAAGTAAAGTTGTGTTATCTGCATAACGCAGATTGTTGATGAGTCTTCTTCCCAACTTGATGCCATGTTCCTCCTCATAAAGCCCAGCCTCCTGTAGGATCTGTTTTTCATATAGCTTGAAAAGGTATGGAGACAAGATGCATCCCTGATGCACTGCTTTCCAGATTTTGAACCATACAGTTTTTCCTTGCTCTGTTCTGACAACTGCTTCCTTGTCCAAGTATAAATTTCACATAAGAACCATCAAGAGGCCTGGGATTCCCATTCTCCTTAAGGTTAGCCACAATTTGTTGTGATACACACAGTCAAATATCTTTGTATAGTCAATGAAACACAGATAGACATTCCTCTGGGATTGTGTTTTATAAATTTAGATCTGTTGGGGACCTGAAAAGATGGGGTAATGGTGGGCTTAACTCTTTTCTTTTTTCAGTCATAAAACTCATTATAATTGAGTTGGAACCAATTCATAGCTTGACCCTCCAGTGGGTTTTTGGAGGTTACAAATCACATTGGAAAAGATTGCTCATCTTCCTACTAAGGAATATCTGGTGGATTCAAAACAGCCTGTCTTTAGATTGGCAGCACTACTCCTCATCTGCTAGGACACGAAAGCTCTCTTGGAGGGATGGTGCAGTGGGTTAAGGATGAGCCACTACTAAAAAGGGCTGTGCTTCAAACCTGCCAGCTGCTCTATAGGAGAAAAGTGAGGCTGCCTCATAAAGGCTGAGAGACTCAGAAACTGCATTAAGACCGTTCTGATTTGTCAGATAGTGTCCCTGGGTGTTGGAATCTAGTGGAGGGCAGTGAGTTAGGTCAGAGGAGTGCTGTCTTTAATACTTGTCATGTTACAACCCAGGAAAGCTTTACACACACACACACACACACACACACACACTCACTCATCAGCTGTGTGAAATGAACCTCTTAGCCACTTTCTCACCTTATCAGACCTTTCTTTTTTTAAGTCTTTGCTTGTCTGATATGTGTATTTTTTTTTTCCATTCACCTCAATCTGGGCAATTAGATGTATGTATTGGGAACTCCTCCAAGTGGGGCAATATGGAAAGCCAAATTTTATATTAAATATTTGTAATAAACAGAATACTGCTTCAAGTTATGAGGGAGGTTGATATCAGCTAGAATTAATCCTGAAGCAATAAGGCAATCCTTAAGCATTTACAGGATTTTTGCATTGTCCCTATCTCCTGAGTCAAGCAGGTTTTCAATAGAGAAAGCTTATCTTCACCTGTATTGGATTCTCTTGGTGATTTACTTCCTGACAATTTTCAACAAAGACAGCAAAGCTGGAATCGGCAGGCAGTTCCCTTCAGTTATTCGAGAACTGTTTGTCTCCTCCTTTACCCCTGTTTTTCTCCTACATTCCTGGTGTTCTGTCTCATTACTAATACTTATAAGAAAACTTTGCCTCTGGTTTGCAACAGTGCAATACCTATTCTTTCAGCAGGAAAGGAAATTCTCTTTTACCCATTTGCTGCTGGGACAGCCCAGGCTGCTTACTGTGAGAAGGCTATGCAGTAACCTCGAACCACGCACCTCTTTACCCAGTTGCTTCCTGCACTCGACCTTAAAAACAAGCAGACAAACCAGCTGTCTGAGTCATCTTGAGCTCACGGAATCCCCAAATGCATCATAGTAGAAAGGGAACTCTGGTGGCCTAATGGTAAAGGACTTGCACTGACAATCCAAAGCTGGCAGTTCTAATGCACCAGCTGCTCCGAGGGAGTAAAATGGGCAGTCCTCTCCCTTGCAATTTACAGCCTCTATAAGCTGACATAGAGGGTCAGCTATGAGTGGATTGTGACTCAACATTGATGTGATGAGTTTGATCCAAGTTGACTGTATTCCAACTTTGCTCCAGGGTTTTCAGCAGCTGTGGCTTTTCAGAAGGAAAACATCAGGCCTTTCTTGTCAAGTGTTTCTGAGAGTTTTTTGAGTTACTAGCAAATTGCTAAACAGTTTGAGTCCCCCAAGGACTCCTTTCCCTGCCTTCTTGTTGTTTCGCCCTGTGGCATCAATTCTGACTTATGGTGAGCTTCTACAGAGGAGGTCTGCCTCCTAGGGTTTCCTGGGCTGTGAGTCAGAGCTGACGTGACTCAGAATTGGTAAGACATAAATCTTTACATGAAGGAGCCCTGATGGTACAATGAATGGGAAAGCATTCAGCCGCTAATTGAAAGACCAGTGATTAGGGATCCACCAGTTGTTCAACAGGAGGAAAACCGGTGGTGTTATGTTCTTGTAAAGATTCTCACTCACTAAAAACCCACTGCCATCAAGTCACAGCCAACTCATCGCTCTCCCTCAAGCAGGTTTCTGAGGCGTTAATAATCAGGTGGAGTAAGACTGTCTATCTTTCTCCCATGGAGTTGCTGGGAGATTCGAACAGCCTGAGTAACACAACCTTTGAGTTAGTTCCCTACAGACGAGGCCACTTAAAGCTGAGAAAACCTAGTTGAGTGACCAGGGTAGGATCAGTCAGCTCTGTCCCACAGGCTTCTTATGAGTTACAATCGACTCAAAGACACGCAACAACTTTATGGGGAGCCAATTCCCCAGTGTGTTTTCCTCAGCAGCTGGTCTTTTTGAATTCCCAGTTAGCAACCGAATATTTAATCATTATGACTCAAAATTCCTTATTTCTACTCCTGACAATCCTCAACCCAATTTAAAGGGAAAAAAAAAGTCAAACCCACTGGTTCACAGTGACTCTGAAGTACAGAGCAGAACTGTCTCACAGGCTTTCCAGGGCTGCAAACCTTTGGAAGCAGATGGCCTTGTTTCTCTCCTTGCCTTATGGGTACCCCAGACCAAAAGCTCTTGTGTACTTCCTCTCCCCTATCACTAACCCCAGGGATACTGCCTTGACAGGTCTTTCTGTATGGTACCTGCCTATCCAGCACCCCTGCCAATAGACCAGTGGGTAAACTTGTATCTTCACCCTTTTGTTTGGCAGCTATGTACTGTAACTATTTGCACCACCTAGGGACTTTGTTAGAACACAGAAAAGAATACAATAGTAGAATATAGTAGTCCTGCCTAGGACTCAAGCAAATTTGTATTTTGTTACAAGCTGTTTGTTTGCTTTGTTGTTGTTGTTAGCATTGTGATTTGGGGGATGCTGTTGGAACATAGTCTTTCTGCCTTCTCTCCACTTCCTTCCTTTTAAAAATTATAAAAATAACACAAGCTTATTTTAACCTGCTTTTGTTACAGTGGGCATATGTTATTTATGCAATATAAAATAATAAGAAAGGAAATAACCAAGTGTTCCCCTTGACCCACCCTCCACCCTGGGGGTTGGCCCTCCCTGCCCTCCCTGGCTCTCTCACAGCATGCTAGAAGGAACATATGGGGGATATTCCCTCTCTCTTTTTTCTAACATTGTGCACATTACTCTTGCTTTGTTAACCGAACAATGCATCATGTCAAGTCAATGCACACACAATATTCCTCCTCCCTTTAAAAAACAAATAACTTTTAGCTGAATGAAGTAATAGACACACCTGGTACAAAGTTCAAGCCTTGCAAAAGTATATACAGTGAAATATTAGTTTTCTCCCCATCCTAGAACCTCAGTCCTCCTCCCCAGAGGCAACAAGCTAAATATAGCAACAGGATGTTAAGAAGGAATTTTCCTCTCTCCCTGGAATCAGTGAGTAGGGCCCAGAGCTGTCATTCCATGCTCTGCCAACAGTTAGGGCTAAGAGTTTACTAGAACAGGCAGAAACAGGCCCTTTACCTAAACCCATTGCCACTGAGTTGATTCTGAGTCAGAAGGATATTAGATAACAGAGTAGAAAAACCCATAAAACTTCCAAAGCTATAATCTATAGAAGCAGACTGCCCCATCTTTTTCAGCACCTGATGGATTTGAATGTTCCCTTTCCAGTTAGCCTGCAAAGCTCTTCACCACTGTGACACCAAGGCTCCTGAGCTTCTCTGCAGACCTCCCCAATATATAGACACAAGAACTGGAAGTCATTAAGAGCCTTGAAGGTGAGAAAAGGCAATTGTCTCACAAACATTCCCTCCTCCACTCCCAGGTCACAAGCCAAAGGGGGTGGGAAGGTTCCAATGGAAGAACAGTGATGGGGACATTAGTGGCTAGAACTTCCTGTGAACCAGAGAGACCTGTATACACTCAGAGGGCCTTACTACTGCTGCATCTCAGACTGGAGAAGGGGGTATGGTGTCCTACAGCAGTAGGAGCTGAGCAGTGGAATGGAGGGTGGAGTGCTGGGTCACCAAGGCCCGCCCCAGGAAACTGTGTGGCTGAGGGGCCTCCAGGGACCTTGGAAGAACCTGGACCTGCATCTCGTGAAGAACTAGCCTTTGGATAACATCACACAGAGAACAAGCCAGAGAAACAGCGACGACCTTAAGGAGAGGATTTTAACTGTCCCCAGGCAAACAGAGCTCAAGTGGCATGTTCAACAGTGATGAGATGAGATGCAGGTAAATAAGGAGGCGTTTGTTTTTTTGCTCCTGAATTACTAACTGCCTCTGGTTGGCTCATTGTCATTAAGTTGGAACCAATTCCTAGCTGACCTTCCAGTGGGTTTCCAAGGCTGTGAATCACATGTGAGGAGATTGTCTGTCTTTCTTCCTCAGAACCGCTGGTGCTTGATCTTTGAGTTAGCAGTCTAACTCCCTATGGATTGTGGCACCAGGACTCCCTAGTTACTGGATGGCTTAGTGAGTGCCTAAAAGTGGGCAGTTGGAACCTTGGAAGGAAGGCCTGGCTAACTACTTCTGCAAAGACTACAGGTGCGAGAACGCTATGGCACCGTTCTGCTCTGTAATGGAGCATCAGTCAAAATTGACACCATCATAACACATTTGCAGACCCTTTGCCTTAGACATTCTCCTGTTCCCAATAAGAGAGGATCTGGGGCAATCGCTCTCAAGTGTGGCTGACTCGGTGTACTCTGAAAGTTTGCAGGGACAAGGGATATTTTGGGGATGTTTACCACAAAAAGAGGCAGCTCTAAGAGCATGTGCTCCTAATCCAAAGGCCACACCTACACCTCTCTGACAGTTCAAATCCACCGGGGCTCTTAGGGACGAAGATGGGTAATCTCCTCTGTGATTTACAAACTTAGAAACTGGCATAGTAATGAGCTTGAGGAGGGTTTTTTTTCTTTGTTTGTTTGTTTTTGACATGAAAAGAGACTTTCTTGGCACAAAATGGTCAAGGACCAGGAGTGCTTGAGAATTTGTAACGCCGTTTCTGATAATATTTGTATCACATAAGTACTCCATGTTCTTCTATCCATTCATGTTAAAGGAGAAGCCTGCACATAATTATCTGCGACCAGGGCTAACTTTAGGGAACCTTCTTGGTTCTTTATTTAAAGCATTTAGTTTCTAAATGGGCGATCTCCTCCCTTGCAATTAACTGCCTCTGAAAACCAGCTGGACAGTTAGCTATGTGGGTTGGTTTCAACACAATGATACATAATAACCACTCTAATTTTAAAAAGTATAAATGCAAAGATTTCTAGTAATATTCTAATCTCTTTCTGTCATTGTTGTCGAGTTTGAATGAACTTGTAGTTGGCCTGCCAGCACGTTTTTTGAGGCTGTAAATCACATGGGAGATTACCCATATGACTTCCCCAGAGGTGTTGGTGGATTTGAGTCACCAGAAAGGAGCATCCATTGGGTTAGAGCTTAACCTCATGTATAGAATGGACTATGTAATACAGGAGGTCTGAGAGCTCTGGTGGCTTAGTGGTAAGGAATTGTGCTGCTAACCCAAAGGCACACAGTTGGAATCTACAAGCTGCTTTGGGGAGAAAGATGAACAATCCCCTTGAACATGATTTACAGCTTCTGCAACCTGCTGGAGGTCAGTTGTGAGTCAGTTCTGACTTGATGGTACTCAACAACAACAATATGCTGTACAGAAAGCATTCTATAGCATTTGTGGAATAGGCTTTCTTAAACTCTATCATAAACTGTCTAGGACTTCTCTTCCTAGTTTCTCTGAGCACTGGTAGACATTCCTTCTTCTCCAAAGCTAGTCTATAAAATCCTGGCAATTAGAGGCTTTTGTATGTTTTTACTAAGAATATGATGGCATGATGCCCAAAGAATCATGTATTTCAAATAGCACAATGGTTTTAAAAGAAAACACATACCATGTACGATTTGCTCAAAACACAAGTAATTATCAATGATAATTTTAGATAATCATATTTAACTAAATTAGAGAAGTATAAAAAGAGCAAGGGCCATGTGAGGACAGCCATTCTGACCTTTACTAACTACAATGGGGAAACTGTCCCTGCCAACAACAACCACAACACAAAACCAATTTCCAAGAGGTCATACATGCCTCCCCCCCCCCCCCCAAGTTCCCCACACCTCCTTCTACTCATCCCAAAACCAATCTTGCTGCTCTACTGGGTCCAAAGTTCATTGCATTAGCTCACAGACTCCCCAAAACTTCAATCTCTCAGGCAGGGTAGCTATTGAAATAAGCTCACAGACTTCTTCACCTTTAGGCTCACCACAGCTTTAGGCCAGTGTTCCAAAGCTCTTAGTCTTGCCAATTATAGCTCTCCCCACCTATCCTCATAAAAAATTGAACAAAAGGTTCTTAGCTATGGTCCTATGTGTATCCCAGGGTCAGCTCTGTCTCATGTCAGGTCTCCAGTTCTCTGCTGTGGTTTCTGCAGGTCTCTTGTAGAAAGAGGCCTTCTGACTAGTGCAAGAACCTCTGGCCCAAGGGAGCTATGGTGGCCTAGTGGCAAGAAGCTGCACTGTAATCCCAGAGGTGTGCAGTTCAAATCCACCAGATGCTCTGCTACAGGAGGAGGGACAATCTCCTCCTGTACCAGTCAGATCTGGTTTGACGGTACACACACACCCACACACACACACACACACACACACACACATATAAAATAAATTTTTTTTAAAAAAGAATCTCTAGCCTAGAAGGAGGCACTGTATTCTTTTGCTGCTTCTTTGCTGGTGGTGAGAGTCTCAAAATCTACCACTACATCTACTCAATTTAGTGTCCAGCCTAGCTACTCTCCTTGTGGATAGGCTTGTTCACCCATGCCTTCTCATATACATGGCAAAGTCAACGTCAATCACTTGCAAAGCCATTTTGAACAATAAACCCTTAACATCACAGGACAGTAACAGCGTCCTTTGTTTAACTGAGAAAAAGCTATAAAGGGAAGAGTGTGGGGATGATCAGTAGTTTAGAAGGAGCGTTAGGAGTCATCTGTAGAAAGAGTAACCACAACAGAACAATGAAAGTTCACACATTGAGAAGAGTGCAATCCTTGTCACTGAACAACTTGGGTCAACCTTCACTGAACACCCAATAAAAGACTAAAGTAAAATTTTTACAAAGTGTCATCTTACTCTGAAAAAACTTTTGGAGCTGTTGATTTAAATTCAAAGGAATTCAGTGTGGTTTTCATAATAGTCGTATTGTTCCATGTTGTGATGCTCTGACGGCCTATTAGGTAAGGAATTGTGCTTCGGACTTGAAGGCAAGAGGTGTGACATCTCTGTCACTTTGGCAGTGGCCATTAAGTTTACGTGAAGCCATTTTTCCATAATGGGAACCACACTCTATCCTTGCTCTTGCCTTCCACTTCTGATTATGAACACAAGTGAGCATTTATTATAACTATCTGGTTTTGAGGAAAAGCTTTCTCCATAGCATACTGCCAACTCCACACGTAGTCCCTCTTTGCCACCTATTTTGATTCTGTTTTGTCTCAGCATAACCACTTAATATCTGTTATCTAAGCTCTGTTTACAATATTGTCTTTTAAAAATTCACTACCCTGTAGGACTGAACAAGGAAACTGAAGACGATTGCTCATAATCTCTGACACCTGGATCTGGAGTCTTAAAGAAAAAAAATGACACAAAGCCTAGTAAAAGTGACAAAAGTGACAGGAAAGGACAAAAAAAATTAAATGTGAAAGAAACGAACAGTCATCTATTAGACACCACGAAACTACCTGGGATGACACCCCCCAAATGGAAGCGTGTAGGATCATCTTTGCTTTATTTATTTGCAAGCCCAGTTTCCCTTGGTTTGTGCTGTGCAATCTGATACTTACTGACGGGAGTGATGACAATCCCCATCAGCCTTTTCTGGTTTCCTGAGAGTTGTTAAGCAATAATGTAGTAAAAAGAGTATCCTCATTCACTCAATAAATAGTTGATGAGCATTTCCTTTGTCAAGCAGTAAAAAAAGCAATTGAGATAGAGTGGCCAATCACAGTCCACCTGAAGCCTAGATACCAGTAAAAAGACAAGAAAAGTTAATCAAGTCTCTACGTGGTGCAAATAATTAACAAGCTTGTCTGTTAACTGCAAAACTGGACATATTAATCTGTCCATAAGTGCCTGGGAAGAAAGGCCTAGTGATCTATCCCTGAAAAATAAGCCATTGACAACTTAGGGTAGACAGTTCTTCTTTGTAAAAGGCAGGGGCTGCCAGGAATCTGAGTGGATTATAAGGCAACTGGAGTTTATGGTTAGTAGTTCAGAAGTCAACCATTTGTGGCATCCAGGAACTCCTGTTACAAGTTTTTAATCACTGATTCCAGTTCATTCCAACTCATTGGGACCTTTGTTGGCTTTTGAGGCTGCAAATTGCATGAGAAAAGACTGAGATGTTTCTCCTTCTGCTGGTGGAGTCAAACTGCCTTTATATGAGCAGTGCAACACCCTATGAACTAGGGCACTGCAGCACCACATTATTATGACTATATAAATACCAGTAATACCTGTTCTCAAGTTACCATATTATCAAACTCTACTATACTTTCCCATTCCTGGATATTTCTTTTCCTTGAACTTAGTATTTATCTATTCTATTTGTTTCCTTTTCATATATCCCCCTTTCTTCCTGATAAAGATACGTGGAAAGTTTATCTATCTATCTACCCATCCATCTAAGCTTTGCAGGTCTGAAAATGTCTCTGTACTATTGACCCTCCATGAAATCGCGGATAACTCTAATATTTTCTCCATTTGTCATGATACTGCTTATTGATCCAGTTGTGAGAATTTTTGTTTTCTTTATGTTGAACTGTAATCCTTATTGAAATGAATAATCTTTTTCTTTTTAAAAGTGCTTCATGTCTTCTCTTTTAACAAGCAAGGTTGGGTCATCTGCATGTTCCAGATTGTTCACGAAGCTTCCTCCTAGGCTGATGCCACATTCTTCTTCTTTGTATGGTCCATTTTCTCAAATTATTTGCTCAGCACACAAATGAAACAGATGTAGTGAAAAGATACAACCTTGACCTACATCTTTCCTGATTTAAAACCATGCAGTTTTCTCCAAACCACTACAACACTAAGCTCAAAGCACAGCAAACATTGTAAAGCTGACATAGATCAAGCCATGTTCGTTCTGTTGTTCATAGAGTTGCTATGAGACCAAGCTGACTTGACAGGATATAACAACATCTTTAGTTGAAACATTAGCTCATTACTTTTTTGACTGAGTGTTGAAGAGAAAATTATGTCCCATTCAACAAGTCAAACACATTTTGAGTTCATGATGTTGATTGCAATCCCCACAATGTAGCAGCATTCTTCTCGTTTCCTCCCTATGTTTGCCATTTCCATTCTTCCTTTGGCTCTTGCATAGTTGATTGCTGTAAAGCAGTGTGCATCTCCCTGTTATGTTCAGCTCATAGACCTATTGTTAGGCTGAAACTTGAGTCCCAAGGAAAGCTCATTAATTTTTGCTTCTGTTCACAGAATAAATTTAGCTTCAAACCACAGGTTTTAATATGCAAAAATGTTTAGTTCCAATTATTCATAAGTTTCATTTTCTTCTTTAACACAGGATGACCTAAAATGTGTTTCCCTTTTAAGAATAAAAAACTGATGCTCCCTTAATTTCATCAGAGTCAGAAAATGTATTCTACATTGGTTCATATTTGTTTATGGCTTTTAGTATAATCCATTTTTAACATTCTGTGTGTGTGTGTGCTAATAATAAGTGCTCTGTAACTAATTTGTG
>NW_006399786.1:8181546-8194780 GCF_000299155.1 Elephantulus edwardii
TACTGGTTTGGTTCTCCCCTTAATAAATAATAATAATAATAATAATAATATATCCTTAGGCCTCAAAACCATCTGAGTTTCTGACAGAAATCACACATTGTTAGAGGAAACACATTGTTTCAGCCTCAAATAAACATGTCATTTCTTGCTGCAGTCGTGTTTGCTTTTTCCTAGTCTACTATTAATGGTATAATCTTTCAGTCCTTGTTTGTTTTATGCAGTGGTTTTTAATCCATTCCTTTGTCATGTTTGTCCTCCTCCAAGCTATAGGAAGGATCCCTGGTGGTGCAGTGGTTGCGTACGTGATTGGCTCCTAACCAGAAGATTGGCTATTCAAATCCATGAGCCACTGAAAGGTGAAAAGACGAGGCAATCTCTTAAGAGCTTCTTTCATCATAGATGCTCCAAAACCAAAACCACTGGGGTAAAGCAGATTCTTACTCATAACAACTCTTCAGGACAGGCTAAGTCTGCCCCATAGCCTTCTAAGGCTGCAAATCTTTATGGAAGCAGACAGCCACATCATTCTCCTGTGGAGTGGCTGGAGAGTGTGAACTCCCAACTATTTGCTTAGCCACTAAGTCCTTTAACCACTGCACTGTGAGGGATTCTTTCTCTATATTGTCAGGCGGAAAACCTACACCCATTGCCCCTGTGTTGATAACTTACGTATAGTAACCCTGTAGGACAGAGTAGAGCTGCCCCACTACGTTTCCAAAGCTTTCTTTATGAAAGCCAATTTAAGCTCAAGGAACTGAAGAACAAATTCAAACCTCAAGCTGCAATACTTATGGATGCTTTAGGCAGAATATTAAATGATACAGGAAGTATTAAAAGATAGAATATACAGAGTCACTGTACCAAAAGGAATTGGCAGGCATAGAAGAATTTCATGAAACAACATATGAGCAAGAGCCTATGGTGAAAAAGGAAAAAGTTTAAGCTGCTTTGAAGGAATTTGCAAAAAATAAGGCCCCAGGAGTTGAGGGTATACCAATTGACATAGTTCAAGTAACAGAGACTGCCCTAGATACTGTGCTCATTAAGTTGTGCCAAGAAATCTGGAAGACAACCACTTGGCCAACTGACTGGAAGAGATCTATATTTGTTTCCATTCCAAAGAAATGTGACCCAAAAGAGGATGGAAATTATCGAATAATAAAATTGATATCACATGCAAGCAAGATTCTACTGAAGATTATCCAAAAATGACTGGAACAGCACATCAACAGAGAACTGCCAGATGTCCAGGCTGAGTTTACAAGGGGTAGTGGTACTAGGGATATTGCAGCTAATGTTAGATGGCTTGGTGGAAGATTCATCAACAATCTGCGCTATGCAGATGACACAACCTTGCTTCCTGAAACGGAGGAGGACCTGAAGCACTTGCTGCAGAAGGTCAAGGACTGCAGCCTTCAATATGGATCGAGGCTCAATATCAAGAAGACACTCACCACTGGGCCAATTGGAAGCATCAGGATGGATGGTGAAGAGACTGAGATTGTTCACAGCTTTTGTTTGTTTGGCTGTAGCATCAACACTCTTGGCACCAGCAGCCAGGAAATTAAAAGATGTATTGTGGTGGTAAAGTCTTTTGTTAGTACTGAAACGCAATGGTGTCACTCTGGAGACTGAGGTGTGTCTGTTACAGGCCATGCAATCACTTGCTATGCATCAGAGAGCTGGACAATCACTAGGGAGGATAGAAGGAGAATTGATACCTTTGAGCTGTGGTGCTGGAGAAGAGTATTGAATATACCATGGACTGCTAAGAAAAGGAACAGGTTCATCCTGGAGAAGGTTATACCAGGTTGCTCCTTGGAGGCAAGGATTCTGAAGTTTTGACTGACATGTTTTGGACATGTTGCAAGGGGGGACCAGTCCTTGGAGAAGAACGTCATGGTTGGGAGAGTTGAGGGACGGATGGTGCAGGAGAGGAAGACCCTCCATGAGGTGGATTGATTCACTGACTGGAATAATGGGGTAGGTCTGTCAGAGACAGTGAGTTTGGCACAGGACAGAGCAGGGTTTGGGGCTGCTGTATATAGGGTTGCTATGAGTCACAGGCAACTCGATGGCACACAACAATGATGAAAGAAAGGAGCCTAATGGGTAAAGAGTTGCACTGTCAACCCAAAGGCAGGTGGTTCGAAGCCACCAGTCACTATGTGGGAGGAAGATGGAAAATCTCCTTCTCTATATGATTTACAACTTCTGAAAACTCACTGGAGGGGCAACTATGAGTCAGGTTCATCTCGTAGTTGGCAATGAGTTGACCTGTTGAGCTGAAGATAACAGGTGGCCCCAATGCATATAGCAACTTGGATTTCTTAACATTTCACACTTTCTTCTTCTTCATTCCTGATCTTAGAGAATTTTTTCCATTTTTTATAAGTTTATATACTAATTTTCTTTTTGTTACATGTTGTTGTTATGTGCCATCGAGTCGCTTGTGACTCATAGTGACCCTGTGTACAAGAGCTCTAAAGGCTGTTCTATCCTGTGCCAACCTAGCCATCTCAAACACACTTAACACACTCAAACACACCACTCTAGTTGCAGAATCGATCCATCTCATCGAAGGTCTTCCTCTTCTTTGCCGCCCCTCCACTCTGCCAAACATGATGTCCCTCTCCAAGGACCAGTCCCTCCTTGTAACATGCCCAAAGTATGTCAGATGAAGCTTCAGAATCCTTGACTCCAAGGAGTAGTCTGGCTTCACCCTCTCCAGGACAAACCTGTTTGTTCTCCTAGCAGTCCATGGTATATTCAACACTCTTCTCCAACACCATAGCTCAAAGGCATCAGTTCTCTTTCTATCAACCCTAGTCACTGTCCAACTCTCTGATGCATAGCACATAACTGCGAAGACTATAGCCTTGATCAGGAGCACCTTAGTCTCAAGTCTGACGTCGTTGTTCTTCAGTACTCTTGAGAGGTCCCTCACAGCTGACTTTCCCAATGCAATTCGTCTCCTGATTTCCTGGCTTCTGTTACCAAGAGTGTTGATGTGGAGCCAAGTAAACTAAAACTGTTAAATATCTCAATCTCTTCACCATCCATACTGATGCTGCCAATTTGCCCAGTGGTGAGAATCTTTGTTTTCTTGATGTTGAGCTTCAGTCCATATTTGAGGCTGCAGTCCTTGATCTTCTACAGCAAGCGCTTCAGGTCCTCCTCAGTTTTAGCAAGCAGGGCTGTGTTATTTGCATAACGCAGGTTGTTGATGATTCTTCCACCAATCCTGATGCCACATTCTTCTTTGTATATCCCAGTGTCTCAGATGATCTGTTCTGCATACAGATTGAAAAGGTATGGAGACAGAATACATCCCTGACGAACCCCTTTCTTGATTTTGAACCATGTAGGGTCTCCTTGCTCTGTTCTGACAACTGCCTCTTGGTCCAAGTATAGGTTTTGCATTAGCACAATCAAATGTTCTGGGATTTCCATTCTTCTCAGAGTCAGCCACAGCTTGTTGTGATCCACACAGTCAAAAGCCTTTGCATAGTCAATGAAGCACAGATAGACATTCTTCTGGTATTCTTCGCTTTCTGCCAAGATCCATCTGACATTAGCTATAATATCCCTAGTACCACGACCTCTTCTAAATTCAGCCTGCACATTCAGCAGTTCTTGAAAATGTCATTTTAAGATATTTTATGCTTATTAGATTATTAGATGTTTTGAACTGGTAGATTATTAAGATCTGGAAGCCTTACATGCTACTCTATCCTTCTCTTTTTTTTTAACTAGTTATTTTCTTGTCTTAATCTCTCTAATTTCATGAAGACTGGGTCTTTGTACATCCTTCTTAAGTATTGCAAGCAGTATTCCCCCCCTTCAATTACTAGAATAGATTTCAGATAGATTTCTCACCTTTTAAATTGATAGGATATTGGGAAAGTGGAGGCACAATGCAAGAGAGGAAGACCCTTGATTGACTCAGTGACTGAGGTAATATAGGTAATATGAGGGGATAGGTAAGTCAGAGACGATAAGGTTGGCTCAGAATAGAGCAGAGTTCAGAGCTGTTTTCCACAAGGTTGCTATGAGTCAGACACAAATGACTCAACAGCACAGAATTGACGCTTTTGAGCTGTGGTGCTGGAGAAGAGTGTGGAATACCATGGACTGCTAGGAGAACAAACAGGTTTGTCCTGGAGAGGGTGAAGCCAGAATACTCTTTGGAGTCAAGGATTCTGACATACTTTGGGCACGTTGTAAGGAGGGACTGGTCCTTGAAGAGGGACATCATGTTTGGGAGACTGGAGGGATGGTGCAGGAGAGGAAGACCTTTGCTGAGATGGATCGATTCTGTGAGTGGAGTGGTGGGAATGAGTGTGTTTGAGATGGTGAGGTTGGCACAGGATAGAACGGTGTTTAGGGCTCTTGTACATAGGGTCACTATGAGTCTCAAGCCACTTGATGGCACACAACAACAATGACAATGTTGAAAAGAATGGGAATCCCAGACCACTTAATTATGCTTATGTGAAACCTATATCTACACCAAGAATCTGCTGTAGGAACAGAGTAAGGAAACACTGCATGGTTTAAAATAAAGAAGTGTGCATCAGGGCTGTATTCTTTTTCGAAACCTATTCACTTTACAACAGCATTCACTTTATATGCTGAACAAATAATTCAAAAAGTTGGACTTTATGAAGAGGAATGTGGCATAAGTATTGGAGGAAGACCCATCATCAACCTGCATTATGCAGATAACACAATTTTACTTGCTCAAAGTCAAGACTTGAAGCACTTGATGTAGAAAATTAACGACTACTGTCTTTGATACGGATTACACCTCAACATCAAGGAAAGACCTCACTACTGAACCAATAGGCAGCATCATGATAGATGGAGAAAAGACTGAAGTTTTCAATGATTTAACCTTGCTTGGGTCCACAATCCTTGGTACCAGCAATCAAGAAATCAAAAGGCATCACATTGGGACAACCTTCTGTCAAGGACAGCTCCAAGTACTGAAGGGCAAGGATATAAACAATAAGGTGCACCTTATCCCAAGCATGGCCTTTTCAATGACTTCCTATGCATCTAAAAGTTAGACAATGACTAAAGATGACAGAAGAATTGATGCCTTTGAGTTGTAGTACTGGAGAAGATAAATGAATATCCCATGGACAACCAAAAGAACAAACATATGTTTTGGAGAAAGTGCAATCAGGGTGCGCTTAAGTGGCAAAGGTGGTAAAACTTTATTGTACATACTTTGGGCATGTTAGGAAGAGTTATTAAGCTTTGGAAAAGGATATTAAGCTTGGAAAGGTGGAAGAGCAGTGGACAAGAGGAAGTCCCTGAACAAGATGGATTGACACAATGATTGTAACAATTGGTTGGCGTATATCAGAAATGATAAAGATGGCACAGAGCAGGGCAAGATTCAGATCTATTGTTCATTGCGTGGCTGAGCTGTAGTCAACTTGATGGCACCTAACAACCACCACCACCACCATTGTGCCATTTTCCCCTGGCTGGACCACAAATAACAATGAGAGAAGAATTCATATCTTTTGAGTTGTGATGTTGGAGAAGAAGGCTTAATTATCTCATGGACTGCCAAAATAACAGTTAAGTCTTGGATAAAGTACAACCAGAGTGCTAACTGGAGGTAAGGATGGTGAGGCTTCATCTCACACATTTTCCTTGGAGAGGTGCATCATGGTGGAGGGTCAGCGAAAGACAGGAAAGCCCACAAGGGGAGATGGACTGACACTGTGACTATGGCACACATATAGAGCAGAATTCAGGTCTGTTGTCCATAGGGTCGCTATGAGTCCTACAAGACTTGATGGCACTTAACAACAACAGGGTCACATGGACAAAAACTCCTAAAAAGGAAGCATTTTTTTGATGAGGTGAAGGCCCACAGAGGGACTACCAGAGACAGATGGACAGAGTCCAGATGAACAGGGTGGAGCCTCGGAGCTGAAATCGTGAGGAAGGAGAAGAGGCTCGAGTCAGAGCGAGTGTGAGTTGGCACCTCGCTAGGCTTAAGGGCCGCTGCAGTCGGCTCTGGCGGTGGGGCAAGTCCACGGGCCCAAAGTCCACCCTGGCGGCGGGGCAGGTCCACGGGCCCCGGCCCCAAAGTCCGCGCTGGCGGCGGGACAGGTCCATGGACTCCTGGTACGAGGTCCGCCCCGGCGGCGGGGCCGGCTCACTCCGCCCCCGAGGGCCCTGCCCGGCTGCGTCGAGGCGGCTGAACCGGCCGCTCCGGGGGAAGGAGTTTCCGGCGGACTTGCCGGTGTGCCGCTTCCTGTCCCCCTCGCCGCGCCGCCTCACGCTGCTCGCCGGGACCCGGCTCGGCCCTGGACCCCTCGCCTTGCCTTGCAGCGCCCCCGGCTCCATGCAGTCCCGGCTCCTGCTTCTCGGCGCCCCCGGCGGCCACAGCGGCCCGGCCGCGCGGCGCGTGCGGCTGCTCCTGCGGCAGGTGGTGCGGGGCCGGCCGGGCGGCGGCGGGCTGCAGCCAGAGGTCCGACTGCTGCACGCCGGGGCGGGGGCCGACACAGGTAACCCGCCACCCCGCAGTCCGGGCCGGCTTCCGCGCGCCGCCGCCTCGCGTCCCCGCTGCCTTGCTCTGCAGCGGAAGGACCTGGAGAGCTGCTAAAGCTAACTACTAACTGCTGTGTGACTCGGGGCAAGGCGCTTGCACTCACTGAGCCCTTGAACTCTCCTTCTGAAACTGGAGTGTCCTTGGACTAGGGCACCTGGTTATCTCGGAAAGTGTCATCGCCTCTCCGTTTCTAAGTTTACCCTCAGAATCCTCTCTCGGTTTACATTACATACAGAAGTTTCTGCAGCAGTTAGTTACGTACAACTCAAAGTTGAACATGACCTTGTTCCCCTGAGTCCTATGGAAGCCCTAGTGCATTGTGGCAGCCAGTGGCGTCCTCGGATGGCTACATTGACGGTGTTTCACATGTGTTCACGCTCTCCAATATTTACACGAGTTTAATCCTCTGACACTTTCACATATTCGCAGAGCTTTAAATCGCAGCCTGGGAGCTAGGACCAAGGAAAGAAAAGTAACTCGTGATATACTAAAACCACGTCCAGGGATTTCTAAGCGTAATATTTTGGCAGTTTTTAGGAATCCTTTTGGCTGTGGTGGGGCTACGACGTGTATGCTGGTTAAAGGAAAGGATATATACATTGTACTTGAATGGTAAAGTGATTCTAGACAAAATTTTATCAGTGTCATTGTTGCTTAGAAGAACATATTTTCACTGTGAAATTGTAGGCTCTCTTGTTTCTCTTGAGCACTCCCTTCTCCCACATCCCAAATCATTTTCCTTGCCAAGAAGTGAGTATAAATCACATGCATTTCATTCATTCATTCATTCAGTTATTTCTTGGCTACCTTTATTTTAATTTTTTTTTAAAACAGTTGGGCTTTCACATTTGGCCTTTTCTTGGTTATTTTGATTTCCATGGCATTTTGTTGTTGTTGGCTGGTTTTTTATTCATTGTATCTTTGCTGCTCCTTTGTTGCAGAAGGCAGAAGTCCAGGGCATCAGTACAATGCAATCTGTAACTTGAATTTTGCCTTGAACTATCTGGATTAAAGTCCACTTCTGCACTCTTAGCTATGTGAACTTTATTCTCCAGTTTCACCACTATAAAAGGAGACTAAGAAGAGTATTATTGTATAAGATTTTTGGTGATGATTTGATTAGTTAATTCATCATTGGCACATTTTAGTGTCCTATAAAAGCTTATTTTGGTGTCTGTGTTTTGAGCTTTGTTAGAGTTCTCTGTTTCCTTGGCTGTAGGAGAAATGAATGCTGTTCCTTTTAGGTTTGGATCTTTCAGAACTCTGGGTAGACAGATGGAGTAGTGATTGATGTGAACTTTTTTAAATTGTCCTTTGTACATGAATAGTCCATGTTGATCGTGTTAACACGTTAGACTGCAAGCAGGTGTGAATTTTTAAGGGTTCCTTGGATGACACGAAGGAGCCCTGGTGGCACAGTTGTCAAGCATTCTGCTGGTAAACAAGAGAATGGTGTTTCAAACTCACCAGCTGGTCCTGGGGAGAAAGGTGCAGCAGTTTGCTTCTGCAAAGATTTACGGCCTTGGAAACCTTTGGGACTGTTCTGCAGTGTCCCATACAGTTGCCTCCAGTTAGACTTTGGCTTAATAGCCTTGAGTTTTTGGATGGTGCAGATGGGTTCTAGTAGACTGCACTCAACAATAACACTAACAGGATGGTTAAGTGATTAGCTAATAAAAAAGAGGCCCCTTGGAAGAAAGGCCAGGTGATCGACTTCTGAAAGATTATAGCCTTTGAAAACTTGATGGTCCAGAGTTCTATGAAATTCATGGCTTTGTCATGTGAATCAATTGCAGTGATATTTAGTTTATTATATAGGTATTAGTGATTAGTTGTAACTGTTTTCAAAACTTGTATTATGCTCAACAAATAAAAACTAGAGTCTTTGCTTCAAATGTGAAAGTTATAAGTATATTCTAGACAACATAATAACTTCTCAGATTCAGTCATTGACTATGGCAGGATCATATCTCAGGAAATCGATTACATCAACTCTACTTGTCTTATTGCAAAAATAATGAGGTTGAAGGTACTAGGACGACAGTGGGTAAGTGCAGTTGGAAACTCACCAGAGATCTGACCTCTGCTAAGAGCAGCTGTGAGCCAAGTAAGCAAAAGGGAAACTCTAGGTTAATTTGGGACAGTGTTGACCCACAAAATTGGAGTGTCCTGATTTGAATCAGAAGTCATACACAGACATATAAAACCACAAAATATCTGTAAATTTGAATGGATCACGTTTTGTGTTGGAAAGACATTCAGCTGTGCTTATGCACATGATCGGTAACTTAATTTCTCTTTGCATGTAATTGGCAATGACTTCTTTGCCTGTAATTAGCATCTTTTCCTTCTGATTTTGAAAAAGAGCAGCAAGTTACAAAGGCAGTAAATAAAAGTTATATACTGTTGTTATCTCTCCTGTGCTGTGAGTTTCCAGAGGATGGAGCCTTATCTTATTTAAGGTTGTGTTCCTTTTGATGCCTTTGAATCAGCATTGAGTGTTTTGTTCTGTTAAAAAGTTCATGCAGAGAAAGAGAGGCTAGAATTTCTTGTTGATTCTCAGAACAGGACATTTATAATGCCAGTTGGTTTTGGAGGGATGCTGATGCTAAATTGATTCAGATATATTGTTGTTAGGTGCCATAGAGTCACCGACTTACAGCCGACCCTACAGCTGCTTTTCAGAGACTGTAAATCTCATAGGAAGTGATTGCCTGTCTTTCTGTTGTGGAGCAGCCACGTGGATTTGAACCATGTCCCTTTTGGTTGGCAGTGGTCTTACCACTTGGCAACCAGAACTCCCTCTCAATGGGAAATAAATTGGTTTTTAGAGCATTTTAAAATAGTTCTTGTATGAGTATTCTATGTTCAACACTCTTGGCACCAGAAGTCAGAAAATTAAAGGACAAATTGCATTAGGGAAATCTGATCTCAGGGACGTCTGCAGAGTATTGATGAGCAAGGATGCCAGTTTAAAGACTAAGGTACACCTGATCCAAGCCATGCTCTTTACAATTACTTGCTATGTATCAGAGAACTAGACAGTTACCAAGGATGACCGAAGACGAATTGATGCCTTTGAGTTGTGGTGTTAGAGAAGAGTTTTGAATATAGCGTGGACTAACAAGAGAACTAACAAATCTATTCTGGAGAAGGTAAAACTAAGCTGCTCCTTGGAGGCAAGGATTTAGAGACTCCATCTTACGTACTTTGGTCAAGGAGCCAGGAGGGGCCAGTCTTTTGGAGAAGGATATCATGCTTGGAAGGGTCGAGGGGCAGTGCAGGAGAGGAAGACCCTGGATGAGATGGATTGACACAATAAGTGGGGTAATGAGGGTAGGTGTGTCAGAGACAGAGGCTCAGGATAGAGCAATGTTCAGAGCTCTTATGCATAGGGTCTCTATGAGTCGCAAACGACTCGACAGCACATAACAACAACAATCTTTGTTCACTCTCTCATTGCTGTCCATTTGGAACTGGCTCCTAGCTGACCCTCCAGCACATTTACAGGGAGCTATAAATTGCGTGGAAGGATATTGTTCATTTTTCTTTCTTGCAACTGCTACAGATTTCAAATCACCAGGGAGACATAGCCTTTGGATTAGCAGTGCAACTCAGTATGGTCTATACCACCAGAGCTTGAAACTCACTATAGAAAAGTGGAAAATACAGATTGCCTAAACACGATCTTGTCACCTAAATTCTTAATTAATTTTTTAATGTTGATTATATCAGTATCTATGTCTATAAAATGCATATCCTTTTAAAAATAGGATATGTGTTTTATATTTGATTTTCAGCCATTATTAAAAATGTATTAGCATGATAAATATTGTACACGTTTCTTTTAAATAAGTATGACTATATTTATGTAATTTATTTTAGATATTTTCTTTAGACATTTAAGTTATCAAATATTAAGTATATAACAACAGTGTAGCAACCTTCTAATATTAGATGTATAAATAAATATGATATAGCTAATAGTAAAATAAAAATTTTTTTTGTGTGTGAGATTTTAAAGTAATATCATTGGACCACAGTAGAATCAAATAGTAGTAAGTGACTTGGTTTAGGGAGGAGAAGTACTCTGACATTTCAGTAAACTCTGACATTTACTGAAAAATATGTTCTAAAGAAGAAAAAAGCTATTTTAGCCCCACTTGGCCCAAATCTTAGCTTTTTGTACCAGATATTAAACTTTGGGAACATTTTTAACTTCTTTGAATGTCCCATAGTTATTTTGTCCCTGAGCATGTTCTGATCCTGTTATGTGTTAATACAAGAACAGTTATAACCTGGTCAGTTGTTCAGAAGACAGGGACTAACGTGGAAATTTCCAATGTTTTTTATATTTTGTATATAAAAAAAAATAATCATTAGTGATGACTAAACCAGTGGTTCTTAACTGGAGACAATTTTCCTTCTCTACTACTCCATTTGACCCCAAGGGACATTTGATATTATCGAGAGACATTTTTGGTTGTCACAACTGGGAGAGAGGTGGTACTACATGTATTAATTCATAAAGACCAAGCATGCTGCTAAATAATCTACAGTGTACACGAAGAGTTCCTCATAAAAAGAATTGCATGGTCCAAAATATTAGTTATACCACCCCTGAAATACCTTTAGTTAGTAGATAGTAGTTAGTTTGGAAACTAACTACTCTGTCAAAGTTACAAGTCACTAAACTGTGAGTACATTTCATAGAGTTCAGCATCCTACAGTTTATTAACAGAACATTTGGTCTCTGGTTTGGAAGAGATTAAGAGGATTTATACTACATTTTAGAGGAGTACTACTACAGATGTACCTGAAATATATAGCTAAGGAAGGCTTTTTTTTTTTTTCAGATTGTTAAGTATTTTGATAACAGAGCTGCCAAAAGTTAAATAAAAACTGTCAATTACATAAAATGTAAAAAAAAAATTACAAAACTACTAAATAAATGGATTATGATAAAGCAGTATACAGCAACATTTACTGAGTAAATGATGAAAGAGTGTAAAGCCTTATTGGTTATGATCTGTGGTAATGGCTGCATAGAAAAGTGTAACAGTTGTATAAATTATCATAGGTAAAATTCTGTATGAAGAAAAAGTGGTAAATCAAATTGTCCCTATGAAATAATATTTTTTGAAGAAAATTTTTATTGGTTTGCATATAGTCATTCATATACTTTGTGTTTCATACATGTTTTGTTTTTATACAGTCATCGATATATGTTGTGTTACATTCATGTATCTGGGTTTTATACAATCATTCATACATTCTCTCTTTTTTTTTAATACATTCTCTTTTATACACTTAATTACCATTGACCTATGCTTGTTATCACTCTGCCTTTTCAAGCCCATACTGAACCTTTCCCATTTCCTCTCTCCCCCTCTACCCACTAGCCTCTTCTATCCCAGTGATCACCTTTCTCCTTTTTCTGCCCTTCTTTCTCTCCTTCCCCTTCTCAGCATTTATACATTTCTTGCTCATTTATCCTCCTATTTTCACAATAGTGGTTGCATACAATATTTTTCCTTCAATGACCGAGATCTTTCATTCGGCATTATGCTCTCTAGGCTCCGTGTTATCCAGTAATTTATGTAATCTTTGTTCCTAAGTGCTGGAAAAGATTCCATTGTGTGGATGTACCACACTTTGTCAGTTCATTCATTTGTTGATAGGCATTTGGGCTGTTTTTGTTTTCTTGCTTTTGTTATGCTAATCTGAACATTGATGTACATATGTCCATTTGTGACTCAGTTCTGATTTCCTTGGAATGTATTCCTAGCAGTGGAGAAGATGGGTCATATCGGCTTTTTTTGTTCAGTTTTCTGAGGAAATGCCAAACTGACTTCGATAGCATTTGTACTATTTTACAGTCTCATCAGTAGTGCATGAGAATTTCAGTTTCTCCACATACCCTCCAACATTTATTGTTTGCTGTGTTGTTAAAGGATATCTTGTTGTTTTGATTTTCATCTCTCTGATTACTAGTGATTTTGAACAAAATTTCTTTATGTGTTTGTTGGCCACCCAGATGTCTTCCTTTGTGAAGCGTCTTTTCATGTCTTTTGCCCATTTTGTTAATGAGTTATCACCTACTCTGTGGCTGAGGGAACTGAAATAATACTTTCAAGTAAAATAAAAATGAAAATTTGCCATATAAAAATTCATCAAGGAATTATTTTAATTTAATAAAGTATGCTCAGAAGCTAATTGTTTGATGTAAACTTATGAATATTAATATTATTCTCATTAAAATGCTTTTTAAAATGTCCTTGGGATCGAAATGCCCTAAATTCCTCTCTAAGCTTTTATCTTCCTTGTAAAATGGGATTAGTAACATTTCCTCTGTCTGCCTTTGCCTGATATATTGAGTCATTTGGTCTCAGTGACAAAAATGTACACAGATTTGCCCACACAAGTAGGAAGCCCAATGGCTTCAGGTCTGGCTGGATATAAGGACAGCAAATGATAATTTTATCACTTGAGTTCTTTGCTTTTTCCCCATGGTTCTTCTACTGTCCACCTTTTTTATATGCTTTTTGAGATATGGGCTGCAATGCCAGGCAAGCTTTCTTCGGATGATAGCAATGATAATCTTAACTGATAGCCCCATACTTTCCCCATACTTTTCATTGATTTCAAAATTCAAAG
>NW_006399786.1:8196541-8229324 GCF_000299155.1 Elephantulus edwardii
CAAAATTCAAAGTGTCAGAAGACAAGGGACAACTCTTACTCAGAGGGCTGACAAGAATCTTGGAAAGAATCCTTTCTGGCCAATATTGGATCATGTGCTCATTTCTGAAACAATCATTATGGCCAGAGGATGACATATTGCAACTAGGCTTGTAGAAGGTGTTCACCAAAATCTTAGGAGTTTTCGCACAGGAGAATGGCTATCAAGTTTGAAATGATTGCTGTAAGCCTCTTACTAAACCAAATGTCGTGAGTTTTCCTTAAATAGAGAGATTTTATTATCAGAAAAAAGAGAGAAGAATATTAGGCATGTCAAATCCAACAGCTATCCATTGTAAATTACTTGATATTAAAATGAGTAATGTCTCAAGGAATATTAGGGAGCTCTGGTGTAGGGAGTAGATATGTTAACCCAAAGGTGTCACCTCTCTGGCAGTTTGAATCTGCGAGTGGCTCTGAGGGAGATGGATGGGCAGTCTCATCCCGTGTGATTTACAGCCTCCAGAAAACCTGCTGAGGCTCAGCTGTAAGTTGGTTCTGACTCATGATCTATGAATTTGGGTTTGTTTTGAATACCTGAAGGAGTATGTATACAATCAAGTACTATATAAAAAATTATTATTATTGTTAATTTTTAACTTGATTGTAGATATTTCTGTAAACTTTGGGAAGATACTTGCAAATGTAGATAATTGCCAGGTGCTAAAATCTTAAATTTTAATGTGGTTTAAATTTAGGAATCAGAAGTGGCTTGACTTGAGCATATGTTAGGATATACTCAAAGAATAAAGACAGTAATGAATCATGGCTTATAAACGTTGGTGTTTGATGCCGTCCAGTTGACTGACTAATAGCAAACCAGTGAGTGAAAAACAGATTGAAACTTTGGCCTACCCCGGGCTTTCCTCACAGTCTCAGCCGTGTTAAAGTCTGTTGTAGTAGTCATTGAGTCAATCGATCTTGTTGAGGGTCTTCTCTTTTATTGAGCATGACGCCTTCCAAGGGCTGGTACCTCTTTACTGTTGTTGTGTACCGTCTAGTTGAAACTGACCCATGGCTGACCCTTCAGAGGGTTTTCAGAGCAGTAAATTCCTCAGATCTTTCTCCCGTAGAGAAGCTGGTGGATTTGAACCACCTGCCATTGGGGTGGCAGCACAATTCATTACCACTTTAGCATGCCCATAGTACGTGAGATGAACGTTCATCATCCTTGCCTCTAAGCAGCACCCTGTTTGCACATCCTCCAAAATAGATTTGTTTGTTGCTTTGACAGTCCATGGTCCAGCATTTCATTTAAAACTCAATATCTGATGAAAATCCAGTAATGGCTGGAATATTATTTGGATAGGAAACTGCCAGAAGTTCAAGCTGAATTCAGAATAGGCCAAGCAATGAGAAATATCATTGCTTATGTCAGATGGATGTTGCCGAAAGCAGAGAATATCAGAAGAATGCCTGTGTTTCTTTGACTATACAAAGACCTTTATAGATTGTGACAAATTGTGTCTAACATTGAGAAGAATGTGAATCCCAGGACACTTAATTGTGCTCATAAGAAACCTATGTGTAGACCAAGAAATAGTTGTCTGAACAGGAAGAGGAAACAGTGCATGGTTTAAAACAGGAAAAGATACACATCAGAGTATTCTTTCTCTATACCCATTCAGTCTGTTTTTTTACAAAAATCATTCCAAAAGCTTGATTATATGAGGAAGAATATGGCATCAAGATTTGAGAAAGACTTACCAACAACCTTTGTTATGCAGATGACATAACCTTGCTTGCAGAAAATGAAGAAGACTTGAAGCATCAATGATTAGAGGCTTCAATATGAATTACATCTCATCAAGATTGGAATTTTTTTCTTTTTTTTATTTATTTATTGTATTATTTTACATGTACCGTCAAATCAGATCTGACTGGTACAGGAGGAGATTGCCCCCTCCTTCTCTAGGACATCATCTTGTGGATTTGAACTGCGTACCTCTGGGATTGCAGTGCAGCGTCTTGCCACTAGGCCACCAGAGCTCCCTTCATCTCATCATCAAGAAAACAAAATTCCTCATTCCTAGACCAATAAGCAACATCATTATAGATGGAAAAAAGATTGAAGTTGTCAATGATTTAGTTTTACTTGATCCACAATCAGCACCTATGCTCATAGTAGTTAGGAGATCAAAGGAAGTGATATATTGAGAAAATATACTGTGAAGAACCTCTCCAAAGTACTACAGAGCAAAGATGTCAGTTTAAAGGCTAAGGTGTGCTTGATACAAGTCATGTTAGTCTTCAGTTGCTTCCTACGCATCTGTAAGTTGGGAAGTGAATAAAGATGACAAAAGAAGAGTGGATTCTTTTGAATTGTGCTGTTGGAGAATTGAATATCCCATGGATTGTCAAAAGAGCAAACAAGTCTGTCTTAGAGATAGTGCAACCAGGATACTCCTTAGAGGCAAGGACGGTGAAACTTGTCTCACATACTTTGGGCATGTCAGGAAGGACCCGTCCTTGGAAAAAGACATCATACTGGAAAAAGTGGAGGGTCAGAGAAAAAGAATGAAAGCCTCAACAAGATAGATTGACAAAGAGATTATAATAATGGGCAGGAGCATGGTAGAGATTGTGACAGTGGCACAGGATAGGGCAAAGTTCAGTCTGTTATTAATAAGGTCACTATGAGTGGTAGCTGATCCAGTGGTACCTAACAGCAACATTTCATAATATAAAACAATATAGTTTTGCTCAATATAATTTTTAATGAAGTTAATTTTCATAAATCATTATAATATTAAGAACTCTGGTGGCCTAGTGGTAAGGAGTGGTACTGCTAAGCTAAAGGCATGTGGTTCCAATCCAGTAGCTGCTTCGTGGGAGAAAGGTGGACAGTCTTGTCATGATATTAGCAGTCTCTGAAAACCCGCTGGAGGGTCAGCTCTGAATCAGTTTCAGCTTGATAACTCACAAAAACAACAACAATGTAATAGTAGTGAAAATAAATTATATAATGAAGATTATGATGGAAGACAAGGTATTCTTTTATTAAATACATAATAAGTTTGACTAAAGGGCCATTAGTGGTTGTGTTGTTAGGTCCCTTGGCCCTAACAGTCTTAGCTGATAGGAATGCTGTATACAGCAGAACAAACACTGTCTGATCCTACTCCATCCTCACTGTTGTTGTTATAGCCCAGTGTTACAGCCATTGTGTTGACAAAATATTATGAGAGACTTTTAAGGCCTTTCCCCCTACCAACTCCTTTACCAACTATACTGTACTTCTCTCCAGGGACTACTGTTGTGTGCCATCGAGTCAGAACTGACTTACAGCTAACTGTCCAGTGGGTTTTTGGAGACAGTAAATTGCAGAGGAGGAAACTGCCCACTTTCTTCCATGGAGCACTTGGTGGATTGAAACTGCCTGCCTTTAGGCTGGCGGTGCAACTCCTTACCACTAAGCTACCGGAACCCCCAGAAGGAGTTAAGTAGAAACATTTTATAAGATGAGGAATAATTATAATTGGAACAATATTGGGTGATAACATTTGTTTGAAAATTAGTAACTACCTTATTGAAAGATCTCATCTGAAAAAAAAATGTTTTAAAATATTTTTTTCCAAAGAATTGTGAAAATTCTGTATTGAGAACTATTTCAGTTATTTTTAAAATGAATGAGGTCCAATAAATATGTAATGCTTTAGATGTTCAGAAACCCTTCCCCCTACTTCAGCTAATAACATTCTAGGGAACTGTACACAGTCTGTGGAGAGTTGTGCTGCTAACTCAAAGGCTACGCTTTTCTGGTGTTTGCATTCGCCAGCTGTTCCGAGGGAGAAAGATGAACACACTCTTCCACAGGAACAATTTGCTGTTATTGTTGGTATGGACCATCAAGTTGCTTGCGACTCATCTCGACCCTATGCACAATGGGTCTGACTCTAATGTTGAGTCACTCTCTCTCTCTCTTTGACACACCTACCTTTATTACCCCAGTTACTGTGTCAGTCATCTCATCCGGGGTCTTCCTCTTCTGTGCTTTCCCTCAACCCTTCTAGCATGATAACCTTCTCCAAAGACTGTCTCTTCCTGGCTACCTGTCCAAAGTATGTGAGGTGGAATCTCAAAATCCTTGTCTCCAAGGAACAGCTTGGTTTCACTCTCTCCAGGACAGACATGTGAGTTCTTTTGGCAGTCCTCGGTACATTCAAAACTCTTCTCTAGCAGCACAACTCAAAGGCATCCATTCTTCTTCTGTCATCCTTGGTCATTTGTCATCCTAGCTCCCTGATGCAAAGCGAGCAATTGCAAAGACCATGGCCTGGACCAGGTGTACCTTATCTCCAAACTGACATCATTGCTCCTCAACATGCTGAGGCCCCTCACAGCAGATTTCTCTAATACAGTTTGTCTTTTGATTTTCTGACTACTGGTGCAAAGAGTGTTGATTGTGGAATGATTTGTTGTTGTTGTTATGTTCCACCGAGTCGCTTGTGACTCATAGCGACCCTCTGTACAACAGCCCTAAACTCTGCTCTGTCCTGTGCCAATTGCACTGTCTCCGACACTCCCATCCCGATTAACCCAGTCAATGAATCAATCCACCTCATAGAAGGCCTTCCCCTCCTGCGCTGTCCCTCCACCCTCCCAAGCGTGATGTCCTTCTCCAAGGACCGGTCTCTCCTCAGAACATGTCCAAAGTATGTTAGATGGAGCCTCAGAATCCTTGCCTCCAAGGAGCAGCCTGCTTTAACCCTCTCCAGGATGAATCTGTTTGTTTTTCTAGCAGTCCATGGTACTTTCAATACTCTTCTCCAGCACCACAGCTCAAAGGCATCAGTTCTCCTTCTATTCTCTTTGGTCATTGTCCAACTCTCTAATGCTTAACAAGTGATTGCAAAGACCATGGCCTGTATCAGACACACCTTAGTCTCCAGAGAGACACCATTGCTCTTCAGGACTTTGGAGAGGTCCCTAACAGCAGACTTTCCCTTGGAAATCTGATGTAGGGTCAGCTGTCATTAGTAAGAACTGGCAATGAGAAAAGAAAAGAAAAGGATTTCTTTCAAGATAAGAATTGGGAGAAGTTGGAAAATTTAGTTTATGTTCCAATTTGTGCAAAAGTCATTTCTGCCTCAGGTTTTGCAGCACACTTTAAATCTTTTAGCTGTCCAACCTAGAATTATTTGACAGTACTTTAATCTCATTTCTCCACTCTCATTTCTTTACTCTCTGACACAGGCTAACAAAAGCTACAATGTTCTAGTCAATTCTAACAATTGTTGTTGTTAAGTGCCATCGAGTCGCAGGGGACTATTGCGACCCTATGAAGGAGAGTCCTTAACGCTTGGGAATTCTAACAGTGTACTTTAAAAAAAAACCCCAAAACTATCTTATTCTACTCTTGTTATTAATGTTGAGTTTCTATAGAGCAGAATACTCATTAAATTATTTCTACGTGTACAATTTAGTGAGGCAGATTGTAGTATTCTGTACTTCAATTTTAATATAAGTATATACGACCGTGGACATAGATAAGAACAAACAAATCTGTCTTGGAAGAAGTTTAGCAGAATCTTTCTTAGAAGGCCAGACTACAGCTTTACTGTGTGCGTGTTATTCCGAGGGTCTAATCTGTGGAGGAGGACTTCATGCTTGGCAATGTGGAGAGGCAGTAAAGAAGAGGAAGGCCATTGTGGAGATGGATTGACACAGTGGTGGCAGCAGTGGGCTCCAACACAGCAGTGACTATGAGGTGACTCAGGGCCAGCAGTGTTTTGTTCTGTGTTCTTCGGGTCCCTGAGTCAGGACATACTCGGCAGCTCCTACCAACAGGAAGGTTTAGGTTGATATGATTCATTTTTAAAGTTTGATTCATTTTAAAAGTTTGTACCCTAATTCAAAGACCATTATTGTAGATTAGACATGATCGGTAATTGTGATACAGTGGGAATAATGAAATTGCAAAACCATTTACTAGATACTATGGTGGCAGGGAGTTGAAAATGGAGCGATGAGTTCTTAAGGGAGGTGGAGATGGTGCTAAAGTTAGGGAAAGCCAAGAGGGAGTAGATGATATTTGAGTAGTAGTTGTGTAAAGTCAAAGTGATGTGGAAGAGAGAGAAGTGGAAGGCCTGCTAAGCTGAGGGAATAAAGTGTCAAGATGGGGAAAAGCAAAACAGCGTTAAGATTGGAGCGTTGAGAGCTACAGCCAGGAAGGGTGTGAACTAGATTGTCGATTTCACTGTACCCAAGGCTTTATGCTGTATCCTGACATATAAAAACGTTTTAAATCCGTGCTTCTAATCTTCCTTTTTGTTCAGGCGCCTAAAGCTACACTAGTTAGGTAGGTTTGTGTAGTTTCTTCTGTAATTTTTATTATGCATTTTCAAATTAGACAACTCTCCCTTAATTTTCTGAGATAACTTCCCTGAGTTGAGGGACCTGCTCTTACGGTTTCTCTCATTTTTGGAAGCATGACTGTAGTTAACAGTGGATGATAACCTTGAAGAGAGAGAATAATATTAGATAAGCATTTCAGATTGATCACTTTTAGGGTTCAGTAGACAATTACAAAGCTCAAGAAGGGCAAGTGGTTAGGAAAGAGTCATTGAATTGTTCTGTCTCAGTCACCTTACAGTTTGGATTATGAATATCCATCTTATCCTTGAATGTTAAAAAATTTTACCTTTGCTTTTAAAACATTGGACTAATTCTGACTTGAAACAAAGTCTTCATTATAGTTCTTCACTGTCTGCATGTGTGTCTTTTAAGTAATTGAAAAGGCTTTAGACCTTTTCTTGTACTTTGTGATGGTAAATAAGAGCAAAATATACCTGTTCCAACTTAATACAAATTCTTAAACACACAGATAGATCTTACTCATTTTTTATATCCCAAGGGCTGCCTGCCTTTTAGAGAAGAACTCCATAGGGTTTTCTTGGCTGTGATCTTCACACAAGCAGAGCACCAGACCTTTCTTCTGCAGTAATGCTGGGTGTATTTTAATCATTAACCTTTAAGTCAGTAGCAGAGCACAAACTGTATCTATCATCCTGGGACTTTGGGTGTTGAAATAATTTATCTGGAAAATGATGAAAACTAACATTAAAGGAATTGAGAGAATATTAAAATAGCAGAATTTCCTGACTAACTGATTTGATTTGGAAGTTATACAGAGTTTTTGGGAAGTCCTTGATTATTGGGTGGACACTTGGATGGATGATGGCATCAGTTACTGAGATAGGAGTATGGGAGGCAGGGATGGAAGGTGACAATTGGGAAGCACACACAAAAAGAGAGGGTCCTTTTTGCTTTTCTCATGTTGAAGCATCTCTAGAATATTCTAGATAAAGTGTCAGGTATAAAAACTTGGGAGATGGAACTAACTAGAGAATACCCTTGGGCTAGAGTAGAAAAGACTTCAGTGGTACTTTGGACTAAACTGTTCCTTTGATAAATGAGAAGCCTTATGTCCATATTTGGGAGGTTGGACTTTATGAGGAGGAATGTGGCATTAGGATTGGAGGAAGACTCATCAACAACCTGCGTTATGCAGATGACACAACCTTGCTTGCTGAAACTGAAGAGGACATGAGGCATTTGTTGCAAAAGGTCAAGGACTACATACAGTCTTCAATATGGGTTGAAGCTCAACATCAAGAAAACATAGATTCTCACCACTAAGTCAATTGGCAACTTCATAATGGAGAAGAAATTGAGATTGTTGCTAACTTCAGCTTGCTTGGTTACCCAGTCTACACTCGTGGCATCAGCAAATCCAAAGACGAATTGAATTGGGAAAGTCAGCTGTCATGGACTTTATTTATAGAGTACTGAAGAGCAACGATGTCAGTCTGGAGACTGAGGTGTACCTGTTCCAAGTCATGGTCTTTGAAATTACTTGCTATGCATCCAAGATCTGGACATTAAGTAAGGATGGCAGAAGAAGGATCTATGCTTTGAGTTGTGATGCCAGAGAAGAGTGTTGAACATACTATGGACTGCCAAGAGAAAAAGCAGGTCTGTCCTGGAGAGGGTGAGACCAAGCTGTTCCTTGGAGAAAAGGATTTTGAAGCTCTATCTTACATACTTTGGGCACGTGACTAAGAGGAACCAGTCTTTAGAGAGGGACATCATGCTTGGAAAGGAGGAGGGACAGCATAGGAGACGAAGACCCGGATGAGATGGGTTGACTCAATGACTGGAACAATGGGAGTAGGGTGGTTAGAGATGATGAGATTGGCTCAGGATAGGGCAGGTTTCAGAGCTAATGTACAGAGGGTTGCTATGAGTCGCAGGTGACTCAGTGACACCTAAAAAAAACCCCAACAACGATGCCCATATCATAAAAGTAGACATTTAGAAGTAGTTGCACAGAGATCAGAGTTTGGTCATGGTATGAATTAGATGACACAGGATATGTAAGTATGATAACAGAAGGTGGCCAAAAACATCAGCTCTTAAGGCAGTGTTGGTAAATAGCTGGCTCATGTGAATATCCTGACTTCCTCTTTGCATAGAGCAGACATGGCCATTAACCACTGTTTTGCAAGGAGTCCAGTTTCCATTGTGATTTCTTCTCTGAATTTTTTTAGAAGCATGTTCCTCACTTTGCAGATGTTTGGAGATTTTTAACAGTTATCTTTTTGTTATGAATTTTTTTACTTAATCCATGTGTTTAAAAACACACTTTATGATTCTAGTCCTTTGAAATTTATGAAGTCTTGATTTTTGGTCTAACCTATAGTTTATTTTGTAAAATATTTTATGTGCATTTAAAAATATGCCCTGCAAGGCAAATCAGGAAAGGAGACTCTGTGGAGCATGGTTACTTGAGTGTAGGGGCAGCCCATTTCACACCCCCCCACCACTTCAGTGTGTATCTGGGGGCTCCAGTTGACACCTCTGCAGTGATTGATGACCAGTACTTCACACACTATCTTAGGAATTAACTAGAGAATGCCCTTGGTCTGGAATGAGAAAGGCATTAAAAGGTGCTTTAAACCAGAATGTTCCTTTAATAAACAAGAAACCCAATGCTCAAATCCTAAAATCAGAGTTTGTCTTTGAATAACGGGTGGGTTCTTCTATTTCCTGGAAATTTAGAATTGATTTTAGGGCTCTGTTGATCTGTTTCATGTTTCACTTGGGTAGTTCCATCACCTCTCTATTTGTGAGTTTTAGAAGTTTGGTTAATGATGTTACAGGACTAAATATGTGTTTCTATTTTTTAAAAATAAATATATATAAATATATAGATAATATATATCCTGCCATCTTTGAATTTAGTGTTCTGTAAAGGTCACTTAGGCTGCATAGCTAATCATATTGTTTGAATCTTCTCTCTTCTTCTGTGTCATTTTTTTTTCTTGGTTTTCTTCCACCATCAGTTACTGAGAAATATGTCAAAATATTTAGATGTGACTCGTACATGTGTCTATTTCTACTTTTACTTCTGTCAGCTTTTGTTTCTTGTATTTTGAAGCTCTGTTATTAGATACATATATTTGGTGGTTGTCTTGTCTTCCTGATGAAGCAATGCTTTTATCATTATAAAATGTGTTTGCTTATTTCTGATGATAATCCTTGTCTTTAAGTCACTTTGGTATTTTTGGCCTCATCAGTTTCATTACAAATGGTATTTGTAAGGTGTGTGTATTTTTCCCCATTCTTTTACTCTTAGCCAGTTTGCACTGTTACGTTTAAAGTGTTTCTTGTGTAAGGGATGTATGGTTTAAAATAGGGTGTTCAGGGAGAGCTCAGTAAGCAAAGACTTATTAGAAGGTGAGAAAGTGAGCCTTGTGGATTATTCTGGTTATTTTCCATTCGTCTTTCCAAATCCACTGTCCACCTTTCTTCAAGCTGCTCTGTGCCACAGGAGATTGAACTTACATGGATTGTACGAATGAGTGCCTTTGCCTTCTGATCTCTGGAAGGCACTGGAGAGAATTTGGAGGGTGGAAGGAGAGTAATGCTGAGTTATTTATTCCTTAGTTTGCTGGGCTCTACCATAGGTTCCCTGTGTTCTTCCACGAAAGGTCACGGTTCCTCTTAGGAGGACTTTAATACGATTACTTTCTGCTTGATCTCATCCCTTGTCCCTTCCGGCATAGGGGTGGTAATGGCTTTATATTATTCTTAGTACCAGAGTAACTGCATGTAGGTTACTTCTCTTAGGTTTTTAGATAGTTTTTCTAAATTCTGACCCCCATCCTCTTAAATATTATACTCTGTCCAGCTATCCGGTTTGAATGTATTATCTATTTCTTTCTGGAACTCAGAGTGATAAAGGAATATTCTGAGAGAAAACATTTCAGTTAGTGGGGCAATTCAGTGCAAAGACCTGGGTGTGTGTCTGGCATGTTCAAGGAAAGTGAGGAAGCCAGTGTGGTTCTAATAGAAGAAGTGAGAGGACAAGTAGGAGGTGAGATTGGAGAAGGCACCAGATCAGGAACATCCTGATTGCAGAGGCCTGGGAAGTTGAGCAGTTAATTAGGAACTGTATCCCGACTGGGAGCAGGAGTGGCATCCACTTCCTAAACAACATGCCTCGGAAAACTCTATGAACTTTGATAGATTTCGAAAGTTGTAGAAGGGCTTCAGGCCTTTTGTTCATAGGGTCACTATGAGTTGTGCTCCACTCAAGGCAATCTATAACAACAGACTTTAGGAGAAAAGAGTTGAAACAGGATTTCTACTAGGAGGTGAGAGGTAACAGTGACTGAATCAGCATCTTAATAGTTAGAATAGTTAGAGTTAAACCAAGGACTGTAAACTTCATTCAAGAAAAGCTTGGAAAAACTTTAGTAGTCCTAATCCACAACATAAAGAGTCTTCCCAGTATTCTGAAAAATTTACAACCAGGAGAAGATAAAATAGATGAATGGGACCTTCTAAGAATCAAATCCCTATGCGCATCCAGAAACTTCTCTAACAGGGTAAAAAGGGAAGCCACAGACTGGGAAAAAGTTTTTGGTAATGACATGTCAGAAAAGGGACTTATATCTAGAATTTATAAAATACTTGAGCACCACAAAAAGATAAAGGAGAATAATCCAACTGAAAAATGGGCACAGGATATGAACAGACACTTCACCAAGGAAGACATTCAGATGGCCAACAAGCACATGAAGAAATGTTCAAAATCCCTAGCCCTGAGAGAGATGCAAATCAAGACAACCATGAGATATCATCTCACTCCAGTAAGACTAGCAAAATTTAACAGAACAGCAAGCAACAAATGCTGGCGAGGTTGTGGAGAGACTGGAACCCTTAGTCACTGTTGGTGGGAGTGTAAAATGGTGCAACCACTGTGGAAAGCATTGTGGCGCTTTCTCAAAAAGTTGCCAATAAAGATACGATTTGACCCAGCAGTTCCACTACTGGGAATATACCCTAAAGAGACCATAAATGACATCCAAGTAGATATATGTATACCCATGTTTATCACGGCTTTGTTTACAATAGCAAGGAGTTGGAAACCACCTAAATGCCCATCAACAAACGAATGGGTAGAGAAGCTATGGTATATTCTCACAATGGAATACTATGCTGCATTGAAAAACAAGGAACTCATGCAATATTATTCAAAATGGGTGACCCTGGAGGACATTATGCCGAGTGAGGTATCTTAGTCACAAAGGGACAAATGCTATATGGTGCCACTGTTGTAGAATGAGGCTGACATCGGGGTGGGGGTAAGACAGAAAAACTGGATGAAATATGTTTATGGCATTGAAGTCTATGGGGGAGAGAATAGTCTAAAAGTATTATATTTTAGGGCATTATTTTTATCGTAGGAGTATGCAATGAGGGTTGCAGAGTGGATTATATTTGGGGGTAGGGGGTGGGGTTTGGGGAGGTGCGGGGGGGATTGTGTACCAATGAGGGAGTTTTTCTTTTGCTTTTCAAGGAGAGGAGCAAAGGGGGGAGGGGGGTTGTGCGGAGAAGGGTGCAACAATGAATGAATGGAATTCCAAAATCTCTGTAGATGTTTATTGAAATGAAAAATAAACAAACTAAATTAAAAAAAAAAGAATAGAGTTGTGATAAGAAGTGGCCAGACACAGCATACATGTAAAGATTAAGTCAGCGAGACTTTCTGATGGATTGCAGTAGAGAAAGATGAAGAATGCCCTCAAAGGTCTTGATCAGAGAAAGTGGAAGAAAGAAGTTGCCGAAATGAGAAATACTGTGGGGAGTGTGCATTTTTGTGGAAAGATCTGAAAAGTTCAGTTTTGAGAATATTATGTTTGAGAAATTAGAAATTCAAATACCTGTTAGAATTGACACTCTTAAGTCTGGCTTGGAGATGCATATTTGGGAGCCAACAGTATATTTATAAAAATCCGGCCCCCCTGACCACTCCTCATGGCGGCGGAAGCCTGGGCGCAGTTACGGTGGTGATTGAGCGAGCCTGGCCCAGCCTCCACGTGCCCCCGGGCTCCACACTCCTAATGCTTCGCGGGTGTTGAGTCCTTCCCAGCCGGGACAATGGTGAAATATTTCCTGGGGCAGAGCATGCCCCGGAGTTCCTGGGACCAAGTGTTCGCCGCCATCTGGCAGCTGTACCCGAATCCTTACAGCAAACATGTCTTGATGGAAGACACAGTACACCAGGAGGTTACCCCTGACCAGAAACTCCTGTCCTGGAGACTCCTGACCCAGACCAACAGGATGCCCCGCTGGGCTGAGCGATTGTTTCCTGCCAATGTTGCTCACTCGTTGTGCATCCTGGAGGACTCTATTGTGGACCCGCAGAATCAGACCATGCCCACCTTCACCTGGAACATCAACCAAGCCCAGCTGATGGTGGTGGAGGACCGCTGTGTTTACTGTGTGATCTCTGATAAGAGTGGTTGGACCGAAATCCGAGAAGCCTGGGTCTCCTCTAGCTTGTTTGGTGTCTCCAGAGCTGTCCAGGAATTTGGTCTGGCTCTATTTAAAAGCAATGTGACCAAGACTGAAGGGTTTTGAATACATCTTGGCCAAGCTACAAGGTGAAGCCCCTTCCAAGACACTTGTTGAAACTGCCAAGGAAGCCAAGGAAAGGGCAAAAAAGACAGCACTGGCAGCTACAGAGAAGGCCAAGGACCTAGCCAGTAAGGCAGCTACCAAGAAACAGCGGCAACAGCAGCAACAATTTGTGTAGCCATCATCAGCCCTGCACAGCCCTTCTACCACCACCATCGGCACAACGGACAATCCAGCTCCAATCCGCTATCCCCAGTGTGCTCTCTTATTAAAATTCAATATCCAGCCCTATTTCTTGCCCAAGAGATAGGCTAGGGCGAGGAGTAAGGGTCTTGTTTGGCATCTACAGAACAGCAAGCGTGTCATCCATGGTCTGTGCTGATTCTGCATATTCCTCCCATTTGGCAGCTGAGGCACGGAGAGGCACAGACTTGCCCAGGTCGGTGTGCAAATAAAGTGGGAAAGGCTAGACTGTAAGCTCCGTGAGGGCAGGGATCTGTTTGCTCTCTGATGTGTCCAAAGTATTTGGAATAATATCTAGTATGTAATTGGCACTCAATAAATAACTTGACTTCAGTTAGTCCCAGCTCTGGCTTTGGTTAAAAAAAAAAATATCCAAGCAAACCACTTCTCGAACTCCTTGCTGTCAGGTTGGTTTCAACTCCTAGTGACCCTCCTTCAGGTTTCTGAGGTTGGAAATCATAATGGGAGGCGATTGCATGTCTCCCTCCCGCAGAGCTTGTCCCCTTGGACTGCAGAGATGCATAAACTCTGGGTTAGCAGCGCAGGCTTCTCTAGCACCACCAGAGCTCCTTCTTGTTGTTGTTGTTGCTATGTGCCGTCAAGTCGCTTGCGACTCATAGCGACCCTATGTACAACAGCCCTAAACCCTGCTCTATCCTGTGCCAATCACATTGCCTCTGACACACCCATCCCGATTACCCCAGTCACTGAATCAATCCACCTCATAGAGGGTCTTCCCCTCCTGTGCTGTCCCTCCACCCTCCCAAGCATGATGTCCCTCTCCAAGGACCTGTCCCTCCTTACAACATATCCAAAGTAAGATAAAGCCTCAGAATCCTTGCCTCCAAGGAGCAGCCCAGTTTAACCCTCTCCAGGATGAATCTGTTTGTTTTCCTAGCAGTCCATGGTATACTCAATACTCTTCTCCAGCACCACAGCTCAAAGGCATCAATTCTCCTTCTATCCTCCTTGGTCATTGTCCAACTCTCTGATGCATAACAAGTGATAGCAAAGACCATGGCCTGTATCAGACACACCTTAGTCTCCAGAGAGACACCTTGCTCTTCAGTACTGAAGAGAGGTCCCTATCAGCTGACTTTCCTATCGCAATATGTCTTTTAATTTCCTGGCTGCTGGTGCCAAGAGTGTTGACTGTGGAGCCAAGCAAACTAAAGCTGTGAACAATCTTACTCTCTTTACCATCCATCCTGATGCTGCCAATTGTTCCAGTGCTCCTAAGAAGTAGAATTTCTCTCTTACTGCCATGGAGCTAGAACTGACCCTCCATTGGATTTCTAAGGCAATACGTCAGACAGAAGGAAAAATTGCTTTCCTTTCTCCCTTAGAGCCACTGGTGGATTCAAACCAGCAGAGACACATGGCCTTTGGTATAGTAATGCAACTTCCTATGGACTGTGCCACCCGAGCTTCCAAGTAGTACATTGTTGTTGTTGTTATGTACTATTCAGGGCTGATTCATAGCTGCCCCAGCAGCGGGTTTTAAAGGCAGTAAGCTGCACGGGTGGAGATTGCCCATATTTCTCCCACAGAGCAGCTGGTGAATTCGAACTACATGCCTTTGGGTTGGCAGCACAACTCCTTACCACTAAACCACCAGAATGCCCTTGTAGTACACTAGTTACATTTAGACACACAGGACTGAGTGAGTTCATTAAGGAGCAGTTGTAGAGGTCTAGGAACTGAAGCTCAGCACTCATCGTTTAGAAGCTGAAGAGGAGGCAAAAAAAGCAAAGAACACCTGAGACAGAAGAAAGACAGTGCCCAAATCTTCCACTGTGTGAGTTATGATGGGAGGCAGGACCCAGACTCCACTTGCACACTGCTGGCAGTCAGGCTGTGTGGGTTAACAGCACAGGCTTGTCGAGTTAAATGCCAGTGCCTGGGACTGAATCACAAGGGAGTTATGCAAAGTCTGCAGGAACAGATTGTTCATGGCAGTGTCCAACGTCTAATGTTGTCGGTGGCAAGCACAGTATCAAAAAGACATAGCAACCAAATACAGGGAGAGAACCTTGATGAGATTCTGAATTATAGAAGCAACTATATACAACATTTTCAGGACAGTTGAGTAAATGAAAATTAACTGTAGTATTACAGTTAGGTGCCTTGTTATTAGTATTAATCACATGAGAATATCCTTATTTATTATGTTAAAGTTTGATACCTTTAGATTAAAGATAAGAATCAAGATTTCTGTAATATATGACAGAAGTAAAATACATTTTTAATTTAAAGAAATACAGCCATGTGGCATAATGTTAATAGATGAAAGATAAGTATTCATTTTGCTATTTCCCTCTTTTTTTTCTAGGTTTGAAAGCATCAGAATAAAAATTTAGGGGAGTCCTGTGATGTGGATTTAGCGGTATCAGTGATATCATCTTGTTAAGATTTTCTCAGGCGGTCACTTTTGACTATTTTTTTGGTTCTAAGTAATCCATGTTTCATATAGGGAGCTGTGGTAGCCTAGTGGTAAGGAGTTGCACTGCCAACCCAATGATAGGTGGTTCGAATCCACCAGCTGCTGCATGGGAGAAAGATGGGGAGTCTCTTCCCATGTGATTTATAGCTTCTGAAAACCTACTGGAGGGTCATCTATGAGATAAGTTCCAACTCAGTGGCACACAGCAGCAGCAGCAGCATGATTTCCGCGAGCTGTTTGTGTAACTGTTGTAACAGAAATTCCAATGCTCATTTCATTTGTAAAGCTTTTTTGAGATGAGATACTGAAAAATAAGATTAAATGAAATAAAATAGGTTGATAATATACTATTTGCCACAAAACCAATACTCAATAAATACTAGCTAATCTCTAGATAATTTTAAAGGGAAATTGACTTATGCAAAAAAATTGACCTCTAAATATACATCATTCTATTTTAGAAATTGTACCTGTATATTACAGTGTTTATTCTCTCCCCCCAAAATATGTTTATATTTTAGTTTGCATTTTTTATTTCACTATAGGAGCTCTGGTGGCCTACTGGTAAGCAGCTGCACTGTAATCCCAAAGGCACATGGTTCAAACCCACCAGCTGCTCTGCGGGAGAATGGCCAGTCTCCTCCCAGGTGATTTACTGCCTCTGAAAAACCACTAAGAGATCAGCTATGAATTGGTTCTGGCTTGATGACACACTACTACAGCAACAACAACAACAACAGCAGCAACAACAACAACAACAACAACAACAACAACAACATGGAATTATTGGTCCAGTGATAAAGATTTGATATTCTTGATGTTAAGATGTAACCCATACTGAAGGCTGTAGTCTTTGATCTTCTGCACTATTTCAAGTCTTCTTCACTTTCTTGCAAGCAAGGATGTGCCATCTGCATAATACAGAATTTTGATAAATCTTCTTCTAATCCTGATGCCACATTCTTCTTCATATAGTCCAGTTTCTTGACTGATTTTCTCAGTGTATAGATGGAAGAGATATGGGAAAAGGGTACAACCATGACTCACATTTTTCTTGATTTTATACCATGCAATATTCATTCCTTTATTCTGTTCAAACAACTGTTTCTTGGTCTTTATATAGGTTTTACATAAGCACAATTAAGTGTCAGTTTAAAACATTAAGGTGCATTTGATGTAAGCCTTGGTATTTCCAGCTGTTTCCTGTGCATTTGAGAGTTGGACAATGAATAAGGAAGTTTGAAGTATTATTAATGCCTTTGAAATGTATGCCGCTCAAGTATAGTATATATAGTGTAGTGTGGTCTGCCAAAAGAACAATAAAATCTGTCCTGTAAGAAGTGCAGAGTGCTCCTTGGAGGCAAGGATGGTGAAACCCACTTGCTTTGGGTCAATTTTCAGCATTAGCTAGTCCCTAGTGAAAGACACAAAGCTGGAAGGGTAGTTGTTGTGTACTGCTGAGACAGAATCAACTCAGAGCTGACCCTCCACTGGGTTTTCAGAGGCAGTTTAACGGCAGGGGAGGAGGAGATTACCCATCTTTCTCCAGTGGAGCAGCTGGTATATTCGAACCATGTTCCTTTAGGCTAGCAGCACAGCTCCTTCCGCTAGGCCACCTCTGGAAAGGGTAGATGGTCAGCGAAAGAGAGGAAGATACTCATGAGGTGAATTGACACAGGAACTACCATAGTAGTCTTGAACATGACAGAGATCATGAGGATGGTGCTGGAGAGGGCAAGGTTTAGATCTGTTATTCATAGAGTCTCTATGAGTAGTAGTGGATTCATTGGCACCTAACAACAACAACAGCAGCAACACAGCAGTGGCAACATACGGCATTAACACATGCTTGTTCTGTAAACAGTGATTGTTTTCTTAGTATTAATTGTCTGTCTTCAGGTGAAATTTTGTATTGGCTACAAATTAGGTTAGGAGCCCTGGTGGTGTAAGTGTTACAAGTTGGACTGCTAACTGAAAGTCAGTGGTTGAACCCTACCAGGATGCTGAATCAAGATTGACTCAATGGCAGGTTTGTTTGGGGTTTGTTTTGTTTTTCAGGAACCTTGTGTCTGTGAGATAAGTTGAGATAAAGACATGTCTTGGTATAGAAACATCCTATAGATAGCCCTTTAAGAAGAAAACAAAACTGGCAGAAGATTTTGGATACTAACTCTGCCTTCATGTCAGATATTTCATATTACCATTTAAATTTAGGAATTCTACCTCACAGAGGTTCAGGGTGTCACAATGGCACATCTTCTTCCTCTTAGTACAGTATAATATTACACTCTGGTAGTCTCATTTTATTTACTTCCTAAGTATATCTCCTACCATTAGAATGTGGACAGTTTGGTGGAGCTCCCCGATTAAAACAAGCTTGGAAGTAGGAGTGGCATCCACTTCCGAAATAGCTTGCCTCCAGAAACCCTGCGAACCTGGAGAAAGGATGAAAGTTGTACAAGGGTGCTGGTCTTTTGTTCATAGGGTCGCTATGAGTTGTCTACGACTTGACGGTGCTTAGCAACACCACCACCAACTTAGAGCTCTGTGGGCATGGTGGATAGAAAGTTATGCTACCAAGTCAAAGGTGGGTGATTTTAATCTGTGGCCCTCATATCTGGTTTTAATTGTTTTCGGTCAAACATTAGAATGTGAGTGAACCAAAATGAGAATTGTGCTTATATAGCTCAGCATTGTCTTCCCAGTGCATCCCAATACCTGGGCATGCAAACACCCAGAAACTATAGTTGAATAAATCTCTCTCTCTCTCTTTTAAAAACAGAGAAACTGTGTCTTTAAAAAAATTATTTATTAATTTTAATGAAAGTTTACAGAGACTTAGGATTTCTACTCATTCATTGGTGCCCTTTTCTCCCTGCCCACCCCCCCAAAAATGAGTCTTTTTTTTAAAAAAAAATTATTTTATTATTATTGTGTGTGTACTGTCAAATCGGATCTGACAGGTACAGGACGAGATTGTTCCTCCTCCAGCAGAGCAGCTGGTGGATTTGAACTGCATACCTCTGGGATTGCAGTGCAACTGAGTCTTAAGTAATTAATCAAATATTTGTAGGCTTCCTAAGTCTTTATGACTTTCTTTCCAATCTTAACAGGATTTTTGAAAGGATAAAATGAAATGATACTTGTGTTTAAATACTAGGTCCTATGACTTCTACTTCTATGCAGTGTTCTTTCCCTAAGCTATTCTGAGTCATATAATTTCATAGATTTGCTCCTAGAAAAGAATTAGTGTAAAACCTACATGTCATACTGTACAGAATACATGATTGTTCTAAATATTCAAATGTTAAACGTATGTCTTAAGTCACACTTAACTATAACTCAATTTTGGCTGCTTCTTCATAGGAAATCACAATATATATATTCTTCTAGAATCTCTCAAATGGTAGACCCTTTGCTGTCTACCTTTATATATCCATGTAGCTTTATTGTGTGTGTATATGTACATATGTATTTCATAAATAATGCCATCATATCAGCTACTTTTTAGCACCTTGCTTTTTTTCACTCAATAATATATTGAAATTCTTTTTCTATTTCCATCCAGGGAGCTCTGGTGGCTTAGAGGCAAGGAGATAGACTGGAAACCCAAAGGCATACAGTTCAAATTCACCAGCTGTTGTTTTGCAGGAGAAAAGATGGATATCTTTCTGTGCCTCTGAAAACCTGCTGAAGGGTCAGCTATGAGTTGGTTTTGACTCAATGATACATAACATATATAAATCTAGTACTTCTCATTCTCATTTTTGTTTTTATAGACCTCTGTAAAGAGGATGATAGTATAGAAATACTGTATTTTGTATATACTGTACTATTTTGTAAAGACTATATTTTGATGAGTGTTTATAAATTTTTTACTATATTAAAATATATGTAAGTAACACTGCAGTCAAAGTATCTTTGCGTGTGTTTTGGGTCCCTGAGGCAATAGGGTAAATAATGAGAATTACAATTTTTCTCCAGAATGTACTCCAAAGTAAGGGAATCTCACTACCAGCAGGAAAGAAGAAGCAGGTCCTTTGGGGCCTGAGATCTCTGCATCAGTCAGACTGGGACCTGCAGGAGATCACCAGAGCTGACCTGGGACTACTGTCCCAATGGAACTAGAACCAGGCACATCTGGTGATTCAAAGTGTGCGCCTTCAGGATTGCTGCATAGCCTCTTACCACTAGGCCACCAGAGCTCCCTTCAGTTGTAACCTCCCTAATAAACCCCATAATCTTAAAAAACAAACAATCAAAACTCAAAGTATACTTTCACCAGCAGTGTATTGGAGTGCCACTTCCTTTTCCCTTCATTCAGTGTTATTAAGCTTGCACTTTTTATGTAGGGCTGGCAGCTGAGAAATGGCTTCTAATTTTGGTTTGCATTATTCAGATTATTGGTGAAGTTGAACATCTCTTCTGATTGTTTATCAGTAATTTCCTGAAAATTGTTTTTATTTCCAGTTATTTAGTTGTTTATATTTTCTTAATGATTTTTAGAATTGTTTTATATGTTGAGTTAAAATTATTAAAAGATAAAAAGTATGACTAGAATGGAAGTGGTTTTGTGTGACCCCTACTAACTCCACAAACAGAAACTGGCCCCATCAATGTTTATAGCACAAAACTGATTTCTAAGAGGACAGGTACTCCCTCACCTTCTACGTTCTAAAAGCAACCACGCCTCCCTGGTTTCTCATTGGGTCCTTTCTGTTTTGGGTCCTCTGATTTGCTGCAATGACCACACAAAACTCATCCACATTCACAATTATGGAGTTTATTGGAGAAGTAAACAGGTTCAATTTGGGTTTGAAACAGAAGCAGTTTTTTCAGTGAGGACAGCTTCTCAGACATGCACACAGGCCCTTTGACCTTCAACCTCTTGACTTTAGGTCAGTGTTAAAAGGCTTGTGTAGTCCTGCCAAGTATGATGTCTTGGCCCCTGGCTCCGGCTCCACAGGGTAACAGTCCCAAGGTCAGCTGTTTCACCTTGTTTTCCACTGCTGCTGTTGCTCTTGTCTAGGTCCCAATCTGACTCGCCCAGGAATCCCTGGCCCTGAAGGGACTCTCAATGCATTCTCTGCTTCTTTGTTCCTGGTGGCAAGATTTCTAATGCTTACTACTGAGCCTGCTCGATTTAAACCTGGAAGGATGGTAAAACTAGCCAATCCCCTCAGGGAAAGACTTCATACCCTATTTGTGTTCCTACCCAGCCATGTGACAAAAGTCAAAGGCAATTGCTTGTTATTTTTGAAGAACAATCAACCAACTACACAGTTACCATCTAGTGGACAACAGGACTGTCTCATTGTGATAGAAAGGGTTCACTATTTAATTTTCAGAAGTCAACCTACAGGCATTTCCAGTTTGTCTTAGTGTGGAATCTCAACCGAATTTTTTAAGCATTGTAGCAACGCATTTTCTTCACTGACAGGATGAGTGCATGGTGATGGTTGGGACCTGAGGTTTTACATTTCTCATAACTTCCTAACGGATTCTAATGCTGCTGGGCCAGGAACTGACATTTTATTGCAGGGACACAAAGTTAATGGGTATCAGGACAGATATGGTAGGCTACAGAGGAGGTTTGCAGCATTGTGGATTTTTATGCTCAGTGTATTTTACTTGGCTTTATTCTACCTTCTAATTTTAGACTATGGAGGATAGAAGGAGAATTGATGCCTTTGAGCTGTGATGCTGGACTGCCAAGAAAACAAACAGATTCATCCTAGAGAGGGTTAAGCCAGGCTGCTCCTTGGAGGCAAGGATTCTGGGGCTTTGTCTGACATACTTTGGACATGTAAGGAGGGACAGGTCCTTGGAGAGGGACATCATGCTTGGGAGAGTGGAGGGACGGCGCAGGCAGGGAAGACCCTCTATGAGGTGGATTGATTCAGTGACTGGGGTAATTGGGATTGGGTGTGTCAGAGGCAGTGCGATTGGCACAGGATAGAGCAGTGTTTATGGCTGTTGTACATAGGGTCTCAATGAGTTGCAAGCCACTCAACAGCACATAACAACAACAACAATTTTAGACTTAGCAACAATTTAGTTTTGTATGTCTTTCTAATCTTTCTCAATTTACTACACAAGTATAATAATTTTTTTTTCTAGAAAGACTTTTTCACAGATTTATAAATTTCATCTGTAAAATCTCTGTCTGAGAGGGCTGCTTTGGGAGTGTAAAGTACTTAGATGATAGTAAATGTTCACCAAGGGTTGGCTGTTATTGTTATTCTTATTACCGTCCTGATTTAAGACATGAGCCTTATTCCAGTATACCTCATTAGCTCTTCGCTGGCGGTGCTGGATGATGTGTTTGTACAGCTACTTTTTCTATGTGTCCTTGAGTTCTCCACAAATATCGTTGGGCTTTTTTGTTTTGTTTTTTTGTGGGTTTTTTTTTTAAGTGCAGATAGTGTCAACCTGCTTATTTTGCTTTTAAAGGGAGAGAAGCATAGAAAGACTGGGTTAGCTTCTACTTCTGTACTTTAGAAAACCCGCCAGAAACTATTGTTCCTTGAATAAAGTGAAAATCTTTTAAGAGTTACTAAGAAGTTTTTGCTCTTTTCTGCTTGTTTCATATAATAATTCTTGGCATATATGTCACTGAGCCTTTGTCCTTTCGTTGAACTTAGAAATAATGAATTTTTGGGTAGTTTTCTGGAAATTTGAATTTGGATGCAATAAAAAGAAAGACATGTAAAGATGAAAAAGTTTGAAGCTAAATGTTAAAGATTTCACTCCACCAATGCTTTCAATAATCTTAAACAAAATGCATCCTTTATATGGTTGTTGACTATATTAGCATTGCTATTAATTACAAAGGGAGCTCTTGTGGCCCCATTAGTAGGGAGTTGTGCTGCCCACTCAAAAGTGGACAGTTCAAATCCACCAACTCTGTGAGAGAAAGATGAACCGTCTGCCCCCCATGCAATTTACAGACCCTGAAAACTTACTGGAGGATCAGCTGTGAGTTTGTTCCATCTCAACAGCAATAAGATATTTTTTATTAATTAAAAAAAACCAAATTATGTTGTTGTTATGTGCTGTTGAGTCCCCTGTGACCCATAGTGACCCTATGTACAGCAGCTCTGAAGCCTGCCCTGTCCTGAACCAGTCTCACTGATTCTGACACACCAACCCCCATTGCCCCAATTATACTTTATATTTTTTCTTTTCTGTGTCAACACTTTAAAATGTGAATTATACTGGTATCAAAGGCTTTGGTACCCAACATAGAGCAATACATGGTATATTTTGTGAACACTGCTCATGCAGTTTACATGAACTTTGGTGGTATATTTCAGAGAGAATTTCATTGGTAACCAAAGACCACACCTCTCTGGTAGTCCAAATCCAGCTGTGGTTCTTACTGAGCAGTGGATCTACTCTCTCGCTATTTACAGTCTCAGAAGCCCAGTGCAGGGTCAGTCATGAGTTTGTTCTGATTTGACAACCATGACTTTTTCTGTAGGGTTGGTTTTTTTTTTGTCTAAAATGATTTTGTGTTTATCCTTAGTTCCTTAGAGATAACTTTACATTCTTGGAATTTCCAGAATAACTGATATGCTTTTGTTAACAGTAAGCCTCCAGGTCTTCAGGCTATACCTGTGATTTTGTGCTAAAGAGGTGACTCAGATAGGGGCTGGGCAGACTTGAAGGGCCACCTCACGATGTCAGCTCTCCTGGAGGGCTAGAGTGGGAGCAGGGCAATGATACAGTCCACCTTGTCTATGTAACAAGTGTCCAAAAAGGGCTCCCCCGGTTTCCTTGCTGGGCTTATTGCTGACCCAACTGGGAAGGTAGCTAGTTCCTTTTGGGAAATGGAAGTTTTGTGCCGAGAACCCTCCCTGACTTTTCCTCTATATCTCTTCATTTGTATCTTTTTTGCTGTATGAAAGTTGTAATTGTTATTTCCATGAATTGTTCTAGTGAATTATTGAGCCCAAATGAGTAATGGGAGTGAACACCTCCAATGTCAGGGGCCTGGGAATCCTGAATGAGGGCACCAAGAAGGAGTTGATGGAACTTCTGAGTTTGCATCCTGCAAGCCAGTCATGAGAATGTTGGGGAAGTCACAAGATTGCATCTAGTGTCTGAAGTCTTGGGCAGACAGCATTCTGGAATACTGTGCTTTTAATATGTGAACTCTAACCTCCAACCGGGTACAGTCAGAAGAAAAAGTACTATAAGTGCGACTGGTGTCAGAATAGAAGTAGCAGAGATCTGAAACATATAAGGGACCTCTCCAGAGTACTTTCAGTCTGGAGCCTAAGGTGCACCTGACCCAGGCCATGGTTTTTGCAATTACTTGCTATGCATCAGGAAACTGGGCAGTGACTAGGGATAATAGAAAGAGATTTGATGCCTTTGAGCTGTGGTGCTGGAGAAGAGTATTGAATATACCATGGGCTGCTAAGGAGAACAAACAGTTTTGTCCTGGAGAGGGTTAAACCAGGCTGCTGCTTGGAGCCAAGGATTCTGAAGCTTTGTCTGACATACTTTGGATATGTTGCAAGAAGGGACCAGTTCTTGGAGAGGGATGTCATGCTTTGGAGGGTGGAAGGACAGTACAAGAAAATCTTTGATGAGATGGATTGACTCAAGTGACTGGGGTAAAGGGGTCGGTGTGTCAGAGACAATAAATTGGCTCAGGATAGAGCAGGGTTCACAGTTGTACATAGGGTCGTTATGAGTCACAAGTGACTCTATATCACATAACAACAACAACAACAATCCCTCTCTGTTGGACACTCTGGCAGCATAGTCCATAGGCAATGTGCTACAGATTCATGGGTGGCTCCATCTCTCTGGGAATTTGAATCCATGAACAGCTCTGCAGAAGAAAGAGCGGCAGTTTCCTCACTTGTAATTTACATTTTCCCTAAAACCCGATGAAGGGTTAACTATGAGTGGATTCCAGCTCAACAACAATGAGTTGCATTGAGTTGAATCCCGCTCTAGAGGAGTCCTTGAGTGATAGAAATGTTTACGTTCTCAACTACTAGCCAAAAGGTTGACAGTTTGAACCTACCCAGAGACAGCATAGAAGATAGGCCTGATGATCTGTTTCTGGCACTATAATCTTGAAATCCTATGGGACAGTTCTATTCTGCTCATATGGTGTGGTCATGAGCTGGTCTTGACTTCATTGACTAAGGGCAATTAGCAACAAAAATCCCTCTGAAGGTGAGAGGATTCATTGCTGGGAGAGGAATAATGGATGTTGGTTTCTTACTTGTCTCATAACAGTTGTGCTTTTCTTACTCTTTTTATAGATGGTACAGTTATTGTTGGAGACGTATCCTACAAATTGAAAACCCCTAAGAATCCGGAACTAGTGCCACAGAACTACAGTAAGTAATGTTTATTAATTTATTGAAATTTTCTGTTGGGGAATTTTCAAACAAACATAAGACCAGGCAGTATAGCTTGACCTTGAGCTACAACACGTAGCAGCAGTACGCCAATCTTGCTGTACCTGCCTGCTGCTCTAAGGATTTGTGGCCTTGGAAACCCAGGGGAGGGTTTCTGCGAGCTCAAATGACTTGATAGAGGGGCTTGGTTACTCCATTGTAGAAATATGTAACTTTTAAAAAAATTGTTTATCTATTCTTTTGCTCATGCAAACTTGGATGGTTTGTATATCTTGACTGCTATGAATGAGGGAGGTGCTGAACAAGTCCTGAATGAGTCCTCTGGTCATAATTTCCCTTCTATTGATAAAATAATTAGGGATTGAATTCATGGGTTGTAGGTAGATACCTATTTAACTTTCTAAAAATTCCAAAACAATTATCTAATAAAGTTGTATAATTTTATGCTTTGACTAATAGTCTCGCTTTAGATTCTTGCCAACCTTTGTGTAGTCTTTTTATTATTATTCTAATAGATATTAGACTCATTCTACTAGATGTTAAATTAGAATTCATTATGATTTTTAAAGTAACTGCTTTATTGAGATATGACTCATGACCATAAAATTAACTTGTAGAAATTGTGTAATTCACTAGTTTTAATAAGTTCACAAGGAAGCTCTGGTGGCCTAATAGCAAGAAGTGGCACTGCAATCCCAGAGGTACGTGGTTGAAATCCACCAGATGCTTTGCTGGAAAAGGAGGGGCAATCTCCTCCTACCAGTTAGATCTGATTTGATGGTTGTTGTTGTTGTTATGTGCCATCTAGTCGTTTACGACTCATAGCGAACTTATGTACAACAGCCCTAAACCCTGCTCTATCCTGCACCAACCACACTGCCTCTGACACACACCCATCCCGATTACCCCAGTCACCGAATCAATCCATCTCATAGAGGGTCTTCCCCTCCTGCGCCGTCCCTCCACCCTCCCAAGCATGATGTCCCTCTCCAAGGACCCGTCCCTCCTGGCAACATGTCCAAAGTATGTAGACAAAGCCCCAGAATCCTTGCCTCCAAGGAGTTGCTTGGTTTAATCCTCTCCAAGATGAATCTATTTGTTTTCCTGGCAGTCCATACTCTTCTCCAGCACCACAGCTCAAAGGCATCAACTCTCCTTCTGTCCTCCCTAGTTATTGTCCAACTCTCTGATGCATAACAAGCGAGTGCAAATACCATGACCTTTATCAGGCGCACCTTAGTTTCCAGAGAGACACCGTTGCTCTTGAGTACTTTAGAGAGGTCCCTAATAGCAGACTTTCCCATCGCGATACGTTTTTTGATTTCCTGACTGCTGGTGCCAAGAGTGTTGACTGTGGAGCCGAGCAAACTGAAGCTGTGAACAATCTCAATCTCTTCGCCATCCATCCTGACGCTGCCAATTGGTCCAGTGGTGAGAATCTTTGTCTTCTTGACATTGAGCCTCAGTCCATACTGAAGGCTGCAGTCCTTGACCCTTCGCAGCAAGTGCATGAGGTCCTCCTCAGTTTCAGCAAGGAGGGTTGTGTCATCTGCATAACGCAGATTGTTAATAGACCTTCCACCAATCCTGATGCCACAATTCTCCTCATAGAGCCCAGCCACTCGGATAATCTGCTCTGCATACATGTTGAAAAGGTATGGAGACAGGATGCATCCCTGGCGTACACCCTTCCCAATTTTGAACCATGCAGTGGTACACACAAAAAAATAATAAAATTTAAAAAAAAAATTCACGGAATTATTTTACCAGCACCTCTGGGATTGCAGTATAGCTTCTTCCCACTAGGCCACCAGATCTCCCTCAAGCATTATATTTTATGTAATTAATTACCAGTGGACATTCCCATCATTATCTTGTCTTTTCACCTGAATCCTTCCCATTTTGCACCCCCCGCCCCCAGCTGGTTAACTCTGTGGTTCTGCCCCTACCCGTCCTCAGTCCTCTACTCTCACCCCTTCCCTGTTGCCTTTAAGGAAGAATGGGTTTTCTTACTCTGTCATGCTGGTGGCACTTTCCTTATGGTGGTTTTAATTTGCATCTACCTGATAAATAATTACCGTGAGCATATTTTTAAATATGGAAACATTTATGTAAAAGTTTTTTCTTTTTTAATTTTCTATATGCCTTAGCTTATTTTTAAATTTTTACTTTTATTTGTGTGAACATTTACAAATCATGTTGGTTTTTCATGCAAGATGTTAAAAGTTTTTTACCTTTGCCTTTTGGGCCTCTTTCCTATGAAGTGTTTTTTATCTATGTTTAAAAAGTATTTTTATTAATGATTTGAAAAAGTTTTTAAAAATATACATTTGGATATAATAAATATACACATACACAGATAGGTGTAGGTCAAAGAAAAAAGAGCCTTAACACAATGGATTGGTATGGTGACTGTAACAATGGGCTCTAGTGTGTCTTGGATTGTGGGGATGGCGTAGGCTAGGGCAAGGATTGGATCTGTTGTTCATAGAATTGCTGTTAGTCATAGAGAGAGCTCTGTTGGCCTAGTGGATAGAAAGTGATGCTACCAAGACAAAGAAGGGTGATTTTAATTTGCGGCTCTCAGGCCTGGTTTTAATTATTTTTGGTCAAACATTCTTCTGAGTGGTATAGCACTGGTCTGTCCATTTGCTGTACAGAGGTAACCTGTGGTTAATGTGATGCTAACCACTGTGACACTGATGTGTCAAATGTGATAATGGTTACCCAGGTGGACAGTGTTTGGTGAAGCTCCCTAGTTAAAACAGGCTTGGAATCAGGAGTGGTGTCCACCTCTGAAATAGCTTGCCTCCAGAGACTCTATAAAGGTGTAGAAATGACCAAAGTTATACAAGTGTTCAGGTCTTTCATTCATAGGGTCGCTATGAGTCATCTACAACTCGATGACACTTAACAACATGTATGTATTAGGAATACTTTTTCTCAGTCTATTGCTTGCCTTTTCATTTTCTCATACCACAGACTGCCAAAAGAATGAACAAATCTATTTTGGAAGAAGTACAGCCAGAATATTTGTTAAAAATGAGAATGGCAAGACTTTATCTCACGTACTTTAAACATATTATTGTTGTTGTTATATACCATCAAGCAAAAACTAACTCATAGCTGACTTTCCAGTGATATTTTAGAGCCTGTAAAGCAGAAGAGAGAGGATTTGAACTGTGTGTCTTTCAATTGGCAGCACAACTCTTTACCTCTAAGCCACCAGAGCTCCCCATCTGGACAGGTTATTAGGAGAGAGCAGTAAGATACTGCTCTGGCAATGCAAAGGTACGTGATTTGAATCCAGCAGCTGCTCCATGGGAGAAAAATGGGCAGTCTCCTCCTGTGTGCAGTTAACTGAAAGTCCACCGGAGGGTCAGCTATGGGTCAGTTAACCCTCGATGGTGCACAAAAACAACATTCCCTAGAGAAGGATATCATGCTTGGTAGTGGAGAGCGAAAAAGTGGGAGATGCTCAGCAAGATGGAATGACACAGTGATGGCAACAATGAGCTCAGATACAGCAATAATTATGAGGATGATACAGGATCACACAATATTATATTATGTTGTATATAATTTTGATAGTTATTTGGAACCAACTCAGTGGTACCTAATGAAAACATCTTTTGGTTATAATAACTTATATTCAGTCACACATTTGTTTTTCATTGCTTCTTGTCTTTGAAATCTTTACCTACTCTAAGGTGAAGATAATGCCAGTTTTCTTTTTCTTCTTTTTTTTTTGGTTTGTATTTTTGTTTTTATTTGTATAGGAATGCAACTCCAAAGCTAAAGAATAAGGTAAATAGTTTTTCTGATCTTAAAGATGTGTCTTCAATGTTATTTTTTTTTTCTGTTGAAATCAGTTTTTTTACATTTATTATTAATTTCAGTGAAAATTTATGAGACTTTGGATTTCCACTCATTCATTGTTGCACTTTTCTCCCCTCCCAACCCTCCCCCCTAGTATACTACCCTCTTGGAAAAGTAAAAGAAAAATTATTTCATTGTTTTACAATCCCTCCCCTCCAGGCCCACTCCACTATGCAGCCTTTGCCAGTTTTCTTTTAAAAGCTTTGTAGTCCTTGTAGCATTTCTTCTCAATCATAAAAGCTTTTTATAGCAGTTCTGTTGTATGTTTGCTAGATATGAATTCTCTGTTTTAACCTCTCTAAAATGTTTTTCATTTTCAAAAGATAAGTTTTGAGATATGGAGTACCAGTTTTTACTTTTTAAGTAGTACTTTAAAGATGTTATATTCTATTGTTTTCAATGATAAACCATTTATTGTTGTTGTTGTTATGTGCCGTTGAGTCACTTGTGACTCATAGCGACCCAACAGCCCTAAACTCTGCTCTGTCCTGTGCCAATCGCACTGTCTCTGACACCTGTACCTAATTTGGTACATTTTGAACACCTCTCTCCTCTTCATTTAATATCCTTCTTTCTTTCCCTCCCTCTCTCCCTCCCTCTCTTCTTTCTTTTTCTCTCTCACTTCTCTCTCCTCTCTGTCTTTCCTACTTTCCTCCCTCCCTCCCGCCCCTCCCCCTCCTGCTCTCTCCCCACCAGCATTTTCGCTTTGGTGTCCCCAGGTTGTTTTTGTTTGCATTTATCTTCAGTGGGGTTCTCTGGTCTTCTTCACTTAGTAAGAAAACCTGTCTTGCTGTCAGAAGCCACATCAGTGGAAGCCAAGACACCATGAGAGGAGTTTTCTTCAGCTTTTTTTTTTTTTTTGCCTACCACACTTTGCCTCACATTAGCTAAAGACTTGAATTGTCCTGGAGGAATTTCTGTTACCTTTTCTGGCCCACTTCTGCGTTCAGTGGAGTAAGGCTTAGCAGCAAGATCAGATCCAGTATATTTCAGGAAGGCAGTTTTTCGGCTTCTACCCTGCTTGTGGCTTTCAGTGTACAAAACTCTGTACTTGGTGAAGGCCCATGGAAAGATGTGGAAGGATAGGTTCAGAATGTCTCTGTGACTGGACTTCTCAATATATCATCTCACCATGGAAAACCATGTGGGGCCAAAGTCAGTTAAAAATTTGACTTGAAACGGAACTCTGGTGGCTTAATGGCAAGAAGTTGCACTGCAGTCCCAGAGGTGCGCGGTTCGAATCCACCAGATGCTCTGCTGGAGAAGGAGGGACAATTTCCTCCTGTACCAGTCAGATCTGAAAAAAATGAAAAGAAATTTTTTTTTCTTTGTTTCTCCTTATATGTGTACTTGCATAAGGGCTGCTCCCTCTTTCTGCTATTCTTTGATTCCCTTTCATTAAGGATGAAAGGGTTTGTTTTTTTTCTCAAATGGTCTTTTTTTCCCTTCAAAAGGGTTCATACTTCCTAGCATTTAGTTCATTTATATTTCTTTGTGTCCTTAGCTGTATGATAGGTTTTGAGAAATTGTGATTTTTTTTTTTATAATTTTTCTGGTTGTTAGAATGGAAGTAAAATTCTACTGCAACTCTTCATCTTAACTGGAAGTGGGAGTCAGGAACATTTATTTTTAATGTCTGTTATTTAATAGCTGTGCCTAATTATATTATTATAATAGGCAGGTTTCCTTTCCTGGAGGTGAGGCTGGTAACAAATTCTTGTCTTAATGCTCCAGGAAAAAATTTACAAAATGGGTCTATATATTAAATGCCTCATAAGTACATGATGATAGAGAGAAAGAGATATATCCCCCTGCAACACCCCTTCCCCCCCCCCCAGTTTCTGAGCCTTTTCTTATTAGGAACGTAGCTAACTTTCTACAGTAAAATTCAGAACTAAGGGATAATAGTCATGCTTGATAGGCATTAAATAGGAAAACTTTAATATAGTTGAGTTCTGTAGGAAAATCATTACTTAGGGTGAAATTATATTTAAAATTGGGGTTATGCTAATTTCTAGATGTGTGAGTTTCTATGGGTTATTTAGTGACATTGAGTCTCTTTTTTTAAAATTTATTATTAATTTCAATGAAAATTTACAGAGACTTTGGATTTCCATTCATTCATTGTTATACTTTTCTCCCCTCCCACCCCTCCTCCTTAGTACACTACCCTCTTGGAAAAGTAAAAGAAAAGTAAAAGAAAAATTCTTTCATTGTTTTACAATTCTTCTCCCCAAGTCCACTCCACTATACAGCCTTCGCTCTGGACTCCTGCCATGACAAAAATCCCTAATAATTTTCCCTCTTAAACAGTTTTCTCCCTCATCTATTTCAATGCAGTATACATTATTGAACCCATCCTTCTCAGTCTCCTCCCAACTACGAGGTGTAAATATTATATGAAATAGTTAGCTTGTGTGAAACATGTAGGATAGTGCCTGACACATGTTATTGTAGTGTGCTGAGGAGTCATTTGTGACTTATAGCGACCCTATTTATAGCTCTGAATCCTGCCCTATCGTGAACCAATTTCATTGTCTCTGACACATCTACACACCCCACCCCCATTACCCTAGTCACTGAGTCAATCCATCTCATTTAGGGTCTTCCTCAATTGAGCTGCCTCTCCACCCTTCCAAGCATGATGTGTTTCTCCAAGAACTGATCCCTCCTGGCAACGTGCTCAAAGTATGTGACATGGAGGGTCCAAATCCTTGCCTCTAATGAGCAGTATGGTTTTACTCCCTCTAGGATAGACCTGTTTGTTCTCTTAGCAGTCCATGGTATATTCCATACTCCAGCACCACAACTCATAGACCTTGATTCTTCTTTTGTTTTCCTTAGTCATTGTCTAGTACTCTGATGTTATACATAGGGTTTTCTAACCTGACATTTTGTAAGTGGATGGCCAATCTTTCTCCCTAATCTCTCTTAATTTGAGTGCTCAGCTTTCTGAGAGCTATGTTTGACAGACAAACATTCTACCCAAAAGAGCTGATGAGATTATGCAGGTCACAGATCAGGTGCTGGTCCCAGGGGCTCACTCCTTCAGCACATTTGTTTTCCCATCTTCACTCCACCTTCCAGCATCCAGCTCAAGTCCCTCTCCTAGCCTCTCAGGCATATCCCATCCCCAGCCCCCAAACCCTTCAACCAGCTCTGGTGTGATGACTCAGACCTCCCACCATCTTTGTCTTCCCCATTCATTTCCACTCCCCTGTGATATTGGTGCTCTTGGTACAGGAGTGGATGGTCTCCATACAATGGGGGCAGCTTCACTGCAGTTGAGTCAGTTCTGAACCATAGCAGCCTTCCTTTGGGTTTCTGAAACTGCAGTTTGCAACTGGAAGAAACTCTCTTTGTTTTACATGCTTGTAGGTGATGCAAGCTGATGTTGCAGAGACTGGTGAGCATTGTAGACTGTCAGTTGCAGTTGTTGTTTTTGTTGATTGCTGTCGAGTTGAGCACAACTCATAGCGACCCTATGAAAAAAGGCCTGAAGCCTTTCTAGAACTATCATCATTTCTCCAGGTTCATAGAATTTCCAGAGGCATGTGGTTTAGGAAGTGGATGCCACTCCTAATTCCAAACCTATCTTATACTGGGAGCTCCACCAAACACTGTCCTCTATGGGCAGCTGTTACGGCATCTGACCTCCAGTGGCATAAGGTTCAGCTTCAAAGCAAACCCAGATACCTCAGTACAGCAAATTGACAGAAGAGTACTGTACAACTTAGAAGAATGTTCCTACAAAACGAAATAACACTAGACCTTTGACATGAAGCATAGCTATGATGTTGAGGCTTTATTGTTCAAAATGGATTTCCTAGCCATTTATTGACTTTGACTTTGCCATGTGAATGG
>NW_006399786.1:8230439-8240736 GCF_000299155.1 Elephantulus edwardii
ACTCTCAATACTCTTCTCCAGCACCACAGCTCAAAGGCATCAATTCTCCTTCTATCCTCCCAAGTCATTGTCCACCTCTCTGATGCATAACAAGTGATTGCAAAGACCATGGCCTGTATCAGGTACACCTTAGTCTCCAGAGAGACACCGTTGCTCTTGAGTACTTTAGAGAGGTCGCTAACAGCAGACTTTCCCATAGCAATACGTTTTTTTGATTTCCTGGCTGCTGGTGCCAAGAGTGTTGACTGTGGAGCCGAGCAAACTAAAGCTGTGAACAATCTGAATCTCTTTGCCATCCATCCTGATGCTACCAATTGGTCCAGTGGTGAGAATCTCTGTCTTCTTGACATTGAGCCTCAGTCCATACTGAAGGCTGCAGAATATAATCCAAGTACATACACCTTTTTCCTGATTTAAGACCATTTCACTGTCCTATTTTTCTATTCCGTTGACTGTGTCTAGGTCTATATACAAGTTTCACATGAACACATGTGTTCTGGGATTCCCATTCTTCTCAATGTTATCCATAATTTGTTATAATTAAAACACAAGTAAACATTTTTCTTATCTTCTTGCTTTCAGCAATGACACACCTGATGCCAGCAAATGATATCCCTCATTCCATAGCATCTTCTAAATTTCTGAAGTTCCCTTTCAGTGTAGTATTCTAGCAGGTTTTTTCAATACTCTTCAGCAAGATTTTACTCGTATGTGCTATTAATGATGTTCTTTGATCATTTCTACATTCTATTGGATCACTTTTTTTTTTTTAAATGGGCACAAGTATGGATCTCTTCCAGTCAGTTGGACAGGTAGAGATTGGTGAGCACTGTATCAGGGCTGTATCTGTTTACTGAAACACCTAAAATTGGTATTCCATCAATTTCTGGTACCTTATTTTTTTGTTCATGTCTTCAGTGTAGCTTAGATTTCTTCCTTTATTACTATTGGTTTTTGATCACATACCATTTCTTTAATTGATTCAGTGTTTACCAATTCTTTTGAATACAGTAACTCTGTGTATTCCTTCCATCTTCTTATGATGCTTTCTACATTATACAATATTTTGCCCATAGACTCATTTAGTGTTCTAGTTCAAGACTGGAATTTGTTCTTCAGCTCTTTCAGTTTGAAAAGTGCTGAGCCTATTCTTCCCTTTTGAGTTTCTAACTACAGGACTTTGCACATTATATTATAATACTATGTCTTAAGCTGTCCTTTGAAGTCATCTCTTCCATGCTTTTTTTTAAAAAAATTTTTTTAATTACTTTTTTTAAAAAATTATTTTGTGTGTGTGTGTACCATCAAATCAGATCTTACTGGTACAGGAGGAGATTGCCCCTCCTTCTCCAGCAGAGCATCTGGTGGATTCAAACCATGTACCTCTGGGATTGCAGTGCAGCTTCTTGCCCATGCTTTTATTTAGTCATTTCTAATGTTATTTTTAGCTTCTCTGTACATAGGGTCGCTATGAGTCGCAAGCGACTCCACGGCACATAACAACAACAACAGCATATTGGAAAACAAGTTTAAGAGTTTCTCCCGACATGCATTTGGCTTTTTATTTTTATATTTTATTTTTATTTCCTGTCTTTGTAGTGATATTTTGCCTTTTTCAAGTATGAGATCCACAACTCTTCTGGTCTCTGGTCATTAGTGTTCGGTGCCTCAGTTCTGTTCTTGAGGCAGATTTAAAATTCAGGTGAGAGAAACTTTGGGTCATGAAAAAAACCTTATGATCATATTTTGGCTCTTGTGGATTTGTTTTATTTATCGTTAGTTTCACTTATAACTTGCATAGGAGTAATTGATGTTCTGTTTCACAGTTGGTCCCAGACCTTGTTTTGACTACTAGTATTGAGCTTTCCCACCTTTTTTTCAAAAAATAGCCAGTTTGCTTCCCGTGTATTCTATTAGATGAAATACACATGTATAATTGCCATTTATGTTTTTGAAAAGAGATATTTGTAATAATAAGTCACTGATTGTACAAAATTCTTCATTTATTCTCTAGCCTCATTTGTCAATAAGACTATAATTTCTAATTTCCTGCTCTTTGTTTCCAACTTTTCCTTTCCAGTTGCTAATTATTATTGATTTATTTTGATTGCTTGCTTGATCAATTTCAGACTGTTTACATTAGCATAAATCCTCAATTTTATCTTTGCCTTTAATGGTGGTTTCATATATGTGAATAATGGTTGCATTAACAGGTCATCCTTATATTTGTATGGATATTATCCTACTCCAGCAGCATTGTACTTGCAAATGGATGCTTAAATGACTTTTTTTGACAATAAATGCAATACTCCTACTCTTCAATTTGTCACTCTCAGCAAAGTATATTCTATCATTGATATAAAATTGACAATACTATTCCATCTCAGATTTCTTATTGTTCAGATGCCATCCGTAATCAAGGCTGTAATCCTTGATCTTCTGCAGTAAGTACTTCAAGTCCTCTCTTTCAGCAACTCACATTATCTCATCTGCATAACATGGTTTATTAATGAATCTTCCTCTGATCCTGCTGGTAAATTCTTCTTTATGGAGTCCAACTTCTGAAACAATTTGCTCAGCATACAGATTCAATAGGTCTAATAGAGAGAGAATACAAGCTTGACATACATACACCTTTCTTAATTTTAAACCGTGTAGTGTTGCCTTGCCTTGCTTGCACAACAACCTCTTGGTTTAGGTGTAGGATTTGCAGGAGTACAATTATGTGTTCTGGGATTCCTATTCTTCTCAATAATTTGTTATATAATTAGTCATAATTTGTTATGATCCCACACAGCCATATGATCCCCAGTCTTCAGTAGACCAATAGGTAATGTCATGATAGATGGAGAAAACATTTAAGCTGTCAACGACTTCATCTTATTTGTATCCACAGTCAATAAACTTGATACCAGCAGTCAGGAAATCAGGAGATGTATTCTGCTGGGAAAGTCTGTAGTCAAAGACCTCTCTGAATTATTGAGGAACAATGATATCAGTTTGAAGACTGAAGTATGTCCAGTTCTGGCCATGGTCTTTTCACTCACTTACTATGCATCTGAGAGCTCAACAGTGAATAAGGATGCCAGAAGAAGAATTGATGTCTTTGAACTGTGGTGTTGGAGTTGAGTACTGAATACCATGTAGTATCAAAAGAACAAAGAGATTTGTCTTGGTGAGGGTGCAGCCAGAGTGCTCCGTGGAGACAAAAATGAGAAAGCTTCATCTCACATACTTTGTGTGTTTTTCTAGAGAGGCTATTCCTTGTAAAGAAATATCAGGCTTGGAAAAGTGGAGGGTCGGTGAAAGAGAGGAAGACCCTCAACCAGATAAGATTTACACAGTGACTGCAGCAGTGGGCTCAAGTATGTCAGAGATGACACACGATCATCTAGGGTTCAGATCTGTTGTTCATAGGGTCTCTATGCATCATACTCTTCTTAGTAACACCTAACAAAAACAGTCCGTCTTAGCTCATTAAGTGCTTAGAATGCCAATCATTATGTGTTCCACTTAATTTTTGATAACTTCCAATTTTCTTAGATTTATACTTTGTACCTTCCTCATTTTAAAAATTAGTGGATCTTTGTAGCATTATCCCATATTTTGAGTCCTGCCACATTAACAAATTAATGTACTTCATTGGTGAAAGATTTACTCCATCTAAGGCATTACATATAGTTTGCTTGGCTCCATAGTCAACACTCTTGATATCAGCAGCCAGGAAATTAAAAGATGAATTGCATTAGGAAAGCTGTTGTCCAAGACCTCTCCAAAGAACAGAAGAAAAACTATGTCAGTCTGGAGACTATCGTGAACCTGATACAGGCTGTAGTCTTCACAATTACTTGCTGTCAGAAAGCTAGACAATGACTAGAAAGAGAATTGATGCTTTGAACTGAGGTGCTGGAGGAAAGTATTAAATGGATTGCTAAGAGAACAAACAGGTTCGTCCTAGAAAGGGTGAAGCCAGGCTGCTCCTTGGAGGCAAGGATTCTGAAACTTTGTCTGACTTACTTTGGACGTGTTTCAAGGAGAGACCAGTCCTTGGAGAAGGATGTCATGCTTATGAGGGTGGAGGGACAGTGCGAGAGAGGAAGACCCTCGGAAAGATGGATTGTTTTAGTGACTGGGGTACTGGGGGTAGGTGTGTCAGATGTAATAAGATTGGCAAAGAATAGAGTAGGGTTTAGGGCTGTTGTACATAAGATTGCTGTGAGTCACAGGCAACTCGATGGCACACAACAATAACAGCAACAAACAACAACAACAACAACAACAAGGCATTTCAGTAAACTTTACTTTGAGGAAACAATTCTCCTTAGTTGAATTTTAGTGCCTTTAAGCTTGAGGGGCTCTTTTAGCAATGTTCTGCTGATATTTATAGTGTTTTTAAGTACCTGTCCCATACTGATTGGGCAGACACTTTATAATGTTAACATAAGATGCCTTTGTGCATTCCTCTCTTGTAGTATAGGCAGGTATTGGATTTGACTTACTCTCCCTTTATTAGGGACTATTTCCAATGTTAGAAACTTACTCATGTTTGATTTTGCTCTTGCTCTATCATTTTTGTTTAGGAAATATGCTTTTGATTATGGATAACATTGATAGTCTGGTGGGATTTTTTTTTGCATTAAAATAGTTTAAAACTTATATTTATTGGTGCTTGATAGTGTTTTGTTTCCTACCTGTACTTGATGTTTCAGTTTAGTAAACCTTAAAAAATTTTTGCTTCTTGAATATTTCAAACTTTGAACCACAATATAAAATAAATTTATTGTTAAAAGGAACATTGCAATTTTTTTTTATTATTTGTGTATGTGCATGTGTACCATCAAATCAGATCTGACTGGTACAGGAGGAGATTGCCCCTCCTTCCTCGGCAGAGCATCTGGTGGATTCGAACCGTGCGCCTCTGGGATTGCAGTGCAGCTTCTTGCCACTAGGCCACCAGAGCTCCCAACATTGCAATTTTTATTCTCATTAAATCCCCCACTCAATAGTCAGTAAAGTAAAACCAAAAGAAAGAGGTCAGGGGATTAATTACTAGTAAAATCCAGATTTCCTGACTTCTGTTTAGTTTTCCTGTTATAGTTTGCTACAAAACTTCTGACTACTTAGCATTGGTTTTCTTTAGAATAAGTCCTGGAATAAAAAGGAGAAGAACATGAAAATTTGTTGCATTGGTTGAGGTATGGCGATACTATTTTGCTCTACCTTTATCATATATTTAATTGTTGTGGACCCTCCAGTTGGTTTTCAGAGACACTTAATAGCATGATGGTGAGGGTGAGGGGTAATTGTACACCTTTCTTCCATGGAGCAGCTGGTGGATTTGAGCCGCGTATCTGGGCTGCTAGCACAAATCCTCACCACTAGGCCATGAGAGTTCCCTTCTGCTTAATAGACTAGAAATTCTGGTATCTGTCTGAAGCTATGTTATTGTTGTTATTGTCATAGAGTTGTGTTTGACTCATAATGACCCTGTGATCTGAACTCTATCCTATCCTGTGCAGTCCTCTTACTCCTGACACATTCAAGCTTACTGCTCTAGTCACTGTCTCAGTCCACTGGTGGATGATCTTTCTCTCCTTTATTCTCCCTCTACCTTTACAAGTGTGGTGTTCTTCTCCAAAGGAATAGGCTTCTTCTAGAAAAATACCTCGAGTATGTGAGACAAAGCTTTATCATCTTTGCCTGCAAGAAGCAATCTGGCTGCCCTTTTCCAAGAAAGAACTATTTGTTCTTTTGGTAGTCCATATACTCCAGCAACACAGTTCAAAGGCATCAGTTCTTCTTCCATCATCCTTATTCATTGTCCTGTTCTGAGATGCCTAACAAGTGATCAGAAAGACCATGGCCTGAATCAGATGCACTTTAATCCTCAGACTGACATCATTGCTCTTTAATAATTTGGGGAGGTCTTTAACTACATACTTTACCAATACAATATATCTCCTGATCTCCTGAATGCTGGTATCAAGAGTACTAATTGTAGATCCACACAATATCAAATCATTGACAATTTCAGTATTTTCACCATTTATTATGAAGTTGCTTATAAGTCCAGTGGTGAAGATTTTTATTTTCTTGACATTGAGACACAAAATCTATATTGAAGACTGCAGTATTCAACCTTCCGCAACAAGTGATTTAAGTCCTCCTCACTTTCAGCATGCAAGGTTGTGCCATCTGCGTAACAGAGGTTATGATGAGAGCTCCTCCAATCCTGATGCCACATTCTTCTTCAAAGAAGATGGAGGGAATATACAGATTCACAATACCAAAAGGAATTGGTCAACAATGAAATATTTCAGGAAGTACCATGTGATCAAGAGCCAATGAAGAAAGAACTTCAATGCAGTGTTCATTATTTATCCCCTTTCCTTAGTTTCTCCCTCACTCCCATATAGTCCTGTTTTATAACAGTCGTATTATGTAGTATTTGTACTGTTGTAACTGAGATATTTCACTCAGCATAATGGAAGAGATGAGGGAAAAACTGTTTAAAAGAAAGAAATGATTAGGCATTATTTGCATGACAGCAGTCCAGAGTAAATTGACTGGGTTTGGGGAGAGAGGAAATTGTGCAATAATGAAAGAATGTTTTTCAGAGAAAAGCAAACTGGGGGTTGGTAGGGAAGAAAATGTCTAACAATAAATGAATGGAAATCCAAGTTTTCTGTAAACTTTTGTGAAAATCAAAATAAAAATTATTTAAAGAACTGTAAGCTGCATTGGCAAAACTTAGGGTTCTAGGAATCCATGGGATACCAGTGTCTGAAGACTGGTAATATTCTGATGTTAACGTTTAAAGTGAAATTTACAATTACATGAAAATAATATAAAAGAAAATGTCTTAGTTATTTGACAGCCTGATTGAGAGAATGGTCAATTTCAAGATCTCATTCAGGCAGCTTCTTTCTGCACAGTACTGGGCACAGCAGGCTAGCTTTCTAGCTTTTCCATCTAGCACAATGCTGCATTGCTCTTCAGTTTTTCTATTATCTAGGTCTTGTTGCCTCCCACCTGCACTATTAAAACTTCCATTTATCATCTTAGTCTCTGGTCTCTCACCTGCAAGTACTGACTGAAGTAGATAATTGAAGCGTTTTTGCCTTTTTTGTGTGAAAACTGAATCCTAAGGCATAGATGAAATTGGCAGGCTTTGAAAGGGACTTTCATGGTTTTGTGCTTGAAGTTAACTATATTGTATCAAAGATGGTATTTCTTCCAGGGTTTGCCATGTGAGGTGGTATTCCAGGGTAGCTGTTTTTCAATAGATGACCTCAGAGTGATATTTCTGCTTCCTTACATAATCTTCTGTTGCAGTCAGTGGACCAATTAGACCTGAGGTCATTTGAGGTTTAGGGGACATGCTGAACTCTTAGTCAAGCAATTAAGGTCCACAAAGATTGTCTACAAAAGTGATAACATTGATGCCCTTAAGATGATGGATTTTTAAATGTAAAGTCCCAGTATAAGTTTTTCTAGTGGGAAAAATTTTGTCTTTCTCTTGTAAATAATTTTAAGAAGTTTGAAAAAAATGTCATGAATGAAAGAATAGCATGAAAAAACACTAATTTTTTTGTAAACGTATATGATGTAGAATAATCATTGTAGCCACTTGTCACTTTTAATGAATTAATTGCAAAGGCTATCAGGGAAAGTACCTTTCTACACTGTACATTCTAGAAAGGTTTTACCTAAGGTACGCTTTGACAGAGTCAGTGCTTGGAAAAAAAAATCTGATAATGAAAAACCTTCATTACAAGAGATTTTACTTTGAAAATATGATGACCTTTGAGATTCCTTTACAAGTATTTTTTTAAGAATAGAGCTCACACAAAAAGAGTGCCATAAACTTTTAGAACATTCAGACATGCCTAAGAATCACCCCAGAGGCTCTATAGCAGTATTGATCCGATACCTATTTCTTTTTAATTTAATCTCCTCTTCTTTGGGCACTCATATTCAAGAAAGATTAAAATGTTATTGTTACCTAATTTGTTTACTTACTATTGCTGCTTTCTGTACTTCATTGATTATGCAAAGGTGTTTGACTGTGTGGACCATAACAAACTGTGGCTGACTCTGAGAAGAATGGAAATCCCAGAACCCTTGATTGTGCTAATGCGAAACCTATACTTGGACCAAGAGGCAGTTGTCAGAAGAGAGCAAGGAAACACTGCATGGTTCAAAATTGGGAAGGGTGTACGCCAGGGATGTGTCCTGTCTCCATACCTTTTCAACCTGTATACAGAAAAGATCATCCAGGAGGCTGGGCTCTATAAGGAGAAATGTGGGGTCAGGATTGGTGGAAGATCTATCAACAGTCTGTGTTATTCAGATGACACAACCCTGCTTGCTGAACCTGAGGAGGAGCTGAAGCACTTGCTGCAGATGGTCAAGGACTGCAGCCTTTAATATGGATTGAGGCTCAATGTCAAGAAGAAAAAGATTTTCACCACTAGGCCAATTGGCCGCATCAGGATGGATGGTGAAGAGATTGAGATTATTCACAGCTTTAGTCTGGTTGTCTCCACAGTCAACACCCTTGGCACCAGCAATCAGGAAATTAAAAGGTGTATTGCGATGGGAAAGTCTGCTGTTAGGGACCTCTCTAAAGTACAGAAGAGCAATGGTGTCACTCTGGAGACTAAGGTGCGTCTGATACAGGCCATGTTCTTTGCAATCACTTGTTATGCGTCAGAGTTGAGAGTTGGACAATGACTAGGGATGATAGAAGGAGAATTGATACCTTTGAGCTTTGGTGTTGGAGAAGACTATTGAGGGTACTATGGACTGCTAGGAAAACAGATTCATCCTGGAGAAGGTTAAACCGGGATGCTTCTTGGAGGCAAGGATTCTGAGGCTTCGTCTGACATACTTTGGACATGTTGTAAGGAGGGATCGGTCCTTGGAGAGGGTGGAGAGGGACATCATGCTTAGGAGGGTGGAGGGCAGGCACAGGAGGGAAGGCCCTCTATGAGGTGGATTGATTTAGTGACTGGGGTAATTGGGATGAGTGTGTCAGAGACAGTGCAATTGGCATAGGACAGAGGAGAGTTTAGGGCTGTTGTACATAGGGTCGTTGTGAGTCGCAGGCGATTCGAAGGCACATAACAACAACAATTGCTGCTGTATCCGACTTTGATTGCATATTTACAGTTCTTGTGCAGTTTTATACATTAAATAATAACTTTGGGATCTACTTGTTAATTTAGTTACTAATGACTCTTAAGAGCTCTGTAAACACAGTCGATCAGACATTGAAATGCTGATCAGAAGTGTGATAGTTTAAACTCACTGTTTCATGGGGGAAAGATGAGGCAATCGTTTTCTGTAAAGATGGTTGGTGATGGTATTGATTGCCTTCGAGTCAAGCGCAACTCATAGTGACCCTGTCAACAGAAGGCCTGCAACCTTTCTATAACTATCGACATGTATCAAAGTTCATAGAGTTTCCAGAGGCATCCTTGGAAATTCTTTGGGACGATTCTATTCTGTCCTCTGTTGTCGATGGTAGGTGCCATTGACTTTATCCTGTAAGTTTACAGTTAACTCAAATAGATGTGATTGTAGTGGGTTAGTGACAATGCTTAAATGAGAAAATGAATTCAAGTAGTAAATTCCCAAGTTACAAATTATATTTTAAATTACTATATTGATGGCTTGGTGGTAAGGAGTTGCACTGCCAATGCAAAGACACGTGGTTCAGATCCCCCTTCTGCTCTGCAGGAGAAAGATGGTCAATTTCTTCCCTCCACTTTACAAGGTCTGAAAACCCACTGGTGGTTCAGCTATGAGTCAGTTCTGACTCAGCAGTATATAACAACAACATATCATGTAGATAAAACATTGTTGTTGTTAAGTGACATCAAGTCATAGGTGACCCTATGAACAAGAGACCTGGACACGTGTATAACTTTCATCCTTTCTCCAGGTTCATAGGGTTTCTAGAGGCAAGCTATTACGGAAGTGGATGCCACTCCTGCTTTCAAGCTTGTTTCAATCAGAGAGCTCCACCAAAACACTGTCCACTGTGCATATAATACATAGAGGATTTAATATCTTTATTGTTTCTTCTTATCTAATAAACTGATAAGTACAGGCCTATCTAATAGAAATCTGGCAAAGGACTTACATGAATAGGCAGAAGAGCTTTCCAAATGCCAATAAGACCATGTGTTTTTTTTTTTTTAAATTTAGGTTGTTTATTTTTCATTTCAATGAACATCTACAAAGATTTTGGGATTCCATTCATTCATTGTTGCACCCTTCTCCCCGCACA
>NW_006399786.1:8241331-8255202 GCF_000299155.1 Elephantulus edwardii
CACCATTTTACACTCCCACCAACAGTGACTAAGGGTTCCAGTCTCTCCACAACCTCGCCAGCATTTGTTGCTTGCTGTTCTGTTAACTTTTGCTAGTCTTACTGGAGTGAGATGATATCTCATGGTTGTCTTGATTTGCATCTCTCTCAGGGCTTGGAATTTTGAACATTTCTTCATGTGTTTGTTGGCCATCTGAATGTCTTCCTTGGTGAAGTAAGACCATGTGTTTTAACCCTACTTCATTGTTGTGAGCTGTCAAGTCCTATAGCAGCCCTATATCACAGAGTAGAACTGCACCTCTAGGTCTTCTTAGGCAGGATTGGACAGTGCCTCCTACTTTTGTACAAGGTCATTATGACTCAGTGACACCTAACCACAACAGTGATCTTTAAGGGAGCAGATTGTCAGATCTTTTCTCCTGTAAAAAAGTGGGTTTTTGCGTGGCTGATCTTTCAGTTAGTAGCTGAGTTCATTCTGGTACCCGCACTCCTTGCTGAGCTGTTAGGGAGATAGTAATTATTGCCACTGTTTATCATACATTATGTGGTTTGAGGTTTTTTTAGTTTTATTAAGACAACTACTTTTGTAGTATAGAGTTAAAATTATTAAGTCGTGAAAGGTTTTAGATAAATGGTATAGTCTCATATACTGCTCGCAAAAAATATGAATTAATATAATTTCGCTTATAAAGTAATATAGCAGTAACTACTAATTTAAAAAGACATATCTTAATGTAGGAATCTCTTTTTAAGGTTTTATCTATGAAGAAAAATGTTCAGTACATAAGACTATATACACTTGGTACTTATTGCAGCATTTTGATATTTTTGGTAATGATAAAACTAGAAGTAATCTGAGTCCATCAATAGGGAGATGATAGAATAAATTATATGTCTATAATATAGGATGTTCTACTATTAAAAAAGGTGAAATAACAGGAGTCCAGAATGAAAACTTCATAGTGCAGTGGGGGCATTGTATAACAATGAAAGAATTTATTTATTTATTTATTTATTTATTTATTCATTCATTTATTTATTTTTACTTTTCAAAGAGAAAAGTGAACTGGGAGCAGGGGTGGGCAAGGAGGAAAGTGTGCAGCCATGAATGAATGGAAATCTAAAGTCTATAAACTTTCATTAAAATAAAAAAAAGGGGGGGAAAGAATGAAATACATTTCTATCTGTGGGCCTAGAGGATATTAATGAATTGTTAGGGAAGAATGCAGATTGTAAAAGGGTATGTAACATGTAAGAAAAGAAGACCCTTGACAGGATGGATTGGCCAAATGGCTGTAGCAATAGGCTCAAGAGTGTTGGAGATGATGAGGGTGGCATAGGATAGGGTCACTATTAGTCTCAGTCAACTCAACAGCACGAAGCATCATCAACAACATTATGTATGTCTATTTATATTCAGATGGATTGATTCGGTGACTGGGGTAATCGGGATGGGTGTGTCAGAGGCGGTGCAGTTGGCGCAGGATAGAGCAGGGTTTAGGGCTGTTGTGCATAGGGTCGCTATGAGTCGGAAACGACTCGACGGCACGTAACAACAACAACAACAACATATTCAGATAAAAGTATGAGAGGATATGATATATGCCAGGTGGTTAACTTTGATATCATTGTGTAGCCATTAAGTTAGAAGGGAGATTGAAAATGGAAGAAGTTAAGAAAGGACATAATTTGTTATATATAAAAAAGATTCCCCCCCCTTTGTTCTAATAAATGTGCATTGTTCTTGTGTTCTTTTTTAAAATTAATATTTTAACAAAAGTTTACAGAAAACTTGAATTTCCATTTATTCATTGTTGCACATTTTCCTCCCCCTTCCCAGTTCACTTTGCTCTTTAAAAAGATTCTTTCATTGTTGCATAATTTTCTCCTTCTCCTTCACCCCCCAGTCCACTTTGCTATGCACCTCTTATTCTGGATTGTTGTCATGCAAATAATACCTAATCATATATTTCTTTTAGACAGTTCTTTCCCTCATCTATTTAATTGCAGTGTTCATTATTTATCCCCTCTTCGTTTCCCCCAACCCTTATGTCAGTCTGGTTTTATAACAGTGGCATTATGTAGTATTTGTCGTTTTGTGATAGAAATATTTCACTCAGCATATTGTCCTCCAGGGTCACCCATTTTGCATAATATTTAATGAGTTCTTTGTTTTCCAGTGCTGCGTAGTATTCTGTTGTGTAAATCTACCACAGCTATCATTTGTTCTAGCTATCCATCATTTCTTGATGGGATGGGCACTTGGGTTGCTTCTATCTCTTTGGTATTGTGAACAATGAAGCAATAAAAATGGTGTGCATATATCTGCTTGGGTGGCAGTTCTGGTTTCTTTAGGGTATATTCTCAGTAATGCAATTGCTGGTTCAAATGGTATTTCTATTTCCAACTTTTTGAGAAAGCACCATACTGCCTTCCAGAATGGTTACACCATTTTAAACTTTTTTTTTTCATTTTAAACTCTTACCAACAGTGAATAAATGTTCCAATTTCTCCAGAACCTCATCAGCATTTGTTGTTTCTGCTCTGTTGAACTTTGCTTGTTGTTACTGGGATGAGACGATATCTCATAATTGTTGTTTTTGTGTTTTTATGGACCTTCAAGTTGGAACCTACTCATAGTTGAGTAGGTTCCAACACGTCTTCAGAGACAGCAAATAGGATAGGAAGAGATTGCTCATCTTTTTCCCTTCAGTGTAACAGATGGATTCAAACCACATGGTTTTGGGTTGGCTTTGCAACCACATATCACTAAGCCAACCAGAGCTCAACATGCATTAGATTTGTAATTTAAATACCCATTGTTGTAGTTGTTGTTATGTGCCATTAAGTTGCCTCCAACTCAAAGTGACCCTATGTACAACAACCCTAAACCCTGCTCTATCCTGTGCCAATCTTACTGTCTCCCAATATCCCAATCACTGAATCAATCCACCTCATAGAGGGTCTTCCTCTTCTGCGCTGTCCCTCCACCCTCCCAAGCATGATGTCCATATCCAAGGACTGGTCCCTCCTTGCAACATATCCAAAGTATGTCAAACTAAGCTTCAGAATCCGTACCTCCAAGGAGCAGCCTGGTTTAAGTCTCACTAGGATGAACCTGTTTGTTTTCTTAGCAGTCCATGCTATACTCAGTACTCCTCTCCAACACCACAGCTCACAGGCATAAATTCTCCTTCTAATATCTCCCTAATCATTGTCCAGCTCTTTGACACATAGCACGTGATTGCAAAGACCATGGCTGGCATCAGGTTCATCTTAGTCTCCAGAGTGACACCATTGCTCTTCAGTACTTTGGAGAAGTCTCTAATAGCAGACTTTCCTGTTGCAATATATCTTTTCATTTCCTGGCTGCTAGTGCCAAGAGTGTTGACTGTGGAGCCAAGCAAACTAAAGCTGTGAACAATTTCAGTCTCTTCACCATCTATCATGATGTTGCCAATTGACCCAGTGGTGAGAATCTTTGTTTTCTTGATATTGAGCCTCAAACCATACTGAAGGCTGTAGTCCTTGACCTTCTGCAGTAAGCGCTTCAGGTCCTCCTCAGTTTCAGCAGGAAGTATTGTATTATCTGCAGAACGCAGATTGTTGCTGAATCTTCCACCAATCCTGAAGTCACACTTCTACTCATACAGCCCAGCCTCCCCGATGTTCTTTTCTGCATACAGGTTGAAAAGGTATGGAGATAGGACATGTTCCTTGCATACACCCTTCCCAATTTTGAACCGTGTAGTGTTTCCCTGCTCTGTTCTGAAGAAGAATTCAAGATTTTAAAGAAAGAGCAGAATAGAAGATTTCAAAAAACAGTGTTGGAAGACAAAGTAGAATATTATAATGAAATGTGCAAGGAGCTGGAATCATAAAGTCAAAAGGGCTGAACTTTCTCAGCATTTCTTAAGCTCAAGAGATTGAAGAACAAATTCAAGCCTCGAGTTTCTATATTTAAGGATGGTTTGGGCTGAATATTAAATGATCCAGGAAGTATTAAAAGAAGGTGGAAAGTGTATACAAAATCACTGTACCGAAAGAAATTGGCAGACACGGAAGAATTTCATGAAACAACATATGAGCAAGAGCCTGTGGTGATGAAGGAAGAAAAGCTGTTTTGAAGGAATTGGCAAAAAATAAGGCCCCAGGAATTGATGGTATACCAATTGATGTATTTCAACTAATAGATGCTGCTGTACATGTGCTCACCAAGTTGTGTCAGGAAATCTGGAGGACAACCACTTGGTCAACTGGCTGGAAGAGATCTATATTTGTTCCCATTCCAAAGAAAGGTGATCCAACAGAGTGTGGAAATTATCGAACAATATCATTGATGTCACGTGCAATAAAGATGCTGCTGAAGATTATCCAAAAACAACTGGAACAGCACATCAATAGAGAACTGCCAAAAGTTCAGGCTGGATTTAGAAGGGGTCATGGTACTAGGGATATTGTAGTTAATGTTAGATAGTTGTTGTTGTTATGTGCCGTCGAGTCGCTTGCAACTCATAGAGACCCTGTTTACAACAGCCCTAACTCTGCTCTGTCCTGTGCCAATCTCACTGTCTCTGACACTCCCATCCTGATTATCCCAGTCACTGAATCAATCCACCTCATAGAGGTCCTTCCCCTCCTGCGCTGTCCCTCCACCCTCCCAAGCATGATGTCCTTCTCCAAGGACCGGTCTCTCCTCACAACATGTCCAAAGTATGTTAGACGGAACCTCAGAATCCTTGCCTCCAAGGAGCAACCCTGTTTAACCCTTTCCAGGATGAATCTATTTGTTTTCCTAGCAGTCCATGGTATTCTCAGTACTCTTCTCCAGCACCACAGCTCAAAGGCATCAGTTATCTTTTTATCCTCCTTGGCCATTGTCCAACTCTCTGATGCATAACAAGTGATTGCAAAGACCATGCCTGTATCAGACACACCTTAGTCTCCAGAGAGACACCATTGCTCTTCAGTACTTTGGAGAGGTCCCTAACAGCAGACTTTCCCATGGCAATGCGCCTTTTAATTTCCTGGCTGCTGGTGCCAAGACTGTTGACTGTGGAGCCACGCAAACTAAAGCTGTGTTCAATCTCAATCTCTTCACCATCCATCCTCATACTGCCAATTGGTCCAGTGGTGAGAATCTTTGTCTTCTTGACATTGAGCCTCAATCCATATTGTAGGCTGCAGTCCTTGACGCTCTGCAGCAGGTGCTTCAGGTCCTCTTCAGTTTCAGCAAGCAGGGTTGTGTCATCTGCATAATGCAAGTTGTTGATAAATTGTCCACCAATCTTGACCCCACATTTCTCCTCATAGAGCCCAGCCTTCCGGATAATCTGTTCTGCATATAGGTTGAAAAGTTATGGAGATAGGATGCATCCCTGGCATACACCCTTCCCAATTTTGAACCATGCAGTGTTCCCTTGCTCTGTTGGCTGAAATCAGGGAGTACCAGAGGAATGTCTATCTGTTTTTCATTGATTCTGCAAAGGCTTTCTTTTGAAATACCTATTTCATCTTGTAAAATCTTCTTAAAATAACTGATAACTAATATATCAAATGAATACTTGAATTACTTTATTGTAATCTGACTTAAAATAATAAAATCCCCATTTTTTTACAATCTTTTTTTAAATGAAAATTTACAGAAACTTTGGATTTCTATTCATTCACTGTTGCACTTTTCTCCCTGTCCATTCCTCCCCTGCCCCCGTACACTCTTTTTTTTGAAAAGTAAAGGAATAATTTTTTCCTTGTTTTACAGTCCCTCCCCCCAGGTCCACTCCACCATGCAGCCTTTGTTCTGGACTACTGTCATGACAATAATACCCAATCACATATTCCTTTTAAACTGTTTTCTCCCTTATCTGTTTCAATGCAGTATTTTTAAATAGATTCATTTTACAGTTCCTAAAAGTGGATGTCGTTGTTGTGTTTTCTTGAGATGGAACCAACTCTTAGCTGTCTGACCCTACGAAGAATTTTCAGAGACAGTTAATCACAACAGAAGATTGACTGTCATTTTCCCATGGAACAGCTGATGATGGATTTGAACCACTACAGTGTAGCTTCTTACAACTAGACCACCTGAAGTCCTTGATATATTCATCACCATATAATATCCTCTTTTACTTTAGCTGTTGGGGTGTGTATTTGAATAATCATTGTAGTAACAGGTCTTAACTTACATGCATATGTATAGTGTCCTATAGCTCACAACATTGTACTTCACTGTTCAAAGAGTTGGAGTCAGAAAATAAAAAAGGGAAGAATTTGCTCAACATGTCTCAAGATGAAAGAACTGAAACACAAATTCAAGTCTCTAGTTGTAATACTGAAAAATGCTATGCAGTATGGGAAATTTCTTGAGTCCCCCAGAAACATAAAAAGAAGATGGAGAGAATACAGAGTCTCTGTACCAAAAAGAATTGATTGACACTGAAATATTTCAGTAAATAACATATGGTAAAATAACCAGTGGTAATAAAGGAAGAAATTCAAGTGTACTGAAGACACTGGCAATGTCATTAATATCGTATGCAAGGAGAAAACTACTGAAGATCATTAAAAAAGTGGCTAGAACAGTATATTGACAGAGAACTGCCAGAAGTTCAGGTTGGGATTAGAAGAGGTTATGGCACCACAGAACATAAATGCTGATTTCAGATAGATCTTACCAGAAAACAGAAAATACCTGAAAAATGTCGATATGTGTTTTACTAACTATGGAAAGGCATTTGACGATGTGGATCACATGGTTAACATTGAGAAGAATGGGAATCCCAGAATATTTATTTATTCTCATACAAAAGCTATATCTAGATTAAAAGCCTTTTGTCTGAACAGAGCAAGTGAACACTGCATGAGTTAAAATCAAGAAAGGAGTGCATCAGAGATATATCCATTCTCCATATCTATTCAATCTGCATGCTGAGCGAATCACTGGAGAAGCTGGACTCTGTGAAGAATGTAGCATGAGGATAGGAAGAATGCTCATCAATAATGCAGATGATACAACCTTGTTTGCTGAAAGTGAGGACTTGAAACACTTGCTACAGAAGACAAGGACTATCATCTCTAATATTAATTACATTTCAGTATCAAGAAAACAAAATTCTTGACCAGTGCACTGATAGGCAACATTGTAATAGAGAGAAGATTGAAATTGTTAATGATTTTGTTGTACTGGCATCACAATCAAAACTCTTGGTGGAAGCAGTCAAGAAATCAAAAGATTTGTTGCAATGAGAAATTATGCTGTCAGAATCCTGTCCAAAGTACTGAGAAGCATTTATGTCAATTGGAAGATGTGCCTAATTCAGGCCATGTTTTTTTCTGTCACTTGCTATGCATCTGAGAACTGGAAAAATGAATGAGTATGACAGAAGAAGAATTGTTATCTTTTAGTTGTGTTGTTGAATATCTGTATATCCTCTGGACTGTCCAAACATATATCTTGCATAAAGTATGACCAGAGTGGTCCTTGGAGACAAAGCTGTTGATGCTTCATCTCATATACTTTGGGCATGGTGTTAGGAGAGGCTATTCCTTGAAGAAGGACATAAACCTTGGAAAGGTGGAGGGACACCAAAAGAAAGGAAGACTCTCAAAGAGATAGACTGACAGTGATGGTAGCAGTGGGCTTGAGTATATCAGACATGATAAGAGTGGCACAGGATAGGACGAGGTTCAGATCTGTTGTTCATAAAGTCACTATGAGTCATACTCTACTTGATGGCACATAGCAACAACAGCAACAGTGGATAAGGAGTTGCACTGCTAATTTAAAGGTTTGAATCCTTCCGTTGATCTGCAGGAGAAGAATGAGCAGTCTCCTTTCCTGCAATTTCCTGCTTCTGAAAATCCACTGGAGGTTCAACTATGACAGTTCTGATTTGACAGTACAGACAAATACCAAGAAAAATTCTTAGTTTCCCCAAAATTGTTTATATCTAAAGATTATTCTTTGGCTTTTATTTTATGCTTTTGGTTGTCATGGTTTACTATGAATATGGCTATCTACACTGCGCTAAACTAGCTATACTAAGACCAACAAAGAGGTCTTCAATAAATTGCCATGATTTACCAACAACCTTTTGGAGACTGAGTTGCTAATTAGATCTTGTTCAGTCAACCTTGAATCTTCAAGTGAAAAGAACTTGAAACACTTACTGATGAAAATAAAAAAAGTCTATAATTTTTGGTATGAATTACATCTCAAAATATAGAAGGTAAAAGTTCTGACATAATGATAAATGGAGAGAATATTGACATTTTCAAGGTTTTAATTTTATATGAATTCAGAATGACACTCATGATAGGTCACAACCAAGAAATTCAGTGATATTTTAAATTGGGCAAATCTGCCACAAAAGACCTCTGCCAAGTGTTAAAAAACAAAGATCACAGTTTGAAGTCTAATGTATGCCTGACCTAAGTCATGATATTTTCAGTCATATGTATGTAACCAGATATGTTTAAGCCATGATGGAAAAAAGATTGCAACGTTCAACAGCTTCATCTTACTTGGGTCCACAATTAACACCTTTTGTGTCAGCAATCAGGAAATCAGGAGACATATTGTACTGGGAAAGCTCTGCATTTACTTCTCCAAATTATTGAGGAGTAATGTTGTCAGTTTGAGGACTACAGTGTGTTTGATTCAGGTCATGATCTTTACAATCACTTTCCGTGCATCTGAGAGCCTTATAATATATAAGGGTGATAGAAGAAGAATTGATGTCTTTGAGCTGTAGTTTTGCAGTATTGAATATTCCATGGACTGCCAAAAGAATAGTTCTGTCTCGGAGAAGGTGCAGCCAGAAAACTTCTGGGAGACAAAGATAATAAAGCTTCACCTTAAATACTTAAAACATGTTGTTACAAGGGTGTGTCTCTTGGAGGGAAACATAATGGTTGGAAATTCAGAGGATTGGTGATGGAGAGGTAGACCCTAGACCGGGTTGATTGACATAGTGGCTGCCATAGTGGGCTCTAGTGTGTCAGGAAGTGTGAGGATGGCACCAAATATAACAGGGTTGAGATTTGTTCATAGGGTTGATATAGATTGTACTCAATAGCACCCAACAATAACAACCACAATAAATGAATGTGAAACCTGGACAATTACTGAGGAAGACCAGAACAATTGATGCCTTTGAATTGGGGTGTTGGTGAAGAATATTGACTCTATAGTAAACTACTAGATCAGCAAATAGTTTTGGAAGAAGTACAGCCCTGGTTCATTTCCGGGTTTCGGCACCAAAAAAGAACTACAACCAGAATGTTCCTTAGACATGCTTATGTGAAGAAACTTCATCTTGTTTACATTGAATATGTTATCAAGAGGGACCTAGGGAAGGACACTATGCTTGGTAAAGTGGAGAGTTAGTGAAGAAAAAGGAAAATCCTCAATGTGATTGACTTAGTGGCTACAATAATGATTTCAAACACTAGTGTGGAGCAGGACAAACTGTCCTGTACAACCTAGTACAAACATGGTCCACTGTGCAAGGGAGGGTGCTAAGACTTCAGTGTTGTCAGGTACAAGATGGTGCAGGTTGGAACAGGACCAGGCCACTAACAGTATAACGGCATTGATTACTCAAGGTAATTCTACACTGTAGTGCTCCTTTCTCAGTGTTCCATGCTCCTCTTCTACTTCAAGTATTTTTAATACTTTGTAGTGTGGTTTATAAAATTATGAAAATATATCTATAACATTTTATTACATGGAATTTTAAATAAATGGAATCATGGTAAAATATGTGTTCTTTTTTGTAGGATGGCAGAGGATAGGACAAGGTTCATATCTGTTGTTCATAGTGTTGCTATGAGTTGTAATTGACTTAATGGCACCTATTGACTTAATGGCACCTAACAACAACAACAATGACATTATGACTATAAAAGAGGGGTGAAGCTGCTGGCACTACTTACATGTAACCAAGCACTTACTGGACTAATTTTCTGTTTGATGGATTGTCTGTAGTTGTTGTTAGATGCCTTGTTGTTATTAGATGTTGAAGGGTTAGGATATGTTGCTATTATGGAACAATCCAGTCAATTAGCATAATATAGTTTAATAAGTTGTGTTCTATCTCTCCAGTTCAGTTACTCTCTGGGATCTTTAAAACTTGTGTATAGCCTTCCATGATAAAATAATTATGGTCTATTCAACTAGAACAACAAAGGAAGAAGAGAAACCAAAGAATTAGAGAAGCAGCTGGATTATAGGACCAATATCTTCTATGAACTACTGGCTCCTGTAATATGAGACCAGAAAAACTGGATGATGCTAGGCTACTATTACTGAATGTTTTGCTTGGGAATGCAGTATATGGATCCTGATAGAGAATACCGTGAAAAGATCTCAAATTCTCCAAGAAATCAGACGTATATAGGACCAACTGTAACTGGTTGACTTCCCCCAACCCCACTCCAAAACTCCTGGAGACTTGAAACTTTGAAAGAAGTTGTCTTTACTGAAGTCCTCTTTAAACATACAAACAAAAAAGTCAAGAATGTCATCTATAAATACTATACTTAAAAAAAATGAGCTAGAAAGGACAAATAGAAGTATAAAGTATAAAAGAGAAGCTTATGAGAGAAGTGGCTTAATTTGATGAACTGGAAACAACCAGAGCAAAATTAATGGGATTATTGGTACAATGTAAAGAATGTAATTAACATCACTGATCAGTTAAATGTAGAAATTCTCAACAGGAACATATTTTGATGTGTGTAATTTTTACATAATAGAAATAGAAATACAAATAGAAAAAAAACTGAAGACTTTAAAAGTATGTATTTTTAAAAACAAATATTGGCTAGAAATTGAGTAAGGAATTTAATCTGACATCAACCAGATGTTTTATCTCTACATAGAAAGGGAAATTGTGGAATATAAGGTCAAGCTCTTTACTATAATTCTGACGTCAGTGTATTATTATGTGGACTCATGAAGGGCAGCATCGTGTGCCTGACAGCACTGAAGTCTTGGCGCCCTCTCTCACACATGAGCCATGTTTATATTAGGTTATGCATGGCAGTTTGTTTTGCAGATGTTCCTAATGTACAGTCTTAAATCTTGTTTCTATTTCTGTCATGCTTTTAAGTATGACTCATGTTGTCTTGAGGCCATCCTAAAAATATAGCTAGTTTTAAGTATTAATGTAAAATACACCACAGATACACTATATAATGCTTTCTTTCAGTAGTTTCATGTAATTTCTTGACATATTAAGGATAGACATGTCATTGATGAAATTTTATTTCAAAATCTACGTAAGGGAGAAAGGATTTTTTTTTTGAGACGTGAGTAATCTGATGACAGAATGTAAATAACAAAATAAAGTTGACAAATAGAGGCAAATACTATTTCTTTGTTGTTGTTGTTTGAGTCGCTTGTGACTCATAGTGACCCTATGTACAAGAGCCCTAAACCCTGCTCTATCCTGTGCCAACCTCACTATCTCCGACACGCTCCCTCCCACCACCCCTTTCACAGAATCGATCCATCTCATCAAGGGTCTTCCTCTCCTGCGCCTTCCCTCCACTCTCCCAAACATGATGTCCCTCTCCAAGGACTGGTCCCTCCTTGCAACATGTCCAAAGTATGTCAGACGAAGCTTCAGAATCCTTGCTTCCAAGGAGCATTCCAGCTTCACCCTCTCCAGGACAAACCTGTTTGTTCTCCCAGCAGTCCATGGTATAGTCAATACTATTCTTCAGCACTACAGCTCTAAGGAATCAAATTTCTTTCTGTCATCCCTAGTCACTGTCCAACTCTCTGATGCATAGCACATAATGGCGTAGACTATAGTCCAGATCAGGCACACCTTAGTCTGCAGCCTGACATCGTTGCTCTTCAGTATTCTTGAGAGGTCCCTCGCAGCTAACTTTTCCAGTGCAATTCATCTCTTGATTTCCTGGCTGCTGCTACCAAGAGTGTTGACTGTGAAGCCAAGTACACTAAAATTGTTAACTCTCTCAATATCAGCCCATCCATACTGATGCTGCCAATTGGTCCAGTGCTGAGAATCTTTGTTTTCTTGATGTTGAGCTTCAATCCGTATTAAAGGCTGCAGTCCTTGACCTTCTGAAGCAAGTGCTTCAGGTCCTCCTCAGTTTTCAGCAAACAGGGTTGTGTCATCTGCATAACGCAGGTTGTTGATGACTCTTCCACCAATCCTGATGCCACATTCCTCTTCATACAGACCAGCATCTCTGATGATCTGTTCTGCATACAGATTGAAAAAGGTATGGTATGGAGACAGAATATATCCCTGGCAGACCCCCTTCTTGATTTTGAACCATGTAGTGTCTCCTTGCTCTGTTCTTGATCTAAGTATACGTTTTGCATAAGCACAATCAAATGTTCTCGGATTCCCATTCTTCTCAGAGTCAGCAGTAAAATTTTAATAAGAAGAGCAAAACCAAGAACAAAGGCATTTCTTATTTTAAAGAAGTAAGCCTACTAAATTTAATTTAATTCCAAATTAAGTAGAGTACACAAGGAAAGACGTAGAATTGAAGATTTTTAAAAGAGGCAATAGGACAATAATGGCTTGATATCAAGCTTTCATTTAAGCTGTGACCAGTGTTGTTGGTTGCCCTCCAGTTGATCTCAGCTCATAGCAAACCTACCTTCCTCCAACCCTCCCTAATGTGCACAGTAGAACTCCTCCTTAGGGTTTACAAAGCTGTGATCTCTAGGAAGCAGATCACTAAGCCAGACAATGACAGTGGAGGCCTTCTCTGGGTAGATATCAATGACCAACTTTTTAGAGTGCTTAATTGATTGTACCACCTGGGATTAGACTCTTATCAACTGTGCACAAAAGATTACATCTTTCTAACTTGATCTTTGGTGGCCTAGTAAAGTAAAGCATTCTGCCAACAAAAAGGCAATGGTTCAAATCCACTAGCTGCTCTGTGGGAGAAAGATAGGCAGTCTCTTCCTGTGTGATTTACAACCTCTGAAAACCTTCTAGAGGTCACCTATGAGTTGTTGAGTTTTTAACCCTTGCATAGCACTTAAAACTGATAACCTGAAAGTCAATGGTTTGATCTTGTCAAGCAGCACCATGAAAGAAAAGATCTGGCAGTATTAGAGCCAAGGACACCCTATGGAGCAGTTCTGCTCTTTACCACACAGAATCGCCATGAATCAAAATTGCCTTGACTGCAAACAATAGCAACTACCTCTGGACACTTCTTAAGTGCTTCATTTAATCCTCTAAGTAGTCATATAAGTAGGTAAAATTATTGTATTCATTATACACACAGGGAAGCTGAGCATTGAAAACTTAAATATATTAAGATTATTGCAGTTAAGATTTTAATCCCAGCAATTTGACTCAATCATTAAGCATTATAATATGCTTCTAGAGTAGTTGTGAGATCTAAATAGATACTGTATAAATTTTTAGCTTTATTTTTTACCTGGCAGATGTCAGGAGTATAATAAATTATGTCCATTCTTTAATATAATTGGAAGATAATACAACAAAAGAAAATAGACAGTCTTTATGAATATATCAGACTATAAGTTCAGCCACATGATGTAGAAGCTTTTAATGCTTAATAAAAACTTTACACAGAATGGAAATGTATGAGGAAAACATTAGATACCTGACCTGTCTTGGAGGCCCACTTTAAAGGCAGAACTTAATTTGCTACTGATTTGTCTCCCTGACAAGTTCATGTTTTAGAAAATAGAAAAATCTAATATACCCTAAAGAGACCATAAATGACATCCAAGTAGATATGTGTATACCCATGTTTATCGCGGCTTTGTTTACAATAGCAAGGAGTTGGAAACAACCTAAATGCCCATCAACAAACGAATGGGTAGAGAAGCTGTGGTATATT
>NW_006399786.1:8255825-8261914 GCF_000299155.1 Elephantulus edwardii
TTCATTGAAATGAAAAATAAACAAACTAAATAAATAAAATAAAAAAAAGAAAATAGAAAAATCTGAGAAGAATACTTTTACTGGGATCATTTGTGACTAATTTGGAATTACTTGTTAGTGGTGTGCAAATGACCGAAACCTTGAGAGAAAAGTGTTGACCTAAATGTAGTTTTTATCAAGTAGGATGCTCTTGACATATTAGACAGGGCGGGACTGTCTTGGACATTGCATTTAACAGTACTAAATGTCAATAGTGCACTGAATTTTCAACAATTAAACTATTCCCCCTGTTTGAGTAGCATAGTGAGGTGGAAGACTTTCCCATATGCATACTTAAGATTATACACAGTTCCCAGGGCTCTGTATTTAAGTAGTTCCATGCCATTCTCTCCTACTTAAGGAAGTACATTGGTGTATAAATTATTCAGTTATTCAGTAAATATAACTTTGATTCTGTGCCAAATGGAAAATTTTATTCTTAGTCTTAGTCTTAAACCTTAGTACTTTATTTACTGGCAACTTGGGCAAATCTTACATGTGATTAGGAACTACTACCTTCAATTCTTAAAGATCTTGAAAATAAATTAAATTCTAAAGTCAATATGCACTGCCAAAAGAATGAACAGGTGTATCTTCGAAAAGGTGCAGCCAGAGAGCTCTCATTGGAACAAGGATAGCAAAGCTTCATCTCTCATATTTGGGACATATTGGTAAGAGAGGCTCTTCCCTGGAAAGAGTTGTCATGATTGGAAAGATTGAGGGTCAGAAAAAGAGAGCAAGACTCTCAACAAGATGTATTGACACAGTGACTGTAGTAATTGTGGCAGATGATGAGAATGGCACAGAATAGGACAGGATTCAAATTAGTTGTTCATAGGGTAGCTATGAATCATACTCAAGTGGACGACACCTAATAACAACAACAACACAAGGTCAAGATATTAGTCATACTAATTAATAAATATTGATAATAATTGATAGAAATATAGATAATTAAGCTGAGATTCTATAATTATGAAAATTACAATTATAATGGTAGAGGAAGCTGAAGAGACCGACTTGGCTTTTTTTTTTTTGGAAATTGCCAGATTTCAGACATTTAAATGGCTAGATCCCTTTCATGGAAGGTCAGATGCGTGGTCAAAGTTGAATAAAAGCAGTGACTCCAAACTGAAAAGTATGCAGGAAAAACCTTTGACCAGTGAGTGCTAAGATTTATATTTACATCAAGTAAAAAGCAAGTTGAGATTGCCATCTTGACTCCCCCTCAGGTATCCCCTATTCTCCAAGGATCCCATTGGCTTTGTTACCCACCAGCCAGCCTAGGCCAGGTGAGATATCAGGCCCAATCGGTGTCAGAAACCCAGAGCTCCACAAAGAACTAAAGTCTGGTTTCACCTTTTGTGCCCCTAATTCACGTCAGGAACCCCAGCGCTAGCATCCCAGATCAAAAGGAGACGTGGCCTTCACCATGGAAATTCTTGTATTGTGACAGCTGTGTGGTCCAAAAGGAAGACCCTATGTCACAAGACAATAGTCCTGGAGCAGAAGCTCAGGGGCAAGAACCTTTCCCCAGTACTGCTCAAGACAAAAATCCCTCCCTGAAACCTATACACGAGATTTGGACTTAAATCCTTCTAAATGTGAGACCAGTAATATTGTGAGGCGCAAGACATCACAGGAGTGACTTGTGGCCTAAGCCAAAGGGTTGCTGAGGGAAGGGGAGGAGGGGGGCTGGATGGTGTTAGGAGGGAGTGCAAAGGATGCTAATATTCAGGGCAAGGGAAAGGACAAGACACACATGCAGGGGGAGGGCACTACATGTACAGTTATCTCTGTAAGGGGAAGTGTCTTTTGCTCCTTTCATTAAAATGCTTTTCTGTTAGATGTTGTTCCAAAGCTAAGCATCCAACTTAAGACAGCCTAGGAAGGAGGATTGGCCATCCATGTCCAAAATATAACAGGCCTTTGACAACCCTATGTATAATAAATAGAGCACACATAGAGTAGAATAACAGATATGGCATCTTAGGCTGAGCCCTCAACTTTGGAAACACAAAGGAGGAGGAACAATTGTAAACAGAAACTAATGATGAGAATGTGGAATATGAGAAGCATGAATGTAGGAAAACTGGAAATTTTTAAGAAATAAATGGAATTCATAAATATAGACATAGTAAGTGTTGGCGGAATGAGATGGACTGGCATGAAACATTTTGAATGAGATGCTCATATGATCTTCTACACTGGAGATGAAAAGGTGAGAAAAAATTAGGTCACTTTCATAGTTAACAAGGCCGTTTTTAGATCCATCTTGAAATGTGATATTGTGAATGATAGGATAATACCCATACACATACAAGGACGACCTGTTAATACCACTATCATTCAAATTTATGAACCAACAACCAGAGCCAAAGAGGAAGAAACATGATTTTTACCAACTGTTATAGTCCGAAATCGATCGAACGTGCAATCAAAATGCATTAATAATAATGGGTGACTGGAATGCAAAAGTTGGGAACCAGGAAGAAAGATCAGTAGTTAAAAAACATTGAGTTGGCCCCGCGCGGCCCGGACGGCGGGAGGCGGGCGTTTCTGCGCACCGCGAACGCCGGGCTGTGTGTCGCTTGCCGCCGCCGAGGCTCCGGGCGTGTGGAGAGGATGTCCCGGTAACTCCTGCGGGAGCCCGGCGCCCCGGGGGAGGATGATGCTCCTGAGGGGAGGTCCCAGGCCGTGGCGCCTGCCACTGCTGCCAGCTCCCGAGACCAGGGGCCGCGCGAACCCGCCGAGGCGCAACCCCCAGATTTTTTGTGGGAAGCTATGTGAAAATCTGAAATACCCTCTCTCATCCCTTTACAGTGCAGTGGTGCCATCTGATGAAATTAAAGTTAATTATAGATACGGCCTTCCTTTAATAACGCTCCCTTTGCCATCCAGAAATGAGCGATGCCAATTTGTAGTCAAACCAATGTTATCAACACTTGGTTCATTCCTTCAGGACATACAAAATGAAGATAAAGGGGTCAAAACTGCAGCCATCTTTGCAGCAGATGGCAGCAAGATTTCAGCTTCAACTTTAATGGGAATTCTACTAATGAATGATTTTAAACTTGTCATCAATAAAATAACATATGATGTACACTGGCCCAAGCAAGAAAGTCTGAGTAGTGAGCATGCTACTGAGACGGAAACCATGATGTCTTTGGTTCACAGACTGTTTAGAGCCATACATTTTGATGAATATCAGAAAAAGAAAGAGAACTATTTACTGGAGAAAATTGACCACCTGAAGAAAGAGCTGCAGCCCTTTGAACAGCTGAAAACTAGAACTGAAGGTCGCTCTGAAGCCAGAATCAACAGACTCCTATGGACTGGCTTAGCGCTGCTGTCCGTGCAGGGCGGGGCACTGGCTTGGTTCACATGGTGGGTGTACTCCTGGGACATCATGGAACCAGTTACTTACTTCATCACAGTTGCAAATTCCATGGCCTTTTTTGCATACTTTCTAGTCACTCGACAGGATTATACTTACAAAGCTATTAGTAGTAGGCAGTTTCTAACTTCTTCTATAAGAAATCAAAGCAAGAACGTTTTGATGTGGAGCAATACAACAAGTTAAAAGATGACCTTGATAAGGCTCAAGAAGCCCTGAGACATGTACGCCGTCTTCTCTAAAATCGATTGCCATTGGAGGAACTCAATGACAAGAATTAATCTTGTATTTTTAAAAGTCATTGAATTTTTCCATTTTGTCTTGATTTTACAACTAGAAAACTGGAAGTTTTGGAGTCTGATAGTTCATTACTATTTGATGGTTTAAATCTTTTTTAGTTAATAAAACAATTCTTGCAAAAAAAAACAAAACAAAAAAACCATTGAGTTGGTGACAGAAATGAGGCTGGAAATGATAGAATTTTGCACAAAGATTTATTCATTGCAAATATCTTTTATAAGAAACATAAATGCAAGTCATACACATGGATTTCACCTGATGGTAGGCACAGGAATCAGATTGATTACATCTGTAGAAGGAATTGTTAGAGAAGTTCAATATCAGAGTAAAAACCAGGCCAGGTGCTGATTGTGGAACGGACCATCAACTACTCGCATGCAAATTCAAATTAAAGCTAAAGAAGGTGAAATCAAATCTACAGGAATCAACAGTTGACTTTGAGTCTATCCTACTTGAATTTAAAAACTAACTCAGAAACAGGACTGAGGCCTTGAACACTAATGAAGGAAGACCAGATAAGCTGTGGTAGGATATCAAGAATACACAAAGAATGTAAAAAGTCATTACAAAGAAGAAGAAGAAAAGACCAAAAAGGATGTCAGCAGAGACTCTGAATATTGTACTACAGTGCAGAGAAGCCAAAGCAAAAGGAAGAAATCAAGAAGTTAAGGAGCTGAATAGAAAGATTTCAAGTTGATTCAAAGATACTAGTTTAAAAAGCAAGCCTGGTATGGAACATCGAACAGTTATCTCTAAAACCTAAAAACTAGGAATGATTACCAACTTTTTATAACTTAGTTTCTCAGCAAGGCAGACTAAAGAAAGGAAGTAAGATGTTTCTTCTCTTCATTGCCTAGAGATCTCAGAAAATTAATTTTAATGAAAGTTTACAGAGATTTTGAATTTCCATTTATTCATTGTTGCACTTTTCTCCCTGCCCACCTCTACCGCCCCCCAATTCGCTCTTCTCTTTGAAAAGTAAAAGAAAAGTTCTTTCATTGTTATACAATCCCTCCCCCCAAATCCATTCCACTCTGCAGCCTTCCTTCTGGGAGCTCAGGCTTTTATCTACCTCTTTATGTGCATTCTACCCTTTCTTATTTTAAGATAAGTTAGTCACCTTGCTGATTAAAGTAAAGCAAGAATTAACAATCTATAATTCCAATCAACTGTAAAATTGCACAATGTTCCCTCTTTTTATTCAAATTAATTTTTATTCCAACACAAAACATATAACTAAGAATTTACACACTTTATTGCTGGTGGTATTTTTAATTGTTTCTTATGCATCTGAAAGTTTGAAATAAGAAAAACCAAAGGAGAATTAACATACTTGAGTTGTGTTATTCAATGTATCATTGACTGCCAAAAGAACAAACAGATCTGTCTTAGAGAAAGTGTAACCAGGTTGTTACTTAGAGGCAAGGATAGTGAAATCTCATCTCACATAGTCTGGGCCTGTTGTCTGGAGGGCCAGTCCTTGGGAAAAGACTTCAAGCTGGGAAAGGGAGATAGTAAGTGACAGAGAGTAAGATCCTCACTGAGGTGGATGGCAACAATAGGCTCGACGAAGGCAGAGATAATAATGACGGCCCAGAGTAAGACAAGGTTGTGAGCTGTTGTTAACAGGCTCATGAGTCGTAGCTGACTTGATACCTAACAACATCGTTGGTGGTTTTTTTTTTTATTATTTGTTATTGTTGTTGTTATGGGCCATCGAGTTGCCTGCATATCCCATGGAATACCAGAAGAATAAACAGTTATGTCTTGGAAAAAGTGAAATCTGAGTGCTCCTTGGAGGCAAGGATGATGAAGCTTTATCTCACATACTTTGAGCATATTGCTAGGAGAAGGTATTCCTTGGGAAAAGGCAGCATGTTTGGAAATGTGGAGGGTCAGTGAGAAAGAAGAAAACCATCAATGAGATGGATTAACACATGCATTGGCATAATTGTAGCAAGTGTATCATACATGATGAAGATAGCACAGGATATGACAGGGTTCACATTGGTTGTTCACACGGTCCCTATGAGTAGTACTTGACAGACATACAAGTATATGTATACATGCATGTGCACAGATAAGTAATGAAGTAGGATAAGGGATGAAGTATGCTATATCATTAATGGATTTTTAAACATACTATATTATTGACGATTGTGCTGTCATCGTGTGCTATCATTTTTAAGAGGCATAAACGCAGGTTATATACCTGGATTTCACCTGATGGCATGCATAGGAATCAGATCGATTACATATGTGGAAAAAACTGCTGGAGAAGCTCAATATCAGCTGTGAAAACTAGGCCAGGAGCTGATTGTGGAACAGACCACCAACTACTCATATGCAAATT
>NW_006399786.1:8263987-8267477 GCF_000299155.1 Elephantulus edwardii
ACATAACAACAACAACAACAACATATTATTGACAAATTTTCTGAAAGACTACTTTCCAGCCAGTATTACATGGAAAGTTGATAAATACAGATCATAAAAAGTAGATAGTTGCAAACACTATATTGTGTTAATTTTCAGTATTACTACGTGACTTTCTTCAAGCTGTTTGAAGGAGGACTTGTTTCTATTGGTAAGGAGTAGTTGAGAATCAATTAAACATGTTTCTCAAAATTCTGTTCTTCATATTGAAAGGCTTATTGATGGTGTCATTAAACTTCACATATAAGTATTAAACCTTGAGTATTTTTTCAATACAATATAAAGATTTTTAGAAATAACTACCTGTGCGTTCTGTAAATATATCAAAATTCAATCTACACTTGTATTTAATTTTGTGGTTTTGATACCCAGCATTATGCCATGAATTCTTAATTAATATTTAAGAAATTTAATTTTTTATTAAAAGATTGCTGGAAATGGTTGTTAAACGTGTTCTGAGAAGTGTTTCAGTGTGCCTACCTAGTCTGTCTCCTTAGAATATAAAAATAATTATTAAGGTTTATTTTTTAAAACTTTTTGTTGTGATTTATTTTGCAAGTTTACTTAGCAAATTAGCTTCTATTTAGCAGTTCAGAAACATTTTGATTTGTGATATTGATTGCAGTCATATTTCCAACAGTGTAGTAAACAGAAATAAGAGAAAAACAGTTTACCTTCTTAATTGTTTTTAACACTTAGTTCCATAATAATGCCAGTTACCAAGGTGCTTCCTTGAAAAAAGTCCATATTTTAAGGGAGCAAAATTGTGATTAACTTACATCTTAAAAAAAAGTTTTGGCATAAGATGTGCTGGTTCATGGATGGTTTAATAGTAGTTTTGGAAGGACGTTCTGTTCCTTTGAAGGGTTGATTGTTGTCATGCACCATAAGTTGGAACCAACTCTTAGCTGACCCTCTAGTGGATCTTTAGAGGCTATAAATTACACAGGAAGAGATTGCCCATCTTTCTCTTGGAAAGCAGTGGTGGATATGAACCCCATGGCTTTAGGTTGGCAACTCAAAGCCACCAGAACTTCCTTTAAAGTGTTGGGGTAGTAGACTTAAAGCCTAAATTCTAAAGCATCATGTAAATAATTTAAGTCCACATTTCTCTGAAATTTGGGAGATTCTATAGGCCAATACCAGTTTAAGTTATGATATTGTTTTCTTCCTGAAGCTTTGTCTCATATACTTTGGGTATGTGTCAAGAAGAAACCTGTCCTTGGAGAGGGACATCATGCTTGGGAGGGTAGAGTCACAGTGCAAGAGAGGAAGACCCTCAATGAGATAGATTGATTCTGTCAGTGGGTTGATGGGGGTAGGTGTGTCAGAGACAGTAAGGTTGGCACAGGATAGAGCAGGGTTTAAGGCTGTTGTACATAGGGTCACTATGAATCGCGGTTGACTTGATGGAATCTAACAACAGCAACAACAACAATTAGCATTAATCTTCTGGGATGTTTTCGTGATATTCCACTAACTCCATTTTAGAGCAAAGGCCATGACCTATAAAACTTATCAAGTAATAGCATTGATTCCCCAAACTCATGGAAATAATTTCCATTCTTTAGTGACATTTGTAGGTGTTCAGATTTTTAAACTGTGTGATTATATGTTTTAAACTTCATTGTTGTTATCATCAATTATAATGATTTTTTGTGTTTCAATATGGAAACTTACCAAATCTCTCTCTCTTTAAAATAGACTGCTTACATTACTTGTGCATGTGTATTTTAAGTAATGATTTAAGTTGCTTTTAATTTTATCTTTTTTTGTCTCTTAAAGTTTCAGACTCTTTGGCTCAATCTGTAGTTCACCATCTAAGATGGATAATGCAGAAGGACCTTTTGGGGCAAGATGTCTTTCTAATAGGACCTCCCGGGCCTCTTCGACGTTCCATCGCTATGCAGTACTTGGTGAGCTAGCAATTACTGTGAATTCATCAGGGTCTTGATTTTGATAAACTATATTGATACATGCATATATTTAAGATTGAGAATCAACAAAAATAACATAATTCTTTATTACTTGAAAAATGTTATAATATTATGTTTATAAGGGGTCAGTAATAAAGAAGTCATTTGTGAAGAAAATTTTTGTTATAACTACAGTCTTCTACATCTAGTAGAAGAGAAATACTAATTTGGGAAATTAACCACAAACATAATCAACAACTCTGATATTACAAAGTGAAATTTAGTTTTATATTATTCAGAGAATTTTTCATTATTTTAAAGATGGAAATTTTCTTATACTTTAAAAAGACAACCAGTTCTCTTGGAGTTTTTTTCTTGTTGGTTTTTTGGTTTGTTTGTTTGTTTCTTTCTTTTTTTTTTTTTTTTGTACATTATGCCGTCTTTAAAGGTACATTATGGTTTACAGTGTCTTTTATTTGTTAGTGCTTTTTAAAAAAAATGTATTAGAAAGATTAAAAACCTTACTCAAACTTCAGCTACCTTACAATAATGGAGCTAGCCTTAAAATCCCATGCTTTTCCTACTTTCTGGCATTATATTCTTAAATATATACAGTTTTATGGCCACTTCTGTTATAATTGAATGTGAAAATTTAAATCTCAGCACACAAATTTTTTCACTTTTCTTCTACTTTGTCAGCATTTATAACTACTTTCCCTTGGTTATAGGAAGAGCTCTAAAAGATGGTGTTCCAAAGACACTAAGAGGAGAAGGAAATCTTCATCTCCCTCATGCTATTTGGTGTGAAAGAGTTTCCGTTTACTACAGAAGTTACTTCATATATTCTTTTGTTTCAATGATAAGCTTATTTTGGGACTTCAGAAATCTTCTGGAGCAGGAATGAGAAAAATACAACAGGCACTTCAGAACCAAATTCCCATTAGTCTATACCTTTCATATCTTCTGTTTATTTCAAGAATGGATTTGTGGACTATGAAAAGAGATTTGAGTTTTATCTTCACTTTATTGATATATCAAAGCAAAAGTGACTTGTCAAAGAATAGTGAAGTAGCTACTAGAATCCCAGTCTAGAACTTTTTAAAGATAAGCAGTCTTTATTTTTCTATCTTGCAGATTTCAAAGATTACAATATCACATTGAGGTTTTAGTTTGGATAAGGCTTTGAGGTTTGTTGGCATGAGAGGTGCTAAGAGATTATAAAGACCAGTTGGTTATAAAAATGCTGCATGTCTGTCTGTGAACTCGAAGATTATATATTTTTTTTTTTTTAAAGAAGCTATTTTTAAATTGTGAGCCACACGGAGGCTGCTATTGGCTGTGGAAGTACTCTTTCAAAGAAAACTCCATTCTCTAGTCTGGGATGCTTTGCAGAGTTAGTTAGTACTGCTGCTGTTGTAGATCGCACTGGCCTTTGAGTAACCAAGGGTGCCCTGGTGATGTAGACTGCAGAGAGTTACACCAACCTAAAGCTGTGCTTCAATTCACCAGTGGTTCTACAAGAAAAAAATGGACAG
>NW_006399786.1:8267707-8281480 GCF_000299155.1 Elephantulus edwardii
CCACCAGTTGTTCCATGGAAGAAGGATGGGTAATCTTCCTTGTGATTAACTGCTTCTAGAAATCCGTTGGAGAAGCACTATGACTTGGTTCCAACTTGATGGCACACTACAACTACAACAACAACAACAACTGTGCACTTGACAGTTTCATAAACTCTCTGGAGGCCCAGCTGTGATTCAGACTTCACTCTGGCAGTCAGTGAATGAGGAGTAGGTGGAGTAAACAAGATCTTTAAAGGCAGACTTTCGGTAGTAAGCCTGCTAAAGCAATGAGAAAATGAATAGAAACAATTTCATAGCTGTTTTTATCTTCCATAAAATGTAGATAAAAAGAATGTTGTAGCTAGTTAAAGATAAACCTCCATAGACCACTGCCATCTCATATAGTTGTCTCTCCTGATGCTTGCTGTTTGCATGACTTTTCATACCTCTTTTGTGCAGTAGCAGCTGGGAAGACTGGTGCTTGATATGCTTGAGGAAGAAATAGTCCAGGAAGGTATCAAGACTGAAGATAATGATTATATTACTGTAATACTGACAGTTCAGGGCATTGTCACTATCAATTTAATAATAAGAGCAATAGGTTGCTTTGTAAACTATGGAAGTGTACTGTGGTGTTAAGGGTTTATTGTACAAAATGACTTTCCTAGCCATTGTATTTAACTTTGCCATGTAGTTGGATGGAAATATGTAAATAGGGTGTGTTAGACTGTTCACAAGGGAATTGGCTAGTCTCACCACTAAACAGAGTAGACTCAGTGACTGATTCAGGAGTCTCACCATAAACAAAGAAGAAGCAGACATACAGTGTGCCCCCTTTGGGGCCAGAGATTCTTTCACCAGCTAGACCTTCAGCAGCAGGAGTGGCTGAAGCAGAGGACCAGAGTCCCAACATGGGACAGAGCTGACCTTGGGACTGCTACCCCTTAAGACACCAGAACTGAGAGCCTTTGCCCAGGGTTCCCGGAAGATGGAGAGGTGGAAGGGGGGCATAGCTTCAGGACTAAGAACCTGTCTAAAGCCAGGAGGCTCTAGGTTGAGCACATTTCTGAAGCTATCCTGACTGAGTGATTTTATTCTCCTACTAACTGAATTATAGCCTTTTAACATCCCAGTATGGTTTGGTGTGGTCTATGAGCTATCACATTGGATTTTGAATCCAGTAAAGTAGTAAGATTGGTATTGGGATGAATAGAAAGAGGTTTGAGAATGTGGGGAACATGCCTGAGCTCATGGAAATTTGTTTTGTGTTGGTGGTGTTGTGGACAGGGACAGTTCCCCTTAGTGAGTTGGTAAAGGTCAGATATGGCCATCCCATGTGGCCTTCGCTCTTACACATCTATCATGAGTGGCATGCTTTTTCAGAGAGACTTTGCCAATTAATGAAACAGATAGGAGGTACTATTGATGTATTACACAAAGAATAATAAGCTCTCAGCTAGAAAAAAGAATTTATCTTCTACTTTATCCCACAATTGCATTCCCACACAAAACTCATTCTTGATGAAAAAAATGTGGTGTGATATCCCAATGGCTTCACAAGTGTAGAGATTTTCTTATTTTTCAAAAATTTAATAATGTTTTTCTTTTTCCACTAATGAAGTTAGTGAGCTCTGGTAAGTAGCCCTTTGGGAATTGAGTTACTAACCCAAAGGCTGCACCTCCCTGGAATTTCAAATCTACCAACAACTCCTTGGTGAAACGTGGGCAATCTCTTGTTCGATTTACAGCCTGGGAAACCCAAATGAAGGGCCAGCTGTGAGTCAGTTCCAACTTGGTGACGAGTGACTTATACCTGAAGTTACTGTGTTCATAGGAAAAGAAACCTTAATTTTTAAAAGAAAATATCAATACTTACTTTTGATCAACATCAAGTAGAAATGGAGTGGGCAAATAACCCTGGTGCTAGACGATAAGACATTCTGTGAAAACATCTCTCTCTTTTCTTCACTAATGATGTGTGTGCTCTTTCAGCTTTCCTCTTTATGCACCATTAAATAGATTTGCTAAGTTGTTTAGTAAAAAAATCATATTGCTTCCCTTATTTGATTGGATTATGTTACTATTTTAATATATAATTGTAAAATTTAAATCAAGAATCATATTAAAATCTTTTGGTAAAAGAAAGGCAAAATAGCCACCACCAATCTCTCTATTTGGATTTTTGTGTATTGCTATTATTCTAGAAGTTACGCCACAAATATTTCAAATACCAGTATGCTGAACATATTTTAACAGAGCTTCTAGACTAAGACAAACTAGGAGGAAAGCCTGGCTATCTCTTAAAATATTAGTCAATGGAATTATCACAAGAAAATATTGTCTGAGATATTGCCTGAAGATGAGTCCTTTAGGTTGGAAGACACTCAAAGTACGTAGTAGCTGTAACAGTGGATTGTAGTATAACAGTGAGGATGATGATGATGACACAGGACCAAGCGTTACTTCATTCTGTTCTTTGTGAGGTAGCTGTAAGTTCATGGCTGAATCAATGGCCGTCAATAATAGGATAAAAATTACTTTAAGCCTGGATAAAGAACTTAAAAAGAAATGGATTCTCCCTTGTTTATTCTTCAATTTAAGTGATTTAAAAAAAGTAAAATTAATTTTCTTTCTCTTCCCTTTTTCTTCGTATGTACTGTTATATATGTGATGTATGTGTCTCTCCCTCTCTTCTGTTGAATCTAGCTATTTGAACGTATCTTTGCACTTAATGGAAAGTCTAACATACTGTAGATGCCTGACTTGGTAATGGACTAAACACAGCAATCATCATTCTTTAAAAATGGGAAAATCAGAGTAGTAATATTTGAACAGAATTCTGTATGAATCATTAAGATTTATAAGACATAATTTTTATTATTACTTTGGATAGCAAAAGTAGAGCTTTGAGAAAATATTTACATATTTTAACTATTGTTAAACATATCACATTTATCTCAAAGCTGATATCTCAACTATTTAATCTATAAGTGTGTTTTGAGTGCTATTCTACTGACAGTCACATTGTTGGATACCTTGATCTGAGTCATATGCTGCAGACTTGATTTTACATTTGGACTAATTCTCTTCTTCCTCTACAGGAGCTGACCAAGCGGGAGGTTGAGTATATTGCCCTATCAAGGGATACCACTGAAACGGATCTCAAACAGCGTCGAGAGATCCGTGCTGGCACGGCTTTCTACATCGATCAGGCAAGTTCTTATCATGCTCTAGCATTGACATCAGGTCTATATGAAATTGATTTTTAAAGTAGAAGAAGAGTACTCATGTAATAATGAAAGCTAGCTCTACTGTGCCCTCTAGACAGATTTATTTAGGCTTTTGGGTTTCCTTGTTCTTGAAAATGTCCTCTTTGTTGAGTACTAAATAAGAAACTTAAAACGAACTTAAAAGTTCCAAATGTTAGCCTAAATCAATAGGCTGCTACCTTAATTTACCATAATTTCAATTTTGTTTCACTTCTAGCCCACAGAAACCTAAATTTGATTAAAGAAGTAGGGAAGTGTTAATATAGAAAGTTCTCTAACCCTTTTATTATATATTCTTGATTAAATCAATTAAGTAAGATGTGATGATACTAAATATATATTACCAGGAACTATACTTTTTTTTGAACGGGCGTATCTTAAATTCCCACTAAAAAGGATTTTTTAAAATATGTTAGTGAAATTTATTCTTTTTTTTTAACTATGTTGCTTAAAATATTACTATTGCTCTTAGAGCAACTAATGGGGGGGAAGGCAGAGCCTGTAAACAATTCATAGAGAAATTATTTCAAATGCCCAATAAAATTATAAAATATTCTGACCTTCTTGATTACACAAATAAAAGTGAAAGCAGTGCTGAGCTGTCATTTATTTTTGGCCTCTCAGATTGGCAAATGTGCTAATATTCAGTGATAATAAGGACGAAAGGATTAGGAAACAGTATTATAACGTGGATGTGAACATAAAATAATGTCATTTTCATAAAAAATTTATATTATCTATTAAAAGAGAAAAAAATTGCACATTTGAACTTAAGAGTTATGTTTTTAGTAATTTTTCTTACAGATATAGTCACACAAAGCACATATATTATACAATCAGTGATATTTATTATAGTATTCTTTAAAATTATGTAACAGTATATGTGAAAACTGTAATGATGGACTTTTAGCAGATATTAAATAAATAAATAAATAAAGCATGCAGAAATTTCTTATAATTAAAAATGAGATAAGAGATGTAGAATATATTAAATCAGAAAAATAAAGCTGCAATGTAGAATATATAGTATATTCCCATTTTGTGATTAAAAAGAAAATAAGTGCATGTATGTTGATATTCTTGGGTGCTTTTGAGTTAGCTATGACTCATAGTGATCCTGTGAACAATGGATCTAAACCTTGCCCTGTCCTGTGCGTCTTCATCATCCCTGATATACTCAAGCCCTTTGCTACAGTCACCGTGTTGGTCTTGTTGAGTGTCTTCCTCTCTTTTACTGATCTTCTACTTGTCTTTTTTCCAAGAACTGGTGCCTCCTAACAACATGCTAAAATATGTGCGGTGAATTTTACCGTCTTTGCTTCTAAGGAACACCTTGTTTGCATTTTCTCCAAAACAGATTTGTTTGTTCTTTGGCAGTCAATTGGGTTTTCAGTACTCTTCTCCAGTTGTTTTTATTGTTGTTGTTAAGTCCATCGAGTTGCAGGTGACTAAGTCTTCTGTCATTGTTATTCATTGTCCAACTTTCAGATTCATAACAAGTAATTAAAAAGTTAAAAGTAATTGAAAAAACCCTAGCTAAAACAGGTACACTTTCTTCTTTAAGCTGATATTATTGCTCCTTTGCACCTTGGAGAGGTCCTTGATAGCAAATTCTCTCAGTGTGGCACATCTTTTGATTTCTTGGTTGCTAGTACCAAGAGTGTTAATTGTGTATATAAATGAGATCAAATCATTGACAGCTTTAGTCTTTACTCCATCTATTATATTGTTACCTCTTGGTCTAGTAGTTCCCACATTTATTCCCTTTCCCAAAATGTGATCTAATAGAATATAGAAATTATTGGAAAATTTCACTAATAACACACAAAGAATGCTGAAGATTAGTAAAAAAAAAAAAAAAAAAAGCTAGAACAATACAGCAACAGAGAACTTCCAGAAATTCAGGCTGCATTTAGAAGAGGCTATGACATCAGGGATATAATTGCTGATATCAGATGGATCTTGGCTGAAAGCAGAGAATACCAGAAAGATGTCTATTTTTTTTTTTACTATGCAAAGGTGTTTGTCTATATGGATGACAGCAAATTATGCCTAAAATGTAGACGAATGGGAATCCCAGGGTACTTAATTGGCTCAGGCAAAACTTAAATCTAGACCAAGAAGTTGTTAACTGAATAGAGCAAGGGAACACTGTACGGTTTAAGATCAAAAAAGGTGAGTGCCAGGATTTTATCTTTTTTCCAACCTATTCATTGTATTTGCTGAACAAATCATTCAGGAAGGTGCATTTTATGATGTCGAATGCGGTATCAGGATTGGAGGAAGATTCACCAAAAATCTGAAAAGGGGAAGGAAGGAAATTGCTAGGATAGCAGAGTATAGTGGGCAGATGAGTGGGTGAAGGTATAGGAAAGATTCAGTGGAGACATGAAAAGATAGGCATAGATCAAGAATAATTGCTTATATAAAATGTAGTATATAATAAAAATTATATAAACCACAATTGTACATGCATGAAATACAAGATATATTAATTATAGTATGCAAAACAATTAAAATATTAGAAGAAAAAAAATTTTTTTAAAAAACCCAAAAAATCTGCCTTATTATGCACACTACACAACCTTGCTTGCTGAAGGTGAGGAGGAATTGAAATGCTGCAGACGATCAAAGGTCTTCAATAAATGTTGATATATACAGTAAAAATATCCAGAATAACACATAAGAGAAAATTAAGAGAGATTCCTCATGCAGAAGTGACGTGTAGAGTTTTTAAAATTGAAATTTTTGGTATAAATCTGCTCTGGTGTGGCTTAGTGGTAAGGAGTTGTGCTGCCAACCCAAAGGAACACAGTTTGAATCCACCAACTGCTCCGTTGGAGAAAAATTAGTGATCCCCTCCTGTGTAATTTATTGCCTCTGAAAATGTCCTGGAGTTAACTGCTCTTGACTCTACAGTACACAACAACAATGCTATTATTTTATAATTAAGATAGTATGATTTTATGAAGCCCTACTGAGTGACAAGTTGATGAACAATATACTCGTATTGCCTCATAGATTACTATCACACAAGGAAAAAGGTTGTTAAAATCCTGATGTAACAGTAATATAAATTTTTTAATAATGATGACCAAGTTTAGTATCATATAGTGAAACAATCTGAGAATTTCAGACTTTACACAATTACAAAACAACTTATAAAATGAAGCACACAAGTCCGTTTTAGAAAAATTCGTTTTGTTCACACTATGCCAGAAATCATTTAATAGATTGTTTCTAGTTACAAATGGAAGGAAAATGTGCCATTAAAATGGACTAGAGTAAAAATTGGCACTTCAATTAAGTTATCAAAGTTTTAATCAAGTCATAAATAATAGGACAAACTTACATGATGTACCTTCCTGTTGTTTGTTGTTATGTGCCATCGAGTCGTTTGCGACTCATAGCGACCCTATGTACAACAGCCCTAATCCGTGCTCTATCCTGTGCCAATCTCATTGCCTCTGACACACCCATCCCAAGTGCCCCAGTCACTGAATCAGTCCACCTCACAGAGGGTCTTCCCCTCCTGCGCTGTCCCTCCACTCTACCCAGCATGGTGTCCCTCTCTAAAGACCTGTCTCTCCTTACAACATGTCCAAAGTATGTCAAACGAAGCCCCAGAATCCTTGCCTCCAAGGAGAAGCCTGGTTTAACCCTCTCAACAATGAATCTGTTTGTTTTCTTGGCAGTCCATGGTACATTCAATACTATTCTCCAGCACCACAGCTCAAAGGCATCAATTCTCCTTCTATCCTCCCTGGTCATTGTCCAACTCTCTGATGCATAACAAGTGATTGCAAAAACCATGGCCTGTATCAGGCAGACCTACATACTGCCAGTGTAATACTCTTGCCAGCAATTTTTAACAATTAACAACAGATCTAGAATATGTGATATTCTGTAAGACAACAGCACAGATACTTAAAATTTTCAGTACAATGAAAACTAAAAATAGGCAGGGACTCTTTCACACTAAAATAATTAGGCAAGGGCAAAGATATAATCTTTTGTAGTGATAGATACATCAAGATACATAGAGAAGTTGTCAATGATTTTACTTTAGTTGGATCCATAATCATTACCAATGGTAATAGTCAGGAGAATTAAAAACATTACTGTATTGGGGAAATCAAATGTTGAAGACTTCTTTAAAGTGCTAAAGAGCAAGGATGTCAGTATCAAAACTTAAATTCGCCTGATGCAAGCCATAGTCTTTTCATTTGCTTCCTGTGCATCTTAAAATTGGACAATGAATAAAGAGGGCCAAAGAAGAATTGATATCTTTGCATTATGATGCTGAAGAAGAATATTGACTATCTCATGGACTTCCAAAAGAACAAACAAATCTATATTGGAAGAAGTGTGTTCAGAATGCTCCTTAGAGGCAAGGTTTGTGAAACTTCTCTCACAGTCTTTGGACATGCTCTTAGAAGGGTCCTATTCTTGGAAAAAGACATCCTACCCAGAAAGGGAGGAGGTAAGTGAAAGAGAGGAAGGCCCTCACTTGAACATGAAAGACTTTGTGAGGATGGTACTGGATAGGGCAAGGTTCAGATCTGTTTTTCGTAGTCTGGTCAACTCAGTAGCACCTAACAACAGGAAATGAGAAAATCAGCGCCAGAGACCACATGATAGAATTAATCATCAGATTATTTATCAGACATACTTCCCCCCCCCAATTATATAATCAGTAATGTAAAAAGAAAAAGGACCTTGTGGGTCGTGCTGCAAAGAGGGGAAACTATCCACGTTCACGGCATCTATAACAGAAAACCAATTCCCATGAGGTCAGACAGGTCCCCCATGCTCCCATGCTTCTTTCTACTCATCTCACACCAATCTTACTGCCTTGCTGTGTCCAAAATCCATCGTGATAGCTCACAGACAATACAGAACCAACCATATTGGGGAAGTTAAAATGTTATAATTCAGAGTTAATTCACTGAGCAAAATGCCCTCCTGTTTCTCCCAAGTTATTTAGTTGGTTTTTTTTTTTTAAATTGCAGCTTTTGAGTGTAAACCCAACACCCCTTCCTGATTAAGACACTGAGCAAAATTGAAATAGAAGGGCATTTCCTCAACATAGTGAAAAAATACATATGCAAAACCAAAACCCAATATCATTCTCAGTGGAGAAAGATGAAAAGCATTTTCCTTGTGAACAAGGACCAGACAAAAATGCCCATTGTCACTTCTATTCAATATTGTATTGAAAATACTTGCTAGCACAATACAACAAGAGAAGGAAATAAAAGGCATCCATATTGGCAGAGATGGTTAAAATCTCTCTATATGCAGATGATATGAAGTGTACACTAAAAACACCAAGGACTCAACAAAAAACCTGTTAGAGCTACTAGACCAATTTAGTAGAGTGGCAGGATATAAGATCAATATCCAAAAATCAGTGGGATTCCTCTACAGTAGCAAAGAGAACTCAGAGAAGGAAATCAAGAAAGCAATACAATTTACAATAGCCAAACACAGATTGAGATACTTGGAAGTGGACCTAACTAGAGACACAAAAGACTTATACACCAAAAAACTACAGAACATTTCTGTGAGACACAATAAAAAACCTAAATAAATGGAAAAATGTCCCTGTTCATGAATAGGAAAACTCAATATTGTGAAAATTACAATTTTACTAAAAGCAGTCTATATGTTCAATGCGATTCCAATACAGATACCAAATTCATTTTTCAAGGAGATGGAGCGGAAAATTGTGATGTTTATTTGGAGAGGAAAAGACCTCAAATAAGCAAAGTACTTCTGGAAAACAAAAATGAAGTGAGAGGCATAGCAGTCCCTGACCTGTTTTTAAATTTTAAAAGGTAGAATGTTATTTCAAAATGTCATTCTTTACTACCTTTTCAATACTATTATCCTACTAGCCATTTTGAATAAATTTCAAATTATTTTCCTTGATTAATGACCATAATACTAGTCATCTATATTTTAAAGTACCTTTAATTCCCCCTGCCTCGAATTGCTTTGATCTTTTATAGTAACATTGTGTGGTGTCCCTTAAGGATCTGTTCATTTAGTAAATGAGGACACAGGGATCTAGATTAATTGTTTGCCTGAGGTATTATATCAAATCAGAAAGGCATCTAGAACAGGGGCTTAGACACATCTTGATTTGTAGGTCATGCAGCTGCTTTTATCTTAAACTCCTTCCTGTCCGTATGCTGGGTTGCTAAAACTGTGATATGACATAGAGAGTCAGGAGCATCTTACTGTATTTTTTTAAAAATTTCTATTTGAGAAAATTAGGTTCAAAAGTTCTTAAAGAAGCTTCAAGACAGGAAAAGATCTTTATAGTTGGTCTAATTTCTGCTTTGAGACACAAGCGAAATTTGTCATTCCAAATAAAGTATTTATAAAGCTTCCTAATTTTTTTAAAAGAGTTCAGTAGGAAAAATTAATCACAATTGTTGTTGTTGTTGTTAAGTGCCGTTGAGTCATAGGCAACTATAGCGACCCTATGAACGAAAGTCCTCGACACTTGCGTGACTTTCATCTTTTCTCCAGGTTCTTAGGGTTTCTGGAGGCAAGCTATTTATGGAAGTGGATGCCATACCTGCTTTCAAGCTTGTGTGAATCAGTGAGCTCCACCAAACACTGTCCACCATGGGTAACCATTATCAAATTTGACACATCAGTGTCATAGTGTTCAGCTTCACAGTAACCACGAGTTACCTCTGTATGGCAAGTGGACACACCAGGGCTATATGACCTAGAAGAACGTTTGATCAAAAACAATTAAGAACAGGCTTGAGGGCCGTGGATTAGAGTCACCCACCTTTAGCTTGGTAGCATCACTTTTGGTCCACTAGGCCAACTAATCTCTATGTTGTTAATCTGTTTAAAAAAAAATAAATTAACAACAATAGAAAAAGAATATTAAAATAGTAAGCCTAAACTTCTCATGTTGACAATTAAACTTACCCACTTTGGATATTGCAAGAAGTGTAGGCATATCTCACTATCATCCATCCTGTAAAAATTCCTTCTGAAATGATATAACAGCATCTCGAAAGGACTGGTTGTATTTTTATTCCATGTGCGTTAAAATCCTTTTAGCCAGCTTTGTATCATGATGGTATGGCAGTCAGAGTTTTTGTCTTTGAAAACACTGTAGTTCCACTAGGGAAATGACACATGCAAATGAGAGAACAAGGGGACCAAGGGGAGGTTCTGTGTTGTGATTCCACATGCACACACAAAAAATAAAGGGGGGAGGACATCGGTGCAAGAATGTAAGACATGAAAAGCTCTGGTGGGCACATAAATGGTCACCTTTCCCCTCTACACTATCTCCAATTAAGTGATAATAGTCTTTCTCATTGCTATTGAGTTGAAACCAACTCAACGCTAATTCTCCAGTGGGTTTCCAAGGCTGTGAATTGCTCGAGAAGAGATTGCTGATTTTTCTTCCTTAGAATCACCCACTGGTGGATTCACTCTATCTGAGAGGCTTGGCTGTTTGGTTATAATATGGTTTAATGATCTCTTGATACATTAGAATGTATTAAAGGACATAGTGCCTTTGTTGCTTGATTTATTCAGTTATTTATTTTCTTTTTCTCCCCTCTACAAATGTAATCAGATTTTATTACTAAACATTGATGGTACTGATTATTTTAATCATCTTCTGGATGACTTTAAGGAAGAATCTGGAAGTGAGGTGATTTGAAGCAGTAATTAGTATTATTTATGCAATTTCTATGTTTCAGGTTTTGTTAATAAATAGTGTTTCTTAGGGTATTCTTACAGCCAGTATTTTTATCCTAATTTTAAAAATAAGATTAAATTTGCATACACTATGAATGGTAACCATGTAACTGAAGATGAAATTGGGAGGTAATTTAGAAATCTTGGATGATTCTTTCCTTGACAATTATTTGTCTTACTTTTTTCCTAAAATATTATCTCAGTCATTATTTTGCAATCTTTTTCTTAATTCTCATTTTTGTAACTTGTTACAATATAAAGCATCTGTTCTTATTGCCATTTAGATTATGTATAAAATGAATAAATAATTTAGCATTGAATTAGTAACAAAGCTATTAGGAGGATTTTTCTTTTTAATTCTTAAGATATACTTAATGTCATTAAGGTATGAAAATTACTGTAAGACATTTTAAGAGATGGCTGATTCAGCACTTCAACAAGAAAAATGTAAATAACTCAATCATAAAATATGCACAGGATATGAATAGGTATGCTACCAAGATATTCAGATAGCACACAAATATCCTGTTACTTGTCATACTTTAATTTACAAATATTAGTATCTATTAATGATCTGTTAATATAATCTTATAATTACAGTATTTGATTACACAATTTCCCTCCTTTTCCCCTCCTTACCCATCCCTGACCATCACTAGAGAATATTTCATTCTGCTTGTATGCTTTTCCCTAGCTATTTTTATAATAAGTGGCTCACATAGTATTTATCCTTTTATGTCTAGTATATTTCACTTAGCATAATATCCTCTATGTTCATTCATTTTATGCAGTGGTTCGAGAATTCTTTAAAAGTAGAGGAGAGGTTTTTTCTTAGGGGTTCTCACTGTATGCAGCTAGGTACATACATTTTAGTCTTGAGAAGTGGTGCATCACCCACCAGGTTGTCTGACGTCACTAGGTCTCATCTAGTCAACGGAGCTGCAAAGCAACCTTGTGAACAATAGATCGGAACCCTGCTGTGTCCTGCAGGGTACCATCCTCACCATCGCTGAGACGCTCAAGCCCATTGTTGCAGTCACCTTGCCCGTTCATCTCGTTGAGGATTTTCCTCTCTTTCTTTGACACTACCTTTCCTGTTGTTGTTGTTGTTGTGTGCTGTAGAGTCAGAACTGACCTGTAGCTGACTCTGGTTTTTCAGAGGCAGTTAATCACACAGGAGGAGATTGCCCTTCCTTCTCCCATGGAGCAGCTGGAGCATGAACCACATGCCTTCGAGATTGCAGCACAGTGTCTTGCCACTAGCCCACCAGAGCTCATGATGTCTTTCTTCAAGGACTAGCCCTTCCTGAAAAAGTGTCCAAAATGTGGGAATCAAAGTTTCACTATCCTTTCTCCTAAGGAGCATTTTAGTCATACTTCCTCCGAGACAAATTTATTTGTTCTTTTAGCAGTCCACAGTATATGCAACTCTTCTCCAGTGCCTTAATTTGAAGGCATCAGGTCTTCTTCTGACATCTTTATTCATTGTCCAATTTTCTAACTCATAAGAAACAACTGAAAATAACATAACTTGGGTTAGTTAGATGCAATTTAGTCTTTAAACAAACAAATGTTCTTGCACTTTAGCACCTTGAACAGATCCTTTACAGTAGATTTCTCCACTGGAGCACGTCTTTTGACTTCTGGACGGCTGCTTCTGTGAGCGTTTGGAAATTATTAAACATCATCATTAATATCACATTCAAGAGGTCTGTAGAAGGTATCATCCTTTTACATCTAGCACTTCTTTCTCTACTTTGTGGTCATAGCAAATTCGTTAGAATAGATCAAAGGAATCTCTTATGCATTTGGCTTCTCTTTCTGGTCTCTTCTTTTAATTTTCTCTGAGTGCCTCTGAAAATATTCAGTGCAAAATAGGCAGTAATATATCAGATGTAAATACAAGTAGATAGGTTGTGTTTTCCCACATTGTAAAGAGTGTCTTTCTTGGTCCATAATTGAGAAACCACTGAATTTTTTTATATCTATAATTCGAATTTTATTTCAGAGAGAGTATATTTCGAAGCCAAAGAAATATTTAAGGAGTTCTGGTGGCTCAGGAGGCATAGTACATTCATTATATGTTATTTTACTGCTAATCAAAAGGTAATTGTTTGAATATAGCAGCCACATCACAGGAGAAATAGGGGACAGTTTTCCTCCTGTAATGATTTCCCTATTTCTTGGAATTAATAGCAGTTATTGGTACAATGGTTAAGTGTTCAACTTATAACTGAAAAGCTGGTAGTTTGAACCAACTCCGAGGCTCTGTGAGAGAATGATTGTGTCCTTTGCACAACCAGCAAAATTGAGATTTTTAAAAATTTTTATTCTTTAGGAGCTCTTAAGTTACTTCTATACATTTTCGTTTCATTTGAAAAAACAATGCTTCTACAGTGGAATGGCTGTTATTTGATTACAGTAGCATTGCTGTTTGTGGGATCAAACTACGTGGATTAATTATAAACTTGAAGGATTATTCATGAAATGTTCTTATTTTAAAAGTGAGATGATCATCTTCGGTATAATGTAGCTTTTACAATATTTTTCAGCCTTTGTGGTGTTCAGATTAGAGGTTGGATGGGGAGCATGAAGAGGGGAAGGAGTTGTTGCTGTTGTTATGTGCCGTTGAGTCGCCTGCGACTCATAGCGACCCTATGTACAACAGCCCTAAACTCCGCTCTGTCCTGTGCCAATTGCACCGTCTCTGACACTCCCATCCCAATTATCCCAGTCACTGAATCAATCCACCTCATAGAGGGCCTTCCTCTCCTGCGCT
>NW_006399786.1:8283285-8299403 GCF_000299155.1 Elephantulus edwardii
CTCAAATCTGTTCCTGAGATGGTTCTGAAATTCAGGTGGGATAGACTCAAAGTCATATTTTGGTTGCCTCGGATTTAGTTTAATTTTCCTCAGCTTTAGCTTGAATTTGCATATGAGTAGTTTGGTGGTCTGTTCCACAATCAGCTCCTGGCCTAGTTTTCACAGAAGGAGAGGTTGATAAATTCAGGTAATGAAGGGATACGGCAGATTAGAAGCCCCTCACCTAGAGGGAAAATAGAAAAGGATAAGTTTAAGAAACATTGATAAGATTCAATCATCAGAACACAGTGATTAAGTGAATGGATGAGAAATGCAAAGGATAAAAAGGAAGACAGTATTTTAAGGGAAATCCAATGTGTTCTCCCACGTAGGTAGGGTAGGAGAGGGAAATATAATGGGATGGAAGTGCTTATTAACTTTGGTTATGGACATTTGTTTGATTGGATTGCATTATTCTAAAACATAGAGGCGACCTTGAAATTGAGAAGTTGCTAGCAAGGAGGTTCAAACTTTGTGACTGAATGAGATTACTTACTCTCCGTCATTACTTATTCTGCATCATTCTAAGATGACTTTATATGATAAAAAGTGCTGCAAACAGGAATTTAATTCTGGGAATTACTTGCTGTAAGAGAGAAGCAGAAGAAAAAGTTTCCTAAGTGAATATACCATTGTATAGCCCAAAAAAGGAGAATTTTAAGGAGAGGTAAAATAAATGTAGCAGTGTTCATGCTCTGCCCTTTGTTGAATGCAGTAGGATAATAGTTAAATATTTTTTCCCCATGGATTTTAACCAACAAGTAGTTTTTTAGTTTGGTTGTTTTTATTTTTTTTTTAAACATATTTTGTTCAGAATTTACCAGTTGAAGGTTATTGTTGCATGTGTGCTTTTCCACATCTTAGAAACTTTTGTATTATAATTTTTTTCCCTCTTACATTTTGGGCCTGATTTTCTACATTGGTAACTTTAAGTTTTATTTGGAATACTTATAAGACTATGGTTATACTCAATTTCATAAACAAATATGAAACATGAAACTTTTCTGTTTTATACATATGTAATATTGTCCACATTAAAAATCATATTATACCTAAATTCATTCTGATGGTGATTCTTGTTTACAAACCATTTAGTCTCCAAACACTCTCATCCAGTTTATCTAATCCTCACAGGATGTTCATGGGATCAGTGGAGCAGGTATCATCTTAATTTTTCTTTTATAGTTAAGTGATCTGTTTCCTTGCTTAATTCTGCTACCTATTCAAAGGTAGCTTTGTTTGTTTTCTACCTCAATGGGCTTATAATTTAAAATGCTACCTTTGAAAAAACCCTTTGTAGTTATTCTTTCAATCTCGTCATGTTAAAGAAAGAACAGCTTAAAATCCTCTTGCCCAAAGTCATATAGGCAAATGAAGTGGAATCAAGTTATAGGACCTAACTTTCCTGATTCGTAGTTCCTATGATAAGAACTATACATTTAATTTTCATTACAAGTAAAATTTGTCTCTGCTCCATCATCTTTATTAGTCTCATTTTGCTGTTGTCTTTCTTGGGAACAGTGTGCAGTTCGTGCAGCCACCAAGGGCAGAACTCTGGTTTTGGAAGGTTTGGAAAAGGCAGAGAGGAATGTCCTGCCTGTTCTGAACAACTTGCTGGAAAATAGGGAGATGCAGCTTGAAGATGGGCGCTTCCTGATGTCCGCTGAGCGTTACGACAAACTTCTCAAGGTAAGAGAAGAAAAACTGCACTGCCCTTAGGGTTGAGCTGAGTGTAGTGGCATTTTGCTGTGTAAAATGTGGTTCTATCTGAATGAGGACTGAGATCGGGTAACTCTTCTCTGGCAAATTGCTGACTTTACAGTTAGGAGTTTGCAGTTTTCTAGGCTCTTCTGTTTGTAGATCACATTGTATACTTCTAGGGTTTTAATGTCCTTTTCCCCCCTCTCTTTCCAGCTCTTCTCCTTCCCCCCCCTTTCCCTCTACTTTCTTATGTCTTTTTTTCTCTACTCTTCTTTGTTTCAACAACTATTTATTAAAAGCCTAATAGCTGCTAGACAATGCTAGGTATTGCAGATACAGTGTCCAATTTTACACTCTCTTGTTCTGTTTAAGTACCATCAAGTCAGAACCAACCTGTGGCTGTCCTTGTAGTGGATTTTCAGACACAATTACCTCACTTGGGAGGAGATTACCCATATTCTCCTACAGGGCAGCTGGTGGATTTGAACTTTGTGCCTTCAGGATTGCAGCACAGCTTCTTACCACTAGGCCACCAGAGTTTGACCCTCTACTAGAATATAAATTTTACAAGGGTAGAAGCTTTTGTCACTGCAGTTATCGCAGGCTCCTAGAATAATGCCTGCTATGTGGTAGGTGCTCACTATTTCTTGAATGGTAAGTGCAAGAAAATGTGATACAAGTATCTATAAAGAAAACAGTGATGAGAGAATATGATATTCTTCAAAAAACAGGAGCTCCTGTATATTTTCAAATGAAAGGAAGATAGTCAGCCTTTGTTTATTCAGCTTAAACTTTACCCCCTCTGGAACACTCTCTGACTTTTCCGGCATTCATTCATTGATTGCTTTGCCTCTAAATTCTCTGATTGGTTCTCTCTCACATTACTCTTTGGAGAAGTATAAGTGCTAATTTTAGTTCCCTAAATTGGTTGCAAGTTTTAAGCAGAAGATCTATGTGCTAGGCTTCAGAATTCCTCTCAGGGTACTGATAAAAGAACACTATTCATAATACTAGACACTAAATGATAAATGACACCAGAAGGGCTTACTGAAATTATATTCCTTGGCTGGCAGAGTCATAGTATGTCTTTTTGAGTCCTGTGGTGCACATATTTTTTATCCAGCCTTTTACCAATTTGTTTCTTTACTGTTTTTGGGGAGTTTCTAAATGATATTTTTATTGCACAGTAATTGTCTTTAGGAGATCGATAAAGAGGATACCATTCAGATATAATTTTAAAAAACCCAAACCTTCATTGCCTTTGAATCAAAAGCATCTCCTAGCTCATCCTTATGTGGATTCCTGAGATTCTAAATCACATGGGAGGAGATTGTCTTCCTACCAAGGAGTCACTGAGGGGTTTGAAGTACCAGAGAGGCACAGAGATTGGGTTAGCCTTAGATGGAACTTAGACTGGTTGCTTTCACAGTTTATCTGTATTATTTGTACTGTAATGTGGATGTCTTGTACTTTTTTAGGATCATACTAAAACAGAATTGGATGCTTGGAAGATTGTGCGTGTTAGTGAAAATTTCCGCGTGATCGCCTTGGGCTTGCCAGTACCCAAGTATGCTGGAAATCCCTTAGATCCCCCTCTCCGTTCTCGATTTCAAGCCAGAGATATTTATTATCTACCCTTTAGGGTAAGTAGGAAGAAGTCGAATTGATTTAAAAAACAAAACAAAACAAAAAACAATGCTCTGCCGAGGAAGGAGGGACAATCTCCTCCTGAACCAGTCAGATCTGATTTGACGGTACACACACATAAAAATAATAAAATAAAAATTAAAAAAACCCCAAAACCACCAAAATACCACCCTATTATTCTAATTGTAATGAGCAATTGTGTTGTTTTTAAAATATCACTTTATTTTAAAAATATTCTATCTTAATAGTGGAAATAAAGAAAACCTTTGGAAACAAAGAAGAAAAATTAGTAGTCAGCAAGGTGGTTTCTTTTTTTTGGTTGTTTGTTTGCTTTTAAGTTGCCTTTTGATTTAGAGACTGCCATATATCAAGAAAGAATTTTTTAAAATCTGACTTCTTAATTACCAGAATTGGGTCCCTCCCTGTTTACACTTTCTGGTCCTTGTAGTCATTGCTGTGTTTGGGCCATTGTTGTGACCACTGTATCTGTTGAATTAAAAGGTTCAATCATACCTTTATAGCATCTCTTATCTTATTTATTAACCCATTTGATGTATTTTTGTTATTTTAGGACCAAATTAAGCTGCTATATTCTGTGGGAGCCAATGTTCCTGCTGAGAAGTAAGTATACCAGCTTCATTTATTATAAATATCTGTACTCTTACTTTGAGTTTGTTTTACCCATTTATTCATTCAACAACTGTTCTTTGAAGAATTTTTCAGAATTAGGATCTTGAGCAAATTCTTGTGATAGGATTAATAAGGTATCTTTGACAGCAAGAAATCTAAGATTTAGTAGTACAGTTGAAAGATAAAGTTAATACTTTAGTATAAAACAATATAAAACACTCATCGTTTCCAAGTTTTGGTTGCTTGTTGAGACTTTATAAGGGTTTCACAAAAACACTTGAGATTATTTCTAAAGAATGAAGATTTTTCCAGATAAAGTATTTAATTACAACAACATAAAAATATTCTGCTTTATTTACCAATGCCTTCTATGTGGCTGGACTTCTTCTTTTAACATTGGTTCTTGATCATAAGCTACTTTATGAAAAGGTTTATTAGTAACCAATTACTTCATAGTATGTGATTCTGTGTATTCTTTCCATCTTCCCTTAATACTTCTTGTATCATTCATTAATTTTTTTATAGAATCCTTCACTATTGCTATTCAAAGCTTGAGCTTATTCTTCAATTCTTTCAGCTTGAGAAATGATAAGTGTATTCTCCTCTTTTGGTTTTCTAACTGCAAATGTTTGCACATTTCATTTGTGGCAGTTTTCTGTTGGTGTACTGCTCCGGCCATTAATAATATTCAGCAATATTTTACTAGCATGTGATATTAATTATATTTTTTTATAGTTTCCACATTTTGTTAGAGATTGAATAATTGAATTTTGTGCAATCAATGATTTATTCATTGCAAATATCTTTTTTTAAAACACAAATGGTGGCTCTACCCATGGACCTCTTCTGATGTACTACACAGGAATCAGATGGACTACATTTGTGGAGTTGATGGAGAAGCTCAATATTAACAAGTCTAAATAAGGCTAAAGACTACAGCCTTCAATGTGGGTTACACTTCAACATCAGTAAAACAAAAAAATCTTAACCACTGCACTAATAGATATCATCATAACAGATAACGAAAAGATTCCAGTTGTCAATGATTTAATTTTTACTTGGATCTATAGTCAATACTCATGGTAGCAATAGTCAGCAAATCAAAAGATGTCTTACATTGGGAAAAACTGCTGTTAAGGACGTCTCCAAAATACAAAAAAGCAAGGAAGTCTGTTTATAGACTAAGGTATACCTGATTCACTGGAAGCGGGAGTGGCATCCACTTCCGAAATGGCTTGCTTCCGGAAACTCTATGTACGAACAGTGCTCAGGCCGTTCATTCATAGGGTCACTATGAGTTGTCTACAACTCGACGGTATCAGACAACAACATACCTGATTCAAGCCCTTACTTTTTCAACTGCTTCCTATGCATCTGAAAGTTGGATAATGAATAAAGAAGACCAAAGAAGAATTGATGCCTTTGAATTGTGGTGTTGGGAAAAGTATTGAATATCCTGTGGATTGCCTGAAGAATAAACAAATGTGTATTGAAGTAAGTGCAATCAAAGTGTCCCTTAGTGACAAGCATGATGAAATTTTATCTCACTTACTTTGGGCATATTCTCAGGAGGAACCAATCCTTGGAGAGTGAAATCATGCTGGATAATGTGGAGGGTCAGAGAAAGAGAGGAAGACCCTCAACCTGATGGATTGACACAGGTGCTGCATAACTGGCTTGGGCATGATAGAGATTGTGAGGATGGTGCAGGTTAGTGGAAGATTCAGATCTGTTGTTCCTAGTTGAGTCATAGTCAACTCAGTGGCACCTAACAACATCAATAACAAACAAGGCCAGGGACGGACTGTGTAACAGATCATCAACTCATGTGCAAGATGAGATTCAAATTGAAGAAAAGGAAAAGAAGTTCATGATAACCACAATATGACCTTGAATCTGTCTCACCTGAATCCAAAAATCATCTCAAGAATAGATTTGATGCATTGAACTATTTCAAGAATAGACTGGATGAATTGTGATGTAGTATCAAGGTTATTCTTAGAAGGAGGAGTAGCATCCACTTCCATAATAGTTTGCCTCCAGAAACCCTATGAACCTGGAGAGAAGTTGAAAGGCACCACAGCATCGAGGACTCTTCATAGGGTCGCTATGAGTCACCTGCGACTCGATGCCGCTTCACAACAACAATCAAGGTTATTATCCATAAATAAAACAAATTATCATTACAAAGACAAGAGTGAAAAACAAAACAAAACAAACCCCACGCCAAAATGGATGTCAGTCAGAAGGCACTAAGAATTGCAGTAGAACATAGGGAGGCCAAAAAGAGGTGAACAGAAGATTTCAAATGGCAGCAACAAAGTATAAGTTTAGTACTGCAACTTGAAGTTGAAATATACATAGAGTTAGAAAACTAAGGGGGAAGAGCTTTCTTAGCGTTTCTTAAGTTGAAAGAACTGAAAAATTCAAGCTTCAAGTTGCAGTACTAAACGATTCTATGGATAAAAATCTTGAATGATGCAGGAAACATCAAAGGAAGATGGAAGAAACACACAGTCACTGTACCAAAAAACATTGGTTTGCACCGAACCATTTCAGGACTTAGCACATGATCAAGAACCAATGCCAAGAAAGGAAGAAGTTCAAGCTTCACTGAAGGCATTCCAAATTATAAGGTTCAAAGAGTTGATGTAATACCAATTGAGGTCTTTCAATAAACAGATGCAGTGCAAGGTTTGCTCACTAGTCTATACCAAGAAATTTGGAAGACAGTCACCTGGCATACTGACTGGAAGAGATCCACTTACTCCATGGTAATAGCAGTCAAGAAATCAGAAGACTTAAAAAAGAAGATGAACAAATCAGAGGACTTACTGCTTTGGGCTAGCCTGCTATTCAGGACACCTTTAAGTGCTAAAGAACAAAGGTCAAGGTTCAAAGACTAAGGGGCAACTGACTTAAGCTACAATATTTTCAGTTGCTTCATTTATAATTGAAAGTTGGACAGTGAATAAGGGAGACTGAAGAAAAATTGATACCTTTGAATTGTGGGATTGTCGATGAGTGTGGTATAGTCAATGAGTATCGATGACTATACCATAGACTTCCAAAAAAGCAAAGAACTCTCAGAGGTAGGGCAATGGTAGTATTCCTTAGAGGCAAGGATGGTGAATTGTTGTCTCACATACTTTGGGCAGTGACAGGAAGGGTCAGTTCTTGGGGAAATGGCCTCACACTGGAAAAAGAAAAAGATCTTCAGTGCAGTGGATTGACACAGTGACTTGTAACAGTGAATTTGAGCGTGGTAGAAGTTGTGAGAATGACACAGAATAAGACAAGATTTCAACTTGTTTATAAGATAGTCATGAGTGGACCATGAGTTGGTAAGTTAACTCATTACATTCAAATAACAGGGAGAGCTTTTTATAAAGGCCTGGGACATGAACATTTATATATAGCTTATTGGTAAAGCAATAAAAAGCTCCTAGTACTTTAAGTTCTTCAAGTTTTTGTTTAGGATTTGGAGAGCTAGGACATAAGGCTGACAATGGAGAACTTAGCTAGATTATGAGAAACTTCACAAATTTTGACATATTTAGAAAACATACCCAGATATTGAATACGTTTCTGGATTTTAAGTGAGGTTAATATGAAACAGAACTGTTGTTTCTTAGGATTTTAATAATGTTGTTGTTGTTGTGGGCCGTCAAGTCGCTTGCAACTCATAGAGACCCTATGTACAACAGCCCTAAACTCTACTCTGTCCTGTGCCAATCGCACTGTCTCTGACACTCCCATCCCGATTATCCCAGTCACGGAATCAATCCACCTCATAGAGGGCCTTCCCCTCCTGCGCTGTCCCTCCACCCTCCCAAGCATGATGTCCGTCTCCAAGGACCGGTCTCTCCTCACAGCATGTTCAAAGTATGTTAGACGAAGCCTCAGAATCCTTGCCTCCAAGGAGCCACCCAGTTTAACCCTTTCCAGGACAAATCTGTTTGTTTTCCTAGCAGCCCATGGTACTCTCAATACTCTTCTCCAGCACCACAGCTCAAAGGCATCAATTCTCCTTCTATCCTCCTTGGTCATTGTCCAACTCTCTGATGCATAACAAGTGATTGCGAAGACCATGGCCTGTATGAGACACACCTTAGTCTCCAGAGAGACACCATTGCTCTTCAGTACTTTGGAGAGGTCCCTAACAGCAGACTTTCCCGTGGCAATGTGCCTTTTCATTTCCTGGCTGCTGGTGCCAAGAGTGTTGACTGTGGAGTCAAGCAAACTAAAGCTGTGAACAATCTGAATCTCTTCACCATCCATCCTGTTGCTGCCAATTGTTCCAGTGGTGAGAATCTTTGTCTTCTTGACAGTGAGCCTCAATCCATATTGGAAGGCTGCAGTCCTTGACCCTCTATTTTAGGTATATTTAAAACAAATTTATATATTTTAAATCTACTAAATGGAAGGGCGAGGACACCCAAAATAGCTGAAGCAGTCTTGAAGAAAGATCAGTTGTTGTTGTTATGTGCCAATGGGTTGCTTGCGATTCAAAGCAACTCTAGGTACAACAGCCCTAAATCCTGCTCTATCCTGTACTAATCTTATTGTCTCTGACGTACCTACCTCTATTGCCCCAGTCACCTCTGTTGCCCCAGTCACTGATTCAATCCCTCTCATCGAGGGTCTTCCTCTCTTGTGCTGAACATAATAAAAAGCCTTAAGAATCACATAACCTGGTACTACTGATACCAGATACTGATGATAAACACATTGTTGTTTGTTGTTGTTATGTGCTGTTGAGTCACCTGCGACTCACCAATGGAATATCATTGAGAATACACAACCAAATCTACATGACTATTAGCAACCAGTTTTTAACCAGGGTGCCAAATTATTTAGTGTGGAAAGAAGAGTTTTTTCAAGAAACCAAAAATCCTGCACTGCCGTTATATTGATTTCCTTCATAGTGACCCTGGAGGATGGAATAGAATTACCTCATATGGTTTCCAAAATGGTAAATCTTCATAGAAATAGACAGCCTCATTTTTCTCCTTCAGACTTACTGGGGGCGGCGGCGGGGGGGGTTCAAGCTACCAACTTTGAGGTTAGTAGCCAATTTTACTACTTGTCACCCGGGGTCTTTTTCAACAAATGGTGCTGGGGAAAATTGGATTTTCACATGCAGAATGATGAATCAGAAGCCAGACCTCACATCATACATAAGACCCAATTCAGAAGGATCAAAGACCTAAATGTGAAAATGAAAACGATAAAATTCATGGACTAAAATGTAAAGATGAGACTATGTAAACACCATACTGAGTGAAATAAGTCTGTCACCAGAAAATAAATTTTATATGCTTTTAGTTATATGAAATAAGCAAAGATTATTAGTGATTGTTAGAAATGGAAAGAATGACAAAGGGGAAGTTTTTGCTTTGGGACATTGAAGTTATGTTAATAGTGGTGGAATAACATGGAAAAAGATGGCAATAAAAATTACAAAACATTAAGGATGAAATCAATGCTATTGAATTATATATTGGGAATTGTTAACTTGTTAAAGATCTTGTTATATTTATTTTCGTGAAAACACACAAAAACTGTTTTAAAAAAAACAGCAAAAGTACTATTAAAATAAAAATGCAATATCTTTTCTCTTTAGGGTTTCTCAGCTATTGTCCTTTGCCACTACCCTATGTTCCCAAGAATCTTCCACTCTTGGACTTCCAGATTTTCCTTTAGATAGTTTACCAGCTGCTGTTCAAATCCTGGTATGTATAAAATAAACTAATGGCTGAAATATACAAATACACCAAAAGAACATATGAAAAATAATCATTGATGAGTAATCATTTCAGCTTACTTTGTCTTATTCTCTGAAAATGGTGCAAAGCCTGAGATGAATTTGCTGTAAAGTGCAGTATACTATTCAGAGACCCAGGGCATGTTTTGAAACCTTATGTGTTTATAGAGTTGGGAGGTGTGTGACAGGCAAATATGCAATCTCAGATTCCAAAGAGAGGAGAAAGGCTTTAACCTGATCCTGTAGAAATATTCTTCAGTGTAAATTATACTCAGAATTGTTGAAACTTAATACAGGGGAGCTGAGATTTTCATACCACTTCCTAAACAATATGCCTCCAGAAACTGTGAACTTTGATAAAGTTGTAGAGGGGCTTCAGGCCTTTTGTTCATAGGCTCGCTATAATGCTTGGCTCAAGGCAATCAACAACACAGGATAACGATGAGTAAACAGCTTCAGTTTGCTTGGCTCTATAGTCAACACTCTTGAAACCAGCAGTCAGGAAATCAAAAGATTAATTGCACTCGGGAAAATCTGCTGTCAGGGACCTCTCCAGAGTACTAAAAAGCAACAGTGTCGATCTAGAGACGAAGGTGCTCCTGTTCCAAGCCATGGTCTTCGCAATTCCTTGCTATGCATCAGAGAGCTAGACAGTGACTAAGGAGACAGAAGAATCGATGCCTTCAAATTGTGGTACTGGAAAAGAGTCTTGAACATACACCATGGACCACCGAGAAAACAAAGCATTCTGTCTTAGAGAGGGTGAAAGCAAGTTTCTCCTTGGAGGCTAGGCTTCTGAAGCTCAGTCTCACATACTTTGGGCATGGGCCCAGGAGACCAGTTCTTGGAAGGACAGCACAGGAGAAGATGACCCTGGATGAAATGGATTGACACAGTAACTGGGGCAATGGTATGTCAGAATTAGTGAGACTGGCTCAGGACAGGGCAAGTCAGAGCTGCTGTACATAGGGTAGCTTTGGGTTGCAGGTGACTCTATGGCACATAACAAAAATAGCAACATACTATTCAGAGACTCGGCATGTTTTGAACCCTTATGAGCTTACAGACTTGATATGTGTGTGAGGCATATATGTAATCTCAGATTCCAAAGATCTTAGCCTGATCATGTAGAAATATACTGCAGTGTAAATTATACTCAGAATTGTCTAAACTTGAAGAAAGGGGTTCAAAGCTTTCATAGAGAATAACACTGAATAATGGTCACCACATGGGGCTTACTACCTAGACATTATCTGGCCTGTTGAAGAGACTCCAGGAGTTCAAGGATGTCTTCTAGCGAGCAGCACAACATGCTAGTGTGGTCTTCTGAAAAAGATGACCATAACTCACTTTACCCACAGCCACCAATTATTGCTTGTTGCCACATTTGCTCTCTTTCTGCCCCTTCCCTCCAGAGCCTTTTGATAATAAATTGCATTCTCCACCCTTAAATATCTTACAATGCATCATTTGAGAATTAGGACATTATTTTACATAATAAGAAGTTCATTATCATATTCCACAGAATATCAACAGTACTTCCACTATATGAGCTAGTAGATAGTTCATATTAAAGTTTCCCTACTTTTCGCTACCATTATTCTCTTTGTAGGAGAATGAACAGATGAAAGAGAGTAATTAGATTTAGGGATATATTTTAGTCTAATCAACCTTTTTAACTTTGTGATTGTGAGATGTGGTGAATGTAGATGAAATTAATTCAGATTTGGAGTTAAAAAGGATATGATGATATTTGGGTATGAGTAGAAAAATCATAATTAGAAACAGAGAGGTGAGGTCTATCACTACATGGATAGTAGCTGAAAACGGGAAATAAGTAAGAGTGTCCAGGGAAAGAAGTGGAGCATGAAGGAAAAAGAACCAACATTTGTTTCTGTAGACTTATGGAAAATTTCAGAAACCTATTGGTTATTTTTCAGAAGGGTATTTTAATATTTTAATAAGGATATTTTAATATGGGAATTTCAGAGAAAATGTCTTCTGATTATTGTAATTTTCCTCATATGGTTTTGCTTTTTATTAGGATTCCTTTCCTATGATGTCAATCAAACATGCAATCCAATGGCTTTACCCATATACGATATTGCTAGGACATGAAGGAAAGATGGCTGTGGAAGGTGTTTTGAAAGTAAGAATCTTCATTCTTTGCCAACTCTTCTCTCAAATTCCTGCCTGACCCCTTCTTGATCCTATTATTATAATAGTGGCTTACTATTTCACTCAGTGTAATGTCTTTGAGACTCATTCACATTGTGTAGTGTTTTACTAATTCATTATTTTCAATGCTCCATAGCTTTTCATTGTGTAGAATGTACCATAGTTTCTCTTTCCATTCAGTGGGTGAAAAGTAGAACCACCTGAAAGGAATGAATGATGAGAGATCATTTGTATGACAGTTAATAGCCTTACAAGGAGAATTGGGTGAGGATGAAGGAAAAGTATGCATGCATGAATGAAACCAATCTCTTTGTAAACCTTAACTAAAATAAAAGAGACTTTAAAAAGTGAGTATCTGAATTCCTTTTACAGCCCTTTTTTCTTTTCTTCTTTCCTATCCCTTCTCATGTTCCTATCTCTTCTTTCTCTAGTTCCAGTGATAAGGAAATAGTGATTGAGCATGAGCACAGAGATAGCTGATGTGGTAGGGAGATTGGTTACATTGAACAAATGAGGAAACAGTTGAACAAATAAATGACAATATTGTGGATGAGATTGATCTTTTTATTGGAAGACAGATTTATAAACATTGAAAGAGAAAAAACAAAGAATACTGAGTTGTTGGGTAGCAATTAGAAATAATGGCATGTTTTGTTTTTAAGAAATACGTATACATAATCATATATTGCAGAGAAGTGTACTCGGTGTGGGGGTGGGGGGATGGAGGAGTTGTATACCAATGAAGGAATTTTTTTTTCTTTTCAAAGAGAGGAGCGAACTGGTGGGGAGGGGTGGACAGGGAGAAAAGTGCAGCAGTGAATGAATGGAAATCCAAAATCTCTGTAAATGTTTATTAAAATTAATAAAAATAAAAAGTATGTATAAAGAGATAGATGTTTCACAGACACTGAAAAATAGAAATTTCAATATGTTCATGAGATCTATAATATATAAATGTATGTACATATAGGAGTAGTAAAAAGAAAAAACATACATATAGAAAGTAGGTACACATACACATGCATTCATACACATTTTCTACCTCTTGGAAGGATCTGATAACAATGACACCCTAGTAACAATGATTGTAATCAAGTACTTGGATGGATATTCTTTTTCTAAGTGCTGTGCTACTCTGAAATGAATTGAATTCGTTGAAAGAAGATTTAATCTAAGGTTTAGGGCAGGGCATATACAAGATGGGCCTTGGATTTCTTGTACAGAAAGTAAGGAAATGTTCAACAAATAACCTGTCACCATGACACAGGAGTCAACTCAAAAGTGGCTCCTCTTTCCCCAAATCTAGAACAATTTGAGCATCAAAAAATAATTATAATTATTGATTATAATACTGTGAATAAGATAGGAACCCATGAATAAATAAATACATCAGAGAGAGAGGGAAAAACTTGTCATTAGTTAACGTACTTAACTAATAAATACAAAACAAATTTTGGAAAAAAATAATCATTTGGCAGCTGTCACAATGAAAAAGATATTAACACTGGTGAGATTATAAGAAGCAGGAGGTTACTATAATCTCAGAATTTCTCCTACAAATACAATGCTATTTTCATAGTGCCTACCACCTTGCCCAGGTGGCGGGACAGATTGACACTAGATGTTGTTGACTGTTACACCATGAAACTGAATCATTTCAGAAGTGTACCCACTTAGAATTCATGGTGTGAATGTTGCTATGAGGACTTTACTAGAGGCCTAGATTGGAGACATTTTATAGAATAAAAGATCTGAATTCTATAGAACTGTGAGTGAACAAAAGGCAGAGAAAAACTGAAGAACAGTTCCAAGTTGAAGGAGCCTGAATAGATATGACAGCTAACTATACCAATGTTCCTGGATTGGATCCTGGACCACATGTGAAAAAGTGACATTGTTGATACACATGGCAAAATGTGACTATAATTGGCAGATTATCAAGTGGTGGTGTATCAATGTTGTTTTCAGGTTTAGATAATTAATGTGGTCAGAAGCTGTTTGGTGGTTGTCTTGGCCAACATACTTGTTTTCGGGAAATATATGCTGAAATGTTAGGAACAACTGAACATTGTATATTCAGCTTGCTCTCAAATAGTTGTCAAGGAAGAAAGACTATTAGGTATTTGAGTGTATGTGTGTGTGTTTGTGTCGGAGTGACTGTAGGAAGGAAGGTGCAAAAATAGTAAAATGTTAACAGCTGGAGAGTGTAACAGGTATTCTCTGTACTGCAGTGCATTGTAAATTTCTTGTAAGTGGAATTATTTCAGTTAGAAGTATTTAAAAAGTCAATATTTAACACTAAGTTAAAAGTCCATCTCCTTTAATTTAAATGGCTAACATGAAAAACATAAAAGCATATTGTAAAATGGAAAACTTTATAGTGGTATCATTAAACATAATGAAATTCTCATTTTTATAATTGTTGTTGTTCGTTGCTGTCAACTCGAGCATGACTCATAGCGACCCTGTGAACAAAAGACCTGAAGCCTTTTTGTAACTATAGCTATCATTGTTTCTCAAAGTTCATAGACACCCAGGGAGGAAGAAATTATTATGAACTGCCATGATAAAATGAAGCAATATTGGATTTTTACCAGGTCTTTGAACTGGTTTGAATCAGTTCAGTCATAGATAGCAGACCAAAATTGGATCAGACTTGAATTTCTAAAATTTAAGTGATCCAGAATGCTAAACAGAATGTGAAAAAAAGGCCCTGTAATGGGAGAATGGAGGAAGAGAAATAGTAAATAAACTGTGGAACCTTAAGTTGTGGGACTGTGTGATTGTTAGAACTAATAACAGTAAGAGCTCTGGTGGACTAGTGGTAAGAAGCTGTACTGCAATTCCAAAGGCATATAGTTTGACTCCAGCAGCTATTCCATGGAAGAAGGTAGGGCATTCTTCTCTCATGCAATTAACTATCTCTGAAAACCTGCGGGAGGGTCAGCAATGGGTCTGTTCCAAATCTACAGCACACAACAACAGCAGCATTGAGAGCAACACACATTCAAAGTTGTGCTGTTGGCTGTGAACTTTGAGTCTAGCCCTTTATTTGTTAACTTAGCTACTCCATTGATATGTCTTTAAACTGATAGCATTGTTCCTTAGCACTTTAGAGAGAGCTCATTAGCAGCTGATTTTCCCAAAGCAACAAGTGTTATGCTTTAACTAATTCAATGAAAAACTGCTTAGGGTTTTTTTGAGTAATAATTTGTTTTTAAGTAATTGATACATAGTTAGGTGAAGGTTTAGGTCTATTTGTCTGAGCTTGATTAAATCTTGACACTGATACATACAACCAGACTTAATTGTTAATTTTTTCCTTTAAGAATGGAACAATCTGCTAATTGATAGAATTTTTTGATAAATGATCTGGGAAAAATTCTGAAGCGTGTTTATTATTCTAAGCTTCTCAATATTCCCCCAAAATATTATTTCAAATTATATTCACAGATGAACAAAATGTTACAAATCTCTAAATAATTCCGAAAGTTATGATTAATAATGTTGATTTTTCAAAAAATGTTGATCTAGTGGCTAAAATACTGATTTAATATAATAGAAAATCAATTAAGTGTATATATATGTATACACATACATATTCGTATACATATATGTACACAGAGTAATTTATGTTGATTAACATTATTTTCTGATCTAGATTGCCATGTTGTTGTTGTTGTTATGTGTCATTGAGTCATGTGAGAATGATAGCGACCTTATGTACGTACAACAGCCCTGAAACCTGCTCCATCCTGTGCGAGCTTTTTTGTCTCTGACACACCTACCTTCATCACACCCATCACTGTATCAATCCATCTCATCGATGATCTTTCTCTCTTTCTCTGTCCCTTCACCCTCCCAAGCACTGGTCTCTCCTTGCACTTAGGTTGTTTCCACCTCTTTGCTATTGTGCAACAAACTGCAATAAACATGGGTGTACATATATCTGCTTGGGTGGCAGTTATGGTTTCTGTAGGGTATATTCCCAGTATTGAAATTGCTGAGTCAAATGGTATTTCTACTTGCAGTGGTATTTCTATTTGCAACTTTTTTTTTTGTTTTGTTTCTTCAATTTTTTCTTTCTTTTTTTTATTATTATTAAATTTTATTAGTTTCAAGGAACATTCACAGGGATTCTGGGCTTTCACTCCTT
>NW_006399786.1:8300705-8303144 GCF_000299155.1 Elephantulus edwardii
TACTGGGAAGACTGTTTATGTTGTGGATTAGGACTTCTAGTGTTGTTCCTAGCTTTTCTGTAATGAAGTTTATAGTCCTTGGTTTTAGTAACTTTTTGAGAAAGTGCCATACTGTCTTCCATAAGGATTGCACCATTTTACACTCCCACCAACAATGAATAAGGCTTCCAGTTTCTACGCAACCTCGCCAGTATTTGTTGTTTGCTGTTCTGTTAAATTTTGCTCTTCTTTTTGGGGTAGGATGATATCTTACGGTCTTGTTTTGCATCTCTGTTAGCACTAGGTCTTTCTTCATGTGTTGTTTGCCATCTGAATGTCTTCTTTGGTGAAGTGTCTCTTCATATCCTGTGCCCATTTTTCAACTGGATTGTTTACCTTTATCTTGTTGAGGTGCTCAAGCACTTTATAAATTCTGTATATAAGTCCCTTATCTGACATGTCATTACCAAATGTTTTTTCCCAGTCTGTGGCTTCTCTTTTTACCCTGTTGGAGAAGTATTTGGATGCACATAGGGATTTGATTCTTAGAAGGTCTCATTCATCTATTTTATCCTCTCCCGTTTGTAGGTTTTTCAGGATACTTGGATGGCTGTTTCAGGGCTTGTAGGGTTCTTCCAAGTTTTTCTCTAACGAAATTTATAGTCCTTGGTTTTAGTCTTAGGTCCTTGAACCACTTTGAGTTTGTTTTTGTGTATGGAGTGAGATGTGGGTCTTGCCTGAGTGTTCTGCTGATAGTTTTCCAATTTTGCCAACATCATGTGTTAAAAAGGCTGTCCTTTCCCTACTTAACGAAGTTCATCTCCATGTAAAAAATCCGTTGACCATAGGTAGATGGGCTGATTTCTCTGTTCTCAATTCTATTCCATTGATCTATGTATCTGTCATTGTACCAGTACCACACTGTCTTAACTACCATGCCAGTGTAGTAGGATCTGAAACCAGGGAGTGAGATGCCTCCTACCTTGTTTCTCTTTTTAAGGAGTGCTTTGCTTATTCAGGGCCTCTTTCCATGCCAAATGAAATTGGAGGTTGTCTTTTCCATGTCATTGAAAAATAGAATTGTTATTTGTATTGGGGTTGTATTGAACGTGTAGATTGCCATTGGTACGATTATAATTTTGTAATGGTGAGTCTTCCTATCTATGAGCAAGGTATATTCTTCCATTTCACCAGGTCTCTTTTTGTTTCTTGTTGTAATGTTTTGTAATTTTCTTTGAAAGATCCTTTGTGCTTCTGGTTTAATTTACTCCCAAGTATTTAATCTTGTTATTAGCTATTGTGAAAGGTATTGTTTTTGTTTTTTTTAAGTTCCAGTTCTTTATTCTCTTTTTCACTGTTGAAAACTCCAGTTGATTTTTGTATGTTGATCTTGTATCCTGCCACTTTGCTGAATTGGTCAACTATGTCCAGTAGTTTTCTTGTTGAGTCTTAAGGATTTTCTAAGTATACTATCATATTATCTGCATATAGGGATAATTTTACCTCCTCTTTGCCAGTTTGGATACCTCTTATTTTTATCTCTTGTATTATTGCTATTGCTAAGACTTCTAATACAATATTGAATAGGATGGGTGATTGTGGGAATCCTTGCCTGGTTCCTGTTCTCAAGAGGAATGCCTTTATTCTCTCCCCATTGAGAACAAGGTTGTCTCTTGGGTTTGTGTATATATTTTTTACTGTGTTGAAGAAATTCCCTTCAGTCGTATATTTTGTTGAGTGTTTTAATAAGGAAAGGTGTTGGATTTTGTCAAAGGATTTTTGCATCAATTGATAGGATCATGTGATTCTTGTTCTTTGTTTTGTTAATGTGATGAATTACATTTATTATTTTTCTTATGTTGAACTATTCTTGCATACCTGCTATGAATCTCACTTAGTCATCGTAAATTATTTCTTTGATGTATCATTGAATTCTATTAGCCAGGATTTTATTCAGGATTTTTGCATCTATGTTCGTGAGAGATATTGACCTGTCATTTTCTTTTTTGGTGGTCATTACCTGATTTTGGTATCAAGGATATGTTTGCTTCATAGAATGAGTCTGGGAGAATTCCATCTTTCTTTATTTTCTGAAGTAGTTTATGTAGAATTGGTGACAGTTCTTCTCTGGATTTTTGATAAAATTCACATGTAAAACCATCTGGGCCAGGGCTTTTTTTTGCTCGAAGTTGTTTTATTACCTTTTCAGTTTCTTCTTTTTTTAATGGGTCTGTTCAGGTGTTCAGTTTTGATTTGTGTTTCGGTAGGTTGTGAATTTCTAAGTATTTGTACATTTCCTCTAGGTTTTCATATTTGTTTGAGTATAGTTTTTAATAATATTCCATTGTTAGCCTTTTTATTTTAGTTGGTTCTGTTGTTTTGTTGCTCATTTAATCTTTTATTCAGGTTATTTGTGTCTTTCCCTTCTTTTCCTATGTTAGTTTTGCTAGTGGTTTGTCA
>NW_006399786.1:8304079-8317635 GCF_000299155.1 Elephantulus edwardii
CCCACCCTTTTACTTTTAGTCTTTCTTTATCTTCATTTTTCAGGTGCACCTCTTGTAGACAGCACATTGATGATTTTTTTTTAATCCAAAGTGCTACTCTTTTTCTCTTCGATGGTGCATTTAAACCATTTACATTCAGTATGATTACTGAGAGGCAAGGTTTTCATTGCTATAATTTTGTTGAGTTCTTTTTGGTGGTGTTGCTAGTTACTTTGGTCCATCCTGTTTTCTTTGGTACCTCTGTAAGGACATCCCTTCGTGTTTTCTGCATGCAGTTTTTTTCTTGGTACAAAAACTTTGTATATTCCCTCCATCTTCTTTTGTTGATTTCTGGGTCATTCAACATATTTCCCATAGCACTTTTCAATATTGTGACTTGAGGCTTAAATTTGTTTTTTAGTTCTCTCAGGTTGAGAAATGCTGTTTGAATTCTTTCCTTTTTCTTCTCTAATTTCAGCTCTCTGCACATTCTATTATAATAGTTTGCTTTGTCTTCTTGAACTGCCCTTTGAAATCTTCTGTTCAGCTCTTTTACTTCAGCAAGTTTTCCCTTTGTTTTGACTTCTATATGCTCTAGTGCAATTTGCAGAGTCTCTTCTGACATCCTTTCTTTCTTTTTCTTTCTCCTCTGCCTTTGCTATGACCTTTGCTCGCTTCTTCTTGATGTAATCCCACAATTCATCTGATCTTCAATCATTGGTGTTCAGTGCTTCAAACCTATTCTTAAGATGATTTTGAAATTTAGGTGGAATAGACTTAAGATCATATTTTGGTTCTCGTGGATTTGTTTTAATTTTTTCAGTCTTAATTTGAATTTCTATGTGAGTATTTGATGGTATGATCTACATTCCCTGGCCTAGTTTGCCCTGCCAATATTGATCTTCTCCAGTGATTCCATTCACAGAAGTAGTCAGTCTGATTCCTTTGCAGCCCATCAGATGAGGTCCATGTGTAAAGTCGCCATTTGTACTTTTTATAAAAAATATTTGCAGTGAACAAATAATTGAAAGTACAAAACTTAGTCATCTTATTTCCAACCTCATTTCTGTCACCAAGTCCATACTTTCTAACTACTATTTCTTCTTCGTTGTTTCCAACTTTTGCATTCTATTCACCAGTTATCATTAACACACCTTTATTGTGTGTTTGTTCAATTTTAGACTACAAGATTTGGTAAACATTTTCAGTTTCTTCCTCTTTAGCTCTAGATATAGGAACATATATTTGGATAATATTCATATTAATGGGTCTTCTTTCTTGTGTATGGATAAAAACCTAACACATAATACATTGTACTTCAGGATAGAACTTGAAATTGACTTTATGACTGTGAATGCAACACCATTCTTCTTCTGTTTTTTGTTCCCAGCATAGTATACCACCATATGATTATCTGATTCAAAGTGACCAAAGCTTGTCCATGTCATATCACTAATGCCTGGAATGTTGATGTTCATGTGTTCTATTTCATTTTTCACAATTTCTAGTTTTTCAACATTTAAGCTTCCTATTTTACATGTTCCAATTATTAAAGGATGTTTGCCATTCCTCTCCCCCCTATTTCTACTGATTTACAATCTAGGCTCTACATCTAATACTTTATTTGTTTTTCTCTACTGTTCACAGGGCTTTTATAGGCCTCTTATTTAAGAAGTGACATTCCTGCTTCCTAGTTTTTAAAACAAGGATTACCCATAGTAGACAGATTTTAGCAGAGTTCTCAGATTAAGATAGACGAGGAATCAGGAACTGATAATATGTGAACTAAAATTCAAAAGGAACATCTGATGCCATAATGGTAAGGAATTGTGCTACCAACCCGAAAGTATGTTATTCAATCCACTAGCTGCTCCTTAGGAGAGACATGGACATTCTCTTCCTGTGTGATTTACTGCCTCTGAAAACCTGCTGGAGGGTCAGCTATGGGTCAGTTCCTCCTTGGTCTTACACAACAACAGCAACAATTCACCAGCTACTCTGTGGGAGAAGGATGGGCATTCTCCTCCCCTGCAACTTACAGCCTTTGAAAGACCTTCTGGAAAGTTAACTATGAATCGGTTCTGACTTGAAAACACATAATAACAACAACACCACCACAAAATTCAGATAATCTTTCTTTTCAATACAATCTATGAAAATAGAATAACTGATTTCCTTTCTCCTATTGGTGCTCATTATATGATGCTTACCTTCTAAATCATGCTTCTGTGGTTCTCAGATTACTTCTGGTGTCTCTGTAAGAATATCTTCACTAGAATACTCTCAGTCTGAATCTGGACTTTGTTACAGTATAAAAATAAAAATAAATGCATCTAGAGGTCTAGTGCTTTCACTCCTACTTAGATAGGACCTCATCATAACAATAGCTAAATTGATAAGTTCCACTGAAGTCTTAAAATGAATTCTATTTCTCCTTTTTCATTGAAAATATAAATTATAGTCTTTATTGCAAAACTTGGGAAGGATTTTGAATTAGTGTTTTCATTTCAATTCAACAAGCATTAATTGAACATTCATTATTTAGCAAATGATTATATACATACAGAAATTTGAGCATATGAAATGAATACAATCTGTTCTCTGCTCCTGAAGAATATTGTAATATTGTAATCAGATATGCAATTAAATTATCTCTTAATATAACTATTTTATGGCAGCATAGTGTACTGACTGTGAAACCTGTTGTTGCAATGGTTAAGAATTTTGATATTAAACAGAAGGTCAGTAGTTCAAACCCAGCATCTGCTTTGCAGGAGAAAGATGTACCAGTCTGCTTCCAGAAAGATTTAAGTCTCGGAAACCTCATGAAGTGGTTCTTTCTGTTCTGTTTGGTTCCTATGAGTTGGAATGAACTCAATGGCAATGGGTAGAAATTGAATGAGATGAGGAATATTTAAAAGTAAACTAATAGATCTTACTCAGATAACTATGGGGCAGAGTAAGAGGGGTTGTGAGAAAATAAAACTTCTAAAATGTTCAGGAATCCTTCTTTTCTAAGTAAACAGAGATGCCTTTAAGAGTGGGTAGGGAGAAAAGTGCAACAATGAATGAATGGAATTCCAAAATCTCTGTAGATGTTCATTGAAATATAACTCAAGGCTTGAATTTGTTCTTCAGGGTTTTCAGCTTGAGAAATCACTTTTGGTTTTCTAACTCCAACTCTGCACATTTTGTTTTAACACTTTGTTTTGCCTGCTCGAGTTGCCGTTTGAAACCTTCTGTTCATCTGTTTTACATCAACCTTTCTCCCTTTGGTTTGGCCTCTTCATGTTCTAGTACAAGTTTCAGAGTCTCTAATGACATTCACTGTTGTCCCTTCTTCCTCCTCTGCCTCTGTAATGAACTTTGCTTTCTTGGTGATTTCCTTGATGTCATCCACAGCTCAGCTGGTCATCTGTAATTAGTGTTCAATGCATCGAATCTATTATTGAGATAGTAAGGGTTTTTAACTTAAAGTGCTTCTAAATCAGCTAAAGGTATATTATTAATTTTAATTGTTATTTTAACAAAGTTTTGGTTTTCATTCATTCACTGCTGCACATTTTCCTCCCTCCCCTTCCTACTCCTTCCCCCAGCTTGAGATAATTTTTCGTCAGGGAGGATAGATTCACGGTCATATTTTTGTTGTCATGGATTTGTTTTCATTTTCTTCAACTTCAACTTGAATTTGCACATAAGTATTTGATGGTCTATTCCACAGTCAGCTCTTGGCCTTGATTTGATCAGCTCAGCTGATGTTGAACTTCTCCATGGACTCTTTACACAGTATTATTAATCTGATTCTTGTGTAGTCTATCAGGAGAGGTCCATGTGTATAGTTGCCATTTTTGCTTTCTTTAAAAAGTTATTTGCAATTAATAAATAATCAATTGGATAAAAAAAGAAAAATTAATAATAATAAAAAAAGAAAGAAAAAAAAGAATTTGAAAATAGAGAAAAGGATCACATTTTAAAATTGTTTTAGGCATTTTTTGAGGAATAATAGAATTTCTACATAGTTCATAAAGACAAATTCATGTTTTCCAAGCAATGAGATTTCATTTTTATTAGTATTTCCCTTTTTCACATACTTGTCCATGTCTTCAAAGTTTTCGGCTACTAACTGGTTTTGGTATGAAGGCTTGTAATCACTGCTAGAACATTAATATTGGCCTCTATCAAGAAAAAAAACAAGCCACTTATCTTAGTCTTTTAAGATGGATTTGGCAATTATTGAAAGACCAGGATTGTCAAGTGCTGTGAAAGATTGATAGTTTGATTTATTTTGATCCATTTAGGCTAATAACCACAAAGGCAGACTGCAGAATAATATCCAGAAATTCGGTTTTAGTTTCATGCAACAGACTTACTTTGTTGGTTCAAAAAATTACTTTTTGTATGTTTTCAAGAGTCATACCATTGTTTTCAAGGAAACTAGAATCTTTTCATCTCAAGAATATAAGCTGAGAACTTCTACCAAATTAGGAACTCAGATGTTCCATTTTATATCTCCATTTTATATCATGTCGTAAGTCTTGGGGACTGTTTTGATGGTGGTGTAGACCATTGGAAGTTGTGCTGCTGATTCTAAAGACTGTGCCTCTCAGGGGCTTCATGTCAGCCAAACACTCCTGAGGGACCAAGATGTACAGTTTCTTTCAATGCAATTTCACAGCCTCAGAAACCTGGTGGAGGGTTAGCTTTGAGTTGATTCTGACTGGACAGCAGAGAGTCAGAGTTACAGCAGGTGATTTAGATAGAATGGCATTAGTAGGAATAGGGAGAAAAAGTCAGATTCACTTATTTAACCTCTTATTTTAGAATAGAGTGAATATCAGCTATTAAGGACATCTTTTACTCCACAATATCTAATATTGGCAGTAAAGTAAGAAGTAAGTTAAATGATTTTCTTACACTTTTCAGCGATTTGAGCTCCACGATTCCAGACACCCTGTACTTCCTCAGGAGATTGTAAGAGTGGAGAGGAAGATTGAAAACCCTGTCCCCCAAGCCACCGTGACTGTCCGGATTGCAGAGAAGGAAGTAACCATTGAGGTAATGAACCACAGATTTTCATTTCCAAAAGTATTTTGTCTATGGTTCTCTTTACGCTATGCATTTGCATCTGTATATTTATATTTGTGTAGCTACAGTCACATGCATTAAGCTGGAAAAGTTCAACAGAAACCTAGATGTAGCCTTTCATCAAAAATAAAGTTGACCCTTGGGAAAAACAGTCATTTGTTGGTTGGTCTGTGAAAGCCTTTTATACTGTGAGCCCAGGATAAGAAATAGTCAATGTTTTCACATGTAGTTTAGCCTCTAGGAAACCATTTTTTCCAATAAAATATTTTTCAGCTATGTAAAACAGCCAAAAGGGAGCTGCTTTGGTGAACATGTTTTCAGGAAAGGAGAGGAGTAACACTTGGTCATAGAACCTTATCTGCTGGCTCTACCTGCCTTTCTCTTAACACTTTTCTTGAGGCCCTGAAACCCCTGGAGGTCGTAGGAAAATGATTCTCTAGGAAACACCGATTGTCAACACTGACTTAAATAAAATGGAAGTAGATGTAGGAAAAAGAAATTCTTATGTTGTGACAAAGAAAATGTTCATTATAAGCTTTGTTTGTTTTAATATGATATTTATAATGATATGTTATTACTTTATTCATTCATTAGATAAACACTGATGACATGTTTTCAGCTTTGTCACCGGAATGTATGTGTGTACTTTGCATCCTTTGACCATTTTCAAAGAAGAGAAGGACTAAGATTTGCCAAAATGTTACTGTATATATTAGTTACTATAATTGTACAATTATAGTGACTAATAGTATCTTTGCGTGTATCGTTGCTATTTAAACCTCCAGTAACTATGGAAGTAAATTTTATCATCTCCATGTTACAGATTTAAAAAGTGAAATGTGAAGAGGCTGATTGATTCACCCAGGATCGTTAACTAGGAAGTGACACAGTTGAGGTTTCTAGACACCCTGCTCTCTCCATAAGATAGATAACTTCTTCAGTCTAATTGTCTAGGAAAGAGACAGATGGCTATTAACAGTATCAACAATCAACATGGCTATGGAGATATAAAGAAAGATGTTAGGAGAAGTCATAAACAAGTTCAGAGAGTAAATGGCCATTGACCTGAATTTTAGTGAATGATATAGCAGTTTTCCAGTCACTAAAGAGTAGATAGATGATAGGACATTGCAGGTAGTTTAAACAGCATGTTCAAAAGTGTGAAGTGAAGTGTGAGTTAACTCTCATTATTTGCATTCTTTTGGTAATGACTTTCCAATCATGCCCAGTTAGACATTTCCAAACTATAATTCTTTAGGGTTCACATTACGTTTACTATTAACAAGTTAGAGAGCGCTGGTGGCCTAGTGGTAAGAAGCTGGGCTGCAGTCCCAAGGGCACAATTCAAATCCACCATCTTCTCCATGGGAGTAGTATGGGCAGTCACCTCCTGTGCAATTTACTGCTTCCGAAAACCCACTGGAGACCCAACTGTGAGCCTCTTCTGACTTGATGGCATACAACAACAACAAAATGAATTAGAGTCCTCTTTCTAACAAGGAAATTTTTTTTGTGATACAATCCAAGGGTACTGGAAAGAAAGAACAGAAAGTAAAAGAAGTAAATGAAAGATAGAGGAGAGAATTTAAGAAATGATGCTTTGAAGTGGCAAACTAAGAGTAGTTTGTGGATATAGCTATTAGAAAGTTGGAGATTGGTGATCTTAGGCACTGCACTTATAATTAGGATTTGGAACAAAACCTAAAAAGCAGCTCTTCATTATCCAGAAGTAATGTAATTACAGGTTATAAATAGCATGGAAATGACCTGATTCCTCCTATGTAATATCTGGTTTAATTTTATAGGGATGGTTGATTTGGAAGTCTGAAAATGAGATCTGTAACTGAGACTTGCTGTCCTACTGAGATGTCATTAATAGTTTAGAATTGAGTTTTACAAGGATATAAGTACTTATATTCCTTAAGTTACTAATACTTAGAGAAAAAAAAATGTATCCATATAATATTCACCTTTGCTTTATTTTAGGTGCCAGCTGGGACCAAGCCATTAGGTCAACTTTGTGCCTCAGACAATTTCATACAAACTTTAAGCCATAAGCAACTACTGGCTGAAATGATGCAGTCTCACATGGTTAAGGACATGTGCTTAATTGGAGGAAAAGTAAGCCTAACAGCCATCACAACAAATTTCTGTTTCTTGTTCTTGGGTTGTTGGACATATCTCTTAAACGATTGTGTTTGTATCTGTAGGGCTGTGGAAAAACAGTTATTGCTAAGAACTTTGCTGATACATTAGGATACCACATAGAACCCATCATGCTTTATCAGGTAAGGTATTTCTTTGTAGCACTAACATGATGAATGTATACATTTAGACTATCAGGGAACATTCTGTGTATCTATCTTACTAAATTGTGACATTTTTCTGGTTGGTTGATGCAGCCAAATCACTGAAATAGCTAACAAAGAAGAAAGACGCTATAATTATTTTGGAGCTTTTCAAGTGAGTTCTGTGTTTGATGTGTACAACATTCTGATGTTTGTTTTCAAGAGTGACGTCATATTATACATTTGTGTGTGCATACACACACATATGCATTCACTTATACAAGAATCATGAGTAGTTTGGAAACCAAAACGAACTAGGTTTTTCAGCTGCAGTGAAAGAGAACTTTTTTTTTGGTATATTATTTTGATGAGTATATATGTTGCTTATATTTGGGAACAGGAAAATGTATATCTGACGTTTGAAAGCATGAAATATTCTGTAATATATATATTACTGTGGTGGTTTGATTCCCCCAGCTTCTCCTTGATAGACAGATGGACCATCTCCTCCTGTGCAATTCGCTGCCTCAGAAACTTGATAGAGGGACAACTATCAGCTGTTTTCAATTCAATGACAATGAGTTAAAATTGAGGATATCTCTTTCTTGCTAACTTTTAAGTTCTACATGTAGAATTTGGCTTGATATGATATCTTCTTCCTTCTAGTAAGTTCTCTCTTTTGAATCTTTGAAAAAGTCATTTGGAGACCTATTCAAAAGAGAGATTGCTCTGCTGATCTACAGCCTCCAAAAACTGACTGAGTCAGCTATGAGTTGACTCCAACTTGATGGCAGTAATCTTTGAGTTTGGGATTTTTAGTGTATCTTTTGGTTCACCTGTTTTGTTTCTGACTATGTATATTTGTACTAAGAAAGATATTCTGAAATATGACATTTAAGCTAGCTATGAGTTGATAACCTTGCTTTGAATTGCAGTATACTTGCCAGGACCTAGCAAAAACAGCAACATCTGTTGAGAAAAATAGATCATAGAAAATTTTGTAAACTATTTTTATTTCAAAGAATTCTGTTGAGAAGATTCCAGTTATGCTGTTTTAAGGTATTTTGTGCCTATGAGCTGAATTGACCAGAATTTACAAATATTTGCAATTGTATTTTTATACCATAAGAAAAAAAATCTACTGTAAAAGAATAGTTCTCAGCTCCACCGGAAAATGATTCAAAGTGTTCTGCATGCAAGGTGCCATATTAATATTAGTTTTAGACACCCAGAGCAGAATTTCTCATATATTTTTTGAGAATTACTACATACTCACAAGCAGATGGAGATGGACCTGATGCTGGGAAGAGTAGAGGGTCAGCAAAAGAGAGGAAGACTCTACTAGGTGGATTGACGCAGTGACTGCTGCAATGGGCTCTTGTGTGTCAGAAAGTGTGAGTATAGCACAGGATAGAACAGGATTCAGATCATTTGTTCATAGGGTTCACTATAAGTCGTACTCGACGACACTTAACAACAGCCGCAGCAAGACTTTACTTGCATATGTTATTAGTGATGTTGTTCAATAATTTCCACCTTCTGCTGGAACACCAGATCTCTCCCAGTAATTTGTCTAGTTAGCTTTCTCCTAAATTTCTCGACATTAGGGAGCACATTCAGGGCTGAATCTGGTATCCCATCAATTTTTGAGGTCTTCCTTTCTTTTTTTTCTTTTCTCCACTGCTGTCAATACACCTTGTACTTCTTTCTTTACTGCTGGCTCATGTCAGTAAATTCTTTTTTAGTGACTGTATATTTTTTCCATCTTCTTTTGATGCTTCTTGCATCATTCAGTATTTTCCCCATAGAATTTTAAATATTACAGTTGAAGAGTTGGATTTGCTCTTCATTTCTTTCAGTTTGAGAAATCCTGAGTATTATTACCTTTTGAGTTTTCTAACTCCAGCTCTTTGCACATTATTTTTTTTATAATGCTTTGTTGTCATCTTGAACTGCCCTTTGATATTTTTTGTTTACCACTCTTACATCAGTATTACTTTCTTTTGTTTGAAACGTATACATAAACCAAGAAGTAGTTGTCCAGTAGGACAAAGGAACACTGCATGGTTTAAATTAGAAAAAGTATGCATCAGGGTTGTATTCTTTTAAGAATCTGAATTATGTGAAGAAGAATATGGCATACATAATAATTAGAAAAAGACTCAGCTTTCTCCACCTGTGTTCTATGGGTGACAGACAGCCTTCCTTGTAGAAAGTAAAGACTTGAAGCACTTACTACAGAAGATCAAGACTACAGCCTTCAATATGGATTACATCTCAAAATTAAGAAAACAGCAGTCCTCACCAGTGGACCAATAGGCAACATCAGAATAGACAGAGAGAGATTGAAATTGTCAACTGTTTTACTTGATTCCACAGTCAACACCCATGATAGTAGTAGGGAAGAAAACAAAAGATGTGTACATTGGGAAAAGCTGTCATCAAAGTGGTAAAGAGCAAGGATGTCAGTTTAAAGACTAAGGTGTGCTTAATCCAAGTAATTGCATTTTTCAGTTTCTTCTTATGCATTTGAAAGCTGGATAATGAATAAGGATATTCTTGTTGTTATATGTATCACTCATAGTGATCCTATGCACAGTAGCTCTGAACCTTGCCCTATCCTGGGTCAATATCACAACCTTTGACGTACCTACCCCATTACTGTGTCAATCTATCTCATCCAGGATTTTCCTCTCTGTGTTGTCCCTCTACCCTTCCAAGCATGATGTCCTTTCTGCAGGACTGGTCCTTCCTGCCTCCAAGAAACAGCCTGGTTTCACCCTTTCCATGATAAACCTGTTTATTTTCTTGGCAGTAAATAGTATATTCAATACCATTTTATACCATGGAGTGTTTACTTGATTTTTAATTTCTCTTCTTTTTAATTTATATGATTATTACTATTACTTTCCCTCTGAGAACTGCTTTTGCTATGTCCCAATAGTTTTAATATGTTGAAGTTTCATTCCATTTTTATTTTATTTACTTCTTTAATTACACTTTTGACTTCCATAATCCACTGATTTTTACATAAGGTGCTATTCAGTTTCTATGTATTAGAGTGTTTTGTTCTTTCTTTTGTTTGTTTTTGCTTTTACTGTATTGTGATAAAAAAGATATTTTATATTCTCTCATTTTTTAAAAAAAAATTTCTTGAGGTTAGCTTTGTGACCTAAGATATGGTGTGTTTTAGAAAATTATCTCTGTGTTTTTGAAAAGTATGTGCATTGCACTGTTGTTTGGTGTATTGTTCTATATATCTATGATAACAAGTTGCTTGATTGTGTTTAAATATTCTGCCTATTGTTCAGTTGCTTTCTATTTGTTCTGGCCATCATTGAAAGTGGTGTGTTAGAGTCTCTTACTATTATTATGAAACTCTCTTTTTTTAATGCTATTACAGTTTATGTGTTTTAGAACTGTGTCATTAAATATATGAATGCTTATTATAAATGTGTTTTCTTGGAAAATTTATTTTTAATTATATAAGACCCTTCTTTCTCTTTTGTGGCAGATTTTTGCCTTAATGTCTGTTTTATCATACATTAGTGTTACCATTCCTGATCTTTTTGGGTTATTGTTTGACACACACACACACACACACACACACACACGCCTGTTCATTGTTAGCTTATTTATGTATCTTTTTCCTCCATTTTTCTTTTGTGCTCATTAACCTATAAAGAAATATCTAAGACAAAAGTGATTTTTGATACAAACTTTGGAAAAGGATAGAGAAATATAACCATGGTATGTTTTTTGTGTGACTACCTCCCATGAATTGGATCAGAGCATATTGTAAACACTTGCAGAGTTTACAAAACACTAATCAGTTGGTTTTCATGATGGAACCGTATTTCTGGTTTTATGTTTAAGACTGTTAAGTATTTATTAGGCAAGTTTTTTGATCTCCCTGAGACAAAGGTACTAAGTTAGTAGAATCAAATAATAAGCTTGGCTTAAAAATAGTACACACACTTCCACTGTCTTTGATTCCAACTCACCAATTCTGTATAACAGTATAATTTCCTAATAAGGTTTACAAAGTTACAAAATTTCTCTCTCCAGAGTGGCTTATGGATTTGAACCACTGACCTTTAATTAGCAGCTGAGCATTCTTACAGCTGTCCCACCAGAGGTCCTATTCACAATAATAGAGGAATGTCTGTGTTTTATTGACTATGCAAAGGCGTTTGACTGTGTGGACCACAACAAACTGTGGCTGACTCTGAGAAGAATGGGAATCCCAGGAAACCTGTTCATGCTTATGCAAAACCTATACTTGGATCAGGAGGCGGTCATCAGAACAGAGCAAGGAAGCACTGCATGGTTCAAAACTGGGAAGGGTGTACACCAGAGATGTGTCCTATCTCCACACCTTTTCAACTTATATGCAGAACAGATTATCGAGGACTGGGCTCTATGAGGAAGAATGTGACATCAGGATTGGAGGAAGTCTCATCAACAGTTTGTGTTATGCAGATGATACGACCCTTCTTGCTGAAACTGAGGAGGATCTGAAGTGTTTGCTGCAGAAGAAGGTCAAGGACTGCAGCCTTCAGTATGGATTGAAGCTCAATATCAAGAAAACAAAGATTCTCACCACTGGCCTGATTGATAGCATCATGATAGATGGTGAAGAGATTGAGATTGTTCATGGCTTTGGTTTGCTTGGCTCCACAGTCAACACTCTTGCCATCGGCAGCCAGGAAATGAAAAGGTGAATTAGATTTGGAAGTCTGCTGTCAGAGACCAAAGGACTGAGGAGCAATGATGTCAGTCTGTAGACTAAGGTGCGCCTGATCCAGGCTATGGTCTTTGCAATTACTTGTTATGCATCAGAGAGCTGGACAGTGAATAGGGATGAATTGAGAAGGAGAATTGATGCCTTCGTCTTGTGGGAGAAGAGTATTGAGTATACCATGGATTGCTAAGAAAACAGTTTTGTCCTGGAGAGGATGAAACCAGGCTGCCCCTTAGAGACAAGGTTTCAGAAACTTTGTCTGACATTCTTTGGACATGTTGCAAGGAGCAACCAGTCCTTGGAGAGGGACATTAGGCTTGAGAGAGTGGAGTGACAGCGCCAGAGAGGAACATCCTTAATGAGATGAATTGATTCAGGGACTAGGGTAATGGGTATATGTGTGTTAGAGACAATAAGATCGGCACAAGTTAGAGCAGGGTTTAGGGTTGTTGTGTGTAGGTTGCTATGAGTCACAGGTGACTCGATGGCACAGAACAACCACCATCACAACAACTAATGAGAAGGTTTCAAAGGTTTGACCTAAAAGACAATTCACTGGAACAAGTAACCCAACATCTGTTTTCCTAGAAGATGTGGCTACTTTCCTATTATTTGTAGATGTATAAGACTACACTTAATCTGTGGTTTTGGCTTATTTTTAGACTTGACTATTTTTAGAACTGGATTTTATATGAAAGCAAAACAAAATTTGATCCTTAAACCAAAATTGTGCCATTGCCCAAGATAAGTTATATAATAGGTTATAAAAATCTTAAATTGTTTGACTGAAGTGTTTGGTCAGATTCTGTTAACTATTCATTATTTTTTTAGTGCTACAGCCAATAATTTCTTAGTTTTGGAGAAATCCAAGTTGTTAGTCTTTTCTTTCCCTCAATACCAGAAAAGGGCATATTTCCAGATTTCTTTCAACACTCTCATAAACAGCACTAGGCCTGAGATCTCTTTCTTCAGTTTAAGAAAGTATTGGATCAAAACCCAAGTCAAACTCAGTCAGAACTTTGAAATCAAATTAATTTATGAGGCTTTTTAATGAAAATAATCACTGTGTAAAACAAGTTAATGTCTTGGGATCATCTTTGACATCTTAGTTATGTTTTTCTTCCTTTTTCTAAACTGAATTTTTTTTACTTTTTTCATCTAGGCTGTAATCTCCAGTTCTTCATGATTGTCCAAACATGTCCTTCATTCTCTCTTTTGCTTTGATTCTTTGTCTTGTTCATAATCTTACATTTTATCTTTGCATTAAATTTATACTTTTTTTCTCATAAAAATGTCAAGGTTTCCTTATCAAATTGAATAGTTTATATTTCACCTGAGAGACTAACTTTCTACATGATTTTCTACTTACCCTGTTTCCTTGACTTTTTATTTCACAGTCTGCCTTGCTTTTTGTTTGTTGTTGTTGTTATGTACCATCGAGTCGTTTCCGACTCATAGCG
>NW_006399786.1:8320985-8324134 GCF_000299155.1 Elephantulus edwardii
GAGGATGTGGAGAGATAGGAACACTTAAGCATTGTTGGTGGAATTGTAAAATATTGCAACCACTCTCAAAGGCAGTTTGGTGTTTGCTAAAAGAGCTGAACATAAAAATTCCATATGACCCAGCTATTCTACTGCTTGGAATATACCCTGAGAAAAGAAGAACCGATGCACAGAGACTTGTACACCAATGTCTATAGCAGCATTCCTCACCATCTCAAGAACAGCGAAACAGGCCGAATGTTCAACCACAATTGAATGGATTGAGAAATTATGGTACATTCACATGATAGAATACTATGCAGTGTGAAGGAGCAAGGATTTTATAAATTAATACCTTAATTTGAAAGGAACCAGAGCACATTATGCTAAGTGAACTAACTCAGTCCTAAGGACGAATATTGTATAAAACTGTTATTTTATGTGTATGAGGATCCGAAGGGGGAAGGGTGGGAGCATAAGGATGAGGCTGGATGAGGGGTGGGTGTTGTGTGTGTGTGTGTGTGTGTGTGTGTGTGTGTGTGTGTGTAAATCATAAATTATGAGTGGAGAGAGGGATGGGAAAAGGAAATAATAGGAAAGATCTGCTGTGAAAAACAATGTATACAAACTTTGGAAGTAAAGCAGTATAAAAGTAAAATTTTATTTTTAAAAAAACATCTGTTATTAACTGCCTCCCAACCAGCTGTGAGACAGAAGACAAGCATGCGGGTTGGTCAGAGACTTGGAGACTGTACTACTGGGACCTTGTCATTTCCCTAGGCCTTTATCTTATCAGAGTCGATTAGTTCCTTTCCAACTAGCTGTGGGAGAGGAGACAGGTGGGATCAAATCCCTCCAAACCAGTCACTAAGACTTGGGGACTGTATTATTAGTTACTTGTTATTTCTCTGGACCTTTGTCTGCTCAGGCAGGGTAAACTCACTCCCAGCCAGCCATGAGAGGAAACACAGGTCAGCCATTCACACCAACTTGGGGACTGATCTTTGGGACCTGGCGACTTCCTTGGACCTTTTCCCCTGAGCAAAATAACATGGACAGCACCCTCACTGGGACTTTCCTTACCCGCTCCCTCTAGTCAAACTACTGTGTAGGAAAGAGAACTGAGCCCATTACAGCTGGGCAATAAGAGAAACCCCAGTTTCTTGCACTGCAATTGGCAAACAGATTTGAAACTTGCCACAGGAAACAGAGAACTGAATTGCCCATAGACAACTAGTAGGGAAGATGTCCACTGGGAAACTAAATCGAGGGCAACATTTAAAGTGTGCAGCTTATCAATAACATCATAAAGATAAGGAACTGACAGCAATCTATATAGATACAGCAGAAAATGCCTTACACATATCAAGGAGAACTTCACATAATATCAGAGAAGCAGCAGGCAGGTTCAAACATTGTGGGGGAAAAAAACCCAAACCAAAAAACCGTACACACAAAACACCAAAACTAAAAGCAAACCTTCTCCTAAAAAAGCAGACCAGATTATTGACCAAACGAAAACCCTGGAGGTAGAGAGGCAGAAGAAATATATCAACATGGAGTTACATGAACTACTACTGAAGAAGTTACAAACGATGGAAGAAAGGGTTGAAACCATAAAGAAAGAGGTACAAAAATTAAAAAAAAAAAGAAGAAGATACAGAACGCATACAACCAACACAGTACTGGAAACAACAGAAATGCATGAAAATGAAATCCAGAGTATTAAGGCTAAAGTGGCAGACCTTTTCAACAGGCTAAAGGTACAGAAAAAGCAGAATAGGAAAAACCAAAACAAAAATAGAGATGGAACAGAAAACCGGTGAACAAGAAGACAAGAAACTCAATGTGAACTTCATAGAAGCAAAAAAAAAGAGAAGGAGAAAGGAAAAAAAAAAAAAAAAAAAAACAACCACCATTAGGGTAATGTGGAATAACATAAACCAGAGCAACAAACATGTGACTGGAATTCCAGAACAGGAGTGGGGGTGAAAGAACTGAAAAAAAGTATAGAAGAGGTACTATAAGAAAACTTCCTAAAGATTGTGATGAAATTCACATTTAAGAAGCTCAGTGAACCCTAAATAGACTAGACCCCAAAAGAACAACATCAAGACTTATCCAAAATCAAAGATAAGTATCTAATACTAAAAGCAGTGAAAGAAAAACCAAAGTCATCTCCAAAGGGGAACCAAGTAGGTTAAGCTCTGCTTTCTCAGCATAAACCATGCAAACAAGAATACAATGAAATAGCATATACAGAAAACTGATAGAGAAGAATTGCCAGCTGAGGCTCCTGTTCCCAACAAAGCTGTTCATCAACTATGAAGTAGAACTTAGGTCATTTACTGCCTCACACATACCAAGTAGAAAATGAAGGAATTTATTAAAATAAGACCAATTCTACAAGAAGTACTAAAAGAAGTCCTTCACACAAAAGAGATAGCAAAGCAAAGTGGATGATCCAAAGTAACTAGTAACAACAGAGAAAGAGAGCAAAATAGGCAATAACATTTGGCCTATGAGTAATCACATTTAATGTGAGGGACTTAAACCCACCAATTAAAAGAAAAAGGGTAGCAGAGTAGGTAAAACAAACAAATAAAAACCAAAACCTATAAAGATATTTCCCAAAAGATACACATATAAGAAATAAGGAAAAGCATAGACTAAAAAAAATCGAAGACTGGAAAAAAAATTTACCGAGTGAATGTCATCCACAAAAAAGTAGGAGTGGCAATACTAATCTCTGATAAAACAGACTTCAGGATGAAAATCACCATCAAAGCTAAGGAAAAACAGTATTTAATAATTAAAAGCACAACAGATCAAGAAACCGTAACTTTGTTTAACATCTACCTACCAAAGGATAGACATGCAAAATAAAGAAGACAATAGTTAACAAATTTGAACCACCTCTGGAAACACACTGGAGGGTCATGTATGGGTTGACTCTGACTTGACAGCACAAAACCACAACAACAGCATAATAGTAGTAGACAACTTTGTAACCCACTACTCTCAACAAAAGACAAGTCAACTCGAAAGACACTCAACAAAGATAAAGAAGAACTGAATGTACTAATGAGGGAGTTTTTCTTTTGCTTTTGAAGGAGAGGAGCAAATGGGGGGGAGAGGGGAGGGGTTTGTGCGGGGAGAAGGGTGCAACA
>NW_006399786.1:8324234-8336014 GCF_000299155.1 Elephantulus edwardii
TTTCTTCCCAAGTGCACATGGTACATTCTCCAGATTTGGTAATGTATTATGACACAAAACAAGCTTCAGCAAATGAAAAACCATTGAAACAATGCAATATATCTTCTCAGACCAAAATCCCACAAAGCTACACATTAACAAGAGGATACATCCAAGTGACAGGTATTTAACGCCCTGCTTGAGCAGTACTGGGTTATAGAGAAGTAAAAAGTGAAATTAAAAAGTTCCTCAAAATGAATGATGATGAAAACACAACATATCAAAACCTTTTGGATACAGCTTAGGAAGTCCTTATGGGACAGTTGATAGCAATAGGCAAACATTTAAAAAAAAAGAGAAAGAAGCAAAATACACTACTTTATACCACTGGCAATTAGAAAAGGTTATTTCTGCAGCCTCTAGAAGAAAGGGAATTATAAGGTCGATGATTGAAATCAATGGAATAAAAACCAGGAAAATAAATTGAAATTATCAATAAGACCAGGAGCTGGTTCTTTGAAAAGGTCAATAGACAAACCATTGGCAAGCTTAACAAAAGAAAAGACACAAATAGCATAAATAAGAAATAAAAGAAGTAACATCTCAGCAGAACCCACTGAGATTAAATTGATAATAACAAAATATTATGAAAAGCTAACTGCAGCCTTCAATATGAACTGAAGCGCAACATCAAGAAAACAGAGATTCTCACTACTGGACCAAGTGGCAGCATCATGATAGATAGTGAAGAGATCGAGATTATTAACAACTTTAGTTAATAATTACATGCTATGCATCAGAAAGTTGGACAGTGACTAAGGATGATAGAAGGAGAATTGATGACTTTGAGCTGTCGTGCTGGAGAAGAATATTGAATATACCATGGGCCTCTAGGAGAACAAGCAGGTTTGTCCCGAAGATGATGAAACCAGGCTGCGCCTTGGAGGCAAGGATTCTGAAGCTTCATCTGACATGCTTTGGACATGTTGCAAGGAGGAAGCAGTCCTTGGAGTGAGACATCATACTTGGGAGGGTGGAGGAACAGCACAAGAAAGACCCTAAATGAGATAGATTGACTCAGTGACTGGAGAGATGGGGGTAAGTGTATCAGAGACAATAAAGTTGGCTCAGGATGGAGCAGCGTTCAGAGCTATTGTACACAGGATCACTATGAGTTACAGGCAACTCAATGGCAAATTACAACAACAACAACAACAACACTGTGATAAAATTGAAAACCTAGAGGAAATGGACAAATTCCTAGAAACTCAAATGCTAAATTGGCACAGATAGATGTAGAACATTTGAGCAGACTCATCACAAAGAAATAAAGTGAGCAGTTCATAAAGAGACTCCCCTCCAAAGTATGTCCTGGCCCAGATGACTTCAGAGGCATTCTACCAAAGCATTCAGAGATGAACTATCACCAGTTGTACTAAAATTATTTAGAAAACACCCAGAAAAAATTGGAACATCCTAGAGGCATACTATGAAGGAAATATAGCCCTAATACCAAAACCAGGTCATTTTATTTTTTTTAAAAAGTTAAAACTGTCAAGAAATATCTCTCAAGAACATAGATACAAAAATCCTTACCAAAATTATGGCCAATAGAATTATAGAATATATATATAACTCAATAATTTTCCATAGCCAAGTGAGACTCATAGCACATATTTGGGGATAGTTTAACATAAGACAATCAATGAAATCCATCACATTAACAAAACAAAGAACAAGAACCACATGATGTTATCGATTGATGCAGAAAAGTCTTTTCTCTCTCTCTCTCTCTCACACACACACACACATACCCCCAAGACATGAGGGACCAGACAAAGATGCCCACTATCACCACTCTTATTCAATATTGTATTGGAAGTACTTGTCAGGACAGTAAGAGAATGAAATAAGCATTTAAATTGGCAAAGAGGTGGTAAAACTTTCACTATATTCAGATAATATGATAGTATTCACAGAAAACCCAAAGACCCAACAAACAAAATAAAAAGCTGTTCAACTTAGTAATTTAGTAGAGTGACAGAATATAACATCAATATACAAAAGTCAGTAGAATTTCTCTATAGCAACAAAGAAAGCAAGGAAACTAAAAAAGCAATACCATTTACGATGCTGTTGTTAGGTGCTGTTGTATTGAATACCATTTGTAGCAACCCTTTGAGCAACAGGTCTGAACCCTGTCCTATCCTGTGCCAGTCTCATAATCTCTGACACACTGGAGCCCATTGCTGCAGTCACTGTATCATTCTACATGGTTGAAGGTCTTCCCCTCTTTCACTGACCCTCCACCTTTCCAAGCATGATGTCCTTTTCCAAGGAATATCCTCTCCTAGCAACATGTCCAAAAGATGAAGTCTCATCATCCTTTGCCTCCAGTGAGCATTCTGACTGTACCTTCCCCAAGACACATCTATTCTTTAGGCAGTCCATGGGATATTCAGTAGTATTCTTTAACACCACTGTTAAAGGCATCAATTATTCTATCATCCATATTCATTGTTCAGCTCTCAGCAGCACAAGTGATTGAAAAGACTATGGTTTGAGTCAGGTTCACATTAGTGCTCAAACTACCATAATTGTTCCTCAATAATTTGGAGAGGTCCCTGATTGAAAACTTTCCCAATGCAATACATTTCTTGATGTCCTGATTGCTGATTCCAATATATTGATTGTTGGTATCCAAGTAAGATGAAGAAGTAGTTGAAAGTTTCAGTCTTTTCTCCAAAAATTATGATGTTGCCTGTAGGTCTAATGGTGAGAATTTTGTTTTCTTGGTGTTGAAATGCAGTCCATATTGAAGGCTGCAATTTTTCATCATCTGCAGCAAGAACTTTTTCCTCCTCACTGTTAGCAGGCAAAGTTGTGACATCAGCCTAACATATTTTCTTGTTGAGCCTTCCTCCAATCTTGATGCCACGTTCTTCCTGGAGTCCACCTGCTTGAATAGTTTGCCCAGTGTACAGATAAAGGATACAACCCTGGAACACACCTTTTAAATTTTAAACCATATATTGTTCTGTTGCTCCGTTCTCACAGTGTCTTGGTCTAAGGTTTCACATAAGTACAATTAAGTGTTCTGGGATTCTCATTTTGTAAATGTTAATCATAATTTGTTATGATGTATATTGTTATTGTTGTAACATCGAGTTGACTGCAATTCATAGTGACTCTAAGAACAATAGCTCTGAACTGCATCCTATCTTGAGGCAATCTCACTGTCTCTGTGTCAACCCATCTCATGTGGGTTCTTCCCCTCCAACCTTCCAAGCATGATGTCTTCTTCTTCAAGGACTGATTCCTCCTGACAACACACACAAAGTATGTCAGATGGAGCTTCCTTGCCTCCAAGGAACAACCTGGTTTCACTCTCTCCAGTACAGACCTGTTTGTTCTCATGACAGTCCATAGTATGTTCAATACTTTTCTCCAGCACTATAACTCAAAGGCATTGATTCCTCTTCTATCATTCTTAGTCCTTGTCCAGATATCTGATACATAGTAAGTAATTGCAAAGACCATGGCCTGGATCAGGAGCCCCTTAGTCTTTAGACTGACATTGTTGCTTTTTCTTACTCTGGAGAGATCCTTGACAGCAGACTTTTCTAATACAACTCATATTTTTAGTTCCTAACTACTGGTACCAAGACTGTTGATTAGTGATCTAAGCAAGATGAAACTTAACAATCTCAATCTCTTCTCCATCTATCATGGTGTTACCAAATAGGCTTGCAAAAATGCACAGTCAAGAAAAGACAAAGGTGATGAATGAGACCTTCTAAAAGTGAATAAGACCTTCTCCTTTGTCCATCAAAAGCTTTTTTCAAGAGGGTTGAAATAAACTCTACATACTGGGGAAGACATTTGGCAATGACATTTCAGACGTGGGTTTCATAGTGAGAGTTTACAGAATATTTTAGGCTCCCCACAAGAAAAAGACTAGTAACCCAATAACAAAATTGTCATAAGGCATGAAAAGACTTTTCACAAAGAAAAGATATTTGGATAGCCAACAGGTACATGAAGAAATGTTCAAAATCAGTGGCAAATTGAGAGGTGCATATCAAAACAGTAATGAGAGATACCGTCATCATCTCACTAGCAGTACAAAGTTTAACAGGGCAGCAAGCAATAAATATTGGAGAAGATGAGGAGAGCTGGAACTCTCATTCACAGCTGATGGGATTGTAAAATGGTTCAGCCACTCCAGAAGGCAGTTTGGCATTTTCTCTAAAAGCTCATCATAGAAATGCCAAGACCCAGCTATTAAAATTCTAGAAATATATCCCAAGGAAACCAGAACTGAGATAAGAATGGAGATATGTACACCTGTGTTCATAGCGATGTTATTAAAAATAGCAAGAAAATGGAAACATCCCAAATGCTCATCCAGAAATGAATGAATTGGAAAATTGTGGTACATCCACACAATGGAATGGTATGCAGCATTAAAGGAACAATGATTTAGTAAAACACTATCATTATGAGTATATCTAGAGAGCATTATGCTGAGTAATAAACATAACTTTTACATAAGGAAAAATACAAGATATGACCATAATTGTAAAAATAGGAGGATAACTGGGCAAGATGTATGTAAATGTTCAGAAGGGGAAGGTGAAAGTGAGAAGGGGGCAGAAAAAGGAGGAGGATAATCACTAGGATAACAGATGTTAGTGGGTGGATGAGAGAGTACAAAGGAGTGGGAAGGATTCAGTGGACACTTGAAAAGTCTGGGTAATTATAAGTATGGATTATGAGCCTTTCTTTAAAGAATTTATGACCAAAAAGTAGTGGTGATGAAGGAGGAGGTTCAAGCTGCTCTGAAAGAAATGGCAAAACACAAGATCCCTTAACAAACATATGAAGCCTTGGATGTGCTCTCTAGGTTGTGCCAAGAAATCTGGAAGACAGCTACCTGGCCAACTGACTGGGAGAGATCCATATTTATTCCCAATCCAAAAAATGATGCCCCAACAAGAGTGTGGAAATTACTGAACTCTATCACTGATATGACATACAAGCAAGATCCTAATGAAGATTAGGGAAAAACAACAACCCCAAAGTGACTGAAATAGTACATCAACAGAGAAATGCCAGAAGTGTAAGATGGGTTTACAAGAGGTCGTGGCACTAGGGACCCCATAGCCAATGTCAAGTGGATCTTGGCTGAAAGCAGAGTGCCAGCAGAATATCTATCTGTGTTTCATTAATTATGCAAAGGTATTTGACTATGTGAATCACAACAAATTGTGGCTAACCTTGAGAAGAATGGGAATCCCATGTCACGTAATTGTACTCATTCAAAACCTATACTTGGATCAGGAAGCAGCTGTCAGAACAGAGCAAGGAAACACTGCATGTTTCAAAATCAGGAAAGGGGTGCATCAGGGATACATCTTTCTCCATATCTTTTCAATCTATGTGCAGAAGAGATCATTGGGGATGCTAGACTTTATGGAAGGAATGTGACATCAGGATTGGAGGAAGACTCATTAAAAACCTGCATTATGCAGATAACATGACCTTGTTTGCTGAAACAAAGGAGGACTGGAGACATTTGCTGCAGAATGTCAAGGTCTGCAATCTTCATTATAGATTGCATCTCAGCATCAAGAAAACAAAGATTCTCACCACTGGGCCAATTGGCAGCATCATAATAGAGGGAGAAGAGATTGAGATTGTTCCCAATTTCAGCTTGTTTGTTTGTTTTTGTTCCACAATCAAAACTAGTGGTAGGAGTCAGAAAATCAAAAGATGGGTTGCATTAGAAAAGTCTGCCACCAGGGACCTCTCTAGAGTGCTAAGGAGCAACAATGACAGTTTAGAGACTATGATCTTCACAATTACTTGCTAAGCATCATAGAGCTGGATAGTGATTGAGGATGATAGAAGAGTTGAAACCTTTGAGTTATGGTGCTAGAGAAAAGTATTGAATATATGGCGAACTCACAAGAGAACAAACGTGTGTCTTGGTGAGAGTGAAACCAAATTTCTCCTTGGAGACAAGAATTTTGAAGCTCTATCTGCCACACTTTGGGCATGTTGCCAGGAGGGACCAGTCCTTAAAGAAGGACATCATATTTGGAAGGATAAAGTTAGTGCAGGAGAGGAAGACCCTGGATGAGATGATTGACATGATGCCTGGGTAATAGGGGTGGGTGTGTCGGAGACAGATTGACTTAGCATAGAGCATGGCTATTATTGTACTTGGGTGGCTATGAGTCACAGGTGACTCGACAGCACATAACAACATGGGATTAATTGTATAAAGCACAAAGTACATGAACAAAACACAATATAAATGAAGGGTTGTATAAAACACAAGTACATGCGTGAAACAATTTGTATGAGTAATCTGGTCAAGCCAATAAAAATAGGAGATTCTTTCTTTTATACCAGCAGTGGATAACTACAACATTATCCAAGTAGTAATCTCAACTTTTGAAAGCTATTTTTATTATTAAATTTATTTTCAGCAAGCCATCACAGGTATGTCATTAGTCCCATTAGAACTTTAAAATAGTTTGCTTGAGCATTGCTTGCAAAACTCAGGCCTGCTGCAAATTTCTATTTCATGTCTTCTTTCATTTATACTTGTGGCAGTGTTGTGGTTTTGCCTCCTTTTTGTCCAATATAATTTTACATTCACTTAGATTAATCAGATTTTATAATGTGATGCCTAAAAGTTAGCAGGATAAAATTTTTCTTCTTAATTGAAGGGACATTTTCATTATGTCTGATTTAAAATTTCTTGCCTACATATAGCAGGGAATCTGTAGAATCTATAGTATTATCTTTCATGTTCTTGGACATAATTTAATAAATAATTGCTCATAGCCATCCTGTTTTGTTTTTTATTCTTAGTACTTAGATTAAAAGAAGCATGCTATATGCCCTCTTTTGCTCTTTGCTTTTTCACTTAATTGCCTGGCAGTCATTGATTATAAATTCATTCTCCCCCCTATAATGGTATATTTTTTCATTATATGAATATACCAGGATTTATTCACCTAGCCTACTCTTTATGAACAACTAGACTGTTTTCCAATATTTTGTAATTACGAATCGGTCACAGTACTTACCATAAGGTCAGTAGTCCAAGTCTACCCATGGCTCTGTAGGACAACAATGAGCCCTCTCCTCCAGTGAAGATTTATAGTCTTGGAAACCTAATAGAGGGTCTGTAGAAGTCATAATCCACTCACCTCAGGGTCATCTTCAGGTTAGTTTTTTATGAAATACTATTACTCTTTCAGTATGTAATTTTGTATATAGTTTTGTTGGATATTCCAATACTTTCTTCTGGAAAGCTTGTACTATGTTTCATCCCCTCCAACAATGACAATAGAGGGGGTTGTAAAAGTTGTTATTGTTTCCCAGTCTGAGAGTAAGACATGGCATCATATTAGTTCTAATGTAACTTTGTTATGTTAGGATAGAAGCTGAATATTTTTTTTTATTTTTATGTTTTGCTTTTGTATCTATTCCTTGTAAATTATGCTTGTTTCTTTTGTCATTTTTTCCACTACACTCTTGGCATTTTATTCCTTGTATTTTTATAAGTTTATTTTTTATACAGTTCCCACCATACACTTTCCTTCATTGCCATTATATTTCACACAACCATTCCAGTACTTTGTGTTTTATAAATTTAATCACACTGGGCTATGCCCACCATTACCCTGTCTTTTCAGGTCCCCACCAGACCTTTCCCATTTCCTTCCAATTTCCCTCTCTTCAAACACCAAATTGTGCAACCCAGTGATTTCCCTTCTACCCATCCTGAACCCTCTGCTCCCACACTTTCTCCCCCTTCCCCCCATTTATGTTTTATAGTTATCCTTCTATTTTTATAAAAAATGGTCCTGTCTCCAGAATTACCAAATTGTTCCTGAGGAACAAATAATCCCCAAGTGAGAGCCACTACACTGACCCTTAGTTAATGGGGAAAACGTTAATACATTTCTGTTACAGTCAAGACCACCACAAGGATGCCATTATAGGTGCTACTGTATAAAACTGTAATAGCAATATGAGACAGAGCCATTAGGCAAGAGAAATTCCTTACTCTGGGAAAAAACCCTAAAACTGTTTCCTTTACAGATGAAATTCTACAGAATCAATGACAAAATTAACTTAAATATTAAGAAAATTCAAAACCAAATTACAAAATTAATTCATAGAAATCAATTGCCTTCATGTTCACAATGATTATTTAAAAGGTTTAACAGAGAAAACATTCATTCATAATAATGAAAAAGATAAAATAATTGGAGAAGGACATTATACACTCAAGGGTAGAGGGACAGTGCAAGAGAGGAAGACCCTGGGTGAGATGGATTGAATCAGTGACTGGGATAATGGGGGGTAGGTGTGTTGAAATTGGCTGAAGACAGAGCAGGGTTCAGAGCCATTGTTTATAGGGTTACTGTGAGTCACAAGTGACCAAACAATAACCACATTGGCCATGTGGGATGATGATGGCCCTGAAAACATTTCATCATGATGTGAGTTACACATATAATACACCTTCAATCCTGATGCCACATTCCTCTTTATCTATAGTCCAGCTTCTTGAATTATTTGCTCAGCACACAGATTAAATAGATATGAAATAAATATACAAGCTTGATGTATAAATTTCGTGATTTTAAACCAAGCATTATCTCTTTATTCTGTTCTAAAGATTGTGTCTTGCTCTAAATACAAGTTTCACATGAGCACCATTAAGAGTTCTGGAAGACCCTATTTTGGGACAGATTATTTCATATCTAGTATTGTAATTTTTTGTTTTGTTTTATAAATTTTTTAATTGTGATTTTAACTAAAGTTTACAGAAAGTTTGGGTGTCCATTCATTGATTGTTGAACATTTTTCTTTCTTGTTTCAGATTATCATCATCTATATAATACCTAGTCCTACATTCCTTTCAGCCAGTTCCTCTCCTAATCTCTTCCAATGCAGTGTTCATTATCTCTCCACTCTTCTCCTGTTTTCCAACCCTTCATCTCAGTCCAATTTTCTAACAGCAGTGTTAGGCAGGATTGTAATTTCAAAATATATTTCTTTCTTTCCAAAAGACATTTGTGATCTTTTAGGAATCCCTTTTTGTGATTTTTTTAACAATCAAAATTAATTTACTAGAGTTAATTTCTGTTCTAAAATACATCAGTAAAGGAGTTACTACAAAAATATCAGAAAAAGAAAGCTTAAATGCCAGAGTTTAGACCTCAAATTCACCAAAGCCTGTGTGCTAAATTCTAATTTGTTAATTTAGAAACCACTTTTGCTTTTGACATTGTACTACATCTTTAAAAACAATTTGCAGCAGACAGTGCTGCTCACTACAGATGAAAGGCAACTGCACTGAGACCCTACACATACCATCTGTTTTATTTGGAATATTTTTTTCTCCATATTAACTTGATTTGCTTTAGAATGCTAATGTCCTTGTCACATCCGTACTTTGTTTTTCAGTGTTGGTCTGCTTTTGTACTTGATAGCTTTTAAAGAACGATATAATATAATCATGAGTGCATTTCCAAAAGAATTTATGGTTGTTTTAATTTCTTTCCCAACAGGGTTATTTTTAATATTTCACACTTTGTAAAATAATTTTAGTTTTCATCTTGATAGGAAGGGAATCTCAGAAATTGAGCTTAATGGCTGGCACAGTATTTTACTTTAAGCTTGCAAGTACAACTTCTTGGAATATTTGTTTATAAAGAGAAAGCACCATACAGATTGATGTCATAAAAGGATGGGATATTTGTTGGTTTGACTCTATAATCCTCTTTAAAACTTGTTTATTCTTAAAAATTACAAAGTATATTATAAGGTTGTATGTGTTGTAAGGGTTCTTTTTGAAGAAGCTACATTTTTGGAAAAAATTTACCACTTAAAAGACAGCAAGTTTTATATGTGCTGTGAAAGAAAAGGAGTAACCAATTTGATATGCAATCTTTTATATACTGCATACCTTTTAAGGTATTTATTGGACTATTTAATTGAAACAGTACTTTTTTTAGTTCTGGGCAATATCTTCCTTGTTATCTTAACACATTTACTTATCACGTGGCTTATTAGATTTTTAAAAAACACACTAGGAGGCCTTTTGGCTTGTGTATAAAAATAAACATTGCAATAAACCCAAATCATTCATCCAAGAAGAAAAACAAATGAAATTCTACCAAATATGGGCCTAAAAGGTATTTCTTTTACTATACCAATAGTCCAATAAACACAGGCTCTGAAAGTTTGAAGGAAAAAAGAATTTTACAGTTGGGGATCCTCTGCGGTATGGCGCCAATCACAAGGACACTGTAACCAAGCCTAGGTCCTGTTGGGATAATACACTGTTACCTGTCACTTGTCAGTGCTTCTGTCTTAAGTATTCTTTACAGTAATTCTGATTTGCCTTCCCAGGACAACCTTTTAAAGGTGCTCAAAATTTTACCATTTCACAAATGTCACAAACAATCATGAGGGGTTTGTCAAAGGTTAATGAGCTCATTGATAAAGTTCTATACCTGTAAAGATCTATTGTTTTTTAAAGAAGTTTTTTAAAATTTCATTTTATTAATTTTTTTTGTGTGTATACTGTCAAATTGGATCTGACTGGTATAGGAGGAGATTGTCCCTCCTTCTCCAGCAAAGCATCTGGTGGATTTGAACCGCTCACTTCTGGGATTGAAGTGCAGCTTCTTGCCACTAGGCCATCAGGGCTCCCTTTAAAGATATTTTCTTATAGTGGATGCCTGTGAAATTCAAAAAGTTTAGTAAGTTTTAATTGTGAACTTCTAGTACGCTTCAACAGCCTGCATTACTCAGATGACACCACTCTGTCTTTTTGAATGTGAAGAGGACTTGAAGCACCTACTGAAGAAACTCAAACTACAAATCCTCTGTATGGATTGCACTTAAGCACAAAGAAAACAGAAATCCTCACTAGATCAATAAGCAACCATCAGATTAAATGGAGAAAACGTTGAATTTGTCAAGGATTTCATTGATTATAATCAACACCCATGGAAATTGTATTTTTTTTTATGTGCCATCAAGTTGAGTATGACTCATAGTCACAGAACAGCAGATCTAAACCTTGTCTTATCCTGTACCATCATCTCTAACACACTTAAGCCCATTGTTGCAGTCACTGTGTCAATCTATCTCACTGAGGGTCTCCCTGTCTTTGTTTACTCTCCACCTTTCTAAGCACTCCAAGGAATAGTTTCTTCTAGCAGCATGTCCAAAGTTTTGTCATCCTTGCCACCAGGGAGCATTCTGGCTGCACCCTCTCTCAGACATACCTGTTTGTTCTTTTGCAGTTCATGTGATAGTCATTATTTTTCTCCAATACTAGAGCTCAAGCTCTTCTTCTGTCATCCGTGTCCATTATCGAGCTTTCAGACACATAGCTAATGATCGAAAAAACCATGGCCTGAATCAGGCACAACTTGTTCTTCAAACTGACATCGTTGCTCTTAGTTTGGAGAGGTCTCTAAAAGCAGACTTGTCCAGTGCAATACTTTTCCTGATCTGCTGATTGTGGGTTCAAGTAAAAAAAATCATTGTCAACGTCAATCTTATTTTTTTTTAACTTCAGTCTTTTCTCCATATATCATGTTGCTTGTCAGCTGGTGAGGATGTTTATCTTCTTGATGTTGAGATGCAATTCATGTTGAAAACTTTAGTCTTTGATCTTCTGCAGCAAGTGTCAAGTCCTCTACTTTTAGCAAGCAAGGTTGTTCATCTGCGTAACACAGATTATTTTTTTTTCT
>NW_006399786.1:8338529-8343612 GCF_000299155.1 Elephantulus edwardii
AGAGGTGATAGTGGGCATCCTTGCCTAGTTCCTGTTCTTGTAACACAGATTATTGATGAGTCTTTCTCAGATCCTGATCCCACATTCTTCTTCATAGAGTCCTACTTCTTCAGTTATTTTATTTGCCCAGCATACAGATCGACTAGGTTTGGAAAAAGGTACAATCCTGAAATCCACTTTTCCTGATTTTAAACCATACAATATTCCATTGCTCTGATGGCACAGCAGATTCTCGGGCTACGTATAGTTTTCATAGAATCATAATTTAGTGTTCTGGAATTCCCATTTTTCTCAGTATGAGCCATAAATTGTTATTATCCACACAGTCAAGTGCCCTTGCATAGTCAATAAAACACAAATAGACATTCTTCTGGTGTTCTCTACTTTCAGTCAGGACTCCTCTGACATTGGCAATAATATCTCTGGTGTGACAGCCTCTTCTAAACTCACCTTGAACTTATAGAAGCTCTCTGTCAATGTACTGGTTTTGGATGATATTCTGCAATATTTTGCTTACATCTGATAATAATGATATTGTTCAATAATTTTCACATTCTAGTGGGTCATCTTTCTTTGGAATGGGAACAAATATGAATCTCTTCCAGTCAGTGGGCCAAGTAGCTGTCCTAGACTGGTGAGCATCCAGGGCTGTCTCTATTAGTTGAAACATTTTAATTTCTATACTATCAATTACTGGAATTTTTACTACCAATGCAGCTTAAACTTCTTTATTACCATTGGCTCCCAACATATGGAACTTCCTTAAATCATTCAGTGCCAACCAATTTTTTTAAAAATATATAGTGACTATATATTTATTCTGTCTTCTTTTGATACTTCCTAGATCAAAGTTTTGCCTATAGTATTTCTCAATATTTCAGCTCAGTGCTTGAATTTACTTTTCAGTTCTTCCAACTTGAGAAATGCTGCGTGAGTTCTTCCCTTTTTATTCTGCAGCACCAGTTCTTTGCACATTTTTTTATAATACTTTCCTTTGTCTTCTCAAGCAGCAGTCAAGAATTCAGCAACATATTGCATGGTACAGTCGATATGCTTCACCAGCATCATTACTTAAAGGCATCAGTTCTTCAGTCTTCTTCATTCCAACTTTCACTTGTTAATGAGCCAGTGAAAATACCTTGGCTTACGTCTGGCGCATATTAGTCCTCATAAGTGCCACATGTGGCTCCATGGGTTTAAAGAAAGGAAACTTATTTCCCTTGTTGATTCCTTAGAAATCCTCACAGGACCTCTGTCCTGTGCATTGTATGCACATCTCTCTCTAATCAGCATTTTTTTCTTTTTATCACATGGAAGCGATGACATTTAGGACCCAGTCTACTGTGGTGACCCTTGGTGGCCTAATCCAAAGCAAGTCGTGTTGCTAACCCAAAAGGTTGAGCTTCTCTGGCAGTTTAAATCTATCAGTAGCTCTACAGGAGAAAGATGAAGTCAGCTATGAGCTGAAACAAGCTCAATGGCAATGGCAGTGAATTTGAGGTTTTATTTTCAGTTTGTTGACATAACAGAAAACTTTTTTTGAGACAGGGTTATACCCCTCTATAGATTAAAAATTAGATTATGATTCTAACACTTGTTTTAACAAAGTAGAATTCAACCTACAGCAAAAGGTTGTGGAGTGGTGTTTAATGAGAACAAATGCCGTTGTTTGCTTCAAATGTCTTTACTGATTACTGAACAGGTAACTTTCGCTTGTACTCACCTTGATTTTACATCTTGTTACGATGAGTTTTCTAGAACCGCAAAACCAATTAGAGATGTGCAGAATACACACACACACACACACACACACACACACACACAGAGTGAGAGAGAGAGAGGCGGACAGACATAGAGATGGAGAGACACTGATTTCAAGGAGCAAGCGTATATGCCTGTAGAGGCTACAAGTTCTGATTTTGTGGGTCAGACCTAAGGAAAGAAGTGTCTAGAAGCCTAATGAGTCCCAAGTCATTGGTCAGCAGAGTTCTAGAAGCTGCAGAACTGTAGCAGAGTCCAACAAGTGTTAGAGACTAACTACTGCAAGATCCAAGAAAGAGCCGCAAGATCAGGGTCTGAGATGCAAAGGGTCAAGTTGTTGGAGTCGAAGACTACAAAGTCAAGTCCAGAGATCATGAGCTAAATGGAGACTTGGACCAAAGCTCTCTTGATTTGCCTGGAAGTCTAAACATATATTTAAAGCAGACTATGGTCCTAAGGAGACTTATTCCTCATTAGATGAGGTCTGTCTTTATGAAACTGCCTCTAACCCTCCCTCTTTAACACCAGCACTTGCTCACTGCAACCAAGTTAGAGCCACTTTTGGGTCCCTAAAGTTGTAAATTTCATGATAGGAAATTTCCCACTCCCCACCCTCCCCAGGAGAGCCACGAGTGGATTTGAACCCCTGGAGAGACTCAGCCTTTATTGCCAGTGCTCTGTGTGGCCAGCACATCACCTCACTCTCTTGACTCACTTGTCACTGTGTGTCATGCACTTCACAATGTTTGGTAGAGCAAAATTGCTTAGAAACTACACTACCAGAGTTCTCTTAAGACAATAATAGTATCTGTCTTTAGGATTGTGAGCATTACATGGATTAATCATATAATACACTGGGTGCCAAGTAATCTCTTTTCAATTGTTAAGGGTTGTAACAATGGATTTGAGAATATCAGAAATAATGAGAATGACTCAGGACAGAGCAAGGTTCAAGTTTGCTGTACATGGGGTTGCTGTGAGTCCTGCTCCCCTTGGCACATAACAACAACCACAACAGCAACAATTATTGTTACTTCATTTTGAACACACCATAATATCCATGTGGTTATAATGGTTTATGTTTCGTGTCAGTCTTTTTATGTTGGAAATAACTATGATCAAAACCCAAAACTATTGGCCATCTGAATATCTTCCTTTGTGAAAATTATTTCCTTGTCTTTTGCCCATTTTGTAATTGTGTTATGAGTCTTTTTCTTGTGGAGGTTCTGTAGAATTCTGTAAACTTTTGATCTAAGATCCTTGTCTGAAATGGTATTGTCAAATGTTTTAACAAGTTGGTAGGTTTTCCTTCCACTTTGTTGGAAAAAATTTTTGATGCACACAAGGATTTCCTTTTTAGGAGGTCCCATTCATCAATATTATCCTCTCGAGATTGTGCGTTTCTGGCTGCATTTAGCAGTCTCTTTATACCATAGAATAGGCCACCTAAGCTTGATCTCAGTTTGTCTCTGATGAACTTTATGATTTGGGGCTTTACTCCCAGGTTTCTAATCTATTTTGAGGTGATTTTTTTTTTAAAAAATGTTTCTTTTTAAATTTTTTTATTTTCTATTAGTTTATTTACAAATTTGAATACATTGTTTTCAAGAACAAATCCTTTCACTTTCCCTCACCCCCCCACCAACCCATCAAATTGTACAACCCATTATTAATCCTCCCCTTTCCCTGCACAAATGCGAGTCAAATGCGAGAATGGTTACCCGTGGTGGGCGGTGTTTGGTGGAGCTCCCCAGTTAAAACAACCTTGGGAGCAGGAGTGTCATCCACTTCCATAATAGCTTGCCTCTGGAAACCCTATGAACCTGGAGAAAGGACGAAAGTTATACAGGTGTCCAGGACTTTCGTTCATAGGGTCACTATGAGTTACCTACAACTCGATAGCACTTCACAACAACAGCATAGAGGGAGAGAACAGTTGCCCTAGTGGACAGAAAGCCATGTTCCCAAGCCAAAAGTGGGTGACTCCAATCCACGGCCCTCAGGCCTGCCTTTAATTGTTTTTGATGAAACAGTCTTCTAGGTCATGTAACCCTGGTATGTCCATTTGCAGTACAGAGGTAACTCGTGGTTGCTGTGAAGCTGAACACTGTGACACTGATGAGTCAAATGCGAGAATGATTGCCTGTGGTAGACAGTGTTTGGTGGAGCTCCCTAATTAAAATAAGCTTGGAAGCAGGAGTGGCATCCACTTCCATAATAGGTTGCCTTTGGAAATCCTATAAACCTGGAGAAAGGACAAAAGTTATACAGGTGTCCAGGACTTTCAATTATAGGGTCACTATGAGTCGCCTAGGACTCGATGGCACTTAACAACAACAACAACTCCCTGCAACTCCTCATAACTCTGCTTCCAACCTCTCACACCCCTCTTGGATTATAATCATTCAAAAATAATGGTCTTATATAATATTTATTGTTGTGGGACTGAGTTAGTTCTTTCAGTGTAATGCTCTCCGGTCCCTCTCAAGTTAGGTAATAATTTACAAAATCATTTCTCCTGCGTGATTCATAGTATTCCATTGTGTGAATGTTCCATACTTTTGCTGTTTCCATGTTCCTCTGATGGTGAATAATGCTGCTATGAACACTGGTGTACAAATCTCAGTTTGTGCCTCAGTTCTCATTTTCTCAGGGAACGCATAAATATTGACATACTAGGTATTGGTGAAATGAGATAAACTGGAATGGAGCATTTGAGTCACATGATCATATGATATATTACTCCAGAGATGAAAAGGTGAGGAAAAATGGGGTTACTTTCATAGTTAAGAAAGTCATTTCTAGAACCATCTTGAAATACGATATTGTGAGTGACAGGATAATATCCATATGCTTACAAGGAAGTCCAGTGAATACCACTATCATTCAGATATATACACCAACAACCAGAGCCAAAGAAGAGGAAACAGAAGATTTCTACGAACTTTTACAATTGGAGATCAATGAAACATGCAATCAAGATGCATTGATAACAATGGGTGACTGGAATGCAAAAGTTGGCAACAGAGAAGAAGAGTCAGTAGTTGGAAAACATGGACTGGGTGACAGAAATGAAGCTGGAGATAGAATGAATTTTGTACAATCAATGATTATTCATTGCAAATATGTTTTGTAGGAAACGTAAACGCAGGTTAAACACATGGATTTCACCTGATGGTATGCATAGGAATCAGACTGATTACATCTGCGGAAAGAACCACTGAAGAAGCTCAATATCAGCTAGACCAGAAGCTGATTGTGGAACAGACCACCAACTACTCATATGCAAGTTCAAGCTGAAGCTGAGGAAAATTAAACTGAA
>NW_006399786.1:8345315-8351523 GCF_000299155.1 Elephantulus edwardii
CTTTGTAATCACTTGTTATGTGTCAGAGAGTTGGACAATGACTTGGGAGGATAGAAGGAAAATTGATGCCTTTGAGCTGTGGTGCTGGAGAAGAGTATTGAGTGTACTATGGATGGATTAAAAAAACAAACAGATTCATCCTGGAGAGGGTTAAACCGACTGCTCCTTGGAGTCAAGGATTCTGGGGCTTCATCTGACATCCTTTGGACATGCTGTAAGGAGAGATCAGTCCTTGGAGAGGGACATCATGCTTGGGAGGGTGGAGGAAAAGCACAGGATGGGAAGACCCTCCACGAGGTGGATTGATTCAGTGACTGGGGTAATCGAGGTGGTGGGTGTGTTGGAGATGGTGTGATTGGCACAGCACGGAGCAGGGTTTAGGGATGTTGTACATTGGGTTGCTATGACTCGATGGCACATAACAACAACAACAGCAACAACAACATATTTCAAGTAGTGGAATAGCTGGGTCATATGGAATTTCTGTGTTCGGCTTTTTGAGGAAGCACCAAAATGCCTACCAGAATGGTTGTACCATTTTATAATCCCTTGAGGTGATTTTTGTGTATGGTGTGAAATGTAAAATTCTCAAAAATCACAATAAGAAAGATGTAAATCAAAACCACAGTGAGATATAATCTCACTCCAGTAGCAGTGACAACACAAGACAGCAAGTAATACATGTTGGAGAGGATATGGAAAGATAGGAACTATTATACATTGTTGGTGGGATTGTAGAATGGTACAACACTCTAGAAGACAGTTTGGCATTTCCTCAGAAAGCTGAACATAGAAATTCCATATAACCCAGCTGTTCCACTGCTTGGAATATACCCTGAGAAAATGAGACCAGTTGCACAAATGGAAACTTTGTACCCCAATAGTCATAGCAGTGTTATTTGCCATTGCAACAGCCCAAATGTCCAACCACAAGCAAATGGATTGAGAAATTATGGTACATTCACATGATGGAATGCTATACAGTATGGAGGAACAATTTGATGGGGGGGGGAGTGAAGGAATTTGGAAAGATCTGATGTGAAAAACAATGTGTATGAACTTTGTAAATAAATCAATATATAATAAAAATTTTATTTAAATAAAAAAGCAACCACACACACAAAATAACTAAAAACTGAACCCACTGCCCTCAAGTCAGTTCTGATTCATAGTGATCCTGCATCAGGTTTCTGAAGCTGTAAATCTCTATGGGAGGAGACTGCTTATCCTTCTATAGCGTGGCTGATGGATGAGACTGGCTGATTTTTGGTTACCGCTGTTGTTATGTGCCATCAAGTTGCCTCCAACTCATAGTGACCCTACGTACAACTTTGAAGCCTGCCGTATCCTGAGCCAGTCTTACTGACTCCGTCTGACACACCTACCCCCAGTGCCTCAGTCACTTTATCAAAATCCATCTCATCTGGGATCTTCCTCTCCTGTGCTGTCCTTCCACCCTTCTGAGCACAAGGACTGGTCCCCCCTGGCCATGAGCCCAAAGTATATGAGACAGAGCTTCAAAATCCTAGCCTCCAAGGAGAAACTTGGTTTTACTCTCTCCGAAACAGACCTATTTGTTCGTTGACTGTCTATGTTAGTAGGGCTCCTTATTTGAATGAGTAGTTTAAAATTTTTCTGTTTTCCTTACAGTATGTATTTCAGGTACCATCTTTACTCTTCATGGTTTTATCTTCTTTTGCTTAGTTTTCTTTTTGTACTTATTTTAAATTTTATGTAGTTTGTTTTTTGCAAGACAGTTTCTAAAATCTTTGGCATTTATGTATGTGATACAAGTGTAGATATTTTTATTTGGTTGTGGTGGCACTCTATACATGTTGATATCCTACTTTAGCTTGAATAATTTTAATTACTGACAAATAAATACACAATATAATATAAATTTACTTTTTTAGTATTTATATTTTAATAAAAAGTAGCTCAACTTTATACATTAAAAAATAAATTGTTTTATTTTCTTTCTGAATGGTTTGTACTTTAGAAAACAATTGCTTTCTATCTTCTTTGCATATAATGATTTTATAAAGTTAGTTCATTGAGGTAATTATCTCTGAGTTTCTCAGGGGAATCTCAGAGAAATTAATTTATATCAATCAAATGTTGTTGTTGTTGTTGTTGTTGATTGCCTTAGAGTTGAGCATGACTCATAGCCATGAACGAAAGGCCTGAAGCCCCTCTACAACTATCAACACTTATCAAAGTTCATAGAGTTTCCTGAGGCATGTTGTTTAGGAAGTGGATGCCACTCTTGCTTCCAAACCAACAATAGTATGTTGTTGTTGTTGTTGTTATGTGCCGTTGAGTCACCTGCGATGTATACAATCAAAAATGTACTAAAGATATTTAAATCTTTTGGTTTCAAACTTATATTTGCCCATACAAATGCACGGTTTTCCCCCTTTTCTTTATTTTAAGAAGACATTTTTATTTTCAGTAAGTTTTCTTCATTGCAAATCCAAATGATACAGAATCTTAAGAGAGATGTGGATGTTTTACAGGGATCTCAATAAAGGTGAGGTTTTGAACATTAGACAATAGTAATTTTAAGAGAACTAGATTTCATGTCCTGTTATTTTAAGATTTTTTTTTTAAGGAAATGCAGAAATAGGAAATGGTTTGGATGGTATGACATCATTGGTGCTATTTTTATCCTCTTAAGCTATAAGGTTTCAGGGGTAGGGAAAATATGTGCCAAAAAATGGGGACATTCCTATGTCTTGATTTTTATCAGTGTGTTTTGGAAAAGCCCAGTTGAAAAATACATGCTTATACACACACAAGTATATACCCATCAACACATAAGCATATTGTATACATTTTAACCAAATTTTTAAAATAGTATATGTTTTAAATTCCTGAATATATTTGTACTATTTAACTTTTTTATTTGCTAAATGAGAGTTGTGTACGAGTAGGAAGGATAAAGAAATGTGACTTTATTTTTTTTTTAATAGATTTTGAGAAACCACAGTTTTGGTTTTTTTAAAATTTTTTTTAATTTTTATTATTATTTGTGTGTTTGTACTGTCAAATCTGATCTGACTGGTACAGGAGGAGATTGTTCTTCCTTTTCCAGCAGAGCATATGGTGGATGTGACTTTATTTTTTAATAATGTCATAACATCATATGTTAAAATAAATGAAAGTATTGAACAATGTTTTTATGGTACTAAGAATGAAATAGTATGATCCTATTTATTTTGTTTTACAGATTAGCCTATTGCTTGAAATGAATTTATGTCAATGATGCATTCATATGTGCTGAAAACACTCTCTTGATTTTGTCACATCTGAATCCATCAAGGCTCACTTGATGTAGATATCCTTGTGCTTTCATTTATTGAAAAATAAGTTTTACACAATTGAAAAGTACTTGAGTATAACTAATATTATAGAAACTATTATAAAGTGTGTCTTTAAGGAGAAGTTGTAGCTTTGATTTTCTCTCCCAGTGTAGAATTTTAATTATTAAAACCAACATTACTTTTTGTTAAAAGGAATACTTTTCGCCCCATGAACTTTCTTATTTTGATGCAAATATATAATGGGATTGGAAAATCATTCTTTTCATCATGATGATAGGAAAGAGTTTAGGTGTTTAAAGTGAGCTAAGTTTATTTTCTATTGATGTCAGCTATATTCTATCTTTTAATCTTCTGATGATCACAAAAAAAGGAAGACTCTTTTTTGGTTTGTGGTTGTGCTTGGTGTTAACAGGTCTGAGGTATGCGCAGGAACAGTTGTAAGCAGACCCTAGTGATTGGAACATGGAATGTGAGAGCCATGAATGTAGGAAAATTAGAAATTGTTAAGAAAGAAATGGAACGCACAAATATTGACATATTAGACATTGGAGACATGAGATGGACTGGCATGGGGCATTTTGAGTCAGATGACCATATGATATATTACTCTGGAGATGAAAAGACAAGGAAAAATGGGGTTGCCTTCATAGTAAAAAAAAGTGATTTCTAGATCCATCTTGAAGTACAACATCATGAGTGACGGGATTATATCCATATGCTTACAAGGAAGCACAGTGAATACCACTAATAGCTGTAAAGTCCTGTGTACTTTCTTATAATCTCTACTACTAATTTACTTTCTTGAATGAGGTAAATATTGTAGATATTTTGTGAGTTAGCATGGTATAAAATATCTTGAAGTGCAGAAAGCCCACTCTGGAAGGCAGTTTGGCACTTCCTCAAAACACTGAACATAGAAATTCCATATGACCCAGCTGTTCTACTACTTGGAATATACCCTGAGCAAATGAGAACTGAGGCACAAATAGAGACTTGTACACCAGGTTCATAGCAGGGTTATTCACCATTGCAACAACATGGAAACAGCCCAGATGTCTCACCACAATCTAATAGTTTCCCACAATGGAATACTATGTTGCACATAGGAGCAATTATCTTGTGTATTACTACTTAACTGGAGAGGAACTGGAGAGAATTATACTAAGTGAAGTAACTCAATCCAAGAAGGACAATTACTGTATAAGACCATTATTTTTAAATGAGGATGAGGATTTAAGGGGACAGAGGGTGGAAGCAGAGGGGTGAGGATGTATGCGTGGGGAGGTTTAATCATGGGGTCACACAATTTGATGGGTGGGTGAGGGAGGTGAGGGAAATGAGAAGGATCTGGTATGAAAAACAATATATTCAAATTTTGTAACTAAATTAGTATTTTTAGAAAATGAAGCCAGAATGTACCATAGAAGAGAAGAAGGTAAAACTTGGTCTTAAACTAGTCCCTAGAGAGTACCGTTACTGCTACGTACCATTGATTTGACTACCTCTCGTAGTGATCCTATGAACAACAGCCTAACTCCATACTCACGCCTTCTGATATTCTTGAGCCCATTCCTGCACTGTGTCAGTCTTTCTTGTTGAAGGTCTTCCTCTTTTTCTCTTACCCTCCACCTTTTCCAGCATGGTGTCTTTTTCCTAGGGCTGGCCACTCTGGACAACCTGCTCAGTGTATATGAGTTTCACCATCCTTGCCTTAAAAGCAGGGATTGCCTACACTTCCTCCAAGACAAACTTGTTTGTTCTTTTGGCAGCCCATGAGATATTTGGTATTGTTCTTCAATGCAACAACTCAGAGGCATCAACTGCTGAGCTGTATAGGTCAGAATTGCATCTGTTTTCAGTCTAGAGTTATGTGCTATCAAGTTGCCTGCAACTCATAGCGACCCTATGTACAACAGCCCTAAACCCTGCTCTCTGCTGAGCCAATCTCACTGTCTCCGACACACCCACCCCGATTACCCCAGTCACTGAATCAGTCCATCTCATCGAGAGTCGTTCTCTTCTCTGCTGTCCCTCCCATGCATGACATCCCTCTCCAATGGAAAGCAAAATATTTTCAAAATCAGCATTCATTGCCTTTAAAATAAAGTATAGGTGGAATGCTCATCATGTTCCCTCCTTTCTGCATGCCAGTAACCAAAAACTCAAAGCGGGCAAATAGAGTCTGACTCCTAGGAACCCTGTAGGACAGTTCAGTGTACCACTTCTTTCTCCTGTGGTGGGACTGGTGTGTTAGAGCCACTGGCATTATTGTCAGCAACCGTGTGCTTAATCAGTATATTGCTAGAGCTTCTCCAGAAACCAATAGGAATACTTAAAGAAAACAAGCTGGCTCTTCTGCCCCTCCCCTCTTTTTCCTACTTGTGTTTTACACTATTTTGTACAATTTGTATACCATATTAAGACCTCTTAATTTTTAGTAGAATTAGGAAAGGGTGTAAGTAACTAAAATGAGATATTCATAGGAATGTAATGACCCTTTAAAAAAATTATTATTAATTTCAATGAAAATTTACAGAGACTGTGGATTTCCATTCATTCATTGTTGCACTTCTCTCCCCTCGCAACTCTCCCCCTAGTACACTACCCTCTTGGAAAAGTAAAAGAAATATTATTTCATTGTTTTACAAACCCTCCCTCCAGGTCCACTCTACTATGCAGCCTTTGCTCTGGACTCCTGTCATGACAAAAATACCTAATCACATATCCCTTTTAAACAGTTTTCTCCCTCAACTGTTTCAATGCAGTATATAAAACTGAACCTATCTGTCTCAGTCTCCCCCTCAACCCCGATGTCAGTCCTGTTTTACAACAGTGGCACTGTGCAGTATTTGTCCTTTTGTGACTAAGATAGTTCACTCAGCATA
>NW_006399786.1:8352483-8353146 GCF_000299155.1 Elephantulus edwardii
GCCCAGAAGGAGATTGCCCTTCAATCTACTTGAGGCTGTTGTGACTGCCATTGGTAGCATAGAATGATATGGCTCAGATAGCTTACCTAGGATTTAAGGTTCATAGTTGAAGAATTAAAATTAAAAGCTAGGTTTTGGCAGTGTGCCAAATCCAGCCCTGTAACCCTAAAGAAACTTGAGTTTTAATTTTATTTCTGAACTGTTTATATTATTCAACATAAGTCTACTTATGATTCTAAATTCAATGCATTTTTGGTAATGAGCACCTTGAAATAATTAAGACTTTTCATATGTTTCATGTTTATTGCCATTGTGAATAGAGACAAATTAATTAGTTTTCTGTTTACTTAATTCATGGAGCGGGAATCAAAGAATGGACAAAAGATTTTAAATTCTTGGATAAAATAAGCCTTAAATTATGATAATTTAAAATGAAAGTAAGCCTTAAATTTCATTTGCTAGAAATTTAAAGTGTATCTGAAAGTCATAACAAAGTAAAGAAACTATCATTTTCAACTTTAACACATGTAAGAAAAATATGTGACTATTATTAAAGGCCACCCAAATTTGAATACCACTGTCATTCAGATATATGCACCAACAACCAGAGCCAAAGAAGAGGAAATAGATGATTTCTACCAACTTTTACAGTCAGAGATAGAT
>NW_006399786.1:8355526-8366844 GCF_000299155.1 Elephantulus edwardii
CTCGACGGCACATAACAACACAAGAACAACAAAGTTGATAGACTTTCTTACTACTATAGCTATTAATAACTTGCTTCAATCTGCGCCACTGATGTAGTGCAGGGACATTGTGCATGTGATTTAAAAGTTTGCTTGTTGGGTGCTGTGCTGATTGTTGATTCCTGTAGCTCATCTGATGACTGTCCTACCAGATTCTTCCATTAGCAAAGCCTTTTTCATATAATGAGTCATTGTGATGGTCCCTGGCATGGTTTTTCAAGAGAGCTCATCAACTGCTTTAAAAAAAAAAATACAACAACCAACCAAAACATGCTTGGTTTTTAGAAGCATCTCCGGGCCTCTGCCTTGTGATTGTGTTGCCTCTCATTCTGAGAAAGCAATCTGCACATTTTGATCCTTGCATGATTGAAACAGATTGAGTTGAATTTAGTTAATATCAGGTAGAAATTATTACAGTCGTCTGTGTAGATAGCAAATGAACATTTTGAAAGAAAACATTAAAATAAAGGAGGAGGGGGATGTAAGCAAAACTTGCTCGTAGTATATTATGTGGTTGAGTATTCGGAAAAAATCCTCAAGTAACCCACAACCTTTCTGAATGTCTTTCTTTTTAGTGAGTCGGAGAAAATGTATGGAATACTATGATCAGAGAGAGGTAACTGTAAAGTTAAGTGAAGTGCAATTCTTGTCTTAAGTATTAATTTCTGTATTTCTGTGTTTTCTTTGTTGGGTGGTGGAAATTGACTTTAGGACATGACAGCGCGGGATCTATTACAGCAGAGATACACGCTCCCGAATGGAGACACTGCCTGGCGGTCCTCTCCCCTCGTGAACGCTGCTTTGGAAGGAAAACTCGTCCTCCTGGACGGCATTCACCGAGTCAACGTGGGCACACTCACTGTACTGCAAAGGTGGGGAGCAATCACCCCGAACACCAACTTATGCAATTGACAAATAGCTCTCAATGACTTTTTTTCACAGATCTTGAAATTCATATAATGTATTTTTTTTTCTGTTGTTAACAATAAAAGTTTAAATTATTAATATTTTGGAGAAAGGCACTGCCAAAACCAATGTCTATGTGAAAGAGATGAAAACATAAAAATTTTCAGCAGTAATTTTGAAAGACTTTACATATACTAATTATTACACAATGTAAATTTCTACAATTTGCCAGTATCTCAGCTTCTTTGGTGCAAACTCCTTTGGAATCTTGGATCTACATTATTGTTTGTAACAGTGGAAACCATTGTTTGTTGTTTTTTGGTGTTTTTTTTTTTAAATAATAGAAACAATGTATTTAGTAGGATAAATTGTATAATAGCTACCTGACTATATTTTATGTAAGCTAAAGGAAAAAAGAAAAGAGAACTCACTTTGTGATTATAAACTCAAACATTTAAATAGCTATCATTTTCTTATTTTGTGTGGGGAAAAATATTTCCATGTTTCTAACTTAACCTCTCTAAAATTTAATGTTAAGAGAAGATCCTTCATGGGAAAAATATTCCCAGCCTTTGTTATTGTAAGAGATTAATGATACTGATACTTTTTTTGTTTTGTGTGCTTCTATTAACTTGAAGAAATTTTATTTTTAACTTTGAGTTTTCTAGAATGATCACCTACATAGAATAAGCCATTTCCCCCACTATTCAAAGTTTTTTGTCTCTGGCAGGATAGAGTTACCAAATGTAGTTACCAAGATTTCAAATATCAAGATACCAAATATAGATACCAAGAATTAAAATTGTTTTAATTCTGATTACATTTGAGAGCATTTAAATATAATAATACCCTTTCACTGATTTACCATAAATAACTAATTTACAATATTATTGTAAATATCTATAAATAGAAATTTATAATATTATTTGGTTCCACAAACACAAACGCAAAGTAAAATGATATTTGCATACTCCCACCCAGCTGTTTCCTAGCCTTCTCCTGCCTTTTTGGTCAAGCCGTAGTAACTAGAGCAGCTGCCGTAACGTCCTGACGCTGTGTTGGATGTTGTGCTCTGTAGGCCCTCTACTTTAGGATCACCTGGCTAGTGAAGTTAAGATATTGATGCCTGGGCTCTATTTCCCTACGTTTTTGTTTTGTTTTGTTTTTTTTTAATTGAACAATATCTTTAATATCATAAGCATATAAAATTGCTGAAAATTATTAAAAAACAGTTGGAATAGTACATAGAGAACTTGCAAAAATTCAAGCTGAATTCAGAAGAGGCTGTGGAACAAGGGATATCATTGCTGATCTCAGATGGATCTTGGCTGGAAGTAAAGAATATCAGAAAGATGTTTACTTGTGTTTTACTGACGATGCAAAAATCTATGACTGTGTGGATCTAATAAATTATGGATAATATTGAGAAGAATAGCATTCCAAACACTTTTGCTCATTTGAAACTTGACCTAGAAGCAGCTGTCTAAACATAACCAGGGAACCCTGCAGTGTTTAAAAATCAGGAAAAGTGTGTGTCAGGGTGGTATTCATTGTCCATACCTCTTCAATCTGTATGTTGAACATGTATTTTTTTTGTTTGTTTTGTTTTGATTTTTTTTTTTTTTATATGAATAGTCCAGGGTGATGGCTCAACACTGGCATAAACACTTGCCCGGGGATTGTAAATTACATCCAAAATTGAGAGCAACTATATTCAACATCTGCCTTTTATTAGCTGTTTAATTTTTACAGGTTGACATTATTCCATTCTTTTTTCTCTCTTGTTGTGTTCTGTCGAGTTGGATCCAACTGGCACAGGAGGAGATTGCCCTCCTTTTCCAGCAGAACATCTGGTGGATTCAAACCACATACTTTAAGGATTGCAATGCAGCTTCTTGCCACTAGGCCACCTTCCATTCATTTTACAGAAGTTTAGAGAGAGTAACTTGCTCCCTTCCCCAGTTAATTACATACCAAGTTTTATAGCAGGGTTTGAACTCAGGTCCAACTGCCCATGCTCCCAACCTCTGTGCTATACAGATTCCCCTCAGTTGCGAATCAGATAGGCATTGTGGGGGACATTTGACTATGAACATCCTGAAACTTAGTTGTTAGAATAAGACCCATTGTTTTTCTTAATTGTCTAAAAGTCAGTACTGTTTATTCATTCATGGTGTGAGTGGTAAGGTAATTATTATAGTTGGTGTATGAAATAGTATTGTAACTATTTCATTATAGATATTTTTTAAGTCTTGTTATTTTGAAGATCTGATCTTGATACTACCATTGTAGTATCATTCTAACTAAGAGTTACAATAGACTTCAGATAGTGGCGGCTGCTTTGTTCATTCATATGCATGTCACAGCTATCCAGTCACTCATTCAGTCGTTTATTCTCTCTCTCTTCATTCTATTTTCACTTCTATAGTCCTTCTGTCACTTGTATGTTTATGACTGCTGTCTTCAGTAAAGAAAACAATAGTTTTTTCAAAATAACCATACTAGCTATCTTGGAATTTTTCATCTACCAAAATTGCTAGACTAACTTCGTAGCAGCACATGATTAGAATGTTAACAGTTTTATTGGTAATTACCTTCAGTGTTCCAATCTGACTGACTTGTTTCCTAACTTCTTCCTTAACTCACTAGGTTAATCCATGATCGAGAGCTAAGCCTCTATGATGGCTCCAGACTACTGAGAGAAGACAGATATACTCGTTTAAAAGAGGAGCTGAAAGTGTCTGATGAGGAGCTACAGAGGAGGTAATCTTGGGTACACTGCTCTTACCTAATTGTTATGTGTACATTCTTTTACTCCTTTTCTATACCTAAATTCAGGTCAAGATAACATTGAACTGTTTCATAATTTGATATTCTAGTAGGTGTGCTGGTGTTTTTAAAAGTTTTCCTTTTTAAATGTGGTTGTTCTAAGATGTACTTCACATTCCCAGCCAAGAAGCTGTGCTGCAGTCCCAAAGGCATGCAGTTCAAGTCAACCAGCAGCCACAAGTGAGAAGGATAAGCAGTGTCCTCTCAAGCAATTAACTGCCTCTTAAAACCTTCTGGAGGGTCAGCTATGAATTGGTTCTGACTTGACTTCTAATACAATTTTGACTGTGAACTTTGGCAAAAAGTGAGCCAACCTTCCTTAGATGTCACCAGTCTTTATTGGGATATGCCAAGTGATGCTAGGTTACCTATTGTAGCTTGTTTAAGCATTTCTTCCAGAGACTTGACAGCCGAATGCAATGTATGATTAAATCTTGGCTTAGGAAACAAAATGAAAACAGCTTAAAAGGACACTTTTGGGATAATTTGGAAACTTTATATATTATATGATGTTATGAATTAATAGTAATTTTCTTAAGTGTCAATGATACTGTGATTATGAAGGAGAATATTCCTATTCGTAGGAGTTGTATGCTAAGATATTTAAGGGATAAAGAGATAACTAGAGCTTACCTTCCTTTTTTAAAATTGGGATTTTAATAACAGTTTACAGAAAAGTTGGATTTTCATTTGTTTATTGTTGCACATTTTCCTCCCTATCCCCCTAGTTCCCTTTTTAAAAAAAATATTCATTCACTCTTGTATAATTTCCTCCCTCACCCCCTCCCACCTTTCCCCCAGTCCACATTGCTATGCATCTCTTATTCTGGACTGTATTCATACAGTTAATGCCTAATCATATATTTTTTTAAACATTTCTTTTTTTTTTTTAAACACTTCTTTCGTTCATTTGTTTCAATGCAGTGTTCATTATTTATCCCCTTTTTCCTTAGTTTCTCCCCAACCCCTATACCAATCCTGTTTTATAACAGTGATATTATATAGTATTTGTCCTTTTTTGACTGATATATTTCACTCAGCATAATGTCCTCCAGGGTCACCTATGTTGTGTAATATTTTATTAGTTCCTTATTTTTCAGTGCTACATAGTATTCCATTGTGTGAATAGACCATAATTTTTCTGTCCATTTGTTGATGGGCACTTGGGTTGCTTCCATATCTTTGCTGTTGTGAATAATATAGCAATAAACATAGATATGCATGTATCTGTTGGTGTAGTAGCTCTGGTTGTTTTAAGATCTATTCCCAGTAGTGGAATTGCTGAGTCAAATGCTATTTCTATTTCCAAATTCTTGAGAAAGCACCACACCACCTTTCATAGAGGTTGCACCATTTTTCACTCCCTCTCGTAGTGCATAATGGTTCTAGTCTCTCCACAGTCTTTCCAGCATTTGTTGTTTGCTGCTCTGCTCAACTATGTTATATAGTTACTGAGGTGAGATGGTATCTCATAGTTGTTTTGATTTGCATCTCTCTGAGAGCTAGGGATTTTGAAGATTTCTTCATGTATTTATTTGCCATCTGAATGTCTTCTTTGGTGAAGTGGTCTGTTCATATCCTGTCCCCATTTTATAATTGGGTTGTTTACCTTTTTCTTGTTGAGGTATTGGAATATTCTTTACATTTTAGATATGAGTTTCTTACCAGATAGATCATTACCAAATTTTTATCCCCAGTCTGTGATTTTTCTTTTTTGCCCTATTGGAGAAGTTTTTTTGGTGTACATAAGGATTTTATTCTTAGAAGTTCCCATTCATCTATTTTATTTTCTCCTGGTTGTAGGGTTTTTTAAGATGCTTGAAAGAATGTTCGTATTTTGGATTAGGGATTCCATAGTTCTTCCAAACTTTTCTCTAATGAAGTTTATAGTCCTTGGTTTTACTCCTAGGTCATTGATCCATTTTGAGTTAGTTTTTTTGTATGATGTGAGGTGTGGGTCTTGCTTGAGTTTTCTGCAAGTGGTTTTCCAATTTTGCCAACACCATTTGTTAAAGAGACTTTCATTTCCCCACTTAACTGATTTCGTCTCCTTGTTAAAAATCAGTTGACCAAAACTAGATGAGCTAATCTCTGGGCTTTCAATTCTATTCTGTTTAGCTATGTGTCTGTCACTGTACCAGTACCACACTGTCTTGACCACCATGGCAGTGTAGTAGGTGTAATAGGATTTGAGACCTGGGAGTGAAATGCCTGCCACCTTGTTTCTCTTTTTTAGGAGTGCTTTACTGATTCAAGGTCTCTTTCCATTCCTGATGAAATTGGAAATTGCCTTTTTCATCTCGTTGTAGAATGGAATTGGTATCTGTATTGTGTTTGAACTTGTAGATTACCGGTGGTAGAATTGTCATCTTCACAATATTGAGTCTTCCTATCCATGATCATGTATATTCTTCCATTTGTCCAGGTCTCTTTTTGTTTCTTGTAGTAATGTTTTGTTTGTAATTTTCTTTGAATAGGTCTTTTGTGTTTCTAGTTAGATTTACTTTCAAGTATTTAATCTTGTGGTTAAGCTATTGTGATGGGTATTGCTTTTCTTAGCTCCCTTCCTGTATTCTCTTTGTCACTGTAGAGGGCTTACCTTCTAATGCTCTGTTGTTGTGTCCCATCAAGTTAGAACTGTTTTCAGAGGCAGATAATTGCACTGGAGATTTCCCATCTTTGTCCCACAGAGAACCTGGTGAACTTGAACTGCATTACTTCAGGATTGCAGCACAGCTTCTTGCCACTAGACCACCAGAGCTCTAATGCTTTTGGGTGGGGATAGGGGTGGGAAGTGTGTGTATGTATATACATACATACTTCCCACGTACAAATGCAGGGCATAGAGGAGGGTAAGAGAGATAGTGAAATTATAGTTAAAAATTGAGGTTAAAGATATGTATTACTTCATTCTTTTAAATTTTCTGTAGGTTTAAAAAGTCTCAAAATAAATTTTTGGAATAATACTTTATTATATTCTATTAGTCACTCACAATTACTGTTAATTAGAACCAACTCAGCTGACCCTCCATCAGGTTTTCAGAGGCTGTAAATCATAAAGGAGGAGATTGCCCTTTCCTTTAGCAAGTATATTTATTTCGTGTCTCATTACATTTCCATAGCTATTTTAACACAGTTAGAAACTGGTATCATGGGGAAATCCCAGTCACTTAATCTGTCCCTCTTTGATATTTGCTCATCTCCACTCAAAGGTTTTGTACTGTATTTATAACTTGAAGCCATACAGAAGATACTTAAATGCATTTTATACTGTGGGTTTTTTAAAATTAACTTTTATTTTACATTGTTTTACATACAAAATTCATATACATATACTTTGTGTGTCACCCTTTTCTTCATTTGTGTTTGTGATTTAAGCTGAGCTTTATTTAACCTTTTTCTTGGAATTTATTGATGGTGCTTCTTTTTTTAAAATGAATCCCTTTAAAGGTTCACTGGTTAATTGTCCAGCTACTAACCTAAAGGCCACTGGATTGAACGCACTAGTTGTGTGGGAGAAAGGTGTAGTATTCTTCTTGCATAAAGATAATAGCCTTCGAAATGCTGTGTCAAGTTCTTCTCTATCTGTTCGGGTCACTGTGAGTGACACAGTCAATATGAAGGGAGAGGGTTTTGTGATTTGTGTGTCTATTCAAGTGAAGGATAGGGATGCCACAGGAATAACTGTACCCTGGAGTTTGACTGTTATCAGAATTCTCTTTGGTGCTTTAGTACTTTATCTCTTTGTTTCTAATATCACAGTTCTTGGCCCAGAGTAGAATACTTAGTAGTTGTTTTTGAATAAATTAATAAATGCTAACCTAGACCAAGTTCTATTAATCTAGTTCTAGATGATCTATTAATACATTAATGAACCTACAAAATAAGAATATTTTTATATCAGCCAACTAAATATCTACATTTTAAAGATAAATCATTTTAATGATAGCAAGTTTTCATAACAGTTTCTAGTAGTGGGCTAACAACCTGTCCAGCTTTATAGTGTGAAACCCCACTTCTAAACAATTACACTTCATTCCTTTGCTAGACTGATTCTTTGCTAAGATCATTACCTCACTTATTTCTGAAAGAGCCTGTGGCTTGTGTAGATTTTGCTATTTATCACATGCCTAATATGTCTTGAAAAATTATTTAAGAAATGCTAGCTTAAGATGTATTGGAGACTTTCCTTCTTGTGTTCTAGAGCACCAGAATACTATTGACTTTGTGGTCAGGAATAGTGCAGTGGCCGCACACATTTCTCATAGGAAACAAGGGCCAAAATAGAGCTGCTTCCTTGGATAAGAAAGCTTCTGTGGGGTAATTTCAACTACTGTAGACTGTTAAATGTGCCCATCCTGCTAGTGGTCAGAGCATAGATGAGTGGGGTCGGGGCTTCTGTGAGTTATTATCAGTTTATTATGTCAGAAAGGGCTTCTGGTTATTTCAGAGAAGTAATACAGATTAATGGCCTACTCATGATTGTAATTATATGTACTTAGTGTTTCTGCCCTTTTTATTCAATGTTCTATTTTTATTAGTTACTATGGATCATTGAAAACCAGTTTTAAAAAATATTTTCTCAGTCTTCATTGATCAGTGATAATCCATAATTGGACATGTGGGTATACTCCGTGGTCAGTTCAATTCCTGGGCCCGAAATTAACCCATGATGGAAGACAATCAGGTCTAAGAATTCTTTCCTAACTCCCTAGAAAACTAAGCTAAGTGTTTCTTTGGTAGAAAATTCGATCATGTAAAATTTTAGCACTATAAAAAGCAGGGTTATTCCCAGTGTTATTCTCAAAACAAAGAGCCTTAAGTAAATTGTGATTTTAAAAAAATAATCCTGAGCATTTTAAGGGCAAGGTACATGTCCTGAAGGACATAATTACTTATTATGTGTGTCTATTGGATCTGTCTTTTGGATACAGAGAACACATCTCCTCTCACAAATTTAGTTGACACAGATTTAGAATAGAAGCTCTACTTTTGGTAGGAGACCAATCTTTTTGGTTTTTATCACTTCTTTTGTTTTGTCCCTGTCATCAAAGACCTTCAGAAAGCTTATTGCAGTGAAAGTTAACAAGGGCATTATGCATTTATTCATTTAGCATCTGCTCTTTTCTAAATCTTATCCTAAGCCTTAAGTGGTATAAAGACAAATTAGCATATGTGTCTGAGCAGTTTTTATATTGAATAGAAGAAAAAGATAATGTGGCTCTTTATAGACCCGTGTATATCCTCTAGGTTCTCAACCCTAATAGTAGTAGTATCACAGACTCTCATCTCTTTGCTGTCAAGTGAGAACTAGCTCATAACTGACCCTCCAGTGGGTTTTTAGAGGCTGTAAATCACACCAGAGGAGAGTACTCATTTTTCTCCTGTGGAATGGCTGGTATTTTCTAATTTCAGACAAATAGGGCCATACAGTATCCATTCTTTTTTTGTCTGACTTTTTCCACTCAGCAAAATTATTTGGAGATTCTTCCCTGCCGCTTTTGTGCATGTGTGTACCAAAACACCCACAAAAACCTTAATGACACACACATCCTACAATATTCATATGTTTTAAATCATTTTTTTCAAATTTTTTGGGGTTTGCTTTTTGAATGTTTGTATCTTTAAGAAACAGCTTTTCTTTTGTTTGGGAGCTCTCGTGGTGTAGTCTGTAGAGAGTAGCTGCCGACCTGCCAGCTGTGGGTTTCTCTGGCCCTCTGAATCCTCCTGCAGCTCTGCAGAAGAAACGTGGGCAGTCTCCCTCATCCCTACCCCATACAGTTGGTAGCCTTGGAAACCCACTGGAGGGTCAGCTGTGTGTCGGAACTGACTCAGCAGCAGTAGGTAAGAGTAAGGAAGGAAGCTTAGCCGTTTATTTTCATTTGTGTAAAAGTCTGTGCATTTTTGGTTATTAAATTCTAGTGTAAAGTCAACTTAATTTTGCTACTTCCTAAACTTCTTATGAGTTCTTCTGTCTTTATATTGCCACTTCTCAATTTCATAAAGAAAGCTCTGGTAGCCTAGCAGGTAAGAAGTTTACTGTCAACTGAAAAGCAAGTAGTTCAAATCCACCAGCTACTTCATGGGAGAAAAATGGACAGCCTCTGAAAACTCACTGGAGAGTCACCTATGAATTGATACTGTCTTGATGGAGTATAACAACATCAACTATTTCAGATTGTACAGCCTCAAACATGCTCATTTTCAGACTTAGGGAACCTTTTGATATAACCTATTTGTATATTAGATCATCTTTGGAGAGAAACAAACAAACAAAAACCCACAAAAAATCCCAACAAATCCTTCTCCCTCTGTTAGTCAATAGCTTAGTGGCTCTTTGTGACATTAGTGTCCAACACATAAGCAGCTCTGTCTCAAAAGTTTGCCTTTAAGTGTGGCCAGCTCACTCAGATAGCCTGCTGGAGGTAACACCTAGAGCAAGTCATAGACAGTGCGTCAGAAACAGCAGTGTGTTGTATATACCCAGGAGGCAGATTTGCACTAACCTTTAAAGCGCCTTATATACATACAATAAGCAGTTTTAGCCAGACTGCAGCCATGTCAGAGCAAGTACAGTCGTGCTATGCTGAATCATTATTTTACGTGACTGCACAGGTACATAGAGTGATAAGGTTAGTGATTTGTGCATAAGTGTGGCAAAGAGCCACCTTTGTTCTGAGCACTGTAAGAACTTGATAGAAAAGGTCCTAGGTGGCACATAGTATGGGCTCATGGTAAGGCTCACAATATGGCTTATGTCCTTGCAGTCTGTGTGAGAATCAGAGTAAAAGTTTGTTTAAACCTCTCACAACTCCTCACCTTTTTGTATATTTTCCAATTGGCCACTGAACCTGAGTGTCTGGCATTAGATGATTGCCTCAGACTTGACATTTGACATAATGAGCAAAATACCTGACCTTAGACATGACAAATGGTGCTGTAAGAAGAGTTCAGATGTGACATCATGCATGACCTAGGCCATGAACATCACCTTATTTAAATGCCACCCCATCCCCACCTGAATGACTTTTATGGTAGCTGCTCAGCTATGGTACCTGCTTCTTGATCCTTTGTTTAAGATTGTAAATTAGATTTACCCTGTGACTTGCCTGTTGGATATTGGCTTTGTTTATTTTGTTTTATTTAGTTTCTCTTACTATCTTGAGGTTTTGTGTTTTTTTTTTTTTACTTTCTTTTGTTAAAATTTTATTTATTTTAATGAAAATTTACAGAGATTTTGGATTTCCATTCATTCATTGTTGCTCTATTTTCTCTACCCCTCCCAGTTCATTCCTCTCTCTTTTTTTCCCCCCTTGAAAGTCTGTTTTAATTGTCCAATTGCCACAGTGCTTGTCAAAGCCAGTTCTGATTAATCTCCTTTGTCAAGTGTGTCCTTTGTCATTCCCTATCACTCCTCCCTGAGAGAGATTTCACCTTGATTCATAAGGAAAAAGGGACAGCGTATTCTCTTAGCTACTTCCTGCTGAAAAGGGACGCTGTAGATTTCAGGGTGAAGATCTTCTCTCACTATGCTAAAGGGCCCC
>NW_006399786.1:8367318-8436300 GCF_000299155.1 Elephantulus edwardii
AGTTGGGTCCTCAGAAGGCTTTTAGGACCAAATAATAGGCTCTTGTGTCCAGGAGAAAATGAATATACTTACCAGTAATGTTAATGCTCACCCATGGCTCTTCTGGGAGGATCTAAATCGTTGAAGCTTATCTTGAGTTCTTGTTGAGCGCCTTGAGTCAGAACCAGCCCTCCTGTGGGTTTTCAGAGACAATTAATCACATGGGAAGAGACTGTCCATCTTTCTCTTAGAGAGCAGCTGATTGACTTGAACTGCATACCTTTAGGTTATCAGCACACCTCCTTACCACTAGGCCACCAGACTGCCCTTCTATCTTGAGTGAGAAACTAAATTGTGCCTTTAATCTGTGCAGTCAAATAAAACCCTGTCTCTTTTACCTCCTTTTGTCCCAGAAGGAAAGGATAAGAGGTGAAGCCATTAACATCTGATGCTTGCCCAAGGAACAGGGTTTTCTGATTATTGCAAACTTCTTGGCAGAGTAGAAAATTAACTAAGCACCTTCATAGATGTCAGACCATAGTATTTTCATTTATTGGTGTCTGTGATATGACTGTCTAATTATTAGAAATCCTCTGGATTGTACTAACCCCATGTTTTGCAGGTGCTGTAGTCCCCTACAACAACTTCTTTGGACCTGTTATTTCTGTGCTGTATGGACATTTGTAAATAAATCTCTTTTAATACTTGGAGAAATGAGCTATATCTGGTAGCTTTGACTGGCTTTTTCAGACCTTTTGCATAACTGTTTCCAAAAAGTACTTTCCCTATAAAAACAAAACACAAAACTAACACAGAACTGTTCTGTGATAGTCCAAATAGTCATGGAATAGGTACTTAGAGGACTTTTTATTACTGATGTTTTAAGAATATTTTTCTGGTAATCTTTACACATACTACTACATTCCAAAGACCAAATCACTGAATAATTAATGGTAGTGGATAGTCTATTTCTGACTTTTTTAAATAAAATTTTTTAGTTTGTTGTGATTTATATTCAGATTTATTCTAGTTAAAGTAAATCTTTGATATGTTAAAATTTGTTATAGTTAAAATTTGTGTCTGTCATTTGGTAACAGTTCAGTCATTTGTCTGTATATTTGTTTTTTGAAAGTATTTTGCAGGTGTTCTAAATTCTGGCCCTCTTTGCAAGTACTGTATCATTCTTTAGAGCATATTTTTGCTGAGTGTTTTAGAAGTGATAAAAAGTAATGCTGTTGCTCACATGATTGGATTAGGAACCATTGCTGTTTGGTGCCATCCAATCCACTATGACTCACAGTGACTCTAAGAACAACAGATCTGAAGCTTGCTCTATTCTTTGCCATCCTCATCATCTCTGATATGTTTGAACCCATTGTTACAGTCACGGTGCTGCCCCATCTTGCTGAGGGCCTTTCTCTCTTTTGCCAGCCTTTCACCTTTCCTTGCATAATGCCTTTTTTTTTAAAAAAAAAAAGAACAACATGCAAAAAATATGTGAGATGGAGTTTCACCACCTTCACCACTAAAGAACACCCTGGTTGCAACTAGAGAGTTCCTAATTGTTTCTCTCAAGTTGTTTTACCAACCTTTGAAAGTCTAGCCTTATTCGTCTTTGAGTCCTAGAATATTTATTTGTTTCCTCTGCTTCCCTACCATAAATTTCTAAGAGATCATGTAAAAGTCATAACATTTCATATAAAAATGGCAAGAGTTGGGGAGCTCTGGTGGCCTAGTGGCAAGGAGCTGCAACTACAATCCCAGAGGCGCACGGTTCGAATCCACCAGATGCTCTGCCGGGGAAGGAGGGACAATCTCCTCCTGTACCTGTCAGATCTGATTTGACAGTACACTCACACAAAAATAATAAAATAAAAAAATTTTTTTTTAAACTGGCAAGAGTTAACAATATAAAAGTTCAATTCTCTTTACTTTTTAAAGATTTAAGTATTCTACTACCAGTCTACATTTTAAATTTAATATAATACCTCATGGGACTCAAGTTTGCTCCATTGAAAAAGCTTCCTTCCCTGAATCGTACTTGTTGGTGTAGACTGAGTTAATCATAAAACAGGAGATTTTGAAGATATTTTGGAACAAAGAAGGATAATCCATGTAAGAATGAGAACTAGATGAGGTTTTATTTTAGAGGATTAGGAAGAAAAAGAATTGGAGGTGTGACAACATACGAAACAAACAATATTTCTAAGGATGGAATTTTACCAAAGTAACATTCATTGTATATGATTCTGATTTTAAGTCTTAAATTAGAGGATTCTGACTTATTTCTCTCAAAGTTCATTCTGTATATAATAGCTTTGACTATTAATAGCATAGAGATTCCGTTTATCATCTCTTAGGTTGTAACTCTGGTGGAAACTCTGGTGGCCTAGCGGTAAGAAGCTGTGCTTCAATCCCAAAGACATGCACTTTGAATCCACTAGCTGCTCCACAAGAGAAGGCTGGGCAGTCTCCTTTCATGTGATTAACTATCTCTGAAAACTAACTGGAGGGTCAGCTATTAGTGGATTCTGACTTGACAACAAACAAGAATAACAGGCTGTAACTACCGTGACTTACTTTTAATGTGAAAGATTACATTTTCTTGTTTGTTTTCCCTTTATAGATCCATTTTCCCTATCCACCCGTCCTTCAGAATCATCGCCTTGGCAGAGCCCCCTGTCATTGGAAGCAGTACTCAGCAGTGGCTGGGACCAGAATTCTTAACCATGTTCATTTTCCATCACATGAAACCACTTGTCAAAAGTGAAGAAATCCATGTGATTAAGGAAATGGTAAGAGGGAGGCTCCAGCCTGCTGTTTGCCTCTGACTTTGATTTTCTTTTTAAGTAATTCTTTATTTATTGTAGATTCCTTATAATTTTTAACATAAGTGCACTTTTTAAAAACACTGATTTATTTACAAAGTTCGAATACATTTTTTTCACAAACGATCCTTCCCATTTCTTTTATTCTCCCCATTGAATGCGCACCCCTATGATTAAAACCTCAGTCTGCCACCTCAGTCTGTCACCCCTCTGCTTCCACCTTCCTTCTCGTGGATCCTCATACTCATTCTACAATAATGGTTTTATACAGTATTTGTCCTTATGGGACTGAGTTAGTTCACCCAGCATAATGCTCTCCAGTTCAAAGTTAGGTAGTAATTTAGAAAATCATTGCTCCTATGTGTTATGTAATATTCCATTGTATGAATGTACCGCAGTTTCTCAATTCATTTGAAGTACCTGAATGAATTGCTTCATTTTAGATCTTATTATGGCCTTAGTTATGCATAAGAACCTATGCTGTTTTTGTTGTTAGGTGTTATAAAATTGGGTACAGCTCATAGCAACCCTGTGAACAATGAACAACAGGCTTGAACCCTGTCCTATCCTGTGTCATCCTCATTCTTTCTGATACAATTGAGCCCATTGATGTATAGGCTTTGGTATAAAGCTTTATATGTTAAATCTACTAGCTTGTAAAACTTGAATAAGTTATTTAACCTTAGAGTTTTCATCCTGAAAATGGAGAGGATAATATGTATTATACAAAAAAAAATGACTTAAATAATATATAAGATTATATATATATACTGTTGTTGTTGTTGTTAAGTGCCATCGATTTGCAGGTGACTCATAGCGACCCTAGAGTCCTCAACACTTAAATATATAGATACTTAAAATTTTTTTAAGAGCTCCATTCACTAGGCTTCTGTAGTAATCAAATCCTACCAGTCATTGTTGTGGTATCTCTTTAGGATTTTTAAATTAAAAATTTTAACTTGTTCTAGTTTATATTAAAATATCTTCTAATTTAATAAAATGGCATATTAATCACATTAAGTTTTTTATAGTTAAAAACCAATCAGTTCATGTTATTTGGACAATGATTCTTCAAAAGTTCATTGATGTGTTAGTTATGCCACTTGGATCCGTTTAAAAAGTCTATGGAGGTGGGGAAAAGTCTATGGAAAAAAACAGCTTGAGTGTCTATTCTTTCTACAAGGGTGCCTGTGTCACTCGATGGGCATGTCTGTAAGATTTACGTGATTCTGTTCTGACTGAGTAGCAATGAGAGTTAGGGTATAAATGAGTTTGGAATTAATAAAGAAAAGATAAAACTCAAACTCTCATTGCTACCAAGTCAGAACCGAGTCATATCTGACACTCAAGCATGTTTTCAAAGGTTGTAAATTGAATGGAAGGAGATTCTTTTTCTCCTGCAGAGCAGCTGATGGCTGATGGCTTTGAAATGCTGGAGAGGCACCTGCCAGCTGTGTTAGCGGGGCAGCTCCTTATGGCCAGTGCTGCCCAAGCTCCCTTTAATGAAACCAGAGTTTTAAAAATTTATATGGAACTGTTTTTATGGGTATGTTACATGCTAGTTTTTATTGAGTTAAAGGCACCCTCACATTTTCTCTTGATGATGGAATTATACAAAGAGAACAGGTTGATTTAAATGTCTTAATTCGTAATAAGAAAGGAGAACATATATGTGTAGGAACCTATGTTTGTATGTATGGAAAGATATACATGTGTGTACGTGTGTGGATACATTCCATTATGATTTAGTCCTTACTCAGAATGATGCTGTGAGATGGGAAAACTAGAGTATTGGAAATGAAATAAAGAGGATATTGATACTTTGTGAACAATATAACCAAAGTCATTGAACAGTTGCTAGAGAAATAATTAAATGAGAAACTAAATTACGGTGTAAATTTTCACAAAACACACACAATGTTAGGGGGAGAGGTGAGAGAGCATGCATATGAAAAGAATAGCTAAGTGTTTCTTGAAAATTTAATAAGAGGCTTTATCCATTATTTAAATGTATAGCCTATACTCTGGCATTTTCTAAAAAGTTTAATTGTAGTATTTTTTTGCTTAGTAGCCATAATTTCTGACTGATGGGTTGGACTTTCTGGTTTATTAATTCTGCTTTTTTCTTAATTTCCTTATAAAACAGGTCCCGAATATACCTCAGGAAGCTTTGAATAAATTGCTGTCATTTACACACAAACTCAGAGAGACACAGGACCCAACGGTAAGTCTGGGTTGGTTTTTTTTTTTCACCCCATTGTTGACATATTCTTACTTTAACATCTGTTTTATAAGCTGGTTCTTTTATCCCTTATCCTGTCTTTTGTCTGTGTGTGTGTGTGTAACTTGTTTGATCACTTTACCATTTTCTCCAACTCCTCATGGTTGATGGCAGAGAAAGCACCTTTTAAATTCTAGAGGATATTTGGTATTCTGCTCTTTCTTCTGTCCTCTGTAATGAGCACACTCATATATGTCACACACTAAATGCTACCTCTAAGTTACTACCTATATTTTTTATCATCAGCACATAACTTGTCTTTTTCTTTCTAGGGTAATAGAAAAATCAAAGGTTATCACTGCTTAACTCGAGCAGGGGTTGGGAGGGGTGTTGGTTGTTTATTGGTTTTGGGTTTTCCCTATCTGTTAGTAGGGAATAAATAATGCAAAAAGTCTCATAAAAATGGTTTTTAAAAGTGGTTCCATTCTACAACAATGGCACTATGCAGTATTTGTCCTTTTGTGACTGAGATATTTCACTCAGCATAATGTCTTCCAGGGTCACCCATTTTGAATAATCTTGCAAATATTGCATGAATTTCTTGTTTTTCAATGCAGCATAGTATTCCATTGTGTGAATATACCACAGCTTCTCTGTCCATTCTTTGTTGATGGGCATTTAGGTTGTTTCCCAATCTTTGCCATTGTGAACAAAGCCACAATAAACATGGGTATGCATATATCTTCTTGGGTGGCAGTTATGGTTTCTTTGGGGTTTATTCCCAGTAGTGGAATTGCTGGGGTCAAATGGTATTTCTATTTGCAACTTTTTGAGAAAGCACCATACAGCCTTCCATAGTGGTTGCACCATTTTACACTCCCACCAACAGTGAATAAGGGTTCCAGTTTCTCTGCAACCTCACCAGCAACAGTCAATGAATAGAAATCCAAAGACTCTGTAAACGTTCATTAAAATTAATAATTAAAAAAATAAAAGTGGTTCCAATTTTAAATATATGCTGATTGAAATGAGTCAATAACAAAAAGACAAATGTTACATAATTTCACTTATATGAAATAATTTGTGCATCATGTGAATTGAATAGATGTAGTGAAAAGCTACCATATACCTTTTCTGATTTTAAATCATGCAGAATCCCCTTTGTTTTGTTTGAATGACTCCTTCTTGGTCTATGTACAGGTATTGCATGTGCAGATAAGTCTTCTGGAATTCTCATTCTTCCAGATATTATCTATGATTTATTATAATCCAAACAATGCCTTTGCATAATTAACACGTTGCCACACACTTTTAAATTGACAGCTGTGCTTAGAAACACATTTTTTTCACTATAGCCATCATTTGTGGCAACGTGTTAATAACAAGACGGTGTGATGGATTGACACAGTGACAGAAACAATGGTCTTAAACACAGTGGAGATGGAGAAGTGGTACAGGATCTGCCAGACTTTACTGTGTAGTACATGAGGTCACCATGAATTAGTCACCTTGGTGCTACCATTGTTTTGGGAAATAATGAGTTTCTGTTTATGGTGATGGCAAATTTAACAGTAATTATGATAGATGGCTACACAGTATAGTTAATGTGATTGTTAGTATTAAATTGTATACCTTAAAAATGAATTTGCAAATGTTGCTTTATAGATATTTATATAACAAAAGTTAAGTGTTTCTGGGAGGTGGGAGGAGATAGAAAGACTTTCTTAGAACTCAAAACTAAACCTACTGTGATGAAGTCAGTCTGAACTCATAGTGACTTTTTGCATAGAGGAGCATTTGCTCAAGAGTTTCCAAGGCTGTAGATCTTTATGGACACAAACTGTGTCACCTTTCTAAAGAAGAACAGGTTGTGGCTTTGAAATGTTAACGGCCAAATTCTTTAGCCCTTGTTCTTCTAGAGTTCTTTTTGTTCTCCTCTTAGAAACCATTTAGTAAATGTTAGTTTCTTTTACTTCTCAAGTTCAAATTATCACCATAAATATCTTACACAACTAAGCAATATTTTTACTTTAAATCTATTGCTATTCCTCATTCAGTGTACTGACTTTGTTAATACTATGTCTACCTAATTGTGCTGCCAACCCAAAGGTACGTGGTTCAAATCCACCAGTTGCTCTGTGGCCAGAAGTTAAGCAGTCTCCTTCCATGTGACTTATTGCACCTAAAAACCCTCTGAAGGGTCAGCTATGAGTTGGTTCCAACTCAATGGTCCACAGTAACATCAACAAATTTCCTAAAAGGAGCTCTGGTGGCTCTGTTGTAATGTGCCATTGATTCGCCGGTGACTCATAGCGACCCTATGTACATCAGCCCTAAACCCTGCTCTATCCTGTGCCAATCTTATTGTCTCTAACACACTCACCCCCTTTACCCCAGTCACTAAATCAATCCATCTCATCGAGGTTCTTCTACTCCTGTGCTGTCCCTCCACACTCCCAAGCATGACATCCCTCTCTAAAGACTGATCCCACCTTGCAACATGCCCAAAGTATGTCAGATGAAGCTTCAGAATCCTTGTCTCCAAGGAGCAAGCTGGCTTCACCCTCTCCAGGATGAACTTGTTCTTCTTGCAGTCCATGGCCTATTTAATACTCTTCTCCAGCACCACAGCGCAAAGGCATGAATTATGTTTCTATCACCCCTAGTCATTATCCAGCTTTTTTATGCATAGCAAGTAATTGCAAAGACCATGGCCTGTATCAGGCACACCTTAGATTCCAGTCTGACATTGTTGCTCTTCAGTACTTTGGCGAGGTTTCTGACAGCAGACTTTTCCAATGCAATTCACCTTTTAATTTCCTGGTTTCTAGTACCAAGCATATTGATTGTGGAACCAAGGAAACTAAAGCTTTTAACAATCTCAATCTCTGACCATCTGTCATGATGCTGCCAATTGGCCCAGTGGTGAGAATCTTTGTTTTCTTGATGTTGAGCTTCAATCCATATTGAAGGCTGTAGTCCTTGACCCTCTGTAGCAAGTTCCTCAAGTCCTCCTCAGTTTCTGCAAGCAGGGTTGTTCATTTGCATAACACAGATTGTTGATGAATCTTCCTCCAATCCTGATGCCACCCACGTTTATCCTCATAGAACTCAACCCCTCGGTTAATCTGTTCTGCATATAGATTGAAAAGTTATGCAAGATCCTTGTTGCATGCCCTTCCCAATTTTGAACCATGCAGTGCTTCCTTGCAGGTGACTTGGTGATAAGATATTGCACTGCCAACACAAAGATACATGGTTTGAATCCCCCAGCTGCTCTGCAGGAGAAAGAGAGGAAATCTCCCATCCACTTTACTGCCTCTTAAAAATCTGCTGGAGGTGGAAATCCAAAGCCTCTGTAAATTTTCATTGAAATGAATAAAAACAAAATATTCTGGAGGGTGAGCTATGTATTGGTTCTGGCTTGATGGTACAGAACAACAGTTTCCTAAAATAGTAACATTGCTTTCTCACTAGTTTGCTTTCTCAGTATCTCCATTCACTCTTAAAGCCAATTTCATCAATTGTCTCATAGATTCTCTTACCTATCTCAGTTTTTGTCTTACTATTGGTTTTTTTTTTTTCCACCCCTGAGATACTGTGATTTCCTCTTGGCTACCCTCTCTGCTCATTATTCATATACCCGTGACCCTGTGACTACTACAGCTAATAACCACAGATGATAAACATTTATTGTCTCAAAGTTCTGGAAACCAAAAGTCCAAAATCAGTGTTGGAGAATCTAATAGAAACTCTGTTCCTTTACTTTGTTTCCTCATGGTTCCTGGCATTCCTTGGTTCATGGCTTCACTATTCTAGTCTCTGCAACTGTCTTGACATCACCTTTTTCTCCGTTTCAGTGTCAAGTTTCCCTGTGCCTCTCCCCTTTATTATATGGAATCTTAAGATCTGTGTGGCTCAGGCTAATATCGTCACACCTAGATCTTTAGTTTACTCATATCTCTAAAGTCCAGGAATTAGGGTGAGAACATCATGAGGGGAGCATTTCTCAACTACTGTGGTCACTTGGAGAAGTTCTGGTGGCCTATTACGGTAAAGAGTTGCACTGCCAACCCAGATGCAGGTAGTTCAAATCCACCACCAGCTCCTTCATAAGAGCAAGTTGGACAATCTCTTCTTTTGTGATTTACTGCCTCTTAAAACTCTTCAGTGACTGCTGTGTTTATTCCAACTCAGCAGTATATAACAATAATTGGTCACTTATTAATGATCTCTATGATGTCTTCTCCACTACTTAAACCCAAAGCCATTCTTCTCCAGCTACACTGTTCTTCCAGTGTTCCTTAACCATGCCGGTACGGGCTTCACATTCCTCCTTATTTGGTATTTTTCCATCTAGGCTGCTCTTTGCCACATAGCCACATGTTACTCTATCAACTCATTTAGGTTTCTACTCAGGTGTTCCCTTTTCAGAGCAGCATTCCTGATGCAGTCAATATTAAGAATTGTACTCTATTAAGAATTTCCTACCCATTTTATTCCTGATGCTCTTTAGTGAAATAAGCTAGTAGATCCCATTTGTGTTTATACAATACACATTTAGTTTGTCTTTTATTATCTGTCCTCCTTATTTAGATGTTTGTTAGCTGTCTCATGTCAGGGAGTTTGGGTTTGTTTTGTTGGGTGATGTGACTCCCCTTCCTCCAGCACTTGAAACTTTGCCTATTACATCATAGGTGTTCAACAAACATCTGTTAAAGAACTGAGTGAATGAGCCTTCCATATTATCCGTGGGGAGTCCTTCTTTAATCCCCTAAGCTTTTCTTCAGTTTAAACCTGTTAAGAACTTGGTTCTTTTTGCTTATAAACTCAAAGATGACCTATGCATCCCTGGCAAATTCCATCTAAGTCTAAGCTGCATTTCCTACAGCCCCTCTTGTTGCTCCCTCAGCTCTACTATACATAGTTCCTTGCTGGTTTTTCATCCCAGCGTACATACCCGGCGGTCTTGCTTTAGAGAATGCCTGGAGTGCCCATTCTTTCATCTGCTTAGCCCACATAATCCTGAGTTGATCTCTCAGCTCTTCTAGGCAGAAGTGACCTCCATCTCCACTTTTTGTTTTCATGACAGTGGGTCTATAGTTTTGACATTGAACCCTTGCAATAGTATCTTGTTTATATCTTCTCCATTAATATTTAAACTCCTTGATACTGAGTCTTGTACATTCTTTTATTACTATTTCCCCACCTGGTTACTAGCACATAGTAGACCCTGTATAAATTTTTAATAAATTGATGAGTTAATTATGAACTTCTTGACATATTGTCCCTAGAGTTTTTGGTCCCTGTGCATATGCTATGTGTATAAGAAATTATTCCTTATGAAGAAAAATGTAAAAAAAAATCAGTTTTGTCCGGCACTGTAATTTTTTATTGATGCATTTATTAATCATATTAACACAACATACCCTTTGAGATGTTCTTAGTAAAACATGCTAACTAAATTAGGGATCGGCGTCATATTCTCAGTTATTTTAGAAGAGAAAGATACAGTTAGCAGTTCGCTATCATAACTGTTAAATGCATGGCTGGTAGGTGCTGTCTCTGTGTGTGGGAGCATAAGCTCTGCTTCGCTGGTCTTGCTTCATCGGCATAGTGGTTGCTCCCTTGAAACTCGTTGCTGCAGCTCCTGTATCAGTTCATGTTGTTGAACATCTTCTGCTTTTTCACTGACCCTCCACCTATCTATCTAGTGTGATGTCCCTTTCCTGGGACCGGTCTCTCTTGATGGTATGTCAAAGCACATGAGGTGAGTCTTGCCGTACTTGCTTCCAAGGATCACTCTGACAACACTTCTTCCAGGACAGATTTGTTAGTTCTTCCGGCTGTCCGTTGTATATTTAATATCTTAAACAGGTACTACAATTCAAATGCATCAATTCTTTTTTAGTTTTCTTACTTGTCCAGCTTTTGCCCGCTTAAGAGGTGATTGAAAATGCCATGGCATCAACAAGTTGAAGCTTAAAGCTCAAAGTGACATCTTTGCTTTTTGGTCCTTTGAAGAGGTTATATACAGCACCATCATTTATTGCCCAGTGCAATGCATCATTTGATTACTAATGGCTGCTTCCATGACATTGATTGTGGATCCAGGTGAAATGAAAACCTCGACAACTTTAATCTGTTTACTGCTTATTGGTTTAGTTGTATTTCTATTTTCTGTATGTTGATATGTGTGTAATAAAGTCTTCAGTCTTCATCAGGAGGTGCTTCTGTTTCTCTTCCAGCAAGCAGGATTGGGTTATCTGCATATCATCAGGTGCTAATGAGTATTCCTTCAGTCCTCATGCTCAGAATGCAGCTTAAGTACGAGGAATGAATACAGCCCTGGTTTAAACCATACAGTATCATCTTATTCTGATCAGAGGGCTTCCTGTATGTCTATTCCACTTGAAAATACAGCAAGATGTTTTGGAATTCCCATTTTCTGTCTGCAGTGTTATCCATGATTTGGTATAGTCTACACAGTTTCGTGCCTTTGCTTAGTCAGTAAAGCACAGTTACACATCCTTCTCGTTTTTTTCTATTTCAACCAAGATCCATCTGATATTGGCAGTGCTATTTCTCTTTTCATATCCTCTTCTGAAGACAGCTTGAATTTCTGACAATTCCCTGTCAGTGCACTGGTACAATAGTTTTTCTAGTTACCTTCAACAAAATTTTACTTGTGTGTGATACCTGTGATAGTAAATACATTTGTTTATTGTTGTTGGGTGCCATCAAGTAATTACATATCATAGAGATCCTATGATCAACAGATCAGGACCTTACTCTGTTCTGCACCATTTGCAGGTTCTCTGGTATGCTTCAACCAATTTTTATAGTCACTCTGTCAGTCCATCTTGTTAAAGGTCTTCCTCTCTTTCTGTGACCGTCTGCCTTCCCCAGCATGATGTCTTTTTCTAAGGATTGACCATTCTTGACAGCATGTCCAGAATACGTTAAACACATTCACAGCATTTAAAGTACAACTTCAAGTTTTAACTCATAGTACTGTCAGAGAAGATATCTATAAATCTTTTCTTAAATATTTAAATGATGCAACTATAAAGCTTAATTCTAGTATTTTTTAAAATTATTAAATTTTATTAATTTTAATGAACATTTACAGAGATTTGGGGTTTTCATTCATTCATTGTTGCACTGTTTTCTCTACCCTCCTCCCCAGTTCATTCCTCTTCCCCCGCCTTGAAAGTCTGTTTTAATTGCCCAGTTGCCACAGTGCTTGTCAAAGCCAGTTCTGATTAATCTCCTTTGTCATTGTGTCCTTTGCCATTCCCTATCACTCCTCCCTGAGAGAGACTTCACCCTGATTCATAAGGAAAAGGGGATGGCATATTCTCTTAGATATTTCCTGCCGAAAAGGGACACTGTAGGTTTCAGGGTGAAGATCTTCTCTCACTACTCTAAAGGGCCCCTTTGGCAATAGGAAACATGTAGACTATTACGGAGATTGATTTTGGAATTTAGATGCACTGTTATCTATTGTGCTTAGCCGTACATGTTCATATCCTTGAAGATGTATCATGGAACTGTTGTAGCCTAGAAGACACAAATTTAACTAACAAGTTAAAAGTACATGAGTCAAAAATTAAAAAGCAATAATATTCCAAGTAGAGGTTCCAATAGTGGCACAAATCAAGTTACAGAGGGAAGGTAGTTCTTAAAATAAAAGGCCTATGGACTAGCACTTTGTCTATTATAGTATAAAGGTTAGGAACCACAAGATATAGAGGCACTATGTCATTTATTGATCTTAAGCCCTGGAGCAAATTCCATCTACCACTGGGTTGTTTTACAACTTGGAAGTCCGCATGCAAGGCAGAGGTGAAGTAAGGAACTGCTTATGAGGTTTTCCTTCAATTCCAACAACTAAGAAATAGTGAGAAGAGTTGGGTCCTCAGAAGACATTTAGGACCAAGTAATAGGCTCTTGTGTCCAGGAGAAAATGAATATACTTACCAGTAATGTTAATGCTCACCCACAGCTCTTCTGGGAGGATCTAAATCATTGAAGCATCCTCCTTTGTTTCCAGCTGGGAGCTGGGGCCTGTCAGTCGTGTCAGCTGTGAGGACCTGATGTGGGCCACCCTTGGCCAAGTGTCCTTCAGATCCACACTTAAAGCAAGTGAATGGGAGTTTCCTCTCTACTCGCTTGCCTATCTGTGGCTCTTGTCTGTGACACTGTCTACTGAAGTGGCCCAGCTTTCCACAGTGGAAGCAATTCTGACCTCCTTTATTATGTTTGGGTGGCACTGTTTATGAGTAAGACTTCCTTTTCCTGACACAGGCCCTAAACTGGCAGCAATAGCTGCCCTAATAATTTTGGCCATTCTCTGGTCTTTTCTCTTCCCTCTAGATCCCAGTTGTTAAAATTGGGAAAAATTTAAACAAAGGTATAACAAATAATTTTGAACATTATAATCTTTTAAGCTTAAGGCTAGAGATATTAACAATATCATCATTTCCAATCCAGAGATACATGTTCCAATGCAGTTTCTATTTTCCATAAATTGTTTTGGTAAGAGGAATGTTGTAAATGTGAATACATTTCCACTATTCCTCGTCCATGTCACTATATAGTGTTATTAGCATGAGCAGTTATAAATCCATTGCCATCCTTACTCTAACGTAATTCTTTTTTTAATTCTAGTATTTTTAACACTAGATATTTTGCAATGCATTTTGATGGTTTGGAACTAAAGAGAGTGCCATGCAGGGTCCTGATAGCCCTTCACTGGTCAATGGAATGAAATGTAGAGTAGAAATTTAGTCACATGTGTGGAATGAGATTATACTGTACTGCACTGGAAAATTGCCTTCAGGTTTAGCCATGTTATTTCTATGAGAATCTTTAATTTGGAATAATTTGTCAAACATTTTTTAACAAATAGAAATTTTTCACTGTCCTAGGATATAAATGTACAAATTGTTGAGTCATATATAACTGTTGACAGTTTCACACAAAACCAGACAAAAGCTCCTACCATTACAGAGCTAACATATGAGTAATGGAAGATGTTGTTGTTGTTATGTGCCGTCGAAGCATCTGAGACTCATAGTGACCCTATATACAACAGTCCTAAACCCTGCTCTATCCTGTGCCAATCTTATTGTCTTTGATACACCTACCCCCATGACCCCAATCACTGAATCAATCCATCTCATCGAGGGTCTTCCTCTCTTGTACTGCCCCTCCATCTTCCCAAACATGATGTCCTTCTCCAAGGAAATAAAAGAACAAAATGTAAAAAAAAAAAGAAAAGAACAAAATGTATATTATTTGGAAGGACAATAATAGCCCATGAAGAACATACAAGCTGAAAGAGAGATAGATATGAAATCAAGAGGACACATTATTCTAAGCGAGTTAGTTTAGGAAGGACTTACTGACTGACACAGTCTTCAGTAGTTCCTTCTTTTTTATATCCTCTTTCACCAGCTCTTCAGAAGCTTTCGTTGCATCTTTTCTTTCTATTCTTGTTGCCATAACCTACTGTAAGGCTTTTCTTTTTTTGGCAGATTACTTAATTACACGCTTTCTCTTCCTGTCTAACTTTTATCAGCCTTCAACTACTAATTGATCTATTTCCAACTTGATCTGTTGAAAACAATTGAAAGCAAACTTCTTTTGCCTTTGTGTGGCCTTCCAAGGCACACCAGTTGATCTGAATTTACTTGAAGCAATTGAAAGAAATCAGAAATAGAGGAAATGGAATATGTGACTGATTAGCTTCATGAACAATTGCTTCCTTCTATGTGAGACTACAAGAACTGGATGATGGCTACTCCTATTACAGAACATTTTGTTCAGAATTTATACAAGAATCAAAAGGGAGAAAATGAAGAACAGAATTTTAGATTTTCTGTAGCTATGAAGGCAGGGTGAAGCACTAGAACCTATTGCTGTGAAATAATCTTTACATTTTAATATAAAAGTCTTCAGAAGTCCTTTAAGAATGAGACCAAACTACTCTGATTGTCATTTCACGTGTCTTTGTCATTTGAAAGCAAGCCTTCCATTAAGACTTTAATGAAGCTAAGCTTGCTTTCTAATGTTCTACAAGTACTTCTGTTCCCTTTGCTTCTATGCCTTTGTTCACAGCACTTTCACTGCCCACTTGCACATTTCAAACTCCTGTAGCATTTGTTAGTGCTTCACTTATTTTCATATTATGTAATATGCTATTTTGGATTGTAATTTATTGTTTCTTATATTTAAATATTCTCCGCATGTCTAGAATGCAAATTTGTTGAAAATATTGATGGACCAAATGTTTGCTTCTGAATGAGGTCTTTGGAACTTGGGATGTGTTTTTAATAAGAAAGAAAATATGTCATAAACACTGGCCATTCTCCCAACCTAGTCCCCACAGGGCTGTTCGTGTGAATTATAGCTGAAATATACTAATAGCAACAGGCCAAGTTCTCATAGTGTGAAGGATAGGAAGAAAAAAGCATTTGCTCCCCCTCTCCCCCGTCTTTGGGACATACAGAGATGGTTTTAGGCAAAACTTTGAAATAAGCAAATCTGCAATGTGTCTTTTATCTTATTATCCATTCTCCACCTTCTTGTCTTAGTTATCTAATGCTGCTTTGTCAGAAATAGCACAAGGAGGTGGTTTTAATTAGCAAATTTATTTTATTACTATTTAGGAGGCTAGAAGTCCAAATACCAAATACCATGCCAGCCCTAGGCGAAGGCTTTCCCCGTCAGCTTTGGGAAAAGTCCTTCTCTCTCCTGAACAACTTTTCAGTTCTTGGAGGATCTTCAAGTACTTTGATATCTCACTTTCTCCATTATCTTTGCTCAGTCTACTTCTTTTGTATCATGTAACAGATTGTCTCAAAGCACAGCCTACATTAATCTTGTCTCATTAATTTTTTTTTGTCAAGGTCACACAGTTAGTAAATGAGAATACAACTGGTCTCATTCCAAAACCACTAACTTTATCACTACATTATACTGTCTGCCAAGATAACTTCAAGTGAAGAAATATTTTAGTATTAATTACTGTGTTCTGACCTCTGCATGAGCAACTGTATTTGTGTGATCTGGAGAAGTATAAGAAAATGAAGTGAAGTTGTTCAGAAACTGTTGAAGGAAAGGTCTCAAAGTATAACTGTCACTCAGTGAGATACAGGAGCCCTGGTGACCTAGTCCCTGGGGAGTTGTGCTGCAACTCTGAGGCCATGCCTCACTAGCCTTGGAATCCTCTGTGATGCCTCCCATTACAGCCTCAGAAACCCAAGAGTTGGATTGACAGGATGGGAGTGAGAGTGAGTGAGCAGTAGTATAGTGGTTGGTATCTCTGTGTTAGATAGCTAAATGACCTACATTTGTCTTCTCCATTTCAGGACTCACATATTTTCTTTAAATTGTAAGAAATTTCAGGATATTTTACCAATCCACTTTGTGAAAAAGAAAAGAGTTAGTTGTCTGTTATTTATACATCAGGTACAACCTGTATTCTAGAATATTATCACTTCTCCACTTAAGCATTTACACACACAAACACACACGCGCGCGTGCGAGCACACACACACACACACACACACACACACATCTTCTATAACATGTGCACACAGCATGTAGCATAATGAAGGTATTTTAATTTCACTTTATGGATCAACACTTTTTCAGCTGATCTTGTGAAAAACTGTCTTTAATCTTGTACTTTAAGTGCAAATTGGTTTCTATAATTTTTTTTTAATTCATTAACAATATGCATTTAAATTTGGCCTTGTCCTTCAGGGATAATGAATTCTACTGTGATATCCATCTAAGAAGACTTTCAGCAAGTCAAAGCAGGACTCTTAACAGATTGTCTTTGCCTTTTGATAGGCACAGTCTTTGGCAGCGTCGCTCTCTACCAGACAGCTGTTGAGGATTTCTCGCCGTCTGTCACTGTATCCTAATGAAAATCTTCACAACGCTGTTACTAAAGCCTGCCTTTCCAGGTAACCATATTCCCCCTTGCTAAATTTAAACAATGTAAAAGAGGGGAAAACATGCAAATAAGTGATAATGTCTTCCATATCTTATGCTTGTCAAATTGGAATGGACTCATTAGCTGACCCTCCCGTCGATTTTTAGAAACTCTAAATTGCATGAGAGGAGACTGCCCAGTTTCTCCCTCAGAACCACCAGTGAATTCAGCTGGCTCCTGCCCCTTTTGGGTGAGCAATGCATCTCTCCACAGACTATGCCACAGAAGTAAACTGTAATATTTTTATAGAGAAAGTCAGTATTTATGAAAGTCAGAAGGATATTCACCACCCTAGAATTGTGTTTATACCCCAAATTGGTCAAGAAAGAATAGAAAATTTAAATTGAACCATAACCATGAAAGAAATGATAGAACTAGTTTAAAATCTCATAAAAATACTGTTCCTAGCTGGTTTTGTTTTTCACTTTTACCAATTTATCAGAAGATACAATCTTTATCTTACATTAACTACCCCAAATAACAGTCAGTATAAGCCCCCAGTTTGCTTTGAGTTTAACATAATCTTGATACTCAAAGTTGTTGTTAGGTGCTGTTGAGTCAAGTACGACTGATTCATGGCGACCTTATGAACCATAAGTTCATAAGACTGGTCTGAATCCAGTCCTATCCTGTGCCGTCCTCACCACCTCTGATACACTTGAACCCATTGCTTCAGTCACCAAGTCAATCTATCTCGATGGGGCTTTTCCTCTCTTTCACTGATCTTCCACCCTTCCAAGATTCTTATCCTTTTCCAAGGACTAGCTTCTCTTAGCAATATGTCCATAGTAGGAGAGACACAGCTTTGCCAAGGAGCACTCTTGACTGGACCTTTTCCAAGACATAATTGTTGTTTCTTTGGCAGTCCATGGGACATTCAGCACTCCTCTCCAGCACCACAACTCAAAGGCATCAGTTCTAGAATCCTTATTCATTGGTCCAGCTCTCAGATGTATGTATTGGAAAGACCATGGCCTGAATAAGGAGCACTTTAGTCTTCAAACTGACATCATTACTCTTTAGTATTTTGGAGAGGTTCCTGACAGTGGATTTACCCAAATCAATGTCTCCTTATGTCCTGACTGCTAATACTAAGAATGTTGTCTGTGGATCCATTAACATTTTCAGTCTATGAAGGAAAAGTTGTACATTGAACTCAAGCAGTGGATTTAGAAATTCTAAATAAATTACAATCAAATCTAGATATTTTTGAAATCATGAAAAAATTTGAGATAATCTCAGGAATATGAAGCTCAATATTCTATTCTTTAGTTTACTGTACTAACAGATTATTGTCCTTAGTTACTGTCAATGGAACTCTGGTAGAGTAGACCACAGAGACTTGTACTGCTAACCCAAAGACGTACCTCTCTGCTGCTTCTAGTCCAACAGCAGCTCCAAGAAGAAAAATAGGCACAGGCAATCTCCTTTTCTGCAGTTTACAGCCTCTAAGGCTCTTCAGGACTGTGGAGAGATCACAGACATCAAACTTTCCCAGTGCAATACATCTTCTGATCTGACTACTGTTACCAGGAGTGTTGACTCTGGATCCAAGTAAGGTGACATTGCTAACAACTTCAAGATATATCTGTTCATTCTTTTGGTTGTCTATGGGATGTCCAGTGCTCTTCTCCAACACCACAGCTCAAAGGCATCAATTCTTTTTCTGTCATTCTTATTCATTGTCCAGCTCTCAAATGCATAGCAAGTGATAGGAAAGACCATGGCTTGAAACAGACGCACCTTAGTCTTCAAACTGACATCATTGCTTTTCAGTAATTTGGAGAGGACCCTAACTTCAGATTTTCCCATTGTAATGTGTCCCCATATTTCCTGACTGCTGGTACCAAGGGTGTTAATTGTGGATCCAACCAAGATTAAGCAGTTGACAGTTTCAATCTCCTCTCTATCCATCATGACTCTGCCTATTGGTCGAGTGGTAAGAATTTTTGTTTTCTTGGTATTGAGATGCAATCCATACTGAAGGCTGTATTCCTTGATCTTCTACAACAAGTGTTTCAAGACTTTCTCACTTGCAGTAAGCAAGGTTATGTCATCTGCATCACACAGGTTATTGATGAGTCTTCCTCCAGTCCTGATGTCACACTCCTCTTCACAGAGTCCAGCTTCTCGGATAATTTTCCCAGTATATAGATTGAATAGGAGAGAGAATACAGCCCTGATGCACTTCCTTCTCAATCTTAAACCACAGAGTGTGTCCCTGCTCTCATTGTACAACAGCCTCCTGATCCAGGTATAGGTTCCACATGAGCCCAATCAAATGCTCTGGGATTCCCATTCTTCTCAATGTCAGACACAACTTGTTATGACTTACAGAGTCAAATACCTTTGCATAATCAATAAAGTGTAAATACACATCCTTCTGTTATTTTTGACTTTCAGCCAGGATCCATCTGACATCAGCAATGATATCCCTGGTGCCACAGCCTCTTCTGAATCCTTCTTGAGCTATCTGTGCACTTTTCTATCCATTTTTGGATAATCTTCAGCAGTATTTTGCTTGCATGTAATATTAATGATATTGTTCAATAGTTTCCACATTCAGTTGGATCACATATCTTGGGAATGGGAACAAATATGGACCTCCTCCAGTCCATTTGCCAGACAGCTGACCTCCAAATTTCCTAGTATAGATTGAGTATAGAGCACATAAGTCAATTGATATCCCATCGATTCCCATTGATTCTATTTTCACTTAAAAAGTATTTCATTTAGTAGACAAAAGCACAAAGAAAACTTCTAGCCTAAGTGTATTAAATAGACATGCTCACCAAGCTGTATTGGGGAATTAGGAGGACAGCTACCTGAAAAATCAACTGGAAGAGATCAATATTTGTTCCTGTTTCTAAAAAAAGCTGACCCAACAGAATGTGGAAATTACCAAACAGTGTCATTAATACCACTTGCAAGTAAGATCTTGCTGAAGCTCATTCAAAAACAGGTAGAACAGTACATTGACAGAGACCTTCCAAAAATTCAGGCTGGATTTAGAAAAGGCTATGACACAAGGGATATCATTGTTGATGCTAGATAGATCCTGCCTGAAAGCAGAGAATTCCAGAAGAATGTCTCTTGGTTTTTCTTTCTTTTTTAAAAAAGCATCTTTTTAATTATTTTTTGTGTGTACCATCAAATTAGATCTGACTGGTACAGAAGGAGATTATCCCTCCTTCGCCAGCAGAGCATCTGGTCGATTTGAGCCATGCACTTCTGGAATTGCAGTGCCAGCTTCTCGCCACTAGGCCACCAGAGCTCCCATCTATTGGTTTTTCATTGACTATGAAAAGGTACTTGAGTGTCTGGATCATAACAAATAATGACCGACTTTGAGAAAAATGGGAATCCTGAAATACTTAATTGTGCTCATGTAAAACTTATGCCTAGACCAAGAAGCTATTGTCAGAACAGAACAAGGGAGAACTGTGTGGTTTAAAGTCAGGAAAGGTTTGTACTAGAGTTGCATCCCATCTCCATACCTATTCAATCTGTATGCAGGAAAAAGGCATTCTGGAAGCTAGACTCTATGAAGAAGAATGTGGGTTTAGGATCAGTGGATGACTAATCAACAATCTACATTATGCAGATGACACAATCTTGTTTGCTAAAAGTAAGGAGAATTTGAAATGCTTACTGTGTAAGATCAAAGACTACAACCGTCATAATACGTTACATATTAACATCAAGAAAACAAAAATTTTCACCACCGGACAGATAAGCACATCAAATTAGATGGAGAAGAGATAGAAATTGTCATTGACTGCATCTTGCTTGGATTCACAGTCAACCCCCCTGGCACCAGCAGCCAAGAAATAAAAAGACGTATTGCAATGGGAAAAGCCTGCTGTGAGTGACCTCTCTAAAGTGCTGAAAAGCAAAGATGTCTATTTCTAGATGTAGGGAGTGTCCATTCAAGTCATGGTTTTTCAGTCACTTGCTGTGCATCTGAAAGACAGCGAATAAGGATGGCAGAAGAAGTATCAATCCCTTTGAGCTGTGGTGCTGGAGAAGAGTGCTGAATATCTTATAGACTGCCCAAAGGACAAATAAGCATGTCCTGGAAAAGGTGCAGCCAGGGTGCTCCCTGGCGGCACAAAGAATGAAACTTTATCTGGCATACTTTGGGCATGTTGTTAGGAGGACCTAGTCCTTGGAAAAGGACATTGTACTTGGGAAGTTAGAGGTATGAGAAAGAGGGGAAGACTCAATGAGATGGATTGACACTGTGACTGCAGCAATGGACTCAAGTGTGTCAGAGATGATGAGGATGGCACAGGATAGGGCAGGAGTCACATCCACTCTTTGTAGAGTCACTGAATTATTTGAGTTAAAGTTGATTTGACAGCCCTTGTTTTGACAACAGTCTTGTTTGTATAATTATAATATCATATCATATCATATAATAGAATTAATATAGTATAATATAATTAATATAATATAATAAATATAACATAATAGTATAATTTGTGAAGTAGTCTTTTTTGTATTTGTGCTGGTTGAGTTCAGAATGGAATATTTCCCTGTCTGAAGGAAGGACTCCTTAAGTCTTTTAGCTTCATAGTCTTCATAATCAACTCTCTGAACTAGCTGCATAAGTTATTTTCTAGTTATTTGAAGATATTAGGAACCAAAAGGAAGATTAGAAGATTATCAGGTATTTTACATTCCAAAGATTCTTTAGTTACGAAAGAACATGGAGTAGAGAGTCTGAATAATATTTTACTTCCTTTTATTTTCTTTCTTTCTTTCCTGAAAATCTTGTGATGATGACCTGCTAGCACAGACATTTTAGGCAGAAATTAAAACTTTAATCAGAAGTTAAGATTAAATGTTTTTGAAATTTATGCAATGTGGAAATCTTTCCACTTACCGTAAACTGTTTTGTACAGAATTGTTAAAGAAAGAACCATGATCTCATATGAATGATGTCTATAGAACATTTTGATACTATTAGAAATCATAAGCCTGGGAGAAGGAATAAAACATGGTATTAAGTGATTATTTTCCTGCAAAATTTTTAGTGTCTTCATTTTACTTGCCAAAATGGGTAGTTGCAGACTTCCCCATTTAAAAAAATTAATATTTACTTTTTAAAACAATCATGTACAAAATCTAGATCTTTAGGCTTTTCATTTGGTTTTTCATGCTTCTAAAGATAGTAGATTTTAAAAATCACCTTTATAGGTCTTTTAAAAAATGATTCCATTTTTAAAATTTTCTAAATTAAATATTTTCAAACATTTGAAATCCTATTATAAATTTCATGTATTCTGTTTCCTTTTAAAGTACTTTAAATGTTTGGATTTAATAAAGCTTTCCTGAAAAATTAAATATGGAAAATGTTAGAGTAGAAGGATTTCCCCAGATCAGTTCAGGCACAGTCTAGATAATGCTCATCCAGGTGAATGAAATGAAGGTAAAGAAAGGACATTTAATGCAGACAGAAGAATATAGGTTAAACTTTATTAAATAAGGAATAGAAACTTGAAGTAAAAGAAATCAAAGAACTGGGATTTGATATTGAGAGAGTAGAAAGGTGAATAAACCAGAAAAATTTGAAATTAGGAATAAATTAGGACTAATAAAAGCTAAACAGATGAATCCTTAGAATAAAAAAAAAAATCTAAGATAAAGCCAGGAGAAGTATGTTGTTGGTGCGCGTTCTGGTGTCCTAGGGCTAAGAAGCTGTGCTGGAATTCCAAAGGCACTTTGTTCTAATCCACTGCTCCGCTGAAGAAAGATGAGCAGGTAGTCTCCTCCTGTGTAATTTACTGCCTCTGAAAACCCACCAGAGTGTCAGCTGTGGGTCAGTTCCAACATGATACACAACAGCAGTAAGATGAAACAGAATTATAGGTGGGGATAAAACAGAAAGATATACATAGCAAACTTTATTAAGTAAGCAAGAAAGAAATATCCTCTCGAGGGAGGATGTGTCAGTCCTTGATAGAGAAAGGCAACCACGGATGTCTTTGCTTTCTGCTTTGCTTTCTTAGTTTTATAGCAGTAACACTTCCTGGGCTCATGAAATGCTGGCTCTCTTTGCAGAGGCAGGCTTCTGGCAGAACTTCATGGATTCTTCTGGATCATATACTGCTTGAATTCCATTCCATTTCTCTCCAACTCCTTTGTTGCCGTATTTTCTTTCTTATCTCTAACATTAAAAATATAGCAAGTTCAATTGATACATAAGATCAACTTTAAATTCTTTTAAATGTACTTATGTTACCATTGTTAGTTGCCATTGATTCAGTTTAGACTCCCAAAGTCCTTTTGGGTTATTAAGGAATAAGGTACTATTTTGGAGGCAGGTAATATAAGAAAATAGAGCAAGAACACACAATGTTTTCATGTTACCAAACCTGGGGGGTGGGGGAAAGAAGCGAGGGGAAGGAAGGGAAGAAAGGGAGGGAGGGAGGGAGGGAAGAAAGGAAGGAAGGAAGGAAGGAAGGAAGGAAGGAAGGAAGGAAGGAAGGAAGGAAGGAAGGAAGCTATTACCATTGAGTTGACTCCAATTTAGAGCAAATCTATAGGACCAACCAGAATTACTGTAAATCTTAGTGGAAGAAAACGGCTTCATTTTTTCCTGCAGAGCAGCTGGTGGAGCCCTCAGTAATACCAGGCTTCCTTAAGCCATGAGAGGAAGGATTACATTTTTTCCATTTTAAAGAAAATGGGACATATATCATCAGTTAAATGTTCAGATGAAACAAAACTTTTCAATATTTGTATCACTTATATCATTCCAAGGTGGCATCCACTTCCTAAATAACATGCCTCTGGAAACTCTGTGAACTTTGATAGAAAGGCTTCAGGCCTTTTGTTCATGGAGTTGCTGTAAGTCGTGCTCAACTCAATAGCAATCAACAACAACATAATTAGAGATTTCTTGGTAACTTTATAATTTTTTTATTGTGATTTGAGTGAAAGTTTAGAGAACGTTTAAAGTATGGGGAAAACTGGTTTTCTAGTCAGCGATTCATGTACATTTTGCTATATGACTTTGATTCTAACAGTCCCCACCTTGGAACAGCACTTGTCCCATTTTCCCTGTGACCTGTCCCTATTCATTCTTCTTTCCTGTTCCTGCTTTCTGGGCTTCATCTCTGGGCAAATACAGCCCTTTAAACCTTGTGTGGTTGTTTGCTCTGAAAAGTGAGTACTACTCTGGTGTTCTCACCTGTGTGCCAGGCTATTGTTTGGCTAAAAATGGAACTAGTAATGGGTAACTTTAGATTTCTATAGTGAAAAATCTTAGGTTTAGACCATCTTTAAATCATAAAGAGATTTTTGGTGAAAGAATTACAAATTGTTTCATTTGGTGCTAAGTGGAAAAAATGGAATTGTTATTTTCTTTCACATAAATATCTATTTTTTTCAGTCTTAAAAATGAAGTAAGGGAAAGTGAGAGAGGAAGACCTCAATCGGTATTAGGTAGACTTTCAGCTTCTATTTAAAATGCATAATAGATTGATTAATATATACTTTTGATTTTAAATTTATATACAGTGCTGGACCATTTTGGTTCCTATAATGTCAGAAATGGCAAAGCACTTGTTTGCTAAAAATTTTGGCAGTGTGAACCCATCCAGAGGCATTCAATGACAGGTCTGATAGTCTCCCATAATGAATAGAATGTAGATAAGTCTGTGGGGCTGACTCCTAGGCGATTGCTAGGAGTTAGAATCCATTAGAGAAGGCACCTAACAACAATAACAAAAGTGCCACAGACATTGAAGGTTCTAACACAAGCGCCTATGAGAATGTGCTGACAGACTGTATAGATGTCACAAGTGTCTGCGAACTATAAGTAAAGTCCGCAGAACGAAAGTGTCACAGGTCATTCATAGAGGTCTGATAGAACGTAATGGAGGTGTTATTGCAAGGCCTGGTGTTCACAGGCTGGACTCTGGTTTATGAAGTTGGGGTCAGAGGACGATATGGCAGAGTGCCAGACATGGACTCTGGAAACAAGATAAAAGCAGTTCCTGGATCTGGGAGATAAGGTGAAGGTTTGATCATAAACAGCAAGGGAAGAATCTAAGAACTGTGACCATATAGATCCAAGATGAACAACCAACTCTGGTTAATCAACTTGGCACTATTGAACTAAGAAGCTCCAGGAGCTCAGGTGGCCTAGTGGTAAGGATCTGTGCTACCAGCTCAAAGGCATGAAGGTTTGAATCCATCAGCTGCTGTAACAAAGAAAGATGGGTAGTCTCTATCCATGTGAGTTACTGCCTCTGAAAACCTGCTGTAGGATTAGCTATACATTGGTTCTGAGTCAATGGTACATAACAGCATGCCATAAGTAGGACCAAAAGTTGACTGTAGGTGGGAGATAGTGTGGATTGGAACTGGAACCAGAAACTTGGTAATTTTCTACATCCTCTTTTATTTACCTCTAGCTTCCACCAGCCTTTCTTTTGTTGAAGTACTTATGATCTAGTAATAGAATCCTTACCTTCTACATAAGAGATTTGGCTTCGATTACTTCATTCCTCCTGTCAGTGAAGGAAGATGTAGCCTGTTAGTGTGACACTAAATGAGTTTCAGTGGAGTGTCCTGACAGACACTAGGAAGAAAGTTCTAGTGATCCACTCTGAAAACTATGTCACAGTGGTCCAATTCTCCAGCCAAAATGGAAATATCTCAGAACTAGGCAGCGTTTTGTTTCATAGCACATGAAGTTGCCATGGATCAGGGTTAACGCTAAAGGAGCTAGCAACCAGAACATACTCAATGCTATATGAACTGTCTCCAAAGATTAGAGATGCAGAAGGTCTTTATTAGAAGTAGTACACTCTTTAAAAAAAAGAGAGAAGTAGTTTGGAACATTGTGGGCTCAAAGTGGTTGGGCTGTATGAGGAGAAGTGTGGCATCAGGATTGGAGGTAAACTCATCAACAGTCTGCGTTATGTAGATGGTACAAACTGAGGAAGACCTGAAGCACTTGCTGCAGAAGGTCAATGACTGCAGCTTTCAATATGATTTGAAGCTCAATATCAAGAAAACAAAGATTCTCGCCACTGGGCTGATTTGCAGCATCATGATAGATGATGAAGAGATTAAGATTGTTGTCAGCTTCAGTTTGCTTGGCTCTACAATCAACACTATTGGTACCAGCAGCCGGGAATATTAAAAAGATGAATTGCATTGGGAAAGTCGGCTGTCAGAAACCTCTCCAAAGTACTAAGGAGCAACAATGTCAGTCTGGAGACTAAGGTGCGCCTAGTACAGGCCATGGTCTTTGCAATTACTTGCTATGCATCAGAGAGCTGGACAGTGACTAAGAATGATAGAAGGAGAGTTGATGCCTTTAAGCTTTGGTGCTGGAGAAGAGTATTGAATATACCATGGACTGCTAGGAGAACAAACAAGTTCATCCTGGAGAAAGTGAAGCCAGACTGCTCCTTGGAGGCAAGGATGCTGACGCTCCGTCTGACATACTTTGGACATGTTGCAAGGCAGGATCAGACCTTGGAGAGGGATATCATGCATGGAAGGGTGGAGGGATGGCGCAGGAGAGGAAGATCCTTGATGAGATGGATTGATCCAGTCACTGGGGTAATGGGGATAAGCATGTCAGAGACAATAAGATTGCCAAGGGATGATAGTCCAAGGTTTAGGCCTGTTGTACATAGGATTGCTATGAGTCACAGGCGACTCGACAGCACCTAACAACAAAAACCAACATTAAAAAAATATTCACAGATCACAACACATTCTTGTGGGTTACTTGGAATCCTAAATTTTAGATATATCTTTGTTTGTTTGGGTAGAAAACTATGCTTCATGTTCCAAACACATTGTATTTAAACTGTTTATTTATATCGGAGAATTCTATTACTAACCAGATTATTGTTTCAACATTGTACATGTAGAATGGATTAGCAAGGTATTGTTGATTATTAAAAAAAAAAAAAAGCCAAAACACAAAACCTAAAAACCAAAACAGTGCTTATGCATTATGGCTTACAAAATAAATTTGCAAGGTCAATTACAAATTCTGTCCTAAAAATACATACACTGCAGCTAAACATGTTGTTTTAATCTGTCCTTTTTTTAGAAAGTGTATTTTCTCTTGACAAATTATTTCCAGAAGAGATGACAATGTGACTGTATATAACAAGAAGGAAACATACTGGATAATCTTAAATTCATTCATTACTTCATGTTAGAAAATATGTTGCCATTTTGTGCAGTCAAATTGCCTGAAGCTCATAGAGACTCGGAACAATGGCTCTGAACCTTGTCCTGTCCTGTGCCATCCTCGTCATCTCCATCACACTTGAGCCCATTGCTACAGTCACTGTCACTTTATCTCATTGGAGGTCTTCCTCTCTTACACTGGCCCTCTACCTTTCCAAGCATGATGTCCTTCATAAACTGGTTTTTCCTTACAGCATGCCCAATTGTTGTTGTTGTTATATGCCATCGAGTCACCTGCAACTCATAGCAACCCTATGTACAACAGCCCTAAACCCTGCTCTGTCCTGTACCAATCTCACTGTCTCTGACACACCTACCCCGATTAACCCAGTCACTGAGTCAACCAACCTCATAGAGTGTCTTCCCCTCCCACGCTGTCCCTCCACCCTCCCAAGCATGACGCCCCTCTCCAAGGACTGGTCCCTCCTTGCAACATGTCCAAAGTATGTCAGATGAAGCTTCAGAACCCTTGCCCCCAAGGAACAGCCTGGTTTAACCCTCTCCAGGATGAACCAGAAAATAAGTAAATATAAAACTGTATCAGTATAAAAACTTGTCTGGAATGAGGGTTGCAGAGTGGAGTATATTTGGGGTGGGGGTGGGGGGTGTGCAGGGGGATTGTATACCAATGAAGGAGTTTTTGTTTTGCTTTTCAAGGAGAGGAGCAAACGGGGAGGAGGGGGGCAGGAAGAAAAGTGTAACAATAAAAACTCTGTAGATGTTCATTGAAATTAATAAAAAACAAGAAATTATTAAAAATTTAAAATTAAAAGTGAAATAATTGATAGTTTCTGTCTCTTCTCCATCTATTATGATGTCTATTGTTACTTATTTGTGTTTATTGATTATGCAAAGGCATTTAGTTGTCTGGATTATAATAAATCATGGCTGACATTGAAAAAAAGATATCAGTATAAAAACTCTTCATTAATCCAGCTCTACCAATTTGAATATGTGATAAACAACTCGAAGCAGGCTAATCTGCTAGTTTTTATCTGTTAAGAAAATATGGCTAGCCAGTTAATGCATAATCAAGATTTTAGAGTATATTAAATTAACTTAAAGAAACAAATTAATTTAAACCTTCTTGTACAAAATATTTTTAATAAATGAGTACTATTAATTACAAATTAGTTATCCCTATTAAATTTGGATTCAATAAACATATACTTGAGTTTATGTTGAGTTTATACTCTAAAACTTTCTGTGATTGGAATTTTACAGACCAGACTGATCTTCCTTAATTGGTCGAAATTAGTAAGGTTTTTGAGCTCTGACGGTGCAGACATTTAAATGCTTGAGTGCTAACCAGAAGGTTGTCAGTTTGAATCACCAACCACTTCGAGGGGAAAAGATATGAAAATCTGCTGTAATTGGTGAAGATTACAAGTTTCGAAATCCTCTGGTGCAATTTGATCTGTCCTGTCAGGTTGCTGTGAATTAGATTTGACTCAGTGACTGGATTTTAGTAAGGAGGGTGTGTGTGTGTGTGTGTGTTTGAAATGATTTTTGGAAATCAAAGAAAGCTTTGACCTTATCATTGTACCCTTTCTCCCCCTCAGGTTTTTACCAAGTCTCGCAAGGTCAGCATTAGAAAAAAATCTGGGAGATGCTGGAATAGAAAGGACGAGTGATAATTTTGAACCAGAATTGAAGGATTACAGATGTAAGTGTTGGACATAGTTATTTTTAAAGGGAAATAATTATTATCAAACATTTGATGCTATTGTTTTAATTGCTATACTAAAAATACTGTTTTTCATCTTGTTTTCTCCCAGAGCAGCTCAAATTTTGTCCATTGTATTTAGCTGAAAATAGATTTGCTATTTTTAAAGAAGCTTGAAAAACCCTTACAAATTAAACTTTATGTTATTTGTTTTAATGCACACCAAATATAGTTCTCCCACTCTGCCCAAGTCCCAACTGACATTAACAAATTAAAGGCTCTAATAATCCCTGCTGTAAAAAATTTATCTAATTTTGTTTTCTCTAATACTTTTCAAGTGTTTGACCATAGTAGTTAGTTTTCATTGCACAACTTCTACATTTTGAGAGCCATTTATATCATCTTGTTGTTGTTACGTACCGTCGAGTTGGAACCGACCCATAGCTGACCCTCCAGTGGGTTTTCAAAGGCAGTAAATCACATAGGAAAAGATTGCCTGCCTTTTTCTCACAGAGCAATTAATGCATTATAACCACGTACCTAATTATATCTTAGGGGACACATTTGAGAAACTGTTCTAAGCTGGTACATAGGCAACTTAACTCATTGTTGTCAAGTCATTTTTGACTCAATGACCCTCCATCTGGTGTCCAAGGCTGAAATTCTAGTTGGAACTTAAGCATAGCTGATCCTCCAGTGGTTTTTCAGAGATTATAAATCTCATGAAACTGCCCTCTTTATCCTATGGAGTAGCAGGTAGGTTCGAACTGTATGCCGGGGGTTGGCAGGGCAACTCCTTACCACTAAGCCACCGGAGCTCCCAAAGAAACCATTGTGTCTTCTTACTCTCTGCATTTCTCCCTGCACTATATTTTGAAGTACTTTTTCTCTTAATAAAGAAATAACTTGAGTTACAGAGAGATAAATCAATGTATAGATGCTCCCTACTTTGTACTGGAGCACAATGAAAGTTTTCTTTATTTTGTAAGGTATTTATGTATTTTATGAAAATTTCAATGTAAGATGACTCTCTAAAGAAGACTGTTGGGTTCTATTGTCATAGATGTTGGTAGAAGTTGCTAGTCAGGAAATACAATGTCTATTTTAGAGTAATGAACTCAACATGCTGATAGATCTCAGTACAGATATGCAGAGGCAGTTCAAGGAATTGTATCATTATGTTCCTTAAATAAATCTATTAAAATATCCAGAGCAAGACAGGGTATTCAGTATAAAGATAGCTTAGTCTTGGAAACAAGCTAAACATTAGATTTTGTTAGATTAGATCATTGTTACATATTTTGTTAGATTATATCCTTGTTTCATTCATGTTTTATAGTACTTCATTAGTGTAATCCACTCTCCTTGTTCAAAGACCATGCATACTACACAAACTTCTGATGAATATTTTGGTTTCCAATAAGAACGTGCCAAGCAAAGCATCATAGTCCATACAGAAGTTCCAGTATTTATTAAAAAAATAACATTTTGCAATTCTTATTTTCTGTACCTCTCTTTAATATTTTCCTGAGTGTTAGACTAGTCCTCCTTTATGACCATAAAACCTAATATTGAGCCAAACCAGGTAAAGATCTTGGCATTTTAACCAAGTGTGCCATCCTATGAGGGAGCTCTGGTGGCTTAGTGGTAAGGAGTTGTGCTGCCAACCCAAAGGCATGAGGTTAAAATCCACCAGCTGCCCTGTGGAAAAATGATATACACTTTGCTCCCATGTGATTTATTGCCTCTGTAAACATGTCAGTCCCCTTTTACAACAGTGGCACTGTGAAGTATTTGTCCTTTTGTGACTGAGATATTTCACTCAGCATAATGTCCTCCAGGGTTACCCATTTTGTTTAATATTTCATGAGTTCGTTGTTTTTCAATGCAGTGTAGTATTGCATTGTGTGAATATACCACAGCTTCTCTATCCATTTGTTTGTTGATGGGCACTTAGGTTGTTTCCAACTCCTTGCTATAGTGAACAAAGCCACAATAAACAAGGTTGTGCATGTATCTGCTTGGATGGTGGTTATGGTTTCTTTGGGGTATATTCCCAGTAGTGGAATTGCTGAGTCAAATGGTATTTATATTTGCAACTATTTTTGAATTTTGGAAACAAATATTGACCCAGAGGATTAAATTTTCCTAACGATGACAGTTATACAGAGTTCAGGTCTTTTCGTTCTTAGGGTTGCTATGAGTCATCTGTGACTTGATGGCACCTAACAACAACAGCAATGCCTTATATAATACACATATTTATAAAACTGTAGAGGAGATTAGATGCTAGGGTGAACCTGAAATTGTGTTCAGCTTCTCAGTACACATGTATCTAGTCAACTCCCTGCCGCAGTCTTGCCCTTTCCCTTCATAGTTTTATATTCAACCTGTTACGGAGATATAATCAGAATAAATTCCTAGTGAATTCTCAGCATGACACTTCCTGATTTTCCTTCCCTATAAAACTTGTAAAGTAGCAAAACCTGCTGGGGGAAAAGGTTACAGTTAAGATCTACTGTGCTTTGACAGTTAAAATGTGTGCTTCTCAGCAGTGATTAAACAGGGTGACAGTTTAATTGTTTTTAGCTCCATCTAAAGTATTCACCATACTCTGAAGAAGCAAATATTTCTTTCTCCTTATCTTTCAGAATAATCTAGGACAAAAATGACATTGTAGAGGACAAACTACAATTTTCTTATTTGATGTAGGAAAAAAAATAAATAAATAATTTGTTTAAGATCTTGTAACAGCTGCTTGCTAGAATATCTACGTGAGGTGGAACTTTTTTGGAGTCAGAAGATTGAGCTCACTTCATGTGGTAGAAAAAAAAAATGCCAAATTATGCTAAGTCCTATTTTTAACTCCACCCATTAATGGCTAGGTGATTTTAAGCAGATTAGTTTATGTTCTTCAGTTTCTATAGAATTTTGTCATCGCTGTTAAGGAATATGAAAACTTTCTGAGGAAAAAAAAACCAAACTGAAGTCCAAATTTGAGATCTGGTCGCAGAAGTTCTTCAGATTGAAAACTTCTTTTCCTGTGTCTATCAATATTATTATCTCTCCTTTTACTATTGACCTTGGAATGTGTCAGACAGTAAATATGTGTGTCTGGTTACTACTGGAAATACACCTGGCATATGTTCCCTGATTTAAGGAGTGGATTGACACAGTAACTGCTCCAGTGGCCTTGAGTATGTCAGAAATGATGAAGATGCCACAGGATAGATTCAAGTTCAGATCTGCTATTCATAGGGTCACTATGAGTCGTACTTACTTGACAGCACTAACAACAACAATAATAACAACAACATTATTCCATCTCCTGGCTTCTGAGAGCTCTTAATCTACTCTAGGGCAACTTATTTAAAACAAATAGTGAATAAGACAATAGTTCCTATTACAGATTGTGTAGTATTGAGGTTCATGATCTATTTTATTTGAAAATAGTAATTTAAGTGATTAGAATAAACTAGGTCATCTGTATTTTTGTCTAGAAATTAAAGGCTTTCTAGTGTGAAAGTTTTTTTATGTGTGGCTCTAACATAGTATGTCAGCTCTTTTGAATGTATATTTGGTTTACATATGTGTTGTGTAAACTATGAACAAATTTATAATGTGGTTGGGCTGAGCTCTGGGCTGGTTTTTTTTTTTCACCCTCTTAATTTTGTCAATGTAATGTTTGAGACTTTATATATATCTTATATATAACAATCATATACCAGATATATGTATATTGTTGTTGTTGTGTACTGTCAACTCCAACCCATAGCTAACCTCCAGCACATTTTCAGAGGCAGTAAATTATACAGGAAGGGATTGCCCATCTTTCTCCCATGGAGCATTTAGTAGATTCTAACCATGTACCTTTGAGTTGACAGTGCAATGCCTTACCACTAAAGCGACCAAGTATATATTTACAAATTTTCCACACTATGAAATATTTTAAACAACATGTAGAGCTATAGTGTTTTATGATCCCCTTTGGTGTTTGGTGGCTGGCTTCTCTGTGAAGAGTGCTAGGAGTTATTTTATGTCCTGTGTGAAATGTTCAGGTGAAGTAGCATCTGGATCTCTGATGATTGGCGCTGTCAGTGCACCGGTATATAACGCCCATGAGAAAATGAAAGTGCCTGATGTTCTATTCTATGACAACGTCCAGGTAAGAGCACTACTTTACATTCTGTTATATATCACCATTTACATTGTGATACTTAACACAGATTCAGGTAAAAATGATGTTTAGTTATTTTTGTAATTTCCTAAATTCAGTTAAGATGATGCAAAAATGAAGAAATAAAACATACTTTATTAAGTCATTATAAAGCATGATGTTCTTTCCAAAGATTTTTGAAAGTAGAGGAATTTCTACTATGATTAGGATAGTAAATTTTGCACACAAATATAAACATAGTGTATGACTACTACACTTTGGAGAGGGACATCATGCATGGAAGGGTGGAGGGACAGCACAGGAGAGGAAGATCCAAGCTGAGATGAATTGACTGTAACTGGAGCAATGGGATTAGGTCTATCAGAGATAATTAAATTGGCCCAGGATAGGGCAGGGTCACTATAAGTCACAGGTGACTCAATGGCACATAACAACAACATGACTACACATCAGATAAATAAATTGTTAAACTAAAAACAAAGTTGTATAATAGTCACCCTGTTTTTTCCTTGCTTTTAGTTAAGTCATTTCAGTAGTTCAAAGAGAGATGTGTTTAAATGCATCCATTTTTTGTAAATTCCACAGTATTATTTTCCTTTATGACTCTTTTTTTCTCTTTTTAAAAGGAAAGGGTAGAGAATATCTGATCTGTTAACTTGTCAATCCATTAGGAGATAGACATAGATTTAACCCAAATAGTCGTCTTGCAGATGTTCACTATATTAAAAATGTTCCCAAGAGAGAATTATCTATAATAACCCATAATAGAAGATTCCACCTTCTTTTCTTAATGTTCTGTCAGGTGGTTACATATTTTCTTTTAAAATATAACAAAAATCTGAAAACGAAAATGTTTCAAATCTGAAAACTAAAATGTTTCCTATAATGCTTGGTCACATATCTTCATTTAATTAACTTTACAGTTACATATTAAATTAGTCGAACTTTGTGATAAGTTGAATTGTATACCTATCCCCCCAAAAATAATTGGTAACTGGAATACAAAAGCCAGAAACAACAAAGAAAGAATGGTAGTCAGAAAGTACAGACTTAGTGACAGAAATGAGGCCAGAAATAGAATGACTAAATTTTATGTATTTAGTGATTTATTCATTACAAATATCTTTTTAAAAAAACACAAATGTCATCTTTACATATAGATCTAACCTGGTGAACTGCATAAAAATTAGATTGACTGTATCTGTGGAAGCAATTGTCAAAGAAACTTAGTACCAGTAGCCAAAACTAGGCCAGGTGGTGACTGTAGAACAGACCATCAATTACTCATATCCAAGGTCATGCTTAGCAGGGTGGAGGGAAAACACAGGAAAGGAAACCCTGGATGACATGCACTGACACAGTAACTAGGACTAGGTAGGCAGGTGTGTCAGAGATGATGAGATTGGCTCAGCATAGGACAGAGTTCAGAGCTATTATACATAATGTTGCTCTGAGCTGCAGGTGATTCAAAGGCACATAACAACAACAAAGTTCCAATTTAGGCCAAAGAAAATTAAACAAGTCCACAAGAGCCAAAAAATAGAATCTTGAGTCATTCCACCTGAACTTAAAAATCATCTTAAGAATGCATTTGAAGCATTGAGCATCAGTGATCAAAGATTAGATGTGTTGTGGAATAACCTCCACTACATCATCCATGAAGGGACGGAAAGTTCATTACAAGGATGGAGGAAAAAGAAAAAACCAAAATAATGTTAGAAGAGACTGAAAATTACAGCAGAGCATCAAAAAGTCAGTACAAAGGTAAGAGATGTTGAAGTAAAAGAGTTGAACAAAAGATTTCAAAGGGCAGCTTGAGAAGACAAAGTATTTTAATGTGAAGAGAGCTGGAATTGGAGAATAAAAAGGGAAGGACCGAGTTTGCATTTCTCAAACTAAAAAACAAATTCAAGCCTCAAGTTGCAATACTAAGAGATGATGTGGGGAAAATCTTGAATGATCAAGGAAGCATCAAAAGAAGATGACAGGAATATGCAAAATCACTATACCAAAAACAATTGGCCAATACTTAAATATTTCAGAATATATCATATGATCAAGAGGTAATGGCAATGAAGGAAGAAGTTCAAGCTGCACTGAAAGCACTGGCAAAAAATGAAGTCTCCAGGAACTGATAAATACCAATTGACATGTTTCAAAACTAACAGATGCAGCCCTGGACTGCTCACCAGTCTGTGCCAGAAAAGTTGGAGGACAGTTGCTTGGCCAACTGCCTGGAAGAGATCCATATTTATTCCCATTCCCAAGAATATGATCCAACAGAATGTGGAAATTATCAAATATTATCATTAATATGACATGCAAGCAAAATACTGCCGAAGATCATTTTAAAACAGGTAGAACAGTACTTAGAGAACTGCTGGAAGTTCAGACTGGATTTAGAAAAAGCTGTGTCACCAGGAATATAATTGCTGATGTCAGGTGGATCCTGGCTGAAAGTAATGAATACCAGAGGAAGGTCTATTTATTTGTGCTTTCTTGACTATGCAAAGGCATTTGCTAGTGTGCATAGAACAAATTATGACTAACATTGAGAAAGAATGGGAATCTCAGAGCACTTTATTGTGCTCACACAAATCCTATACCAAGACCAAAAGGCTCTTGTGTGAACAGAGCAAGGGAACACTACATAGTTTAGAATTAAGAAAGGAGTGTATCGTGGTTATATCTTCTCTCCATACCTCTTCAATCTGTATTTTGAACTGAGCAAATTATTTGAGAAACTGGACTCCATGAAAAATAATGTGGCATCAAGATTGGAGGAAGACTCACCAATAATCTGTGTTATGTAAATAATTCACCCTTGCTTGCTGAAAGTGAGGAGGATGTGAAGAACTTGCTGAAGACAAAAAAGGCAATATGGATTGCATCTCAATATCAAGAAAACAAAAATTCTTACCAGTGGACCACTAGACAACATCATGATAGATGGAGAAAGATTTAAGTTGCCAATGATTTCATCTAACTTCGATTCACAATCAATACCCTTGATACCAGCAGTCAGGATATCAGGAGACATATTGTACTGTGAAAGTCTGCAGTCAGGGACCTTTTCAAATTATTTTGAGGACTAAGTTTGAGGACAAAGGTGCACCTGATTCAGGCCATGTTTTTTCCAGGTCACTTGCTATGGTTCTGGGAGCAGGACAATGAATAAGAATGGCAGAAAAATTGATGCCTTTGAGCTCTGGTGTTGGAGAAGAGTACTGAATATCCCATAGACTGCAAAAGAATAAACATTTGTTTTGGAGAGGGTGCAGCTGGAGAGCTCCTTGGAGGCTAAGATACCAAATCTTTGTCTCATATACTTTGGGCATGTTGTTAGGAGATAATACTACTCCTTGGAGAGGAACATGTTGCTTGGAAAGTTGGAGGGTTGGTGAAAGGGAGGAATACCCTCAACCAGATCGATTAACACAGTAACAGCAGCAATGGGCTCAAGTGTGTCAGAGATGATGAAGAAGGCACATGATAGGGCTTGGTTTAGATTTTTTTAATAGGGTTGCTATGAGTCATACTTGACTCATTAGAAAAAAAAAAGTATTTTAAATCCTAACCTCCAAGTTTGTAGTTATAATTTCTTTTGGGCATGGCTTGCCTTTTTTATGCTAATGAAGCATGATTGGTTTAAAGCTTATCTTGAATCAGTCTCTTTTGAGATATAAAGAGATCAAACAAGCATACAAGTGGAAAGTTGGGGTAAGACAGATACTAAGACATGTGGATATCTTCAATGAACAATGAAACAAACCAAACAGACAAGGACTTACCTTCAGAACTGACAGGAAGCCTTCCCTGTGTTACTGTTAGTACTCTGGTGATAAAGGAGGAAGTCAAGCTGCTCTGAAGGCATTGGAAAAAACAAGTCCCCAGGAATAGGTGGAGCAACAATTGACATATTTCAACAAATAGATGCAGCGCTGTAAGTGCTCGCCAGGCTGTGCTAAGAAATTTGGAGTATAACCACATGGCAGACTGACTGGAAGAGATCTCTATTTATTCCCATTTTAAAAAAAAAAGTGATCCCACAGAGTGTGAAAATTATAGAACTGTGTCATTAATATCACATGGAAGTAAAATCCTGAAGATTTTCCAAAAGCCACTAGAACAGTATATCAACAGAGAACTACCAGAAATACAAGCTGGGTTTAGAAGAGGTGGTGGCACTAGGGACATCATTGCCAATATCAGATGGATATTGGCCAAAAGCAGAGCATACCAGAGGAATGTCTGTCTGTGTGTCATTGACTCTGCAGAGGCATTTGAATGTGTGGAATCACAACAAATTATGACTAACCTTGAGAAAAACCGGAACCCTAGAAAAACATTGTACTCATGTGACACTTGTACTTGGACCAGGAGGCTGTAATCAGAAGAGAGCAAGGAATCACTGCATGGTTAAAAATCAGAAAAGGACTGTGTCAGGGATGTGTCCTGTCTCCATGCCCTTTCATCTGTATGCCGAACAGATCATTCAAGAGGCTGGCCTTTATTAGGAAGAATGTGGCATCAGAAGTGGAGGAAGACTTATCAACAACCTGCGTTATGCAGATGACATTACTTGCTGAAACTGAGGAGGGCAGGTCATCAAGGACTATGGCCTACAATATGGATTGAAGCTCAACATCAAGAAAACAGATTCTTACTACTGGGCCAATTGGCAACACTATCATAAATGGAAGAGAGATTGAGATTGTTTCAGCTTATTTTGTTACACAATCAATACTTTTGGCACCAGCAGTCAGGAAATCAAAAGATAAATTGCATTAAGAAAATTTACTGTCTTGAAAAAAGTATTGAATATACTGTGGACTGCCATGAGAAGTAAAAGATCTATGCTGAAGTAGGTAAAACCAAGCTGTTCCTTGGAAGCAAGAATTTTGAGGCTCTGTCTCACATATTGGGCATGTAGCCAGGTGGTACCAGGCTTTGGAGAAGGGTATCATTCTTGAAAGAGTTGGGAGGCAGCACAAAATAGGAAAACCCCAGAAGTGATGGCTTGACACAATAACTGGGGTAAAGAGGGTAGGTATGTCAGAGATAGTGATGTTGGCACAGGATAGAGCAGGGTTCAAAGTTATTGTTCATGGGGTCACTATGAGTCATAGTCGACTCGATGGCACTTAACAATCACCACCACCACCACCACCATTAAGTTGGCTCTGACTCCTACTGAATGTTTGTGGGTCAGAATGAAACACTGCCCAGCCCTGCACCATCACTGTGTATAGTTGGAACCACTGAGTCAGTCCCTCTTGTTTGGAATTGCAGCGTTCTAAACTGATCAAGTTAATTTCTGTTTAGTAAAGTCATTCACTTGTGATATTTCTCTTATTATAGTACTACCTGACTAAGACATTTCCATACTATTCACTATGCGAAGAAGATAGGAAAATTAAAATAAAATCTATTTTTTACTTGACAGTCCCAGTTTTACTTGTTCAATGAGTATGATATTTTTGTCTCTAAATTATATTAGTAAAATAGAAAGTTTCTCATTTCTTTCTTCTTTCTGTAGTTCTTCTTTTCAATAAAAGTCTTGTTTAGTATTTTGAAATCTGTCAAAACAGTAATTATTCTCTGTGGCAGCAAAGGGATAACCCTCATTTGATTTTATTCATTCTAAATCCAGTTAACTAATACAAATTTTATTCTTCTTCTAGAGCATTAATGTTGTCATATAAGCACTACTGTTGTTATTGTGTGCAGTTGAGTTGGAATCAACCCATAGTTGACCCTCTGGAGGCAGTTAATTGAACAGGAGATTGCCCATCCTTCGCTTGTGGAGCAGCTGATGGATTTGAACTTCATGCCTTAGGATTGCAGCATAACTTCTTGCCACTAGGCCATGAGTGCTCTCATGTAAGCACTAGACAGATTAATACCACTTTTAAAATACACGAACACATAAACCTCCCAACTCATTGCCATGGGGTGAGAATGAACTTATAGCTGACTCTCCAGTGTTGTTGTTATTGTCATGTGCTGTCGAGTCGCTTGTAACTCGTAGTGACCCTATATACTAGCGCCCTAAACCCTGCTCTATCCTGTGCCAACCTCACTGTCTCTGACACACCTGCTCCCATTACTCCAATCACTGAATCGATCCATCTCATTGAGAGTCTTCCTCTCTTGTGCTATTCCTCCACTCTCCCAAACATGATGTCCCTCTCCAAGGAAAGGTCCCTCCTTGCAGCATGCCCAAAGTATGTCAAACTTCAGAATCTGTGTCTCCAAGGAGCAGCCCGGTTTTACTCACTCCAGGACAAACCTGTTTGTATATTCAACACTCTTCTCCAGCACCACAGCTCAAAGGCATCAATTCTCTTTCTGTCATCCCTAGTCACTGTCCAGCTCTTTGATGCATAGCATGCAATTGCAAAGACTATGGCCCAGATCAGGCACACCTAATTCTCCAGCCTGACGTTGTTGCTCTTCAGTACTCTGGAGAGGTCCCTGACAGCTGACTTTCTTAATGCAATTCTTCTCTTGATTTCATGGCAGCTGGTATCAAGAGTGTTGACTGTGGAGCCAAGCAAACTAAAACTGTTAACTGTCTCAGTCTCTTCACCATCCATAATGATGCTGCCAATTGGCCCAGTGGTGAGAATTTTTGTTATCTTGACATTGAGCTTCAATCCATATTGAAGGCTGCAGTCCTTGACCTTCTTCAGCAAGCACCTTAGGTCCTCCTTAGTTTCAGCAAGAAGGGCTGTGTCATCTGCATAATGCAGGTTGCTGATGAATCTTCCACCAATCCTGATGCCACATTCCTCCTCATACATTCCAGCATCTTGGCTGGTGTGTTCTGCATACAGATTGAAAAGATATGAAGACAGAGTATATCCCTGGCGGACACCCTTCCAGATATTGAACCATGCAGTGTCCTTCCTCTTTTCTGACCACTGCCTCTTGGTTCAAATACATTTTTTTAAAACAGAACTGTCACCTTACACATTGGTATCACCAGATGGAATTCATAGGAATCAGCTTGAGTACATCTTTGGAAGAAATTGTTGGAGAAGCTCATTATCAGCAGTTAATACCAGGTCATATGCTGGCTGTTGAACAGGCTGTCCATTACTCATGTGCAAGTTCAAAATGAGGCTGAAGAAAATTAAAACAAGTCCACCATAACCAAAACAGGATCTTGAGTCTATTCCACTTGCATTTAAAAATCATCTTAAGGATAGATTTTAAGTATTGAACACCCAGTTATCAAAGACCAAATGAGTTGTGGATTGACATCATCATGACCGTCCAGAGGGTTTTTAGAGACTGTCAGTTGCATGGGAAGAGATGTCACTGGTGGATTTGAACCACCAGAGGGCTGCCGCCTTTTGCTTAGCACTGAAACTTCCTGTGTTCAAGGCCACCAGAGCTCCCTCGACAAATATGTAGAAAATAAAATTGTTTAGTACCAAAGAAGAAAAAAGCATTTCCTATCAAATGAATACAGAAACAAGATTATAATATACATTTCCCAATATTGATGAAATCAGTACTCTGCACATATTGTAGAAAGAAACCAAGAAAAAAGATTTAGGAATCTGTGTTCTAAGTTAGAATTGGGGGGGAAAAAAATCAAAGGGAAAAAAACCTCCTTGGTAACATAGGCTGAAAAGGCATCCAACTTATAAGAATGTAGGAAATCCAGTAGGAGGGAGGAACTTATTCCCAGAACACAGTGTCTGTTGCCATGGTGTCTGTGACATAGACACCGAGGGCTGCAGAACTGCTGTGAACTTTACACAGTGGCCCTGAGGGACCTTTTTTAGCCTGTCTCCAAATGCATCTTCTCTTCATACATCATTAGAAATTAATCATTATTTTTCAAAACCAAAACATTTTAGCTCCACTATAGTGGCAATGTCTTGATTGAATTTATTTTTCTTTTAGGCATTATAAGAATCTCTGGTGGTTCTGTGATTAAAGCACCTGGATGCTAGCATAATGATCAGCAGTTCAAACTAAAGATTTCAGTCTTAGGAACTCTGTTCTGTGGGGGCGTTATAAGTCGGAATGAATTCAGTGACAGCAATAGTCTGAGTGCCTCTCGCAGATTTAGATGCTCCTGTGTACATCATGCTATTCTTTACCCTGGGGTCCCCTTACGACACTATATTAGAGTCGATATTTTAAATACGTGTTTTCACACCACCAGGGTGAAGGCCTATGTGCATCTGAACAAATATCACCATGTCTGTCAGATAAGTGCTGAGTAAATATTTTCTTGAGCAGATTAATAAAAGATTGGATGAGATTTGAAGACCTTTAATCAGGAATCTTATTAATTCTTTAAACCTTTCATTAAAGAATATTACATTTTTAAGAAACGGAGATTGGAGGAGAGATTGATAACCTCTTTCTTAATAAGTTTAAGGAGCTAGAGCTCTGAAAACATTTTTAAAAATACCTACAATGTGTCAGGCTTTGAACCAAAATATTAAGACACACATTTTGCTCTCATGCACATTTTCTCTTCCACACATGCACACACATGTGCACTTGTGCACTCATAAAGCTCCACAGCTCTAGTTACTCATAGTTTCCTGTGGCAGCTCGGTTAAATAAATTCACCTGGTTATCATGCAGTGCATTCAGGGAGCTATGTTGTTGTTGTTGCTGTTTGCCATTGAGTTGGAACCGACCCATAGCTGACCCTCTAGCAGGTTTTTAGGGGCAGTAGATTGCACGAGAGGAGATTCTTTCGTGCAGAAGCTGGAGGATTTGAACCGTGTGCCTTTGGGATTGCACCACAACTTCTTCCTATGAGGCCACCAGAATTAGGCTCTGTGAATTTGACTCTGATTAATAGAGACTCAATGGTGGTGTTGTTATTAGGTGCCATCAAGTTGAATATGACTCTTAGAGACTCTATGAATAGCAGATTTGAACCCTGACCTCTCCTTGCCGTCCTCATCATATATGATATAATCGAGCCCATTACTGGAGGCATGGTGTCAGTCCTTCAGGTTGAGGGTCTTCCTGTCTTTCATTGGCCTCCCACCTTTCCAAGCATGATGTCCCTCTCCAAGGAATAGTCTCTTCTAGAAACATGCTGAAAGTATATGAGTCAAAGCTTTGCTATCTTTGCTTCCAATGAGCACTCCAGCTGCACGCTTTCTAAGACATATGTTTGTTCTGTTGGCCACACATGGATATTTAGTACTCTTCTCCAACACCAAAGTTAAAGGCGTCTATTCTTCTTCTGCCATTCTTATTCATTGTCCAACTCTCAGTAGCATAAGAAGTGATTGAACAAAACAACTATGAAATATCATCTCACCCCAGTCAAAATAGCAAAATTTAACAGAACAGCAAGCAACAAATGCTGATGAGGTTGTGGAGAAACTGGAACCCTTATTCACTGTTGGTGGAAGTGTAAAATGGTGCAACCACTGTAGAAAGTGGTGTGGTGCTTTCTCAAAAAGTTGCAAATAGAGATACTATTTGACCCAGCAGTTCCAATACTGGGAATATACCCTAAAGATACCATAACTGACATCCAAGAAGGTATATGCACACCCATGTTTATTGCTGCTTTGTTCACAATAGCAAAGAGTTGGAAACAACCCAGGTGCCCATCAACAAACAAATGAATAAAGAAGCTATGGTATATTCACACAATGGAGTACTACGCTGCATTGAAAAACAAGGAACTCATGCAATATTATTCAAAATGGGTGACCCTGGAGGACATTATGCTGAGTGAAATATCTCAGTCACAAAAGGACAAATATTATGTGGTGGTACTGTTGTAGAATGGGACTGACATCAGGGTTGGGGTTAGACTAAGAAAAACTGGATAAATTATGTATACTGCATTGAAACAGATGAGGGACAGAATAATTTAAAATCGATATATGATACGGTATTATGGTTGTCACAAGAGTCCACAATTAAGGTTGCATAGTGGAGTGTACTCGGGGCAGTGGAGGGGGCGGTGGTATACAGGGGGATTGTATACCAATGAAAGAATTTTTCTGTTACTTTTCAAAGAGAGGAGTGAACTGGGGGTGGAGGGCTGGGCAGGGAGAAAAGTGCAACAATGAATGAATGGAAATCCAAAATCTCTGTATATGTTTATTAAAATTAATGAAATAAAATTTTTTTTAAAAAGAAGTGATTAAAAAGACCATGGGATCCTTATGTGTTCCCATTCCCAAGGAAGATGATCCAACAGAATGTGGAAATTATCAGTTTCATTAATATTATAATTATGTAATATAGTGCTGAACATCATTCAAAAATATCTAGAACAGAATATCTTAGCCAGAGAACTGCCAAAGTTCAGGTGAGATTTAGAGGAGTCTGTGGTACCAGATATTGCTGATTTCAGATCATGGCTAAAGGTGAAAAATATCTATTTGTGCTTTATTGACTATGCATATAGACCCTATTACACAGTGTAAAACTGCCCCTTTGAGTTTACTTGGCTGTAAATCTTTATAGGATCAGATCACCAAGTCCTGTTTTTTGCCACAGAGAGTATAATAGATTTGAACCACCTATCTTTCACTTAGAAGCCACATGCTAAATTACTGTGACACCAGGGCTCCTTTAAGGAGCTACAGATAATTCCTTTCTGTCTGGGTATGCAGATGGTTAACGTGGGACATTCTATAAAGAATTGAGTGCTAATCCAAAGACAGTGCCTCTCTGATGGTTTGAATCTACCCATCACTCCTTGAGAGAAGGATGGTTAATCTCCTGTGCTGTTAACAGCCTTGAAGGTCAGTGGAGACTCACCTATAGTCTGTTATGACATAGCAGCAACACATTTTCAAATTGTACTAATTGAAAGGTTGGAAGTTCAAGTTCACCCAGAGGGACCTCAGAAGAAAGATCTAGAGATCTATTTCTGAAAAATCGTCTGCTGAGTCCCCCTGTGTTGCTCAGTTCTCTGACACACAGGGATTTGCCTTGAATGGAAACTTTATTAAAAAAAAAAAAGGAAAAATCAGATGTCTAATTAATTTTCTCTGTTGTAGAACTGAAGCGCAAGCAGAAGAGTTTTAAGAGTACCAGTGGTACCAGAAATATTAGCATTTTTAAAGTTGTTTTTAAATGACAACAAAACAAGCCAGAACCTCAAAAAAAAAAGAGTACCAGTGGTGAGTTAGGATAAGGTCATGTTATCTAAGCCTTGCTAAATAAGGAGCTTGGACACTTTTTTGAAAAAGTAAGGAAACTATTGAAATATTTTAGAGTTCTGACTTTACTATTGAATACACTCTTCAATATATTGCATGAGGTAGAAAGTAAAAGAGAGGCTAGTTGGAAGACACTGCAATCAAACAGGTAACCAGTTATAAAGGATCTAAGCCAAGGCAGTGTCAGTAGATAGTGAATGGACCCTGTGCTGAACCTTTTGTGAGATGGAGTCAGTGCAACTTCATGTGACATGGAAGACAGGGCTGCTTTTCTGTGGAGCATAGAGTCTGGTGGAAAACCAGAATTAACAAAGATTACTCTATGCTTTATCCCATAACTACAACACAGAGTAGAAGAGTGATAGGAGATGAGACTAGACTCGATTAAGGACCAATTTTTGTCCTTAATGTAGTAGAGAACCATACAAAGAATCTTGAGAAATAGGTAACATGATTTTTAGTTAGATTTATTTAGAACACTTAAGCTCTGAAGGAGGCAGCAAATAAAGGAGCTCAATAGCTGACAAAAAATCTAGGCCCAAGATGATGAAACAGAAGTTTCCTGAAAACTGTGGGGGCTGGACTAAAAATTAAGGGAAGATAAAATTGACTTTTGATTATTTGAATTTATACTTGATAAAGGAGAATTCAAGGAGAACTCAGAAGAAGCCATGCAATAAGGGATATTATTGTTATGTCAAGGGGACCTTAACTGAAAGGAGAAAATTCAAGAAAGATATCTACTTGTATTCTTTTATTATGAAAAGACATTTGATTATGTGGATAATAATAAATTATAGTAACATTGAGAAGAGCAGGACTTCCAGAACATTTAATTGTGCTCATGCTAAACCTACAGATAGACCAAGAATAATCATTCAAACAAAACAAAGAAATATTGCATATTTTAAAATTAAGAAAGGTGTGCATCAGGGTTATTATAGCCCTTCTCTAAACCTCTTCAATTTGTATACTCAACAACTAAGTCAAGAAGATGGAATATAAAAAAAAACAAAAACATGTAGCATCAAGATTTGGAGGAAAACTCATCAATAACCTGCATATATATAGACAACACATCCTTGCTTACAGAGAGTAATGAAGACTTAATAAAATTACTGAAAAATACCAAAGACTACAGTCTTCAGTATGGATAAAACCTTAGTAGCAATTAAAAAACTCTCACATCTGCTTAAATAGGAAATGTCATAGTAAATGAAAAAAAGATTGAGGCTGTCAGTTATTTTACTTTACAAGAACCCATAATGAACACTCGTGAAATCAAAAGACCTGTGACAGTGGGAAAATTGGCTGGTACGGACCTCTCCAAAGTTCTAAAGAGCAAGGATGTCTCCTTAAATCCTAAGGTGCATTTCATCCTAGATACGGTATTTTCAATTGCTTCCTATGCATTTAAAAGTGGGACAGTGAATAAAGACAATCAAAGAAGAGCCGATGCCCTGTTGCTGTGATGTTGAAGGAGAGTATCAAATATACCAAGGACTGCACAAAGAACAAACAAATCTACATTTGGAGGAGTGCAACCAGGGAGCTTCTTGGAGGCAATGATGTTAAAACTCTTGTCTCACATATTTGGGGCATCTTGTCAGAAAGTGCCAATCACTGGAAAAAGAAATTCTTGGAAAAGTAGAGACTGAGTCTATGAGAGGAAGATCCTCAATTAAGGTGCATTGACACAGTGGTGTCAACAATGGACTTGAGCATGGCAGAGGTTGTCAGGATGGTGCAGGATAGAGCGGAATATCAATCTATTGTTTGTTGTTGTTATTCAATGTCTGAGTGTTGTTATGAGCTGTAATCACCTTGATGGTATCGGACAACGGCAAGGGAAGAATGATGTAGGCAAGACACAGATGGTAACAGAGGATTGGTAGACGGTAGAGAAATTATGTCACTTGTTGGGATAACGAAAAAATTCAGAAAGGAAAAATTTAAAAGTAACAAGTCAGGTTTTGTAAATAGTAAGTTTGAAGAGAGTCAAGAATCATCAAATGATGTGTTGTTGTGTTGTTGTGTTGATGTTGTTACATGCCGTTGAGTTGAGTATGACTCATAGCGACTGTATGAACAAATGATCTGTATACTGCCCTATTCAGTGCCATCTTCACAATCTCTGATACACTCAAGCCCATTGTCATAATTCACCATGTCAACCCACCTGGTCAAAGATCTTCCTCTCTTTCACCTCCCTTCTACCTTCCCAAGCACAATGTCTCTCTCCAAGCAATACCCTCTCTTAGCTACATGCCCAAAGTATGTGAAAAGAAGCTTCACCATCTTTGCCAGAAAGATCAATAGTTCAAAGGCATCAATTCTTCTTTTGTAATTGTTAGTCATTATCCAGCTTTCAAATGCATAGCAAGTGACTAAAAAGATCACAGCCTGAATTAGGTGCACCTGAGACCCCAAACTGATATTGTTACTCCTCAATAATTTGGAGAGGTCCCTGACTGCTTTCCCAGTGAAGTACATTTCCTGATCTCCTTACTGCTGGTCCCCAGTGTATTGATTGTGGATCCAAGTAAAAAGAAATTGTTGACAGTCTCAGATGCTTCTCATCCATTGTGATGATGCCTGTCAGTCCCATAGTGAGGATTTTTGTTCTCTTGACGTTGATTTGTTAGTCACCAAGAAATACAGGGCTGTATTAGGGAGGAAAACCTTGATATTGACCATTAATATTGAGAACTGGTAAGGAGTTCTAGTGCCTCAATGGTTAAACTCTCAATGTTCACCTAAAGGCTGTTGAGACTGTGCCCCTCCCCAGGCTCCTTTGTTGGAAAGAGTATCTGCCAGTCTGCTTCCATGAAGATTATAGCCTAGGAAACCTTGGGAGATAGTTCACCTCTATCACATGGAGTTTCTCTGCATCGAAAATGAATTTGACAGCACATAGCAACAATAGTATACAACCATGCATCACTTAACATCTATTGGAACAAAAACCAACTCCATATAAGTCTCTGGTCTCATAAGAATTTTTTGGGTTTTGTCCCTCTCAGAAGGAAAAGTAGCTCTCCTTTTACATATTCTTTCCTCCAATGGTTTTAAATTACTGATTCTTCAATTACTGGACCAAAGGCAGGAGAGAGACAGAGGTCATGGGTCTGGACAGGCACTCTGGATTTTGTCAGTAGCAAGTACGGGTTGGTTAAGTGTGGGGGTCTCTTGAACTGGGCTGCTCCGGTAGCTCAGGTACATTAAGAAGTGGGTGAGACTGGGCATGATTCCTCCCCCTGGCTTCCTCTTGCTCTGCTCCAGTTCCTGCCCTCACAGCCAGGGCTGAATCTCCTCCTGTGTGTTCCTTCACTTTCCACCAGCAGCTCCAACAGTGACAGCAGCAGTGAGAACAATTAAGTTTTAATATGATGTTCACACAGTATTCAGTGTTCCTTGTTCATAGGACGTATTTGGGTTAAGTGGTGCATAGTTGATAGCAGAAGCTCTGAGGTGGATGTGATGACTTAGGTAGGGCAGATCAGAGTTGGCTCTTCAAGCACAGATATACAAGTGCCCACCCACTGCACACACGCTCCCCTGAGCTCGATTCCTAAATACAGGTAAGCTCAACCTGCTCCACCTGTACAGTGACCCAAAGAAAGTGCATGAAATGGCAGTGAAAGTAAGCATATGGATAATAGGGACTTGGGTGAAGGTAGGCTACTTCAAAAGATTCTGGTTAAGAAAAACTATAGACAGAAATTGCTGGAGAGGCAGGACGGAATTGAGAGACAGTGAGAGAAGTGGGAATGAAAACTTATCTGCAGTGTCATGAGGTTAGAGAGTTTGAGCAAAGAATTCGTTTGGTGACTAGACTTAGCTAATGTTTCTTGATTTGAAAAATCCAATTAGATATAATGAGGGCATGAAGTAGGAAGACATGAAACTAATAAAGAAGAAAACCATGAATATCACTGGATTGTTGTGTTGTTGATGACTGTCAAGTAGAGCACAACTCATAGAGACCCTATGAACAAAAGGCCTGTAGCCCCTCTATAACTATCGTCATTTATCAGAGTTGATAAAATCACTACTTTATACTATTTACATTGCTTTTTCACTTGGATATGCTAGTGCTCATTGCAAAGATTTTAGCCTCATGCAAATTACCTCATTTATTACTACAAGAGTTTTCTGGGTTTGCATTTTCACCAGAACACAGATTACAATGATATCTTATATTTTCTTTTAACTGAGACAGTCATAAATCTTAGTTTACTTTAGATAGGTCTTATTTTCATTTTTTATCTGAATGTAATTATTAACATTATCTTCTCTTTTAAAGGAAGACAATAAGTTGGTGTAGCCACCTTACTTAAAAGAATTATTAAAACTCTAAAAAAAAAACCTCTAGTGTGAAAACTCTTAAAAAAATAAAAAACAGCAAAGTAATACTCATTTGTTCAAAAAGGAGGGGAAAATCTATTTTTCTTTCTAAGCTAGAATCTCCAAAGGAAAAGACAAATAGAATTTATGACAAAAATCCACCATATAACAAATTAAAAAGCAAATGTCAAACTTGAAAATATCAGCATCATGCTGATCATCATGCATTTCATTCAAAAAAAAGTTAATTGAATTGTTTTAATTTTTTTAGAACCTGTAAATAAGAATAGAAACATGGGACTTTTAGTAATGGGTTAAAAATGGATAAATCAGTTATATGGCATTATAAATCCACTCAGAGATTCAAAGGGTGCCCTGATTATGTTTTGCTTTATAACAAGAATTAGAAGGAACTTAAGTATATATAGGTTTTTTTGTAGTAAATCTTAAAATAACTTTCAAAGTATTATCAAATTAAATGACTATGTAGTTACTTAAATCATGCTCTATAAGAAAACAAACAAGTACTAAGCAATCTTCTGTAACTCATTTACTTAAAGAACTGATCTAAATAAGTTTTGGCAATTGATAAATTAATTCAGCACAAGAAATTTGAATTCCAGTTTCTAATCAGAATGAACAAATATGATATGGATAAAGATTTCTGAAAGGAGAACACTCTTCGTTCCTATTGTTACTGATTTTAAAGTCTTTTTTTCAAGTTTTTTCTACTATACATGTCTTCTAGTATCTAAATAACCTTGACAATTAATCAATAACCACCTCCCAAAATGTGTTTGGACTGTGTTTTTTTATTGTGACTGTTAGGAATTTTTAAAAGCCAGTACTGGTTCTTACAGTTGAAGGGGGGAGGAATTAAAATTACTTTTGCTATGAAATGTATTCTAACTCATTGTACTCTCATGTGTGCCAGAGTAGAAATGTCCTCCATAGATTTTTCAAGGGTTAATTTTTCAGTAGTTACCTGGAAGGCCAGATGTTTTTTCAAAGGTACCTTTTAACTTGAACCACCACATGTTTGTTTAGCATCCAGTTTGCTTAAGGGATAGCCAGGGACTCCTTTATAAATAGCCCCTTGCCATCATTCTGATTTATAGCTACCCTATAGTACATAGTAGAACTGTCCCATAGGGTTTCCAAGGCTGTAAATCTTTACTTGAGACTACCTCCACTTTCTTCTGCAGAGCTACTGGTGAATCCAAGCCACCGACTCTTTGTTTAACAGCACAGTTTTGGCTTACAGCATGACCAGGTTCCTTTTTAGAAACAGCAAACTTCAGTAACTTACTACCTTTGAGGCCATTGTGAATTTGATGTAGGAAAATGAGGAGGAAAAATAATAGATATTATTAATTGTGGTGAGTTGTAAACCTCCCTGTACCTATCATGTAATGATCGTTTATGACTTACTTAAGGGAGAAAGAACTGAAGAACAAATTCAAACCTCAAGTTGAAATATGTTAGGATTGTATGGGCAGAATATTGAATGATCCAGAAAGCATCAAAAGAAGATAGAAGAGTACACAGAGTCACTGTACCAAAAAGAATTGGCTGGCATAGAAGTTTTTTATGAAACAACGTGTGTTCAAAAGACAATGGTGATGGAGGAAGTTCAAGCGTCTCTGAAGAAATTGGCAAAAAACAAGGCCCTGCGAATGGATGGAATACCAATTGATGTATTTCAACAGACAGATGCTGCTCGAGATGTGCTCACCAGGCTCTGCCAAGATACCTGGAGGACAGCCACCTGACTGGAAGAGACACCTATTTATTCCCATTCAAAAAAAAAAAAAGATCAAACTGAATGGGGAATTAAAGAACTATACAACAACATCACTAATATTACACACAAGCAAAATCCTGCTGAAGATTATCTAAAGTGACTGGAACAGTACATCAACAGAGAGCTACCAGAAATACAAGTGAGATTTAGAAAAGGCCTTGGCACTAGTTGTATCTTGGCCAAAAGCAAAGAGTACCAGAGGGATGTCTGTCTGTCTATGTCTTTCATAGTCTATGCAAAGGCATTTGACTGTGTGAAACACAAAATATTGTGGCTAGCCTTGAGAAGACTGAGAATGCCAGACATCTGATTGTGCTCATGTGAAACCTATACTTGGACCAGGAGGCAGTCATCAAAACAGAGTAAGGAAACACTGTATATTTCAAAATCAGGAATGGAGTACATCAGGGATGTGTCCTGTCTTTATATATTTTTTTTTATCTGTATGCAGAACAGATCATTTGAGAGGCTAGATTTTATGAGGAAAAATGCGGCATTAGGATTGGTGGAAGACTCATCAAAAACATGGGTTATGCCAATGGCACAACCTTACTTGCTGAAACTGAGTAGGGTCTCAGCATTTGCTTCAGAGGGTCAAGACTATAGTTTGCAATATAGATTGAAGCTCAACATAAAAGACCCCAAGATTCTCACCACTGGGCCAGTTGGCAGCATCATAATAGATGGAGAAGCAATTGAGATTGTTAATTGAGATGGGGGTTGTTAATAATTTTCTGTGGAATTATTAAAAGGCAGATATACTTTTTAGGACAGGTAGCAATGAAAAATTATTTTTATTAAGCTGTTCTCCACCTGTAATTAGTTTTTGAGAGGTAAAACTATTTTTCTGTTGTTATAAAACAGCTGAGTTGGAATATATTTAATGGACTTTAAAAATATCCTTTAATGCTTATGTACTACAGTCTAAAATCCTTGGAGGCAAGGATTGTGAGACTTCATCTCCCATACTTCAGGCATGTATCCAGCAGGGACCAGTTTTTTGAAGAAGGAGATCATGCTTGGAAGGGTTGAGGGACATCTCCGGAAAAGAAGACTCAGATGAGATAGCTTGCCACAATAACTGGGACAATGATGGTGTGTTAGATACAGTGAGATTGGCTCATTGTAGAGCAGGACTCAGAGTTATTGTGCATGAGTCATAGTCAACTTGATGGCACATAACAATAACAACAGCAAAATATGTGGGTTTTTTCTCTATGGTAAAAATTTTTTTCTTAAATTTAACAATTAGAATGAAAAGTATGAAATAGAAATAATCTATTTTTTACACTGAAATTATGAATAATATTTAAGGTAATATTTTAAAAAAAAATCTGTGTGAAGTGTTCCATGGAAAACTCCAGTTATTTGAGGAAGCCTTAGTATAATTCCATTAGCAAATTGTAATTTAAATAGCACATTAAATTGTATACCAATACTATACTTCAATAACTGAAAGCTATTTGAATTGAATTTTTAAAACTTTCAAATATTGTCAGTGACTTTGCCTTGCTTAGGCAGATTATTTTAAAATATTCCATATCATTGACCTAATTGGTTATGTAACTTACTTATAACCACGACATTAGTTTTGTTGATTTTTAAAGTTACTGTGTTTGAGTATTGACTGTTATAATAGATAATAATTTTCCCATAATGACAATTTTATAGTTACTGCCTTATGTCACCTCAACTGTATAAAACATAATTAACTTCTAGGTGGTTTTTGTTTGGTTTTTTTTTTTCAAGCACATGATAGTGATGGAAGATATGCTGAAAGATTTTCTCCTTGGAGAACACCTACTGTTGGTTGGTAACCAGGTGAGTTGGAACTGGACCTCACACGCTATAATGAATACATGTCAATAACAAAGTAAAAGCAATGAGATTCTTCTCCTTATTGGAATAAGTTTTGGAGATAATTCTTTTTTCACCTTTCTCGATTAAAGGTTTAAAGAGGAGTGTCTTCTGCCTTCTAAATTTTAGAATGTCTTCAGAGCTAAAATCACTTCCCCTTCCCATAAAGCCCAGTCCGTTCTACTTCATAAACATCTGTTCTTTCCCACGTCTGTCACTCCGGGCTATCTCACCATCTCCTGCCACTTGGATTACAGTAGACGCCCACATCGTTCTAGTCATACCTTACTCCACTCGGCAGCCAGATTGGTACTTCTGAAATAAACTAGATAGCTCATTTTTACTTTATTTAAATTTCCTTTCGCTTGCCCTGAGAACACAGTGAAAGTCTTTGGTGTAACTTACAGCCTCAGGCGCTGACCACCTCTCTGGTCTGAACACCTGGCCCCCTTACACTTTGTATTAGCTTGATCAACTATGAACTTCCTTCTCTTTTTTTATCTCCTTTCTGATTCTTGGTGCATGCTCTTCCCTCTGCGTGGAGCACTCCTTGTCCTCTTTTTATACCATTTGTCTCTGCCTTTTGAGAAGGCTTTCCCTTGTGTTCAACTATGTTAGGTTCCCCACTTTATATTCCCTGCTCTTTCTCTTTCCTTACACTAGTCAGATGCTACTATATTTACACAGTGAATGCCTGTCTTCCCAACTTGTCACCATGGACCTCCCGTGCAGGGACTACATTTGTCTTCTAAACTCTGTATCCATTTCTATAGCAGCCCTTGGTACACAGTAAGATATTCAGTATATATTTATGGGGGAATGGATGAGTATTTTCCATTTAGAAATCTCCGGTAATTGTCCTCAACTGAATTACCACAGCAAAGAGCACCTGTGTTTGTTTTAAAATTAATCTTAAATTCAGAACAACGACTTTGAGTTTGCTTAGTCTCTTTCTCTTTTACTCGTAATATATTTTCTTCATATATTTTGCTCTTGAAAAACTTACAGTTTTAAATGTTGCTTTTTTAAAAAAGAATAAATTACTCATTGCATGGTTGACTGGTTAAGTACAGACTTAGAAGCACTTTTGTGTCCTGAATCCGGATAGGAGCTCGTTCGTATATGAGTGTGTGACTTGGGCACATCGCTCTTATCTTTCTAAGTCCCACATTCCTGATATTTAACTTGGGGATAAAAATAGACCAAGCCCTAATGTAAACCTACTGTACAGATCAAGTGAAGCCTATTGTGTTGTGTGTACTGTGGAGTCAGAACCAACCCATAGCTGACCCTCCAGTGGGTTTTCAGAGGCGATTAAGAAGGGATTTGTCCTTCCTTGTCCTGCAGAGCATCTGGTGGCCTCAATCCACACGCCTGCTCCTCTTCCAGCCAGGGCCAGGTCCCTGGTAAATTCTTATTGTTGCCAGCTAAAAAGAACATGTGTATATTGTTATGCAATTTAGAAACATCATTTCCTATTTCATTTTCTCTAATGAAGAATCAAAAAGGGAACAATAAGTTATACATGCTTTTTCCTCACTCTGGAAAATTCTATGTACATTTTTATTCTTTTGCTGGGTTTTTTTTTTCCTTTCTTCTGCTGAATCTATGTATCAGGGTAGGAAAATGAAGATCAGTGGACCATCTTATATTTGATCCATGTACTAAATACTCGAGATTTCAAGTTCTCATACTTCTTTGAAGAGTGAGGGCTGTGTGGACTTTTAGGTCTTCATTAGCCCAGAGCTCTCTACAGACTTGTCCTCGGTAGTTAAACGCTGGTACACTTTGTGCACCAGGATTCTGTCCTTCCCTGAATGGCCTTAACCACAGAATCTTCTGGAATCTCGGCATCAAGAAAATAGCACGGTGACAAAAATTAGACCAAGGAAACAGAGCAGAGTTTGAATTATTTTGCTAAGGAACAACCTTGAAAGGAAGATTCCTGAAATTCAAGTTACAATGCTCAAGAAATCTTTGAAATATCCCAGATGTGACCTATATCCTAGGAGTTTACTGTGTGAGATGCAAAAGGAGTTTTTTCTCAGCAAAGGCAGTACTCACACTTGAGCAGTAGTAGAGTCAGGGCTTCCGGAGGGTTGTCTGGGTTGAATTTGAATCCAGCCAGTGACCAGAAGGACAGGAGCAGAGTTAAACTCTCGGGACTGTGGAAAGCTGCAACCTGAGAGGAGGATAGGATGGAGGTTTGCTTTGAAAGTTCTTTGAAATTGTTCTGAAATGCAACACAAGTAGCAGTGCAGCATCTAGGGTGTTTGCTACATTCGGCTCCTCATTCAGAAGAAGGGAACAAGACAGTAAGGTAGAGCATTTGGCATCAGGACAAGTGGGGTGAGGGGAGAACGGCTGCAGCTCTAGGTACAGAGTTGGACCCTAGTATCTGGTGAGCATGGACAATCCTGCTGATTTTCATGCATGATCCGAGTTTCCCTTAAGACACTGCAAGCTGCACCTACAACTGCACGGAGACTCCAAACAGAAGCTCCTCAGGAGGTGTAGGTGGAAGACAGGGGGAGTCACAGACATCTGGCTCTCAGTAATATTACATACCCCGACCATGATCAGCCTGTCACAATGTCTCGCCTCCTTTGACTCCTCTTCTGCCACCTTTGACTTTGGAGAATGGGAAGACTAGTGGCAAGAAGCTGCCTCACAATCTCAAAGACACATGGTTCAAGGCCACCAGCTGCTCTGTAGAAGGATGAGGAATCTCTTCTCATGCAGTTAACTGCCTCTGAAAACCCACTGGAGGATCAGCTATGGGTTGGTTCTGACTGTGTAGTACACAACAGCAACATGTGTATGATGTTAGTCTAGAGACCAAGTTGTGCCTGATCCAGGCCATGCTCTTCTCAGTTGCTTACTGTACAGCTGAGAACTGGACAGTGACCAAGGATGACAGAAGAATTGATGCTTCTGAGCTGTGGTGCTGGAGAAGAGTATTGAATATTCCATGGTCTGCTAAGAGAACTAACAGGTCTGTCCTGGAGAGGATGAAACTAGGCTGCTCCCTGGAGGCAAGGATTTTGAGACTTCATTTCACATACTTGGGCATGTTGCCAGGAGGGGCCAGTATTCGGAGAGAGATGCGCAGGACAGAAATAGCCTAGATGAAATGGATTGACACGTTACTAGGATAATGAGAGTAGGTGTGTCAGAGATAGTGGAATTGGCTAAGACAGAGCAAGGTTCAGAACTACTGAGTGTAGTCGACTCAATGGCACATCACAGCAACAATGCATATGCTACTGATAGATGACTATTTCTTTTCTTATCAGAAAGATTTTCTGTTCTTTGATTGTAATTCTCTGTAACAGTCAGCTTCATATAGCAGCATCAAAGAAACTTTAGAATTTATAAATAAATTCTGCCACTTGTGTCCTTTAAATCATACTGTGAAAAAGTCTCCATTAGACTGTCTTCTGATAGCCTCCAGTTGTCCCATCTGCCCTGCTTTCAGCCTCATGTCCCAGTCCTCCTCTCACGCTCTGTTCTGCAGCTAAGTTCAGCACTTTGTTCTCAAATATAGCCTCTTCCTGTTATATTCCAGCCACTAATCTTTGCCACTGTGGCCAGCATACTCTTGTTTCCATCATCTTCCTCCATTGAAATATTTTCTATCTCAGAGTAATAATTAAAAATATAGGAAAAAAGTTAAGCTGGGAAACCAAATACCTGACCTGCTATCCAAGTTTTTTCACTTCTCTGTGTGAAAAGGAAGATCATGGCTTGTGCATAAGAAAGCTGGACATTGATTAAAGATGACAGCAGAAGAATTGATGCTTTTGAGTTATAGTGTTGGAAAAGAATGCTGACGATCCTATGGACTGCCAAAACAAATGTGTCTTAGGGAAGGTACAGCCAGGGTCCCCCTTATAGAGGATGATGACACTCCATCTCACATACTTTAGTATTTATAATCCTTGGAAAAGCCCATCTTGCTTGGAAAAAGAAAATCCCTTACAGGATGGATTGAAACAGTGACTAGAGCAATGGGCTTAAGTGTAGCATGGAGGGTTAGGATGGCGCAGGATAGGTCAGGTCTGCTGTTCATAGAATTGATGAGTCGTAGTCAACTCAATGCCACCTGAAAACAGCATGTGATAAGAAGCTCTGGTGCCATAATCTGTAGTGCTGTGCTGCTGACCAAAAGGACAAATGTCTCTACTCATTAGAAACCATCCCTGCTCTGAAGAAGGAAGATGGGTAGTCCCCTCCCATTAAGATTTATAGCCATGGAAATCTGATGATGAGTGATTGTAAGGAATTAACTAAGTGGCAGTGAGAGGAGTATGTGGTATTGGAAAATTACTGTTCCTTCCTTCAAAGCTGTCCCTCCCCCTCCCCCTTATCTGTAAAATTAATGGGATTTTTCAAGGTCCCCTTGACTCTTTATTCTATAATGTGCTTCTCTAATGAAGCCCTTCTTGAACAATTTAGCCCAAAGGTTGACCCCATTCTGTAAACTATCATAGCAGGATAGTTACATATAGATTTTTCTATAGCTTTCTGTTAGACCTAAATATATGCACGTGACCTTTACAAAATTAAAAGCCCTTAAGAAGTCCATGTGTTATTTTTGCCTTATTCCTGAAGCCTTAATAAATATTCACCACTTATTTGCTGGTTGAAAAACTAGATATTAATCACAACTGATTACAACGTCATATACGTCAGAACTGAAGTCCATAGGCTTTTCAAGACCGTACCTTTCTGGATGTACAGAACCATGCCAGTCTTTTGAGGTCCTCTGAAGAGGTCAAGTTTCTCATAGTCAAGTACTTAGCCATTTGTGTCACACGTAAGTACTGTATTAAAAAGATTATTGTTGTTAGGAACCATCAAGTTAATTCTAACTCCTAACAGCTGTGTTTGGCAGAGTAGATGTGCCCATAGCATTGCCTAGGCTGTGGTCTTTAAGGAATGCCGACTATTGTATATCTCTCTCCTGCAGAGCAGCTGATGTGTTTCAAACTGTAGATCTTTAAGTCAGCAGCAGATCACTTACCTACTGCATCATCAGGGCTGTATTTTTAGAGGGCTCAAACTTGTTGCTATCAAGTCAATTCTGACTCCTAACAATCCACATTGGGTTTCTAAGACTGTAAATTGAAAAGGAGACAGCCCATCTTTCTTCCTCAGAGAAGATGGAGAACTTGAACCTCAACACCTAGCTTTTTGTCTGTGCATTCTCCTTGGACTGTGCACTGAAGCTCCCTTCATTAGAGCACCAGCTAGGATAAATGGCTAGCGATTGGCCAAACTTATTTAGAAGAAATAGGAATTTAAAAGCTAAGCTTGATTGCATTCAAGAGATCCTGAAACAAAGTGACTGAATTTTTCTATTCTATGAAGAATATGGGTTAGGGAGAATCTAAGGAATGCTTATTCTAAAGAGTAAATAGTTAAGCATTGCATTTGACTGGATACAGTTATACACTGATAAAGGATTAGAGATTTGGCAGCATTTATTTATTTATTTTTATTTTTGTGTGAGTATACCTTCAAATCAGATCTGACTGGTACAGGAGGAGATTGTCCCTCCTTTTCCCGGCAGAGCATCTGGTGGATTTGAACCATGTGCCTCTGGAATTGTAGTTGCAGCTCCTTGCCACTAGGCCACCAGAGCGCCCCTGAGATTTGGCAGCATTATCACCAGGGTGATAATGAAATACTAATTATCTACAATTCTTTAATATTCATTAAATGGTAATTAATACCTATCTAATCAAATGACATATGCTTTTGCCCAAGTGAATATTTATGACAGTGATTTTGTTTTCCACACTAGCTGAACCATTTGAAGCAGTTGATCAGACTCCTTTCTTGTTCTCTTTTAAAAATACCAAATGGTGACTGGTTTAAATAATAGATAATAATAATTATAATAATCACTAAGCTGTGAAGCTCTGAGATTTAAATAGTGACCAAAATGGCCCAGAGTGGATTCATACAAATTATACAACAAATTGGAATGAACAAACTTCAAACAAACTGCCTATAGATCGATACAGACCATCTAACCTCCTATTTTCAAACTAGCAATAGCTCAAGTCCTGAAGCAACTTTTCAGCAGTTGAAATGATAAATTTAGAGATACTTTTGCAAATTTTTATGTTACTAGTGACAGCTTTTACAATGAGGAAATTTTAAGAGAATAGCTGTTGACTTTGAGATACCTCCAGGATTTTCTTCTTTATTAAGAACAACTCCACCTTTTCCTTCCAGATATTTTCCTAGGGTTCTAGATGCTGTAACAGACCTATAAACAGCATTTATCAAAATAAGGGAGTCAGAATCTTAACTTTGGGGAGATAAGGGGCTTTTTTCTTTAAGCTTCCTGGGTGTTTTGTTTTTTTTTAATCTTTCTATTTTATATGTAGAATTTTATGGCTTAGAACATAGATAAATTGAAGCAGAATTGCCACTTTTCAGCTAAAAGCATTAATGTCACAGTGTTCAGAGGCCACTTAGCATCTGCTGCACATGGCAGTACCATGTTCGTAAGCTGCAATATGCATTCTTTTCTGTGTGCTCTTATTATAACACTTTGTACACATTTCTTGAATTTTGTTTTTGTTTCTTAATCACTCCATGATTTTCTATTTCTTTCAACATTTCCTGATAGAGAGATGACTGTTTCTTTTCAGCCTTAATTCTAATTTAAGAACAGGCTTCCAGTGCTCTCTTCTTGCTGGGCTTGTGTTGCTTTGATCTGAACTTTAAAACTCACTGCCACTGTATCACTTCAAATCATAGTAACCCTTTTAGGGGTTTCTGAGGCTGTAAATCTGAATGGGAGGAGACATCTTTTTCCTGAGTAGCCCTTGTGTAGGCTAACTGATGATCTTTGATTACCAGCCTGTCCCACTGTTGTCTTCTTGTTATGTACCATACAGTCACCTGCGACTCAGTGACCCTATGCACAATAGCTCTGAACCCTACCCTGTCCTGAACCAGTCTCACTGTCTCCAGCATATCTACTTCCATTACCCGAGTTGCTGTTTCAGTCCATCTCATACAGGGTCTGCTACTGCTGCAACTTTCTTGGTCTCCCTTACATAGAAGTGATCTTTTCCCCAAACTGTTGCTGCATTTTCTCCTTAGTATGATTCAGTTCTCTTTAATATTGGTTTGTTGTGCATCTGATTTAATCTGCAAATGAATTTTAAATTTGTTATGAATTAGGATTAACAATGATAATATTTGAATATATTTTAGCTTTCAATGTGCTTTTATATAGTCTCTTTCAGTTCTAAAATAACTATTCAGAGTAATTTCATACACACACACACACACATACATTACAACCAGCTGTCACAAAAAATAAAGTATTTACAACATCAAACAGTCACTTAGAGGAAGAATGAGGTTTTAGACCTACCTATAAAGGTAATTCTTAAAATCTAATGCTGTGCTGATTGTTATACTCATAGTAGGAGTAATAGTTAAGAATATGTTATGCTGTAAAATATTATTTCTAATACAATAAAATATTCTTTATGGTAAATAAAAATTAGAGTAAAGATAATGAAATAGAGAACTTGTTGAAAACTCATAAAAGGCCAGCTATGCATGCAGAAAATAAAGTATTAAAATACTTCTGTTGTGAAATATTTTTATATATTCTACAAAAAAACAGGATATAAAAGGAAATTTCTTAGACCCACCACATCACGTTAGCAATTATTTGTATTCTGTCCATCCTGCATTGTCTCTTCTAACACTCTTTTGCATGCTGTTTTTAGTATGTATTATGTAATTTTTATAGTTATTTCAGTATTTATATCTAACATAAACACAATTTCACTATTACACCTAATAACAATAATGCATACCATCTGTTTGCACTTCTCTTTGGTTATATTTTTTTTTGTTCCAATTAGCAACCAAAGCAAGCATGGACCTCTGTTGTAAGGCATTCTGATTCTCTTTGAAAGCAGTTGGTTAGGATGTGAGGGCGATCTGACTGCGACATCTGTGACCCCATTGATTGCAAGGGATGCGTGCATCAGTTAGCCTCTCCTTTAGTTTTATTCTCAGAATGTTGACCCATTTTTAGGAACATAAAACACAATCAACACTTTTGGCACCAAGAGTAAAAAAATTAGAACTAATGCATTAGGGGAGTCTTCTGTCAGGTTTCTCTCCAAAATGCTAAACAGTAATAAGTTAAGGAGAGTCTAGGGATTAAGGTACACCTGATTCAGGACATGGTCTTCCCAATGACTTACTATGTGTCAGAGAGCTAGACAGTGACTAAGGATGACAAAAGAAGAAGGGTCAATGTCTTTGAGTTGTGGTGCTGAAGAAGAGTTTTGAACATACCAAGGACCACCAAGAGAATAAGCAAGTCTGTCCTAAGAGGGTGAAACCAAGTTTTTCTTGGAGGCAAGGATTTTGAAGCTCTGTCTCATCTACTTTGGGCACAGGACCAGGAGGGACAAGTCCTTAGTAAAGAATATCATGCTTGGAAGGGTGGAGGGATTGCACAGGAGAGGAAGACGCCAGGTGAGATGGATTGACACTGTAACTGGGGTAATAGGGGTATGTGTATCAGAATCAGTGAGACTGGCTGAGGATAGGTCAGGGTTCAGAGCTATTGTACACAGGGGTCATTAGAGTCACAGGTGACTCGATGGCACATAACAACAACAGAACACCTTATTCATATTTATACCAATATTAAACTTTTATTGACAAAATGTTTTCTAGGGTAGTATCTTATTAAACTAACTTAATTCTTCAATTAATTTACACAACAAAATGAAACTCAATCCACTTTTCCCCAGACTAGAAATAACACTTTTCTGAGATTTTATAACATTTGAGTTTGACATTTTTCAAGTGCTTAAGAAAATCACTAAGCATATGTTTAAAGCTGACTAAGCAGATCTTTATGCCACATTATTACTGTATAATTCCGTTTCATCCTATTACTTAAAAACTTGTTGGTAACAGGGAATTAGCTTTTTTTCTTGGTACAGGTTCAGAAAGTGTTGAATTATTTAATACTGAAGTGGTATGGGTATATTTTATTGCCAAAATGAAAGAAGGTGTGAATTTTGCTAATTAATAATTGAACTGAGCCCTGGCAGATTGCTACTGTGCAGCATCAGAAATATACCTTGTTGCTATGCCAGCATAATTGTCTAATCTCTGTGAAGGGACTGAACAGTTTGTCCAGAAACTTGCCTGCTTGTGTCCCCAGCTGGTAGTGACAGCAGGGAATTTGATCACTAAGTGTGCTGTGCTTCTAGTAGCTCCACAGCTTGGAGGACTCGGGGTGTGAAATACTTGGTATCATCAACATAATAACATTCATCTTTATTTATATTAATCTTTGTTCCTTTACTAGTGACATGGGTTCATTTCCAGTCTAGACATTCTTTGCCATTCTGCCGTATTTGTTCTACCAATTTAGTTTGTCCACACAAATTTCTTGTGAATACATTTATTACATTTATTTTGAGTCTTTTTTTCTCCCCTTTTCAGACACACTGATTTTTTTTTCCTTCTTCTCTACATTATGTGTCATTGCTGCTGTGGTTGTAGCTAATTGGTCATACTGCCACAAAGCATGTCAGTACTATTTGTAGTGACGTATAATTTCAAATGGCAGGATGTCAGTTTTTATTATTATTATTTTATCTAAAAAAAGGGTTTCATTTTAACAGAAAGCTTTATAAGTGCTTGTGTTTTAAAGTCATGCAAACGATTAGTTCACTTGATATATATGTCTTCTTTTCTAACTTCTAAGTTTTTATTTGATGTTGTAAATATTTCCTACAGAGAATTCATTTGTGCAAATGTTTAGTATTATTTATGGCTGGGTTTTAATATTTCCCCCTGTTACATGGTTATGCAACTTCATTGAAAGAATATGGAAAAATAAAAAAATTCTAGTGCTAATGTAAAAGCAGTCTTTTAGTTTGTTATAGGATTAGAGATATTGGAGTATTAGCTCTTAAACATTGTAATTAATTAATGACTAATCAAGTGTAAGTGATAGTATAAAACAAAATGAATATAAATTATTGGATGAAAACCCCACATGATTTGGGAAGCTTCATTCAACTTTGTAAAAAGAGCAAGGGCCACCTAAGGATGAACATATCTAACTTTTACCATCTTCATAAAGGAGAGCTGTCCCCATCAACAACATCAACAACACAAAACCAATTTCTGTGAGGTCAGACATGTGCCCTGTGTTCCTGCATCTCTTTCTACTCATCCTACTATTCTTACTGTTTTATAGGATCCAAAATCTGATTCATTAGCTCACAGACCATAAAGAACTATACTGGGGAAGTAAAAAAACTAGAATTCAGGTTAGTAGCAGAATACAGTCAGAACAGCTTTTGAAATGTGCTCACAGATGCCTCAGCCTTGAGCTTACAAAGCTCTCAGTCCTGCGAATTATGGCTTTCCCTTCTCTCTCCCTCCACCCAAGTCTTCTAGAAAACTTAGGCAAAGGCTGTTGCCTCTGGTTCCCTGGCGGGTAGCAGTCCCAAGGTCTGCTCTGTCTTACATCAGGTCTCTGGTTCTTTGCTGCTGCTCCCAGAGACCCTGATCTCATCAGCACAAGAATCTCTGGCCCTGAGGAATGAATCGCATTCTCTTGCTCCTTTGCTGGTGAGGAAGATCCTTCAATTCTGCTACTGGATCCACTAAATTTAATAACGAGACTAGCCAATTCCCTTATGGATTGGTAAAACTAGCTTTCCTTTGTGGATAAGCTAACTCACCTAATTCACATATTTCCATCCATCCACATGGCAAAGTCAGAAAATTGCTAGGAAGCAATTTTGAATAATAAACCTGTAACACCACAAAACTAAGAAAGAAAGAAAACAGCTGGCGTAGTGCCTCTTTTCATGTACACCAATATCGGTTTGAGTGGTAAATAAACCTCTTTTTGAGAGAGATTAAGCTACAATTGTTGTTGCTGTTAAGCGCCATCTAGTCATAGACAACATAAACCCTATGAACGAAAAACCTGAACACTTGTATAACGTTCACCATTTCTCCAAGTTCATAGGGTTTCTGGAGGCAAGCTCTTTCAGAAGTTGATGCCACCTCTGCTTCCAAGCTTGTTTTAATTGGTAAGCTCCACCAAACACTGTCCATCATGAGTAACCATTATTGCATTTGACAAATCAGTGTCACAGTGTTTTGTACTACAGCAACCACGAGTTACCTCTGTACAGCAAATGGACAGCCCAGTGCTATACCACTTAGAAGAATGACCAAAAATGATTAAAACCACACCTGAGGGCTGTAGATTAAATCACCCACCTTTGGCTAGGTAGTGTAAATTTCTATCCACTAGGCCAACAGAGCTAAGATTAGAGTCTAAATTTCCTAGCTTCTAGTCTAGTATACTTAGAGGCATTTAAATAAAACACTGAGAAGGCTCAATATGTGATTAAAACTTTGAAGCTTCACATAAAAAATGTTGTTTTGTACTGATCCATAACTGACTCTCCAGTGGGGTTTCAGAGGTAGTGAATCGCAAGGAAGGAGATTGCCCATCTTTCTCCTGCAGAGCCCTTGGGATTTTATCGCTAAGCTACCAGAGCAGTTTATTTCTCCAGATAGATTATGGTATTGGTTTATTTTATTGCAGTTGCTGTTTATTTACTATATGTATAGATCATCTTTTCTTCAAGAGGCTAGGACATTTTAAAAAGAACATCTCTGAATCTTATTCATGTTGAACCAACTTTGTTAAACTAACTGGAAGACAGGCCTCAAGTGAGAATGTTTCAGGACAGGAGGGAAAGCTCAACACTAAACGAGTCCAACACTTGGAATCTATTTAAAAATCATTGCAGAAAACTTTCTGCTTGATTTCTTCACTGGTTCTCTTGCAAACCTTAGCTAATGAGTAGGACATGGCCAGATCTCTCACAGCATAACATCAAGATTTTAAATGCTCCTGTAAATCAGTTCAAGGAGGCTGCCTCTGATGTTCTGTTGTGTTTTGGGTCAAAATAGAAACCACATCACCATCTGAGTCAGAAAGGATTTGACTTGAAAAATCCTACTAAATATACGGTGTGATTTGCCCCTCCCCCAAATGGCTACATTTCTTCTCCCAGAGCTGGCCTGAGGAATTATTAAACTACTCTTGCACTTCCACAATATGGGGCCCTATGGGAAGAACTTCAAACAAACAGGAGGTTGGTTTTAAAGAACTTGTTAAAGTGAGACTTGGAGGGAGAAGGCATCACAAGCATTATTTACTATTGTTTTTATGTGCTGTGGAGTCACCTGCAACACATACCATACCTATTTATAGCAGCTCCAGAGGCTGCCCTTTCCTGAGCCAGTCGCACTTACTCCAAAATACCTATTTTCATTGCCACAGTTATTGTATCAATTTCTATCATCTGAGATCTTCCTCTCCTGCATTGTCCCTCCACCCTTCCAGAGAATGATGTCCTTCTCCAAGGACCAGTCCTTCATGGCCATGTACCCAAAGTATGTGAGATGGAGTTTCAAAACCTTAACCTCCCAGGAGAAACTTGGTTTCACCCTCACCAAGGCAGACTTACTTGTTTTCTTGGTGGTCGATTGTATGTTCAAGACTCTTCCCCAGCACCACAACTCAATGGCATCAATTCTTCTTCTGTCTTTGTTAGTCATTGTCCAGCTCTCTGATACATTGAAAGTAATTGCAAAGACTATGGCCTGGATCAGCTGCACCTTAGTCTCTAGACTGACATCGTTGCTTCTCACTACTCCGGAGAGGTTCCTGATAGTAGAACAGGGATCTTTCAATGGTTCAGTTGCTAATCTTTTGATGTTTTAGTCCCAGGGACATTACTCTTAACCCAAATAATATTCCCAGGCTAATTATGTCTTTACCGACTTTCTGTTATTACTCTTAAGCCCTAATCTCCTTATTAAAAGAGATCCATTTCTCCCAAAAATGTGATCTAAAAGAATGTGGATACTAGCAAACAAAATCATTAATATCATATGGAAGTAGTCTTGCTGAAGATTATCTAAAAATGGTTGACTGCAATAGTACATCAACAGGGAACTGCCAGAAATTCAAGCTGGCTTCAGAAGCCATGACACAGGGATTTCATTGTTGATATTAAATAGATCCTGGCTGTGAGCAGAGACTATCAGAAGACTGTCTATCTCAATTTTATTGGGTGAATGCAGAGAATAGCAGAAGGAGGCTTACTTGTGTTTTACTGATTGTTGTTGTTGTTGTTATGTGCCGTCGAGTCGCTTGTGACTTATAGCGACCCTGTGTACAACAGCTCTAAACTCTGCAAAGTAATTTGACTATGTGGGTCATGACAAATTATGGATAACATTGAGAAGACTGTAAATCCCAGAATAATTAATTCTGCTTATGAGAAACATACATTTACCAAGAAGCAGTTGTCAAAATAGAACACAGGAGCACTTCATGGTTTAAAATCAGGAAAAATCCTTTCTCCATAGCTATTCAATCTGCCAACTAAAAAATAATTTGAGAAGTTGCACTGTAAGAAGAACAGTGTGATATCAAGACTGAAAGAAGACTTATCAACATCCTGCAATATGCAGATGACACAACCGTTTTTGCAGAAAATGAAGAAGACTTGAAACACGTGCTGCAGAAGATCAAGGATTTCAGCCTTCAGTATAGGTTACATTTCAACATCAAGGAAACAGAAATTCTTATCACAGGACTATTAGGCAACATCATGATACATGCAGAATAAAATGAGGTTGTCAACAATTTTAATTTTACTTGGGTTCACAATCAACGTCCATGGTAGCACCAGTCAAGAATTCAAAAGACACGGTGCTTTGGGGAAATCTGCTGTCAGGGACCTCTCCAAAGTGGTAAAGAAGGAAGTAAATTTCAGACTAAGGTATGCCTGATCTAACCCATGATAATTTCTCTTGCTTCATATGCATCTGAAAGTTGTACCATGAACAAGGATGACAGAAGAATCAATGACTGAATTGTGGTGTGAGCAACAAGAATTGAATACAGCATGGACTGCTAAAAGAACAAACAAGTCTGTCATAAAGGAGTTGCACCCTTATTGGCAAGGGTGGTGAAACTTCATCTCACTTATATGGAGGAGCATATTTTCAGGAGAAACTAATTCTTGGAGAGGGACAACATTCTAAGAAAGGTAGAGGGTCTGCAAAAAAAAAAAAAAAAAGAAGCCCTCAATAGGATGAATTGACATAGACTGCTACAATGGACTTGAACATGACAGAGATCATGAGAATGGTACAGGAAAGAAAGTTCTGAACGCTTGTTCACAGGACTTCTCTGAGTTATAGTTTACTTAATGGCACCTAACAACAGCAAATACTATTACTACTTGTTGAGGTTTCCTGGACTGTATGATTAAGAATATGACATCAGGTTTAGAGGAAGGTTCATCTCTATTGTGCAAATTAAAGTGTAGCTTACCCAGATTGATGAGGACTTAAAATGCTTCCATATAAGATTTAAGACTGCAGTCTTCAATATATATATAAATCTCAACATCAAGAAAACAAAATTTCTTACCTCTAGGCCAATTGGCAACATCATGATAGAGAAATAATTGCAATTGTCCACAATTTCATCTTACTTGAAACAACAATCAACACTGTTGGTAACAGTGGTCAGGAAATCAAAATGTGTATTGCATTGGGGAAAATCTACTGTCAAAAACCTCTCCAAAGTATTAAAAAGCTGCAATGACAGATTAAAGACTAGGTGCACTTGTTGCAAGTTGTGGTCTTTTTAACTACTTGTTATGCATTTGAACATTGGACAGTGACTAAGGATGATAGAAGCAACATCAATTACCATTGAGTTGTGGTAGTGAAGAGCATTCAACAGCACATGAACTGTCAAAAGAATAAAGAGATACATCTTTTGGAGAAAGTGCAACGAGGATGCTTCTTTGAGGCAAGGATGGTGAAATTTGTCTCATGTGCATTGGGCATGTTGTTAGGAAAGGCCTGTCCTTAGAAAAATACTTTATACATTTTCTTAAAAAGTTAATTTTTATTTTGAATAAAGTTTACAGAAAAATTTGATCTTCATTCATTCATTATTAAATATTTTCATCCCTCCCTTAGTGTGTGTGTGTGTGTGTGTGTGTGTGTGTGTGTGTGTGTATTTTCATTAATTGTTGCACAATTTCTTACTTCCCCCTTCCACTTCCACCCCCAGTCCTTTTTGCAATGTACCTCTTATTCTGGACTGTTGTTTTAGCTATATTATCTGATGTATTCTTTTAAACAGTTCTCTCCATCATCTGTTCCACTACCATGTTCATTATCTATCCATTCTTTTACTATTCTCTTCCCAGCCCCCCGTGTCAGTCCTGCTTCATAGAAGTGGTGTTATTCAGTATTTGTGTTTTTGAGACTGAGACATTTCACTCAACCTGTCCTCCAGTGTCACCCATGTTGTGTAATGTTTTACGAGTTCATTATTTTTCAGTGCTGCATGCTATTCCATTTTGTGCCTATACCATACATTTTCTATCTATTTGTTTGTTGTGGGCATTTCGATGATTTCCAGTTCTTTGCTATTGTGAATGACACAGCAATAAACATGGGTTTGCATATGTCTGTTTGGATGGTGGTTCTGGTTTCTTTAGCGTATATTCATAGCAATTGATGGGTCAAATTTTATTTCTTTTTCTAACATTTTGAGAAGGCACTAAACAGGCTGCCATGGAGGTTGAACCATTTTACATTCTCACAAACAATGAATAAGATGCTCTTCAACCTTGCCAACAATTGTTGTTTACTGCTCTGTTGAACTTTGCTATTTTTTGCTGGGGAGAAATAAACATCTTGCTTGGAAAGTTGAAGGTTCAGTGAAAGAGAGTAAGACTGTCAATAAGATGGATTGACACAGTGACTAACAACGGGCTGGTGCATATTAAAGATGGTGAGAATGGCATGGAATATGGCAAGGCTTAGAGCCATTGTTGATAGGTTTACATGAGCTGTAGGCAACTTGATGACATGTAACAACAACAACAGATGATCTCTTGACTGGAGTTTGCTATATTCCTTATTCTTGTCCCGGAAGACAAATCAAAGACTCTTTTCCCATAAAGGATTTCACAACAACTCACTCTGAAACAATAAACAATAAATGAGCCAACAGGATAATTAAAATGAAAAATCTAAAGAAGTTATAAAAGTTCTAGAATTAGTCAGTGTTAAAAAAAAATTATGATGCCTGGTCATTTAGCTCATGGACACTGAAAGCTTATTTATTTCTTCCCCTCAGTTTGATTTCTGGTGTGGGACTAAAGGTACATGTTTCCTACTTCTCCTAACCATCTAGTGAAAGGGCCTCTGACCCCTTCCCTTCTGTGAGACCTTCATCCCAGTGTATTGTCTTGAGGAACACAGTGAGACAGAGCAATGATAAAAGTAAGCATCATTCTCGAGAGATAATTTTCTGGTTTGAGGATCTTTTTTTTTTTTTTACATTTTCTACTAATTTATTTATTATTAGTCTATAAGCTCAAGGAACTGAAGAACAAATTCAAACCTCGAGTTGCCATAATCAAGGATGCTTTCGGCAGAATGTTAAATGATCCCGGAAGTATTAAAAGAAGATGGAAGGAATATACTGAGTCACTGTATCGAAAGGAATTGGAAGACACAGAAGAATTTCATGAA